>NW_028318370.1:4266250-4877500 GCF_062004578.1 Staurois parvus | reverse complement strand
TGGGCTCAGGTGGTTTTGGGGGGCTGGGGGGCAGCGGAATGCAGAAGGCTTTTCATCTTCATTTATAGAATGCACCTTTAGCCTTACAGTTGAAATGTTCCTGCAATTGATGTCTTCCTGTCGCAGCGCTACATTGGAATGTCCTGTGTATGTGAAGTCACTCGACGAACGCCCAATGCGATATTATTGCCGCCATGCAGATTATTTATTGCATCACATTAACAATTACCCTTTCACATTTGTTCTACATTCATCACGTGAAGGGACTGTATTTGTATTTGTATTTATATCAGCCCTTGCCCGCCCGCCCTGGTGTTCCTTTTCAGGGCCAGTTCACACTACATGCATTTCAGTGCGTTTTTTTTCTGCATCCAAAATGCACAGAAAGTAGATGATATGGTTGTCAAGTGTCATAGTTCACGTTAGCACTTGCAGTTCCAGTGCGTTCCGGATGCAGAAGAAAAAAGTAGAACATGCTGCATTTTTTCTGCTGTGATCAGGACGATGATATGGGGTATGGCGGTGATCAGGACGCTGGTATGGGGTATGATGGTGATCAGGACGCTGGTATGGGGTATGGCGGTGATCAGGATGCTGGTATGGGGTATGATGGTGATCAGGATGCTGGTATGGGGTATGGCGGTGATCAGGACGCTGGTATGGGGTATGATGGTGATCAGGACGCTGGTATGGGGTATGGCGGTGATCAGGATGCTGGTATGGGGTATGGAGGTGATCAGGACGCTGGTATGGGGTACGGAGGTGATCAGGACGCTGGTATGGGGTATGGGGGTGATCAGGATGCTGGTATGGGGTATGGGGGTGATCAGGACGCTGGTATGGGGTATGGGGGTGATCAGGATGCTGGTATGGGGTATGGGGGTGATCAGGACGCTGGTATGGGGTACGGAGGTGATCAGGACGCTGGTATGGGGTATGGCGGTGATCAGGATGCTGGTATGGGGTATGGCGGTGATCAGGACGCTGGTATGGGGTATGGCGGTGATCAGCATGCTGGTATGGGGGTGATCAGAATGCTGGTATGGGGTATGTGGGTGATCAGGACGGTGGTATGGGGTATGGTGGTGATCAGGATGCTGGTATGGGGTATGGTGGTGATCAGGATGCTGGTATGGGGTATGGCGGTGATCAGCATGCTGGTATGGGGTATGGAGGTGATCAGCATGCTGGTATGGGGTATGGTGGTGATCAGGATGCTGGTATGGGGTATGGCGGTGATCAGGATGCTGGTATGGGGTATGGAGGTGATCAGGATGCTGGTATGGGGGTGATCAGGATGCTGGTATGGGGTATGGAGGTGATCAGGACGCTGGTATGGGGGTGATCAGGACGCTGGTATGGGGTATGGCGGTGATCAGGACGCTGGTATGGGGTATGGCGGTGATCAGGACGCTGGTATGGGGTATGGGGGTGATCAGGACGCTGGTATGGGGTAGTATAGGAGGAATAGTGCCCCATCATTGGTGTCAGAGGGAGGAATAGTGCCCCATCATTGGTGTCAGAGGGAGGAATAGTGCCCCATCATTGGTGTCAGTGGGAGGAATAGTGCCCCATCATTGGTGTCAGTGGGGGGAATAGTGCCCCATCATTGGTATCAGTGGGAGGAATAGTGCACCATCATTGGTGTCAGTGGGAGGAATAGTGCCCCAACATTGGTGTCAGTGGGAGGAATAGTGCCCCATCATTGGTGTCAGTGGGAGGAATAGTGCCCCATCATTGGTGTCAGTGAGAGGAATAGTGCCCCATCATTGGTGTCAGTGGGAGGAGTAGTGTCCCATCATTGGTGTCAGTGGGAGGAGTAGTGCCCCATCATTGGTGTCAGTGGGAGGAATAGTGCCCCATCATTGGTGTCAGTGGGAGGAATAGTGCCCCATCATTGGTGTCAGTGGGAGGAATAGTGCCCCATCCTTGGTGTCAGTGGGAGGAGTAGTGCCCCATCATTGGTGTCAGTGGGAGGAGTAGTGCACCATGATTGGTGTCAGTGGGAGGAGTAGTGCCCCATCATTGGTGGCAGTGGGAGGAGTAGTGCCCCATCATTGGTGGCAGTGGGAGGAGTAGTGCCCCATCATTGGTGTCAGTAGGAGGAGTAGTGCCCCATCATTGGTGTCACTGGGAGGAGTTGTGCTCCATGATTGGTGTCAGTGGGAGGAGTAGTGCCCCATCATTGGTGTCAGTGGGAGGAGTAGTGTCCCATGATTGGTGTCAGTGGGAGGAGTAGTGTCCCATGATTGGTGTCAGTGGGAGGAGTAGTGTCCCATGATTGGTGTCAGTGGGAGGAGTAGTGCCCCATCAGTGTTTTCGGTTTGATTATATTATTGAATTACATTTATTATTATATTATTATTTTTTATGATTTCATGTTTCAAGTTTTCTCCTCCCCGGGATGGTTACTAGACTCTTGTCCGGACAGATTTCAGGGAGTTATTCCTAAAAATTACAGGCCGGCAATAAAAAAACACCATATTTCCGTGCCAAAAAATGTACCGCTTTGAGCACAGAAATCCTGACATCATCAGACCGCTAGGGAGGCTACGACCACCCCCTCCCCCTCTCCCCCTCCCCCTCCCCCTCCCCCCACAAGCCGCCTGAAACTTTGTAAAAGATAAAAAGGTTAATGGTGAAATTACAGCGTTATTATATAATCGTGTTTTCTTTCAGTTGGTTTCCCGCGAGGAGCGCGGCGGCTCTTCCGTAGGAATGACCCGCCAATTAGTGAGGATGTTATTAGGATTCGGCGGCGGCGGTGACATTAAATATGCGCTGACAGGTAATAGGTCCATTAAATCCCAGAGGAATTCACTTAGAATTTCTTCCACAAGGCGATTTAAAGTCAGGACGGGATGGGGGAGCGGGGGAGGGGATGGGGGGCTCATTATGCGCGGAACGCACTAATACAATATTGAACAATGAAGTGTTTAACTACAGATTTCACAGGAAAATGCTGCCAATTAGGGGGGGGGGGGGTTTGGGGGTGGGAGGGGGTGAGGAGAATGGACGCCCAGATTGTGGAGCTCAGAGTCGGGACTTTTTTTAAAAAATTTTTTTAATAACGACTCACAATGTATTCTGATTAATTAGGGGGCGGAGCACTGAGCACCATACCGCCATTCACCTGTGGGGGCGCTCCGCAGAAGCAGCTTCTAATACTCAGCATAATCCCTCAAATGTTTTTGTGTAACCGGAAGCATGAATGCCTCAGCCTGGGGTGCGTTCTTCTCCTGCATGTGGGTGGGCAGGCAGCCGTCACACAGCAGAAGAAGCACACTATTGATGATCTCCATCTCTCGTATCCTTGTGATTTGAACCCAGGGGCGGACTAACGACTCATGGGGCCCCTGGCCAATAGGAGATCATGGGGCCCCTGTGTCCTTGCCCAAACTCAAAAAAGCCTATGAAAAAGGTACCAGGGGCATCTCATGGGGCCCCCTCCTTCCCCCGGGTCCTCGAGCAGTGCCCGAGTTTCCAAATGGTCAGTCCGCCCCTGTTTGAACCCCTTCCCGCCCCCGCCATCCCTTTAAACAGTTCAGAACACCCGGGGCTGGGAAGGATCAGTGGTCATGTGACCAGAGATTTTTTTTTCCCTGTTCAAAATGTATGTAATGGCAAGTGGTGCTGAAGGGTCCAATGATCCCGACTGCTGGGGGATCTATCGTTGCTGATGGGGATTTAATCTTGAGGAAGGGGTCTATTGTTGAGGGAGGGGTCTATTGTTGCATGGTGTGGGAAGTCTTATGTTGCTCAGGGGGTCGGTTATTGCTGGGGGGATCTATGGTTGTGGGAGGAGCCTATTATTGCATGGTATGGGAAGTCTTATGTGTCTCAGGGGGTCGGTTATTACTGGGGGGATCTATGGTTGTGGGAGGGGTCTATTGGTACTGGTGTGGGAAGTCTTATGTTGCTCAGGGGGTCGGTTATTGCTGGGGGGATCTATGGTTGTGGGAGGGGTCTATTGTTGCATGGTGTGGGAGGTCTTATGTTGCTCAGGGGGTTGGTTATTGCTGGGGGGATCTATGGTTGTGGGAGGGGTCTATTGGTACTGGTTGCTGGAGGATTTATTAATGCAGTGGGAGGAATCTATTGTTGAGGGAGGGGTCTATTTTTGCTTGGGGGAAGAAGTGTTATGTTGCTGGGGGGGGTTATTTTTTCGGCCCCCGTACTGGAAAGTTTGGCCCCCCCTGGCCTAGAAGATACTAGAAAAGGGGCGGAGTTCTCCACCTACTGGCTGGAATGGAGAACACAGAACAATGCGATCCATCTGCAGGAAGTCTGCTATTGGAGGGTGTGTAATGAAATCTGTCCAATCAGACGACACATCCCCTTCATTGGTTTTGGTTTGTATTTGATCCCACCAGTAATATATCCTCCACACTGGATTTGCATCGGCCTTTTCCCCCGGGGGACTCCGATCACCTAGGAGGGGAGGCAGCCATGTTGGATATTGCGTTGGCCGGGAATTGAACCCGAGTCAGCTGCTGGGAAAGCAGCCATGCTAACCACTACACCACCAACGCGAGGTTCCATGTCTTCTGATGGCGAAGGTCTCCTCCGTGCCTCCAACCCACCAATCCCAACCCTTCTCTCCATTGTATATACAGATATGATGGGGGGGGGGGTGACACCCCAATATAGAGAGAACATTGCATATACAGATATGATGGGGGAGGGAGACACCCCAATATAGAGAGAACATTGTATATACAGATATGATGGGGGAGGGGTGACACCCCAATATAGAGAGAACATTGTATATACAGATATGATGGGGGAGGGGTGACACCCCAATATAGAGAGAACATTGTATATACAGATATGATGGGGGAGGGGGGACACCCCAATATAGAGAGAACATTGTATATACAGATATGATGGGGGAGGGGGGACACCCCAATATAGAGAGAACATTGTATATACAGATATGATGGGGGAGGGGGGACACCCCAATATAGAGAGAACATTGTATATACAGATATGATGGGGGAGGGGTGACACCCCAATATAGAGAGAACATTGTATATACAGAGATGATGGGGGAGGGGTGAAACCCCAATATAGAGAGAACATTGTATATACAGAGATGATGGGGGAGGGGTGACACCCCAATATAGAGAGAACATTGTATATACAGATATGATGGGAGGGGTGACACCCCAATATAGAGAGAACATTGTATATACAGATATGATGGGGGAGGGGTGACACCCCAATATAGAGAGAACATTGTATATACAGAGATGATGGGGGAGGGGTGACACCCCAATATAGAGAGAACATTGTATATACAGATATGATGGGGGAGGGGTGACACCCCAATATAGAGAGAACATTGTATACACAGATATGATGGGGGGGGTGACACCCCAATATAGAGAGAACATTGTATACACAGATATGATGGGGGGGGGGTGACACCCCAATATAGAGAGAACATTGTATACACAGAGATGATGGGGGAGGGGTGACACCCCAATATAGAGAGAACATTGTATATACAGAGATGATGGGGGAGGGGTGACACCCCAATATAGAGAGAACATTGTATATACAGATATGATGGGAGGGGTGACACCCCAATATAGAGAGAACATTGTATATACAGATATGATGGGGGAGGGGTGACACCCCAATATAGAGAGAACATTGTATATACAGATATGATGGGGGAGGGGTGACACCCCAATATAGAGAGAACATTGTATATACAGATATGATGGGGGAGGGGTGACACCCCAATATAGAGAGAACATTGTATATACAGATATGATGGGGGAGGGGTGACACCCCAATATAGAGAGAACATTGTATATACAGATATGATGGGGGAGGGGGGACACCCCAATATAGAGAGAACATTGTATATATGTCTTCTGATGGTGGACGTCTCTTTGGTGCCTTCAGCCAGGTGCGATGTAACACACGTCATCCCGCAATTCTCATGCGTCTTGCCATGCGACAATTGCAGCAACATCACACTGCATTCGGGGGCGCCATGTTGATGGTGAACGTCTCTTTGGTGCCTCTTCAGACATCTCCATAAAGGACGTCACTGGCAGGAAGGGTTCTCATTGGCCCCAGCAGAAAAGGCCTCCAGCTGGAAAGACTCCTCCCACTTCGGAAGCCAATCAGAGTTCCTTTCTTTTCTCCCAAGCTCCATCCTCCAAGACCAGACCTAAGCCAGGGGCCCAGTTCAGTCACAATCCTGGGGCCCCTAATCCCTAAACCTTCAGACAAGCCCTATAAAACCTCCTGAAGGGAAGTCCCCATTTCCTAAAGTGGGGGGACGTCTGTTGGCCTTTGGGGTCACCTGGTCAGCAGACATCTCAGAAGCTCAGGTAAGAGACGTGGTGTCCAGGGGCTACAGGCTAGAGTTCATCTCCCTGCCCCCACCCCGCTTCGTGTTGTCCAACCTGCCGGTGTCCCCGCAGGGACTAGCGGTCCTCCATGCTGCTCCTGCAGATCTGCTGACCCAAGGAGATCTCCCCATTGGACCAACAGCAGAAAGGTTTCCGGGTTTTTACTCCAACCGTTTCCTTGTTCTAAAGCCTCAAGGAGGACATAGGCTGCATTCACTGGGGGGATTAGGGGGCATACAGGGGATTCCTGGGGCTGGGATCACTGTGAACAGTGGGGGATGGGAAGTCTGTACAAAGCAATGACAGGCTGACAGGAGCCGCGACCATTCCCATGTATCCGCACATCCATCGGTCATCTGTGGTCAGGGAAGGATGAGCGATCCTGGCCCTAACCGTAGATGACCGATGGATGTGCGGATACATGGGAATGGTCGCGGCTCCTGTCAGCCTGTCATTGCTTTGTACAGACTTCCCATCCCCCACTGTTCACAGTGATCCCATCCGCAGGAATCCCCTGTATGCCCCTAATCCCCCGAGTGAATGCAGCCTATGTGCTCGGGTTCACACCAATGAGGTGCGGGAAACGCTGCGAATCCTGTACGTTTCCCGCACCGCATTGCAATCGCATCACGTTCATGCGATCTGGTGCGGGAGTCAGTAATAAATTATTGACACCCGAAACAGATGGCAAGACGCGATGTGATTGCCAGAAATCACATGACATGGGTGAGAAGACCCATACCATGTGATTCAGGTGCGGATCTAAAGACAGTCCTGCACCTTTGTGGTGCGGATGCGATGTGATTTGAGCCATAGGAAGTGTATGGCCCAAATCGCAGCGCACAGACATGTGCATGGAATGCGCAGAGGAATGCGGTGTGATTCCTGTGCAGACTCCATGCAGTGTCCCGCACCACATAGTGTGAACCGGCTGGGAGGCTTTAGAACAGGGAAAAGGTTGGAGTAAGGCCCCGGTCACAGGGGGCGTACTAATACGTACAGCCGTGGGGGGCCGTGGGGGGCCGTGTTTACTTGGGGGATGTACCGGTGTTCATGCATCCCTGTGCAGGCAGGTTCATTGATGTCAGTTGGGATGCAGCGGCTGCATGGATACAGACACTGCTCCCAATGTAACATCTGTGCGGGTGAACAGCTGTGAACACAGATAGTGTGCGTTCAGGGCCATGCATCCATACGGATGTCAGATTGGGATCAGCATCTGTGTCCATGTTACCACTACGTCCCAACTGACATCAATGGAACTGCCTGCACAGGGATGCATGAACACCGGTACATCCCCTGCAAATAAACACGGCCCCCCACGGCGGTACACATTGGTATGTCCCCTGTGAATGTGGCCTAAAAACCGGGAACTATTCTGCTGTTGGTCCAATGGGGAGATCTCCTTGGGTCAGCAGATCTGCAGGAGCAGCATGGAGGATCGCTAGTCCCTGCGGGGACACCGGCAGGTTGGACAACACGAAGCGGGGTGGGGGCAGGGAGATGAACTCTAGTCTGTAGCCCCTGGACACCACGTCTCTTACCTGAGCTTCTGAGATGTCTGCTGACCAGGTGACCCCAAAGGCCAACAGACGTCCCCCCACTTTAGAAAGTAGGGAAATCCCTTCAGGAGGTTTAATAGGACTAGTCTGCAGGTTTGGGGATTAGGGGCCCCAGGATTGTGACTGACCTGGGCCCCTGGCTTAGGTCTGCTCTTGGAGGATGAAGCTTGGGAGAAAAGAAAGGAACTCTGATTGGCTTCAGAAGTGGGAGGAGTCTTTCCAGCTTCAGGCCTTTTCTGCTGGGACCAATGAGAACCCTTCCTGCCAGTGACGTCCTCTATGGAGATGTCTGAAGAGGCACCAAAGAGACGTTCACCATCAACATGGCGCCCCGAATGCAGTGTGATGTTGCTGCAATTGTCGCATGGCAAGACGCATGAGAATTGCGGGATGACGTGTGTGTTACATCGCACCTGGCTGAAGGCACCAAAGAGATGTCCACCATCAGAAGACATATATACAATGTTCTCTCTATATTGGGGTGTCCCCCCCCCCCCCATCATATCTGTATATACAATGTTCTCTCTATATTGGGGTCCCCCCCCATCATATCTGTATATACAATGTTCTCTCTATATTGGGGTGTCACCCCCCCCATCATATCTGTATATACAATGTTCTCTCTATATTGGGGTGTCTCCCCTCCCCCATCATATCTGTGTATACAATGTTCTCTCTATATTGGGGTGTCACCCCTCCCCCATCATATCTGTATATACAATGTTCTCTCTATATTGGGGTGTCACCCCTCCCCCATCATATCTGTATATACAATGTTCTCTCTATATTGGGGTGTCCCCCCCATCATATCTGTATATACAATGTTCTCTCTATATTGGGGTGTCTCCCCTCCCCCATCATATCTGTGTATACAGTGTTCTCTCTATATTGGGGTGTCTCCCCTCCCCCATCATATCTGTGTATACAATGTTCTCTCTATATTGGGGTGTCACCCCTCCCCCATCATATCTGTATATACAATGTTCTCTCTATATTGGGGTGTCTCCCCTCCCCATCATATCTGTATATACAATGTTCTCTCTATATTGGGGTGTCCCCCCCATCATATCTGTATATACAATGTTCTCTCTATATTGGGGTGTCTCCCCTCCCCCATTATATCTGTATATACAATGTTCTCTCTATATTGGGGTGTCCCCCCCCATCATATCTGTATATACAATGTTCTCTCTATATTGGGGTGTCTCCCCTCCCCCATCATATCTGTGTATACAATGTTCTCTCTATATTGGGGTGTCACCCCTCCCCCATATCTGTATATACAATGTTCTCTCTATATTGGGGTGTCACCCCTCCCCCATCATATCTGTGTATCTAATGTTCTCTCTGAGTCTGCTGGCCGGCCTCTTCGGTTGGCCCGCGCTTCTTCTTTAGCCGCAATACATTCTATAGGTGTCAGACACCACCTGACGGTATCTCTAGCGGCCCACAGTGCGGGGTTCCTCAGCACGCGGGGTCTAAGTCCCAATCTGCTTATGCACCAGGGCCCCTGATGGTGGGGATGGACTTGGAGCAGACCGAGACCAGGGCGCGACCCCTGAGTATGTCCAGCAGTGGTAGAGAGTACCGTCAGAGGTGTTGCGGGAAATAGAGCCTGACGAGAAGAGGCTGGTAGGCCTTGCAGCAGGGACTGATCCTTGCGGGATGGATGGATGGACAGTCAGCGTGACGTAAGTCGTAGTCAGGCAGGCCGGGTCAGCAACGTGCGGGCAGCGAGGTACCGGAGGAGCAGGCAGAGAATGGTCAGGGTCACGAGCCGGGTTCAGCAACGTGCGGGCAGCGAGGTACCGGAGGAGCAGGCAGAGAATGGTCAGGGTCACGAGCCGGGTTCAGCAACGTGCGGGCAGCGAGGTACCGGAGGAGCAGGCAGAGAATGGTCAGGGTCACGAGCCGGGTTCAGCAACGTGCGGGCAGCGAGGTACCGGAGGAGCAGGCAGAGAATGGTCAGGGTCACGAGCCGGGTTCAGCAACGTGCGGGCAGCGAGGTACCGGATGAGCAGGCAGAGAATGGTCAGGGTCACGAGCCGGGTTCAGCAACGTGCGGGCAGCGAGGTACCGGAGGAGCAGGCAGAGAATGGTCAGGGTCACGAGCCGGGTTCAGCAACGTGCGGGCAGCGAGGTACCAGAGGAGCAGGCAGAGAATGGTCAGGTCAAGCCAGGGGTCAAGCAGGAGACAACCAGCAGGGTCAGGATCAAGCAGAGGTCGGCAACAGGAAACTTCACAAACCAGATGACAGGAACAGGATAATAAGACATACCTCCTGTCCTGTTTAAATAGCGCGCCCTGCGCTGTCATTGGTGCCAGGCGCCTGTCCGCGATCGGGAGTGCGCATGCGCGGCCGTCGCCGCCGCCACGATCGCCCAGGGCCCACTGGCTAGAGCGTGTCGGTGTTCTGTGCATGCGCCACCCGGCGTATCGCGGCAGAACACCCGACCCCTGACAATAGGTGAATACGGCTGCGATATTTAGGAGGTGACACAGTCGAAGATGAAACAGTCTGCTGGACATATAATTGGATGTCTCCCGCACAAGATGACGGCGACCTGGTATGAGGTGGGATTGTTGAGATTTTTCACCTTACGTCGCTTGTGCTTCTTCTTTCGCTGGAATAAATTGCGTGGATTAAAGCGGGTGCCATCACTAAGAGATGCACCGCTGGGATGGCCAGTCGGTTGGTCAGTCCCAGAACTAATGTCATCGCTTGGTGGTTGGATGATGTCACTGATTGATGACATGGTAGAATATCTCTTAGGAATGATGTCATGCGTTGATGGGACGGCATCATCACCCTGTGGAATGACATCACTCGTTGATGGGACGGTATCATCAACCTGTAGAATGACATCACTCAGTAATGGGACGGTATCATCGTCCTGTGGAATGACGTCACTCATTGATGAGAACATTTTGCCATAACTGAACTCTGTGGTTGTCCAGCGCCTCTTCATTGCCCGGCATAAATCCCGTAGGATAAAACGGGCGGTATCGCTAGGAATTTCACCTCTGGATTGGACACTGGGATGGACAGTCATGGTTGTCCATTCTCGCCTATTGCCAGAACTCGATCGTAGGATCATGTCTTTTGTTGGAAAGACGCCAGAAGTCGTTGATGGTAAAGTGTTATCTAATGCTGGAAAGAGTAAACCTCTTGTTGATGTGCTGGAAGGATGAACACGGATGGGATCCCTGGGAGGTGCGACGCTGGGAATGGGAAAGTCAGAATCTCCCGTAGCACTGTCCGCATATTCATCTTTTGGTGGTATGTGGTCACTCTCTGGTAGATTGAGCTTGCGGTGCCTGAACTCCTTGGTTGGCCTGCGCCTCCCCATTGGCCGGCATAGATCCCGTAGGTAAGCACGGATGTCATCCCTGGGAGGTGCGACGCTGGGAATGGGAAGGTCAGTCTCTTCCATAGCACTGTCCACACTTTCACTTGTTGATGGGAAGATGTTAATGTTCCTGAGCCGCTTGTTTCGCTCGCTCCTCCTCATTTCCCGGAGTAAATCCGTTATGTGAGCACGGACGTCATTGCTAGGAGGTGTGAGGATGGGAGTACGAAAGTCAGCCTGGTCCATAGTGATGTCTGTTGTTAGATTGATGTCAATCGTCGGTGGGTTGATGTTGCTTTTCGTTGGTTGGATCCATTGGTGAAATGGCTTGAAATATTTTAGGAACATTACCAGCAGCAAGATGATAAGTCCCAACAAGCATTCTGATTGGTGCTCAGCAACAGTATTTATAAGCATGGGTAGCACTGTGTTCCCTAAGGCCGCCCACCCATTGGACCAGACTGACTGGAGCCCAGCAAGCATCCATTGGTAGCAGTCAGTGGCATTTATAAGCATGGGTGGGATTGTGTTCCCTAAGGCCGCCCACCCATTGGACCAGACTGACTGGAGCCCAGCAAACATCCATTGGTAGCAGTCAGTGGCATTTATAAGCATGGGTGGGGCTGTGTTCTCTGAGGTTGGCCCCTCGCTGTACCAGACATCGAGTAGTTGAGAAAAGAATTCAATCAGCTCCAGGAACATCAAATATTGTGCTAATATTGTGGCCAGATGATTCCTGCGCAGGATGTACCTCAGAATGAGAACACTTATCAGGACTGTCCCCTTATACCAGAATGGAATGGTGGCCAGTAGTGAAAACCAACTGATGGGTCCTGGGGACTCATTTTCCAATTCTCTGACCTTTTCCTGCTCCAGTTCTTCCATCATCTTCATGGTCCTCCCCTCCTCCATGCGTATATCTGGGGAGTCTTTGATGAAATATCGGTGTTCCTCCATCATCTTCATGCTCCCCCCCTCCATGCGGATATCTGGGGAGTCTTTGATGAAATTTCTTTGTTCCTCCATAATCTTCATATCATTGTCCTTGTCCATGCCGGTCTTTGTGGAGTCTTTGATGTCCTTCCTATGTACTCCCCAAGGGAGCAACAGGATAACAATCGCGGCAAAGATTCTGCACATTTTTGTTTGTTTTTTTTAGAAAAAAAACAGGAGCTCTGTAAGGAAGCAGCTGTCTCTGGTGAGAGAAAACAGCAACTGAGGACTCACAGTGAGGGAGGTCATGTGACCACAGTGAGGGGGGCGGGGTTTATGTGTGACCAATCAGCAGCCTCTGTTCAGCCTGCTTTACTCTGATTGGCTCATCTGGGATCCAGTCTGTTTACAGTGCAAAGTCACAGTGAGGGGGGCGGGGTTTATGTGTGACCAATCAGCAGCCTCTGTTCAGCCTGCTTTACTCTGATTGGCTCATTTGGGATCCAGCTCAGGTGGCTTTGGATTGGATGTTGGGATGTAGAGCAGATCTGGATTGGATCCTATTATATAACATTGATACCATTTCCCTGTATTTATAATATAGACGCCTCTGTTTATATTCATACAATGTTATTATAATGTCATTTTATTTATTTTACTGTATTATTAGGATTGTAATGATTGATATGAATTGTAATATAAACAATAATGGGTGTAATATTAATAATCCCAATAATTATAATACAATAAAGCTGTTCTGTGTATTTGGATGACAGAAATCTCCTGGCCATTCTCTGTGCTGACATTTCCCTGATGTAATGCACACAGGAGCCGCTAGAGGGCAGCAACACTCAGCTCCTCCTGTAGTGTCCCATCACCATAGATTTCCTCCTGGAAGACCCATCACCATGGAGACCAGGCAGGAAGTGATCGGTGTTTTCATGGTGTCTGGAGGGGAAGTTGGGGAAGCTGCGCCCCGGGGTGGCCGGGAAGGGGAAGTGCTGGGGGAAGGGAGACACTGGGGGAAGGGAGACACTGGGGGGGGGGGGGGGGGGTCAGCCCCCATTATTATTATGGGTAATAAGATGTGTAATCATATATAATGTTATAGTGATACATCGTCATAACTCCTCTGATAGTCACACTTATTGTTATCATTAACCATCACCGCTATACCCCCCCCCCCATCATCACTATACCCCCCCCATCATCACTATACCCCCCCATCATCATCGCTGTACCCCCCCCCATCACTGCTATATTCCCCCCATCATCGCTATACCCCCCATCATCGCTATACCCCCCCCATCATCGCTATACCCCCCCATCATCGCTATACCCCCCCCATCATCGCTGTACCCCCCCCCATCACTGCTATATTCCCCCCATCATCGCTATACCCCCCCCCCCATCACCGCTATACCCCCCCATCATTTCTATACCCCCCCATCATCACTATACCCCCCCATCATCGCTATACCCCCCCCCATCATCGCTATACCCCCCCATCATCGCTATACCCCCCCATCATCACTATACCCCCCCATCATGGCTATACCCCCCCCCATCATCGCTGTACCCCCCCATCACTGCTATACCCCCCCATCATCTCTATACCCCCCATCATCGCTATACCCCACCATCATCGCTGTACACCCCCCATCATCGCTGTACACCCCCCCCACCATCATCGCTGTACACCCCCCCCCCACCATCATCGCTGTACACCCCACCATCATCGCTGTACACCCCCACATCATCACTGTACACCCCCCCCCCACCATGGCTGTACACCCCCCCCCCATGTTTGGGACCCCCTGTATGACCTTTACCGGGGTAATCAGGACGGATGGCGGATGCAATGCTTTACAAGCTGCTAATAAAACAATTATAAATACACATTTTTTTTACCTGCAAAACACGGCATTTATTTTTTTATTTCATTGTTTTTTAAGGTGAACTTCTATTGTTGGAGAATATTTCTCTGGCTGTCAGTTTGCATTTGTATCTTCTATGCTGGTAAAAGGTTTCTTTGAGTTGTGATGATTTGGTTTGTGATTATGATGGGTCACCATTGTGAACTAACCATCCGTTTTACTCTTCTAGAAGATCAGGAAATATTCCCGGACACATTCCTTGCTGACTCCCCAACATTAATAAAAGGGGGCGTTCAGAAGAGGGCGACAGACCCCAGTGTAGGCGAAGGGATGATGGCGTGCCCCCTGTCTTCTCTGACAGCCAATGGTGAGTTCACATGGGGAATGCCCTTCATCACTGAGCTGACAACACTGTCTCTGCTGCACTGAAATCCCAAGCAGTGTTGTCAGCCCCGGCCAGTTCTTCTCTGTATTACTAATAGCGTGTTAGGAGGCCTGGATCCCAAATGGGAAAACAGATTTGATGAAGAGAGGCAGCTCTGTAATGTGGGGTATCCCTGAGGGTCCCCAGAAAAGTGTCCAAGGATGAGAGTGCCCCCGGATAGTGTACGTCCAGTAAATGTTTATCAAATGTTACTTCAACTTTAAAGGATAAATGTAAAGGTGTACAACCCCCCCTCCCATCCCCCGATACCTGCTGTACTTACCTTTGGGGTGGGAGCTGTCAGGGCTCCCACAGGTGACCCAGTAGTCCAGGGATTCTCTGGGCAGCACTTCCTGGAAGGAGCAGATGGATTCTGATTGCTCGGCGCTGTCACAGGGAGTCTATCTGGTCCGTCTTGTGAGCGCTGCACAGAAAAGAGCGGATATTTCCAATTCCCTGACCACTGGACCTGCTGAAGAAACCCTGACAACTCAGGATGGCCAGAAGTAAGTACAGAGGGACCTGGGGGGGGGGGGGTACGGTGTTCATACACCCTCTGCACTGCATTTGTATTGTGGAGCTCACGGTGAGCTGACTATCTTCTACCCCCTCTGCTATGATATGTCCCCCCCCCCCCCCCATGTATGTAGGATGCCATCGGTCTTGGGCAAGCGCCTGGTGCTAAAATCAGCGGCATCCATCAACTCTCACCATTCTTCTTCAAAACATCACGGTCAGACAGCGGTGGGGGGGGGATAGAGGGGCGTGCTGTCAGCCACGCTAGCCCCCAGTCTACAGCACATGTAATACATACATGCACTCTGTCACCTAGAGCTCAGGATGAAATACACATTATAGATTCTCCTTTGAAGCTGGACTCCAGGTATGAAAAGAACATCAATGAATCCTCATAATCTCCTGTACAGCAGAGCTCAGGCTGGGAGATGGAGGAGCATCAGAGGGAACCAATAGGAATAGATAGAATTTGTGGTGGTTTTTGCCCATGTGATTGGTTCTGGCCTCTTTCACATAACCGTTCCAATCAGGTCCACCTGTCAGTTTTTGGATTTGGCTAAACAGGCCAGACTTCCCTCCCCACCTCCATCAATGAGACTTCCCTCCCCACCTCCATCAATGAGACTTCCCTCCCCACCTCCATCAATGAGACTTTCCTCCTCACATCCACCAATGAGACTTCCCTCCCCACCTCCATCAATGAGTCTTTCCTCCTCACATCCACCAATGAGCCCCCACTGGGTTGTTTTCTTTTTGTGCTAAAAAGATTGAGGAAAAAAAACCAAACCGTTTTCTTTGTTCTGTTATACAATTTTGCACATTCTCCTCCAGGTTGCTGATGCCTCTCCAGTCGCCGTCATCTCGTCCAGCGTGCCCGCCAGTACTGGGGTGCACTTACCTGCGGGCGCCGTAGTTACTTTGGCTCCGCCCCCAGACATCATCGGGATGAAGGACAGCGGAGGAGATGTAAGTCCCTGATTTCAGTCTTCTGCTTCATTCTGCCTCAAGTATTCAGGGAAAGGGAAAAGCTGTCACTTTGTAACAGGTTCTCTTTATAGCCCCGCCTCCTCTGCGGCTCTTTTTGTATAAACGGTTTGGTTAGGAAGGGAAGGATTACCATACACTTACAGATCTAAAGCCAGCGAGTTATAGAGGAAATAATGCAGCATGCAGACCTTTTACTAAAGCGCAACTCCACCAAAAAGGGGAAATTCCGCTTTAAAGTGACATCAACCACTTGCCTACCGGGCACTTTTACCCCCTTCCTGCCCAGGCCAGATGTCACGCTTTGAATAACAATCGCACGGTCATGCAACATTGCATCCAAACTAAATTTATAGCTTTTTTTTTTACAAATAGAGCTTTTTTTTGCTATTTAATCATCACTGGGGGGGGGGGGGGAAAGGGGGGTTATTTTGTGCTAAAGAAAAGAAAGACCAAACATTATGAAAAAAATATATATTTTCTCTAAAGTTTTGTAAATAGGTGATGTTTCTCCTTCAATGATGTGTGCAGATGAGGCTGCACTGATTGGCACTGAGAGCCAGCACTGATGAGCATTGATTGGTGGGACTGATGGGCACTGACAGCCAGCACTGAGAAGGCACTGATAGTCAGCACTGATGGGTATTGATCAGGAGGCACTGTTGAGGCTGCACCAATATGCAGAACTGATAGACGGCACTGCTGGGCACTGATAGGTAGCACTGATGGGCACAGACAAGCGGCCCTGATGGGCATTTATTGGAGGGACTGATGGGTACTGACATCCAGCACTGAGGAGACACTGATAGTCAGCACTGATGGGTATTGATGAGGAGGCCGTGTTGAGGCTACACCAATATGATGCACTGATGGGACCTTAAATTCAACACTTATAAGCACTGATAGCGTGCACTGATGGCACCGATACAAAGCACTGATGGGGCTACACTGATAAGTGCCCTGATGATCAGTGTATTTGTCCCCTCTGAGAAATGCCACTTCCCAGCTCTCCTCTCCTCATGTGCTGTGAGCGGGAGGAGAGGACTGCCGATATCCAGCATTTCTGATTTACACTGATCGGCTGTGATTGGGCACAGCTGACCACATGGTAAAAGGCTGCTCTGATTGGCCCTTTTCTTGGACATATGATCAGCTGTGGCTGAAGGAGACAGGGATCAAAGAATTCTATGTTTTATTGTATTTGCTTCTCACCTACAAATAAAAAAAAATATTTTTTCCATTTCTAATCCTATTATTGCCATTATTATTCGGATAATTATCATTATAAATATTTTTTCTATTATTAATATTATCACGTCAATACTAAGGAGGCGAAGCAGCCATCTTGGATATTGCGTTGGCTGGGAATCGAACCCAGGTCAGCTGCTTGGAAAGCGGCTATGCTAACCACTACACCACCAACACGAGGTTGCATGTTTTTAGAATGTGGGAGAAAACCGGAGTACCCGGAGGAAACCCACGCAGGCACAGGGAGAACATGCAAACTCCATGCAGATAGGGTCCTGGTCAGGATTTCAACCAAGGACCCCAGTGCTGCAAGGCTAACCAATAAGCCTCTGTGCTGCCCATATTTTGGCCTCTGATGTATAAGGCCCGCCCCCGCTGAGCGGGGTAAATCAGTGATGTCCAGTAGAGATTAGAGATGATGTCTTCAGCTGTACATTATTGGCTGGACGGGTTCGGGGATGTCGTCCATCTTATTTCCCACATGAGTGTCCTGTCTGTGAACATGAGGAGAACTCTTTGTGTGAGATGTTGGTCTGTGGAGCGGCGATGTGAAGAACGCTTCGGTCTCCTCTGTGCCCCCAACCTGACCCTTAGACAACCTCATATAGGACGTCGCTGGTAGTCAGAGTTCTCATTGGCCCCAGCAGAAAAGGCCTCAAGCTGGGATGACGACTCCTCCCACTTCTGAAGCCAAGAAGCGTTCCTGACATTTCTCTGAGACTTTAACCTCCAAGGCCAGACTTAAGCCAGGGGCCCAGTTCAGTCTCAATCCTGGGGCCCCTAATCCCCAAACCTACAGACAAGTTCTAATAAACATCCTAAGGGGAAGCCACCATTTCCCAATGTGGGGGGATGTCTGTTGGCCTTTGGGGTCACCTGTTAAGGGTCAGCAGACATCTCAGATGCTCCGGTAAGAGACGTGGTGCCCAGAGGCTACAGGCTGGAGTTCCAGTCTGCCTTTGTCCCCGCATAGACTACTGGTCCTCCATGCTGCTCCTGCAGATCTTTTTGTTCTTCTTTTTTATTAGTCAGAGTTCTCATTGGCCCAGCAGAAAAGGCCTCAAGCTGGGGTGACTCCTCCCACTTCTGAAGCCAAGAAGCGTTCCTGTCATTTCTCTGAGACTTCAACCTCCAAGGCCAGACCTAAGCCAGGGGCCCAGTTCAGTCACAAGTCTGGGGCCCCTAATCCCCAAACCTACAGACAAGTTCAATGAAACGTCCTAAGGGGAAGCCGCTATTTCCCAACGTGGGGGGACATCCCAATATAGAGAGAACATTGTATATACAGATATGATGGGGGAGGGGTGACACCCCAATATAGAGAGAACATTGTATATACAGATATGATGGGGGAGGGGTGACACCCCAATATAGAGAGAACATTGTATATACAGATATGATGGGGGAGGGGTGACACCCCAATATAGAGAGAACATTGTATACAGTGAGGAACAGAAGTATTTGAACCCCTGAGAAGATCCGTGTTCATATTTGGTACAGAAGCCTTTGTCTGCAGTTACAGAGGTCAGACGGTTCCTGTAGTCCTTGGCCAGGTTTGCACTGCAACAGGGATTTTGGCCGACTCCTCCACACCGATCTCCTCTAGATCTGTCAGGTTTCGGGGCTGTCGCTGAGCAACACGGAGTTTCAGCTCCCTCCAAAGATGTTCTATTGGATTTAGGTGTGGAGACTGGCTAGGCCACTCCAGAACCTTGATATGCTTCTTACGGAGCCACTCCTTGGTTCTCCTGGCTGTGTGCTTCGGGTCGTTGTCATGTTGGAAGACTCAGCCACGACCCGTCTTCAATGCTCTGACTGAGGGAAGGAGGTTGTTGCTGAAAATCTCACAATAATTGGCCCCATTCATCCTCTCCTTAATACAGTGCAGACATCCTGTCCCCTTCACAGAAAAGCCCCCCCAAAGCATGATGTTACCACCCCCATGCTTCACAGTAGGGATGGTGTTCTTGGGATGCAACTCATCCTTCTTTTTCCTCCAAACACGACAAGTGAAGTTTACACCAAAAGTTCTCCTTTGGTCTCCTCTGACCACATGACTTTCTCCCATGCCTCCTCTGACCACATGACTTTCTCCCATGCCTCCTCTGACCACATGACTTTCTCCCATGCCTCCTCTGCATCATCCAGATGGTGATTGGCAACCTTCAGACGGGCCTGGACATGTGATGACTGGAGCAGGGGAACCTTCAGACAGGCCTGGACATGTGATGACTGGAGCAGGGGAACCTTCAGACAGGCCTGGACATGTGATGACTTGAGCAGGGGAACCTTCAGACGGGCCTGGACATGTGATGACTTGAGCAGGGGAACCTTCAGACGGGCCTGGACATGTGATGACTTGAGAAGGGGAACCTTCAGACGGGCCTGGACATGTGATGACTGGAGCAGGGGAACCTTCAGACGGGCCTGGACATGTGATGACTGGAGCAGGGGAACCTTCAGACGGGCCTGGACATGTGATGACTGGAGCAAGGGAACCTTCAGACGGGCCTGGACATGTGATGACTGGAGCAAGGGAACCTTCAGACGGGCCTGGACATGTGATGACTGGAGCAGGGGAACCTTCAGACGGGCCTGGACATGTGATGACTGGAGCAGGGGAACCTTCCATGCAATGCATGATTGGAAACCATGACGTCGTAGTGTTCTACCGACAGTGACCTGTGAAACTGTGGTCCCAGCTCTCTCCATGTCATTGAGCAGCTCCTCCCTTGTAGTTCTGGGCTGATTCCTCACCTTTCTTCTCATCAGTGATACCCCACGAGGGGACATCTTGCATGGAGCCCCAGTCCGAGGGAGACTGACAGTCGTCTTCAGCCTCTTCCATTTTCTAACAATTGCTCCAACAGTTGATCTATTTTCACCAAGCTGCTTGGCAATTGTCCCGTAGCCCTTTCCAGCCTAGTGGAGGTCCACAATTTTGTCTCTGGTGTCTTTTGACAGCTCTTTGGTCTTGCCCATGGTAGTAGTTGGCGTCTGACTGACTGTGGGGTGGACAGGTGTCTATAAAGAGCTCAGACAGGTGATTTCTAAGTGGGAGAACTTGCAAAATCGCAGGGGGTTCAAATACTTCTGTTCCTCACTGTATACAGATATGATTGGGGGGGGTGACACCCCAATATAGAGAGAACATTGTATATACAGATATGATGGGGGAGGGGTGACACCCCAATATAGAGAGAACATTGTATATACAGATATGATGGGGGAGGGGTGACACCCCAATATAGAGAAAACATTGTATATACAGATATGATGGGGGAGGGGTGACACCCCAATATAGAGAGAACATTGTATATACAGATATGATGGGGGAGGGGAGACACCCCAATATAGAGAGAACATTGTATACACAGATATGATGGGGGAGGGGTGACACCCCAATATAGAGAGAACATTGTATATACAGATATGATGGGGGAGGGGTGACACCCCAATATAGAGAGAACATTGTATACACAGATATGATGGGGGAGGGGTGACACCCCAATATAGAGAGAACATTGTATATACAGATATGATGGGGGAGGGGTGACACCCTAATATAGAGAGAACATTGTATATACAGATATGATTGGGGGGGGTGACACCCCAATATAGAGAGAACATTGTATATACAGATATGATGGGGGAGGGGTGACACCCCAATATAGAGAGAACATTGTATATACAGATATGATGGGGGAGGGGGGACACCCCAATATAGAGAGAACATTGTATATACAGATATGATGGGGGGGGGTGACACCCCAATATAGAGAGAACATTGTATATACAGATATGATGGGGGAGGGGTGACACCCCAATATAGAGAGAACATTGTATATACAGATATGATGGGAGGGGTGACACCCCAATATAGAGAGAACATTGTATATACAGATATGATTGGGGGGGTGACACCCCAATATAGAGAGAACATTGTATATACAGATATGATGGGGAAGGGGTGACACCCCAATAGAGAGAGAACATTGTATATACAGATATGATGGGGGGGGGGTGACACCCCAATATAGAGAGGACATTGTATATACAGATATGATGGGGGAGGGGTGACATCCCAATATAGAGAGAACATTGTATATACAGATATGATGGGGGAGGGGAGACACCCCAATATAGAGAGAACATTGTATACACAGATATGATGGGGGAGGGGTGACACCCCAATATAGAGAGAACATTGTATATACAGATATGATTGGGGAGGGGTGACACCCTAATATAGAGAGAACATTGTATATACAGATATGATTGGGGGGGGTGACACCCCAATATAGAGAGAACATTGTGTATACAGATATGATGGGGGAGGGGTGACACCCCAATATAGAGAGAACATTGTATATACAGATATGATGGGGGAGGGGTGACACCCCAATATAGAGAGAACATTGTATATACAGATATGATGGGGGGGGTGACACCCCAATATAGAGAGAACATTGTATATACAGATATGATGGGAGGGGTGACACCCCAATATAGAGAGAACATTGTATATACAGATATGATTGGGGGGGGTGACACCCCAATATAGAGAGAACATTGTATATACAGATTTTATGGGGAGGGTGACACCCCAATATAGAGAGAACATTGTATATACAGATATGATGGGGGGGGGTGACACCCCAATATAGAGAGAACATTTTATATACAGATATGATGGGGGAGGGGGGACACCCCAATATAGAGAGAACATTGTATATACAGATATGATGGGGGGGGGGTGACACCCCAATATAGAGAGAACATTGTATATACAGATATGATGGGGGAGGGGTGACACCCCAATATAGAGAGAACATTGTATATACAGATATGATGGGGGAGGGGGGACACCCCAATATAGAGAGAACATTGTATATACAGATATGATGGGGGAGGGGGGACACCCCAATATAGAGAGAACATTGTATATACAGATATGATGGGGGAGAGGTGACACCCCAATATAGAGAGAACATTGTATATACAGATATGATGGGGGAGGGGAGACACCCCAATATAGAGAGAACATTGTATATATGTCTTCTGATGGTGGACGTCTCTTTGGTGCCTTCAGCCAGGTGCGATGTAACACACGTCATCCCGCAATTCTCATGCGTCTTGCCATGCGACAATTGCAGCAACATCACACTGCATTCGGGGCGCCATGTTGATGGTGAACGTCTCTTTGGTGCCTCTTCAGACATCTCCATAAAGGACGTCACTGGCAGGAAGGGTTCTCATTGGTCCCAGCAGAAAAGGCCTCCAGCTGGAAAGACTCCTCCCACTTCGGAAGC
Source organism: Staurois parvus (assembly GCF_062004578.1). NCBI lineage: Eukaryota > Metazoa > Chordata > Amphibia > Anura > Ranidae > Staurois > Staurois parvus. The sequence continues at coordinate 4,854,922 of NW_028318370.1, read as the reverse complement.
CAATCAGAGTTCCTTTCTTTTCTCCCAAGCTCCATCCTCCAAGACCAGACCTAAGCCAGGGGCCCAGTTCAGTCACAATCCTGGGGCCCCTAATCCCTAAACCTTCAGACAAGCCCTATAAAACCTCCTGAAGGGAAGTCCCCATTTCCTAAAGTGGGGGGACGTCTGTTGGCCTTTGGGGTCACCTGGTCAGCAGACATCTCAGAAGCTCAGGTAAGAGACGTGGTGTCCAGGGGCTACAGGCTAGAGGTCATCTCCCTGCCCCCACCCCGCTTCGTGTTGTCCAACCTGCCGGTGTCCCCGCAGGGACTAGCGATCCTCCATGCTGCTCCTGCAGATCTGCTGACCCAAGGAGATCTCCCCATTGGACCAACAGCAGAAAGGTTTCCGGGTTTTTACTCCAACCGTTTCCTTGTTCTAAAGCCTGAAGGAGGACATAGGCTGCATTCACTGGGGGGATTAGGGGGCATACAGGGGATTCCTGGGGCTGGGATCACTGTGAACAGTGGGGGATGGGAAGTCTGTACAAAGCAATGACAGGCTGACAGGAGCCGCGACCATTCCCATGTATCCGCACATCCATCGGTCATCTGTGGTCAGGGAAGGATGAGCGATCCTGGCCCTAACCGTAGATGACCGATGGATGTGCGGATACATGGGAATGGTCGCGGCTCCTGTCATTGCTTTGTACAGACTTCCCATCCCCCACTGTTCACAGTGATCCCATCCGCAGGAATCCCCTGTATGCCCCTAATCCCCCGAGTGAATGCAGCCTATGTCCTCCTTGAGCTCGGGTTCACACCAATGAGGTGCGGGAAACGCTGCGAATCCTGTACGTTTCCCGCACCGCATTGCAATCGCATCACGTTCATGCGATCTGGTGCGGGAGTCAGTAATAAATTATTGACACCCGAAACAGATGGCAAGACGCGATGTGATTGCCAGAAATCACATGACATGGGTGAGAAGACCCATACCATGTGATTCAGGTGCGGATCTAAAGACAGTCCTGCACCTTTGTGGTGCGGATGCGATGTGATTTGAGCCATAGGAAGTGTATGGCCCAAATCGCAGCGCACAGACATGTGCATGGAATGCGCAGAGGAATGCGGTGTGATTCCTGTGCAGACTCCATGCAGTGTCCCGCACCACATAGTGTGAACCGGCTGGGAGGCTTTAGAACAGGGAAAAGGTTGGAGTAAGGCCCCGGTCACAGGGGGCGTACTAATCCGTACAGCCGTGGGGGCCGTGTTTACTTGGGGGATGTACCGGTGTTCATGCATCCCTGTGCAGGCAGGTTCATTGATGTCAGTTGGGATGCAGCGGCTGCATGGATACAGACACTGCTCCCAATGTAACATCTGTGCGGGTGAACAGCTGTGAACACAGATAGTGTGCGTTCAGGGCCATGCATCCATACGGATGTCAGATTGGGATCAGCATCTGTGTCCATGTTACCACTACGTCCCAACTGACATCAATGGAACTGCCTGCACAGGGATGCATGAACACCGGGACATCCCCTGCAAATAAACACGGCCCCCCACGGCGGTACACATTGGTATGTCCCCTGTGAATGTGGCCTAAAAACCGGGAACTATTCTGCTGTTGGTCCAATGGGGAGATCTCCTTGGGTCAGCAGATCTGCAGGAGCAGCATGGAGGATCGCTAGTCCCTGCGGGGACACCGGCAGGTTGGACAACACGAAGCGGGGTGGGGGCAGGGAGATGAACTCTAGTCTGTAGCCCCTGGACACCACGTCTCTTACCTGAGCTTCTGAGATGTCTGCTGACCAGGTGACCCCAAAGGCCAACAGACGTCCCCCCACTTTAGAAAGTAGGGAAATCCCTTCAGGAGGTTTAATAGGACTAGTCTGCAGGTTTGGGGATTAGGGGCCCTAGGATTGTGACTGACCTGGGCCCCTGGCTTAGGTCTGCTCTTGGAGGATGAAGCTTGGGAGAAAAGAAAGGAACTCTGATTGGCTTCAGAAGTGGGAGGAGTCTTTCCAGCTTCAGGCCTTTTCTGCTGGGACCAATGAGAACCCTTCCTGCCAGTGACGTCCTCTATGGAGATGTCTGAAGAGGCATCAAAGAGACGTTCACCATCAACATGGCGCCCCGAATGCAGTGTGATGTTGCTGCAATTGTCGCATGGCAAGACGCATGAGAATTGCGGGATGACGTGTGTGTTACATCGCACCTGGCTGAAGGCACCAAAGAGATGTCCACCATCAGAAGACATATATACAATGTTCTCTCTATATTGGGGTGTCCCCCCCCCATCATATCTGTATATACAATGTTCTCTCTATATTGGGGTGTCACCCCTCCCCCATCATATCTGTGTATACAATGTTCTCTCTATATTGGGGTGTCACCCCCCATCATATCTGTATATACAATGTTCTCTCTATAGTGGGGTGTCACCCCTCCCCCATCATATCTGTATATACAATGTTCTCTCTATATTGGGGTGTCACCCCTCCCCCATCATATCTGTATATACAATGTTCTCTCTATATTGGGGTCCCCCCCCCCATCATATCTGTATATACAATGTTCTCTCTATATTGGGGTGTCTCCCCTCCCCCATCATATCTGTATACAATGTTCTCTCTATATTGGGGTGTCACCCCTCCCCCATCATATCTGTATATACAATGTTCTCTCTATATTGGGGTGTCACCCCTCCCCCATCATATCTGTATATACAATGTTCTCTCTATATTGGGGTGTCCCCCCCCCTTCATATCTGTATATACAATGTTCTCTCTATATTGGGGTGTCACCCCTCCCCCATCATATCTGTGTATACAATGTTCTCTCTATATTGGGGTGTCCCCCCCCCTTCATATCTGTATATACAATGTTCTCTCTATATTGGGGTGTCACCCTCCCCATAAAATCTGTATATACAATGTTCTCTCTATATTGGGGTGTCCCCCCCCTTCATATCTGTATATACAATGTTCTCTCTATATTGGGGTGTCACCCCTCCCCCATCATATCTGTATATACAATGTTCTCCCCTGGTTGGGAATCCTATATACACCTAGACCCTAAGTTGGTCACCATAAATAAAACAATACAAAACAAGCCCATGGACTGGTTACTGACTTTGAATGCAAGAGTGAAAAATTTGTGTTGCCTTTCTGCGCAAGAAGTAAAGGGGGACCCAAACACAGTAGCTCTCAAGGGGGTAGCACTACACTACATATAAAGAACTATGCTTGGAAATCATTAATATATCAGAAATCACTTCCTACTTCTAATATGCATATTTCACAGAAGGTTTGAGCTATCTGTACATCTGACAAACCATTGAGAGAAATATTTAGTAATATATGGTTTAGTAATTAGTTCTCTTTTATTCCTGTAGCTCAGCCCTCTGTGTCTCTGCATATAAACAGCGATGGATCTCTGGAGTGTAGAGCCATTGGTGGATTCCCGGTTGCAGAGATCTCCTGGATCCCACATTCAGATAATATAAACACAAATGAAGTTAAAGATTCGGATGACACCTGGACTGTGACCAGCACATATAAGTCTGATGGAGGCAATGCGACGTGCCTTGTGTCTCATCCCACATTTGAGAATCTCTGGAGCCAGTCTATTATATCAGAAGGTAAAACTGGTGAGTTCATGTTAAGAATGTTAAAAATTAGTGAAGCGCTTGTATCACATGAATACAATCATGTATCTCCATATAGTGTAATTATAAATCAAAGTGACCACTATATATAATAAATGTGTGTTGACTCCCTCTAGTGAAAAGAAAAAATAGTGTCAACCAAAATAGCTAAATAACACACATTAGGAAACTAAATATATAGTGCATAAATCAAATATAATGAACAGAATATATATATACGTGAAAACAGAATATTGGCCACATACAATGGTGTCTAAATTATACATAAATGATATATGCCATAGGTGAACAAGACAATATCAAAGGTGAAAAAAATATTCCATGCATGTGACTGTGCTTTAAGCTGGAACACACACGTGATCTCCACTTCTAAGTGCAAGTACTCTCCTTCAAATGGCAGCAATGCCTGCTCACCTCCCTTCCTCGACCCACACAGGGCCTCAAAGCAGTTACCACCTCAGTGGTGTATTCCTCTGGCAGACTCCTTATTCCTCCTCCTCTCTTATGCAACTCATAAAAAGACAAGAAAGCCTTCCATAGTGTAGTAAATTTAATAGGCAAAGTTAAAAATTACAAAGTTTTCCACTCACATGCTCCTTTCCATAAAAAAGCGTTTTTCCCAGCCTGTGGGTAGATATGCATGCACCTGGGGGAATCCAATATGGCCACTGTGTCCGGACATACGTCACCAGGAAGTAGACAGGAAGTAGGTTTGTCTACTTCCTGGTGACGTATGTCCGGACACAGTGGCCATATTGGATTCCCCCAGGTGCATGCATATCTACCCACAGGCTGGGAAAAACGCTTTTTTATGGAAAGGAGCATGTGAGTGGAAAACTTTGTAATTTTTAACTTTGCCTATTAAATTTACTACACTATGGAAGGCTTTCTTGTCTTTTTATGAGTTGCATAAGAGAGGAGGAGGAATAAGGAGTCTGCCAGAGGAATACACCACTGAGGTGGTAACTGCTTTGAGGCCCTGTGTGGGTCGAGGAAGGGAGGTGAGCAGGCATTGCTGCCATTTGAAGGAGAGTACTTGCACTTAGAAGTGGAGATCACGTGTGTGTTCCAGCTTAAAGCACAGTCACATGCATGGAATATTTTTTTCACCTTTGATATTGTCTTGTTCACCTATGGCATATATCATTTATGTATAATTTAGACACCATTGTATGTGGCCAATATTCTGTTTTCACGTATATATATTCTGTTCATTATATTTGATTTATGCACTATATATTTAGTTTCCTAATGTGTGTTATTTAGCTATTTTGGTTGACACTATTTTTTCTTTTCACTAGAGGGAGTCAACACACATTTATTATATATAGTGGTCACTTTGATTTATAATTACACTATATGGAGATACATGATTGTATTCATGTGATACAAGCGCTTCACTAATTTTTAATTTTATTTTGCACTTATTGGTATCAGCTAAGTGACAGCAGCTGTATTTTGTCAATTATTCCCATGAGCGCAGGAGGATCCCTTATTATTTATGTTAAGAATGTTAGATTCCTCCAACCAACATAGACATCCAGCCTTCTTACTTTACATTCAAAGGCCAATGTGTTGTAGGATCCCAATCTATTGACCTCAAAGTTCATTCCCATTGTAGCACAATCTGATACAGCTCTATGTGAAAGTGGCAATTCTGCTGAGAATTCAGAAGTGCAACAGCATTGCCACCCCATCGCAGGAAGCTGCATTAGGTAGACTCCACGATAGATATTTGTGGGACTTTGAAGGGGACTAAAAGAAAAAACTGTAAGGGTAGAAGATCCTTATAATTGTATAAGTGTTGCAGTACATATTTATTTCACTGGGTGGCCTTGGTTCTACTTTAATTACCCCAAAGATAGGACATTCACTTACAGGTCGGCTATGTAAAAATGTCTTTTACCTGGTAGTAATTTCTAGTGATGAATAACAGGAAAGACCCTATTTTTTAATCAGCTGACACCAATTTCTGATATGAATCGGCATTAAAGTGTATGTAAACCCAGGGTCAGATTTACATCTCAGGAGTCTATAGGCTGAGAATTCTGAAGCCCCCCTCCCCCGAATTGGTGCCAGTTTATGCAATAATAATCCAGAGGATAGGCGGCAGTTTCTGAAATAATCCCCAGCATTGGCCCCAGTTTCCTCAATAATAACCCCCTGCACTGGCATCAGTTTCCACAGTAACAACCCCTACAATTGGTGCAGGTTTACACAATATTAACCCCTATCCTGCAAAGGGGTCAAAGTGGTTGTAAAGGATCAAGGTTTTTTATCTTCATGCATTCTTTGCATGAAGGTAATAAAAAACCTTCAGGTGTGCAGCATCCCTCCCCCCCAGCCCCCCTAATACTCACCTAAGCCCCCTCTCGATCCAGCGATGTTCAATGGAGTCTTGGCTTTCCCAGGACTCCCTCTTCTCATTGGACAAAAGCAGGAGCCATTGGCTCAATAAAAGTAGTCTGCATGAACACATAGGATAACACTATTTAGCTTCTAGGAGCAGAAAAATGCTAATAACAGCTTCTAGGAACTTAAAATTATATTTCTCATATTTTTATTTTTTTTTTAAATAACAAACAAGTTATACTTACCTGCTGTGTGTAGTGATTTTGCACAGATCCTCCTCTCCTCCCCCGCAGTCTCTCCTATGCCCCCACAGCAAGCAGCTTGCTATGGGGGCACCCACTGCTCTGTGTGTACATTCACACATGGAGCTGCAACGTGGCACCACCCCCTCTCTCTCCTCATCGGCTGACTGGTTGTGATTGACAGCAGCGGAAGCCAATGGCTCCCACTGGCTGTCTCAGCCAATGAGAAGGCAGAGACCCGGGACAGCCGAGGCTACACATTGATGGATCGTGATGGGACTCAGGTAAGTATTGCAGGGGCTGGGGGCACTGCTGCACACATAAGTTTTTTTACCTTCATGCATAGAAGCCTTTACAACTGCTTTAAAAAAACGCCAGCATGCATGGAGCATAAGTGTTCCTTTAAATAACATTTTTAGATCATTGACATAACCAGTCCAGACAAAAATATAAATATGATAATAAATGTAATACATGATGATTGTAATCTTCACTGTGCCATTTTCATTTGCCTTTAGGTGTTACTCAATGTTTTTGGAGGATTATTGCCCTCATCGGCTTCAGTTGTCTTGTGATAGGACTTTTTCTATACTGCAGATACAAGTCCAAGGTAATGTAGGAAGAGAAACTTAACCCAAAGTGGAAGTGGAGGATATTTGTGATCCCACGGACCAAGTGAAGCAGAAATGACTAGTGGCCTCTCAACACTGCTGATGGTCTGGTGATGGACAACAGTATGTAGCCTTCTTCCAGTATCTCTGAAGTCTTTGATGAAGCATCACTGGAACTGCAGACCAGGACACTTGAACAGCAGCTCCCTGGAACAACAGTTCAGTCTTTGGGTAACACCAGCAGCCTTGGCACACAGCACAACTCAGCCCACGTGGCCCTCTCGTGGAACTGTACCCCAGCGGCTCTTTCAGTACAATATCTAATTTTATTCTTCGCTGCTGATCCCTTTATTACATCTTTATTGCACCCCTTTATGCTGCTCCCTTTATTAGCCACCTGTCCCTGGACCCTTGGCACTTTAGCCCAGGCAGTTCCCAACAGCTCTCCTCACCCCTGTGCTGGGCTCCTGCAACTTTGCTCTGTACAAGACACGACAATGGTCCAGACAACCCTACGCTCATTTACGCGGTGTCCTGTTCTGTCCATGGCTAGGGTGCCTTACTTAAGCAGCTCCTTGAAGCAGCTCCAAGTACAGTATATAAAATATAAACCCACGAGCAGCTGAATAAACATAACAATGAATATAAAAATAGCTAAACCACCAAATCAAAAAATTCAAAAACAAAAAGCTGCCCACAAGTACACATCCTCATATAAAACTGCTACATAACAAAAACCACACAATAACAGTGCCATGCTTTTCTCATAACGTCATTAGAACCACTCAAACGTGACATTATTTGTAGGGAAATTATTTGATGTCACGTTTGAGTGGGTCCAAGGTCTAAATACAATAGCTGCTTGTATATGCAACAAAGCATAACCATTACAGAATATAACCAGTTGACTGTGACTAACGCTGACTATACCATGACCTCGATAATGAGAACCTTTGGATACATCGACATATAGTGTTGTAATGGAATGAAGAATTTAAAAGTGTAATGTAAATTTTTTTTAAACTTCTCTTTTTTGAGCTTTCAAGTAAGGTAGAAAATGCAAAACAGCTAACAATTAGAGCAGCAAACGCGACCAACGGCACTAAGTCGCTCAGAGTACCAGAACACAGTGAAAAATAACAGTACAGGATTATAGGCCTGTCCATATCACTTCCATGATCACTTAGTATGATAGGGTGGTGGTGGGGTAGTGAAGGGAGGGAAGGGGAAAGAAAGGGGAGTAAGGCGTTGTCACCAATGTGTTTTTTAGTGCTTCTTGCAGAAACGCACTACAGTCCATTTAATATGGTTTCCTATGGAACATGTTCACATCGATACTTTTTTGAGCTGCTGTGTTTTTGGAAAGGGTCAGGGACTTTTTTAAAAGCAAAAATCAGCGTTTATGCTACAATTATTATTATACAGGATTTATATATTATTATTATACAGGATTTATATAGCGCCAACAGTTTGTTCAGCGCTTTACAATATAACGGGAGACAATACAGCAACAATACAGTTCAATGCAAGAGGGTTAGGAGGGCCTGATCCTGGGAGCTTACAATCTAAGATAGAGTTCAATGGAGAATCTGCTGAAATGCATGGTAGTGTGTTTTTGCCGCGTTTCTCATTTATATTCTGCCCAGCGGAAAAAAAAAAGAACCGAACAAAACATGGTAAAAACGCATAAAAAAATCTGTGTCGAAAAACGCAAAATGAACTGCGAAAAGCACTGCAAAATGGACAAAAAGCAAACTGCATAGGTGTGAGCAGAGCCTAAAGTTACATTTTTAATTATGGTCAATACATTGATATACAAACAAGATTAGAAAAAAAAGTAAAGTTTAGGAGGAGAGTATCACACGTCACAATTTAATTTTTTTGATGTACGCTGTTACTATTTGAATGGACTTTAGGCTCATTGAAGACCTTTTACTAGATTATGAAAAAGAAGGTTAAAGGCTAAGTCCACCTTTCAAAAAAAGCATCTATGTTTGCAGGAATAAAAATGCATTTATTGTGTTTTTGCATCACAACATGCAAAGGATTGCATTCACGATCAGTGGATCTTGGGTACAATGACAGGCTCCTGCAGACGTCCTCCAGCTCCATGTTTGTACCAAGGAATGGACTTTCTGTTGGAAAGCCGGAGTAGGTGCCAGTGGACTATTTCCCTGAGAACTACAAGTCCATTTGCCCCGGATTTGTAGTACATTTACTCACATATCTCTGAGAAAGAATGATGCGGCTGGAGGGGATAAGAACCCGCACGCTGTCATAGAGGGGGTCTTATGGGGGAGTGGAGGTTTGCTTGGCACCATGTTACAAGTCGGTTATGCCACCTCACTTATTCGCTTGATGATAAATATAATAAGTGATTACAACCTTTTGTCTTTATATGAATTTAGCCAATCGGGAAGCGGCTATTACCAATAAATTTAATACCAAATGATAACAACTGTGCTAAAAAATAAAGATCTAATGTATTTACCCAGAAAAGAAGCTTGCTATTAACCAAATTTATGAAAATATAAAGTAGCTGGTATAACTTTAAAAGTTGTGATATTACAATGTAAATACAGAATGGTACCAATACATAGAGACAACTACAGCAGAGAAAGTTACAGAGAAAAAGAACAAAGGATAATGATGATACGATACGCACACATCCTGATGTCTGATCTTTGACACCTGGGCTCAGAGAGAGAGAGCGAGAGCAGAAAGAGAGCCGCGTCTTGCTTTTATACCCCCTCTCTGCCCCCCTCCCTCCAGGTAAAGTCATACTCTTCGGTAGAGTCCAGTAATCTTAAGACTTTGCCCTTTCTGTTCAATCGGGGCTCTGTGACTGTGAAAGATATGGGTCAGCTGTAGGTCATCAGCTGGAATTTATGATAAGCCTAGAAGGTGTTAAAAATGACAAGTCCAGGCCCTACTTTGGGGTTGCCACCACATCCCTTTAAAACCCGAACACATATTATTTACAGAGATTCTGTGGCTGATTTAGGTGGTAATTAAACTCACTTAGTGCCTTATCTGCATTAAATTACCGTATTTTTCGCTCCATAAGACGCACCTAGGTTTTAGAGGCAGAAAACAGGAAAAAAAAAATTCTGAACTAATGGACTGCAGACATAGTACAGGAGATGACCAGAGACTGCGGACACAGTACAGGGATGACCAGAGACTTCGGACATAGTACAGGAAATGACCAGATACTGCGGACATAGTACAGGAGATGACCGGAGACTGCGGACACAGTACAGGAGGTGACCAGAGACTGCGGACACAGCACAGGAGATGACCAGAGACTGCAGACATAGTACAGGAGATGACCGGAGACTGCGGACACAGTACAGGAGGTGACCAGAGACTGCGGACATTGTACAGGAGATGAACAGAGACTGTGGACACAGTACAGGAGATGACCAGAGACTGCAGACATAGTACAGGAGATGACCAGAGACTGCGGACACAGTACAGGAGATGACCAGAGACTGCGGACAGCACAGAGATGACCAGAGACTGCAGACAGTACAGGAGATGACCAGAGACTGCGGAAAGTACAGGGATGACCAGAGACTGCGGACAGCACAGGGATGACCAGAGACTGCGGACAGCACAGGGATGACCAGAGACTGCGGACAGCACAGGGATGAGCAGAGACTGCGGACACAGTACAGGAGATGAGCAGAGACTGCGGACACAGTACAGGGGATGACCAGAGACTGCAGACAGCACAGGGATGACCAGAGACTGCGGACAGTACAGGAGATGACCAGAGACTGCGGACAGTAAAGGGATGACCAGAGGCTGCGGACACGGTACAGGGGATGACCAGAGACTGTGGACAGTACAGGAGATGACTGCTGACCTTTGGGGAGGGGGGGGGAGCAGGTACCTGAATTTGATAGGTATCCGCTCTTACTTCTGCGGAGTTGTTCTTTGATCTTACCTGTTCCTCTATCCAGCGCCGCGCTGTCTTCCCGGCTTCTGTAGTGTCAGCGCTCGGCATGACAGCCGGGTGCCCAGTGCGCATGAGCGAGAAACACTTGCGCTTTGTGATTGGTCCGGCGGCTTCTGGGATCTTTCATGTGTCCCAGGTACCGCCTTACCATTCACAAAAAGCACCGCTTCTTGAGCATGCGCACTTGGCACCCGGCTGTCACGCTGAGCGCCCACACTACAGAAGCCGGGAAGACAGCGCGCCGCTGGATAGAGGAACAGGTAAGGTCAAAGAACAACTCTGCAGAAGTAAGAGCGGGTACCTGTCAAATTCAGGTACCCGCTCCCCCCCTCCCCAAAGGTCAGCAGTCATCTCTATAAGGTCCCGCTGCAGAGCTGAGCGGCCGGCCCGGTATTCTGACACGGCGGCGGTGGAAATACTGGACCGGCCGCTCCATATTCGCTCCATAAGACGCACTGACATTTTCCCCCCTTTTTTTGGGGGGAAAAAAGTGCGTCTTATGGAGCGAAAAATACGGTAGCTTCAGAACTTGTGTAATTAATATGTGTTTGGGTTTAAAGGGATGAGGTGGCAAACCTAGCCTACTTCCTCTCAGGTGGCCATACTAACGTAAACCTCTACAGCACGGGTGTCAAACTGGTGGCCCTCCAGCTGTTGTCAAACTACAAGTCCCATGAGGCATTGCAAGATTGAAAGTCACAAGAATGACTCCCAAAGGCAGAGGCATGATGGGACTTGTAGTTTTGCAACAGCTGGAGGGCCACCAGTTTGACACATGTGCTCTACAGGAACCCTTCAAGGGGGTTTGTGGTGATGAAACAGATGGTAAACTACATATTCAAAGGAATACAGTCAAAGTCGAACTTGTGCTTCTTGGGGAATACAAAAGTTCGTAAATTATTATTATACAGGATTTATATAGCGCCAACAATTTGCGCAGCTCTTCACAATATAAGGGAGACAGTACAATTACAATACATTTTAGTACAGAAGGAGTAGGAGGGCCCGGCTCGTGGAGCTTACAATCTAAAGGAAGGGGGAGGTGGTACAAAAGGTGATAACTGCGGGGGATGATCTGGTAGAGGTGATTCAAGTACAGTTCTTAGGTGGAGGTGGGGTAGGCCTTCCTGAAGATCGCCTAAAGGCAGACAGGGTGGGGGCTGACCGGACATGCTGTGGTAGGGAGTTCCAGAGGATGGGAGAGGCTCTGGAGAAGTCCTGGAGGCGAGCGTGGGAGGAGGTGATGAGGCAGTTAGGAGGATATCATTGGAGGAGCGGAGTGGGCAATTTGGGCAGTATCTGTGGATGAGGTTAGTGATGTAGCTAGGGGCAGTGTTGTGGATGGCTTTGTACGTTGTGGTTAGTATTTTGAATTTTATACGTTGGGTTAGTGGAAGCCAGTGGAGGGATTGGCAGAGAGAGGCAGCAGTCGCTGATGGTAAGGTGTATGAGTCTAGCAGCAGCATTCACAATAGACTGAAGGGGGGATAGCCTGTGTAACGGTAGACCAGTGAGGAGGGAGTTGCAGTAATGATGACTTATCATTTATGATGCCCTTTGATGAAGTGCAGTTCCTGTATTTCGCATGAACTGAGACTTAGACCCCTATCAAAAGTTCAAAATAATGTTCATGAAGGTAAAAATTATTGTAGGCCCCAAATATCCATTATACATCTTAAATATGGGTGTAACACGTGTAACACCCTTCTGTAATGTGGTTGCAGGATGTTAAAACCAACACAAGATGGCAGTGTCCTGCAATTCAGGGGCACTCACACTCTGTGGAACAGCCCCATGGACCTTGTATGCTGAACCGCAGGACTTTGCTGGGGAGGAATGTACCAGAAGACTACATTTCCCAGAAGAGCTGGAATTAGTTATTTATATACAGAAGCCCAGTAGACTGGACAGGAAGGGAGAGGAGAGAGAGCTGGAGAGCAGTAGTAGAAAGAGTTGTGCTGACTGCCAGAGAACCTGACCAAGCCGCAGAGCTAGAGAGAGAAGAAAGGCAAGGAGGTGATCCAGAGCGTGGTGACCAGACGGAACACTGCAAGTGAGACCAGAGAAACTGTGGTGGCCCCCATCGGCTGAGAGAGAGAGACAGCCAAGACCTGCTGGAAGCCACCGAACGGGTGAGAGAGTTCCATACACCAGGCAAACACAGACATTCTCCTCTTACCTGCTACTTTCCCTGCACACAGTTGTGGACATTGCATATAGTTAAGTCAGTGTTTCTCAACTCCAGTCCTCATGGACCCCCAACAGGTCATGTTTTCAGGATTTCCCTCAGATGAAACAGCTGTGGTAATTACTAAGGCAGTGAAACTGATCAAATCACCTGTGCAAAATAATGGAAATCCTGAAAACATGACCTGTTGGGGGTCCATGAGGACTGGAGTTGACAAACACTGAGTTAAGCGTTGTGACCTAATCCCCCCGCCGTTAATGTTGAACACATGAGCAGCACAGTCCAATCATCAGAGCTGACCTTCTGCAGGCCAGATCACATCAGTGTTCCCTTAATCATCAGCCTACCCTCTTGAAGGAACCTCTTCTACCATTGCCATTAGTCCTTGCAGTCCAGAGGGGAGTTGCCCTTTGCCAACAGAGGCGGACTGACCATTTGGAAACTCATGCACTGCCAGAGGTCAGTAGAGGGCCCCATGAGATGCCCCTGGTGCTTTTTCATAGGCTTTTTTGAGTTTTGGCAAGGACACAGGGGCCCCATGATCCCCTATTGCCCGGTGGCCCATGAGTTGTCAGCCCCTGTTTGCCAACAAGTACTTCTGCCAGCTCTTGACACCTTACATGCTTAAAATCTACCACTTGCTCACTGCATTGAAGGGACACCACCCAAGTCAAGTGCCACTTTAAGGGAAAGTACTTGTCCTTCCTTCTAATTCTAGGGACTCCTCTGTGTGTGATGGTGGGGCTATGGAAGGAGCAGCTGTGGTGGACATGGAGCCTGTGGAACAGGCTCTTTTGACAGCTGCGGTGAAGGCAAAATAGTATGAGCCTGGGAGACAGAGGATGAGGAGGATGAGGATGGCTGAGTTATCCACTCCACCACCTCTTCTGCATGTTGTGGCTTAATAATACAGCCAGCACCAGAAAAAAATGACAAGCGTGCCCTGCCTGCAGAGGATACACCATGGCAACCACCAGCACTTTTCACTGTGGACACAGAGGCTGCTTGCCCTCTTTTAGCTGCCTGTGAGCATCTGCCTCTCCTTCTTGGCCTTTTGGACATGATGGGGAATTTTCTATGGGATTTATGTAACTTTATTCTTGAGTGTGGGGTGGGATGGGATTTTGGTGCTTGGGTGAAATATCTTTGTGCACTATAAACTTTTATTTATTTATTTATTTATTTTTAATAGAAAATAGGGGCAATTTTTTTTTGGCCACAGCAGTACAAAAATTAAATTAATGTATATAAAAAAAAAGTGAGCCACTGCTGACGCAGAAGGAGGAACACCTGCGTCGTGGAAGGGGAGAACAGAAATTATGCCATAAATGGTTTTAGTGCTGTAGCCAATAAATAAATAAATTAAATGTAAAAAAAAAAAGGAAACCACTGCTGATGCAGAAGGAGGAGCACCTGCCACGCAGAAGGGGAGAACAGCAATTATGTTGTAAATGGTTTCAGTGCTGCAGCCAAAAAACATAAATAAATTAAATTAAATTAAATTAAAAAATATAAATTAAAAAAAGAAGGAAAACCACTGCTGAATCAGAAAGAGGAACATATGTGGCACAAAAGGGGAACGCTAAAAATGCAGCAACAGAACCTGAAAAAAAGACATTTAAAAAAAAAAAATCACAAAGAATAAAGAAAAAAAAAGCAGTAATAAAGAAGTGTAAAAACAGTGCTCCACAACAGTGCACTACCTTCACAACAGTGACTACACTCACAACACTGACTACACTGACTACACTCACTAAACTGACTACACTGACTACACTCACTAAACTGACTACACTCACTACACTGACTACACTCACTACACTGACTACACTCACTACACTGACTACACTCACTACACTGACTACACTCACTACACTGACTACACTCACAACACTGACTACACTCACTACACTGACTACACTCACTACACTGACTACACTCACAACACTGACTACACTCACAACACTGACTACACTCACTACACTGACTACACTCACTACACTGACTACACTCACTACACTCACTACACTGACTACACTGACTACACTCACTACACTGACTACACTCACTACACTGACTACACTCACTACACTCACTACACTGACTACACTCACTACACTCACTACACTGACTACACTCACTACACTCACTACACTGACTACACTCACTACACTGACTACACTCACTACACTCACTACACTGACTACACTCACTACACTGACTACACTGACTACACTCACAACACTGACTACACTCACTACACTGACTACACTCACTACACTGACTACACTGACTACACTCACAACACTGACTACACTCACTACACTCACTACACTGACTACACTCACTACACTGACTACACTGACTACACTCACTACACTGACTACACTCACTACACTGACTACACTCACTACACTGACTACACTCACTACACTCACTACACTGACTACACTGACTACACTGACTACACTCACTACACTGACTACACTGACTACACTCACAACACTGACTACACTCACTACACTGACTACACTCACAACACTGACTACACTCACAACACTGACTACACTCACTACACTGACTACACTCACAACACTGACTACACTCACTACACTGACTACACTGACTACACTCACAACACTGACTACACTCACTACACTGACTACACTCACAACACTGACTACACTCACTACACTGACTACACTCACAACACTGACTACACTCACAACACTGACTACACTCACTACACTGACTACACTCACAACACTGACTACACTCACTACACTGACTACACTCACAACACTGACTACACTCACTACACTCACTACACTGTCTCCTTACACACCACTAACTATCCTCATCTATCTAACTCCACCAACACACTACACAAGGCTGCTGTGTAAGCAGCCTTATATAGTGTGGGACGTGGACTTAGCCTCTGAGCCATGATTGATGGTTTTTCCTGTGACCTGCGGTCAGGTGCAAAGCTTTCGCCAAACAGAATGTGTGCAATGCATTGTGGGGCGCGCGGGCGAACTTCCCGCTGAACGCCCTTGGCGTTCGAGTGTTTGGTAAACACTTGAACTACCAATGTTCGAGTCAAAACGTACATTCGACTTTAACCATCAGCCCATCCCTACTTTCTGCTAGTAATTTATTGCGCATGTGTATATATTATCCTCTGTGGTCATCTGGGTTCAGGTAAGGAACAGGAATCATCTGGCACACAGACCGCATACAAGGCATCACTCCAGACCTCACTCACAGGACCCTCTCAGTATACAGGAACAGATCCTCAATACTTCTTCACCACCGGACACAAATAGCTCAAAAGAGGATGTTTCCACCTTAAAAGGCTCGTTTTATGGCCTTTAGGTGTTCTGGTTTCTGTTTTCTTGCGGAAACTGCATCATTAAGTGATGAACGGTAGTTACCTGAGCCGCACACTGCAGGCTGGAAGGGGGAACACACTGATCAGTAGCCGTCTTGAAGATGCTGTAGTTGACATGTCAGTCTGTTGATGATGATTTTCAGCTGTCTGTACAGAGCTCCTTGTGTAGAATGTTGTGTGATTCGTTTACTCTGATTATTATCCAGTGTCTGTGTTCCAGATGGTTGCTATTCCTTACCTGAACCCAGATGACCACAGAGGATAATATATACACATGCGCAATAATATTGCACTTCTGCTGAGTGCAATCACACTACTACTGATCCTTATCACGGAAGTCACGGGCACGGATTTCACGGAAAAATTGGATTGTTTCACGATTTTTCCAGATTTTATTGATTATATGTCATAATTTCAGTAATTATACACTGAAGTCACGATGGTTTTATAAGTCACTATTTATTACGTCAACTCATTACGGTACACTTGATTTATATTGTTATCACTTTAGCGCAATGTAGAGCTCACACTTGATGCATCAGTCACTTTATGAATTTTCAGAGCTGCATTATTTATTTATCAAGCTGTTTTGAGGATACAGAGGTTATTATTTATTATTATTATTATACAGCATTTATAAAGCGCCGATAGTTCGCTCAGCGCTGTACATTACAAAGGGGGACAGAACATGTGACAGAACAATACCAATACAATGCAAAACATGAGGGGATCGAGGGCCCTGCTCTTTGGAGTTTACAATCTAGGAGGGAGGGGATGGTGGTACAGGAGGAGATAGCTGTGGGGGATGGAGTGGTAGGAAGAGTGGAGGAGGTCAGTCAAGTTAGCAGGGGGTGGGGTAGGCTTCCCTGAAGAGATGGGTTTTCAGGGTGCGCCTAAAGGAGAGGAGAGTAGGTGATAATCTGATGGGTTGGGGCAGGGAGTTCCAGAGGATGGGTGACACCCTGGAGAAGTCCTGGAGGCGGGCATGGGAGGAGGAGACCAGGGAACTAGAGAGAAGGAGGTCTTGTGAGGAGCGGAGTGTGCGTGTTGGGCGGTACTTGGATATGAGGTCAGTGATGTAGTTCGGGGCTGGACGGCTTTGTACGTCAGTGTTAGGATTTTGAATTTGATCCGTTGTGCAATCGGAAGCCAGTGGAGGGATTGGCAGAGGGGGGTGGTGGAGATGGAGCGGTTGGAAAGGTGAATGAGTCTGGCAGCTGTATTCAGGATCGACTGAAGCGGGGATAGCCAGCGGCGAGGCAGGCCAGTGAGGAGGGAGTTGCAGTAGTCGAGTCGTGATATGATGAGGGAGTGGATGAGCTGTTTAGTGGTTTCTGGGGTTAGGAATGTGCGGATTTTGGCGATGTTGCGGAGGTGGAGTCTGCACGAGTTTGTTAAAGATTGGACTTGGGGCTGGAAGGATAGGTTGGAGTCCAGAATGACACCAAGTACTCTGGCCTGCAGGGCGGGTTTGATATTGGCGTTGTTGGATGTGATGGAGAAGTCAATGGGGGGTGGGGTCCGGGCTGGGGGGAAGCTAGCTGCTATTGTGACCCTGAGGAAGTCAGGTGATTATCGTGACGCAACGCGTCGGTACGCAGTGACAGGACTTCCGGTGCGTGGTGACGTCAGTTCCGGCGTTGGGGCCATCTTGGATCACCCAGAACCATGCACATACACCCATGATATGGGTAAAAGCTGGATTATGCTATTTTACATGTGAGTGGGAAATTTTTCTTTGTTACTTGAGTATTAAATTACTGATTTACACTATGGAGGATCTCTGTTTGTTTCTGCTATGATCCTCTGTGAGAGAACGACCAGTTGAGTTGGAGCACTAAAAGAGGATTGCGGATCTGTGGGGATTTCCAGGAGGGTCCACCTGGTGGTGATGAGGATATCCCTGTGAAAGTGTGGCTTAACCTTAAAAAGCGAGCTGGCCCTTGTGGTCACTGTAAGGAGGTGAGGGGGCATTTTGGCTAATTCTGGATTCATGGTTTGGCACTGGATTTACTGCACGTTGGATTGAGTTTACACATCATTTGTGGAGCACTATTTAATATTATAAGTGCAGCGGATAGATTTGGAGTGGACATTTATTTTCACTGAGTGTGTTTTTGTACACTTGCACTGTGTTTTATGCTCACATATATTTTTTGATTCCCTAAATTGAGGAAATCATCTAAAATGTATTTTTTGTAGTGTTTTGTACTTTATTATATTCACTTATTTATTTATTATTATTATTATACACGGTTTAATGAGTGATATTTCTAATTGTGATGAACATGTTAGTATTTATTTAGCGCTACACCAATTTATTTATTTATTGTTTAACCAGGTGCTCGCTTATTACCAGTTTCTAAGGCGCAACCTGGTGGCGTCGGCTGGACTGAAACATGATATTGCAGAGGTGATCTATTTGATTTAGGTCAGGCGAGCGTGGGGGCCATTCAATGGTATCAATTCCTTCATCCTCCAGGAACTGCCTGCATACTCTCCCCACATGAGGCCGGGCATTGTCGTGCACCAGCAGGAACCCAGGACCCCCTGCACCAGTGTAGGGTCTGACAATGGGTCCAAGGATTTCATTCCTATACCTAATGGCAGTCAAGGTGTCATTGTCTAGCCTGTAGAGGTCTGTGTGTCCCTCCATGGATATGCCTCCCCAGACCATCACTGACCCACCACCAAAACAGTCATGCTGAATGATGTTACAGGCAGCATAATGTTCTCCACGGCTTCTCCAGACCCTTTCACGTCTGTCACATGTGCTCAGGGTGAACCTGCTCTCATCTGTGATAAGCACAGGGTGCCAGTGGTGGACCTGCCAATTCTGCTGTTCAATGGCAAACGCCAATCAAGCTCTATGGTGCCAGGCAGTGAGCATAGGGCCCACTAGAGGATGTCAGGCC
This sequence comes from Staurois parvus, assembly GCF_062004578.1. Taxonomy (NCBI): domain Eukaryota; kingdom Metazoa; phylum Chordata; class Amphibia; order Anura; family Ranidae; genus Staurois; species Staurois parvus. The sequence goes on along the minus strand of NW_028318370.1, from coordinate 4,835,608 downwards.
CTCAGGCCACCCTCATGAAGTCTGTTTCTGATTGTTTGGTCAGAGACATTCACACCAGTGGCCTGCTGTAGGCCATTTTGTAGGGCTCTGGCAGTGCTCATCCTGTTCCTCCTTGCACAAAGGAGCAGATACCGGTCCTGCTGATGGGTTGAGGACCTTCTTCGGCCCTGTCTAGCTCTTCTAGAGTAACTGCTTGTCTCCTGGAATCTCCTCCATGCTCTTGAGACTGTACTAGGAGACACAGCAAACCTTCTGGCAATGGCATGTATTGATGTGGCATCCAAAAAAATTAAATAAATAAATATTATATACAGTTAGGTCCAGGTGTGGGCTACTCCTTTGTTATTTCTTCATCAATTAAGCAGGTAAAAGGTCTGGAGTTGATTCTAAGTGTGGTATTTGCATTTAGAATCTATTGCTACGAACCTACATCATGCATTCAAAGGAGCTGTCCATGCAAGTGAAATGGGCCATTGTAAGGCTTCAAAAATTAAAAAAAATCCATCAGAGAGATAGCAGCAACATTAGGAGTGGCCATATCAACACTTTGGTACATTCTGAAGAAAGAAGAATGCACTGGTGAGCTCAGCAACATGAAAAGGCATGGACATCCATGGAAGACAACAGTGGTGATGAGTTCAGGATCCTCTCTATGGTAAAGAAAAACCCATTTGCAACATCCAGACAAGTGAAGGACACTCTCCATGAGGTGTCAAAGGGTGTCCCAGCCGACACCAGCGTTAACAGCATATAGGAATCACAGTGAAAACGAACCCAGTCACTCAGCACATGCGCAGTAGATCGCTGGGAAATGTAATGACGTCACATCAATCAAGCCCTACGCGTTTCGTCATCGACGTCCTCACGGAGCACCCTTCAGAAGTAGTACGTGTCACCATGATGACACTGTACTGCTAGGGTGACAGTATGTAAAAAAAAAAAAAAATAATAATATGAAAAAATAAAAACAAAATGTAAAAAAATGTTTAAAAATTATAATTTTTGTTATAACTAATTTGGGTTATTTTTTTTCTACTAAAAAGATAACGGAATAAATTTTGATCAAGATTTATGAAGAAAGATTATTTATTTGAAACACTACTTTTCAAAATTTTTTGACTTTTTCATTTACACAGCAAAAAAAATAAAAATCCCAGCGGTGAATAAATACCACCAAAATAAAGCTTTATCTGTCTCAAAAAAATGCTAAAAAATTCATATGGGTACAGTGTTGCATGACCGCGCAATTGTCATTCAAAGTGTGACAGTGCTGATAGCTGAAAATTGTCCTGGACAGGAAGGGGGTAAAAGTGTCCGGACAGGAAGTGGCTAACCATTTCAATATCGGGCAATTTTACACCTTCCTGCCCAGGACAATTTTCAGGTTTCAGCGCTCTCACACTTTGAATGACTATTGCGCGGTCATACAACATTGTACCCAAACTAAAATTTTATAATTTTCTTCACGCAACTAGAGCTTTCTTTTGGTGGTATTTAATCACCGCTGGGGTTTTTATTTTTTGCTAAATTAACAAAAAAAGACCAAAAATTTTGGAAAAAAAACACGTTTTTCTTTGTTTCTGTTATAAAAGTTTACAAATAAATAATTGTTCTTCATAAATTTAGGCCGAGATGTATTCTGCTACATGTCTTTGGTGAAAATAACCCAAATTAGGATGTATTTTTTAGTTTGTAGGAAAGTTATAGAGTTCACAAACTATGGGATAGATCTGAATATTGATCAATCCTGAAGTACTGACAGCCAATCTAATTTCTAGAGGTCCAAGAATGTCAGAACAGTACAGATATCCCCCAAATGACCCCTTTTTGCAAAGTAGACAGTCCAACGTACTTCATAAGAGGCATGGCGAGTTTTTTGAAGTTGTATTTTTTTTGTCATAATTTTTGGGAAAATTAAAAAATTAAAAAAATTATTTTCACTATTTTTTTTTTACATACTGTCACCAGTGCAGTACAACGTCATCATATAACTGGCATGGCGGTGATCAGGGACACTGACTGGTGACAGTATGAAAAAAAATGATATATATATATATTTATTTTTTTTTTATTATTTTTAATTTTTTATTACATTTTTTTTTTTTTTTTAATTTTTTTTTCATATTTTACTATGACCAAAGTAGTACATTGTACTACTTTGGGGAAGTGATCAGTATTTATTTTTTTTTTTTACACAATTTGCTTATAGCAAAGAATTACTTTGCTATAAGCAAGCATTTACTTGAATGAAATCGATTCATTCAGGTTTTTTTTTTTTTTTTTTTTTTTTTGTGCTTAGCTGTGATTTGGCCACAGCTAATCACATGACATGTGCATGTGACCTGCTGGGCCCCATTCACCATGGGGACTTTCCACGCAATTTCTCAGAAAAATAGATAAAATGGCCATCCAATTGTTCAAAGTCCAATTTAAAAAATGTTAATATTTGATCTGAATATGCCCCCTCGTGGTTTGCTAGGTATTAAAAACAACAGTTGTATTACAATTGTATATTATGGAAAATTATCAAATACTCTCCATCATTTTGCTTTCCTGGCCTATCTTCATGTCCGCATAGTCACAGGCCAGCTCCTCCTCTGACCCCATAGAACCACCACTGGGGTTAGCCTATAAAAAAGAGAAATGGGAACACCCCTGCATTTTGTCCCTCGCACACAACAGACATCGGAATGAATACTGATATGAAGATAGGCCAGGAAAGGAAAATTATGTGTTTGATAACAATTTTCCATATTCCTTTCTATCTCAGACCAACATACTCATGGGAAATAGCTCATCATCTGCAGAACAAGAAATTTTAATTAGAAGCTGTAGCCAAGCCGTTAACAAACCAAGGGATAACTGAAGCTCCAGAGGATGAGGAAGAAGAGACAGCAAAATCCATGCATTGGTGGTTAACAAAGGTGTTCTGCCTCCAGCAGGGGAATATATTATGCCTGTCCTGCCTACAGACTGTTTAGATAAGGGTTAAGAGTTAACAAAAATTGCATAATTCTGAGAGAAAGGAAAAAGATGCATTTTGGGAGCTCAGACTCCATCTTAGAGACTGGCAGAGCACATGTTGGACTAAAACTTGCATCTCTTTGCATCCCCTAAAGGCAGCATCACAGGTATGCTTGGACTTTCTGTCATCTATAGCCTAACTATTCATTATGATTTCTGTATGTTCTTACATTGATTGCATGTTTTTGTTTTCTCATCTGTTTTTCCTAATAGTTTCACCCGTCCTGTTTTGTTAATAAAGCTTCAAGATTACACTGAGTCTGGCTTATTGCAGAATAGGAGGGTTTATCTGCATGTCACGCTACACACAGGGAAACATGTAGTGAGGACAGAACAAAAGGTGTTAGAAGAAGACCAACTGGCAGCCTACCAGATATTCTCCGTAGACAATTTTGCAAATGCCACACAAGATGTCACCACACTCCTCGTTGAGTCCTTACCAGGGGCGGACTGACAACTCATGGGGCCCCCGGTCAATAGGGGATCATGGGGCCCCTGTGTCCTTGCCCAAACTCAAAAAAGCCTATGATAAAGGTATCAGGGACATCTCATGGGGCCCCCTACTCACCCCGGGCCCTCGGGCAGTGCCCGAGTTTCCAAATGGTCAGTCCGCTCCTTGTCCTTACTTTAGAAGGAGATGAAAGTCCAGCCAAGCAATATGCTTCTTGAATAATCCTCACAAACCAGCAGAAGATGACCCTCAAAGATACCTCAATATCCTTCTGTGTTTTTCTAGGTAAAAAGTAAAGACAGTCCACCTTTCAAAAATGTGGTAAATTGATTTGATTAAAGGTAATAGACATTTCTTTGATTTGGTCTAGGAAATGCATTTAAAAATAATATATTTTTGAAATCTATGTACTGATGGGATGCCATGTCGTGCAGGACTATTATTGTATGTATGTATTATGTATATATATATATATATATATATATATATATATATATATAATTTTTTATTATTTATTTATTTATTTATTTTTTTTTTTAATATTGAGTATGTTTTTATGTTATTTTTGGTTTATCAGTAGAATGAAGCTCTCCTGAAGAACCATGTTGGTTAAACGCGTTGAGAAACTGTAACCCTCTCCACAGCCCACACTTGATCCTAGGAAACAGCATTTCATGTGCTATATTGCATTACTTCATACATGGCGGGGTAACTATGTAGCCTTTTCAAGAATGGTGAAATGTTACTTGTATATATATATATGTGTATATATATATATATATATATATATATATATATATATACACACACACATTGACACAATGCTCAGCATAAATGAGTACACCCCAACAGATTTGTCAGAAAACCTTTATTTTCCTTTCAGAATCAACATTTTCTATGGGCCTGCAGTAAAACATGGTGGTGGCAGTGACCTTCTGTGGGGCTGCATGAGTGCTGCCGGTGTCGGGGAGCTGTATTTCATTGATGTTATCATGAATTCACAGATGTACTGCTCTATATTGAAAGAGAAGATGCTACCATCACTCCGTGCCCTCGGTCGTTGTGCACTTTTCCAACATGACGATGATCCAAAACACACATCTAAGGCCACTGTTGCATTTCTGAAGAAGAACCGGGTGAAAGTGATTCAGTGGCCAAGTATGTCTCCTGATCTGAACCCAATTGAACACCTATGGGGAATTCTGAAGAGACAAGTTGAGCATCCCTCTCCATCCAGCATCCAGACACTAAAAGAGGTCGTTCTTGAAGAGTGGAAAAAGATCGATGTTGCAATATTTCGCCAACTTGTTCATTCCATGCCTAGAAGACTTGGTGCCGTCCTTACAAATCATGGAGGACATACAAAATACTAGACGTAGTAATTTTTGTTGTGGGATGGATTCATTGTTTCATCAACTAATTTGAGTAAAACTGAAGATTTTGTAATCTAAGTTATATTATTAACCTTACTTTCATGTGATGAGCTAAACAAATGTTCTATAAAACTCAGTTTTGTCCAAATTTTGGAAATTGTTCTTGTGTTCATTGAGATATTGATTAAAATCTTACTTTTCAAAAGGGGTGTACTCATTTATGCTGAGCACTGTATATATGCTGTAGATGGAACTATAAGCATAGGGGACCATTCCATTAAATTATAGGCAGATGCTTTTTAAACCCTTGTTTTGTCTTTTAGCATTATTCAACCTGATATTTTAGGTTGAATTAATATTAATAAAATGTTGGCTCATATTCGATGCATGTTTGTCTCTCTTTGGTTGAATATATTTTTATTATCAAGATAGGCAAATACATCACAAGTAATCAAAAATTGCATATTTATGAAAAATGCGCCACACACCTACCAAATGGAAATCTTATAAGATTTTACGGATTTTAGATAACATGGTGGGAGAGTTGGTAGATTTACCAGATGAAGAGTCTAACCTGGGAATCAATGGGACGTTGAGATCACAACCCAGAATGACAGGTCCAGGTTAAAGGCCTCTAGTTTGGAGAGGACCAGAGATAGGAATTGCAGTTGTTCCTGGTTAAGAAAATAAACATTAACCACAGTGAAGATATATTGACAAAATTGTAATTTAAGAAAAATACAGCAAGGGTGAAAGTGCAATGAAATGCAATAGAGAATAGAGACTCCCTTAGATTTCAACACAGGATTGGTACTATGAAACCAGGTGGTAAAAATTTCTGTTTCGGAGAAGAGTGATCTTGTGAGACCTAAAATGAGTCTCCTGTAAAAGTAAAATCTTGGTGTGGGTCTTGTGAAAATGGTAGAGAATTTGTTGCCTCTTTTCAGGGGTGTGGAGACCCCTGTAGTTAAAGGAAGACAGTTTGATTACAGACATACCTGCCATTTATCTGTAAAGAGGGCGGAAAAAACGTGAAAATGCAGATGCACCCAGAGCAAGGAAGGGGAGTAGGAAAAAAGGCAAGCAAAGAAAGAAAAAGCAATGAGAGAGACCAATAAAAAGGACAATATCAACCAAGCAAGACATCTCCTGGAGGCCAATCGATCAGATCCGCTCTACGAGTATATGATGGTAAATGAAAGGGGAAACTAGAGTACGTACAAAAGAGATGTGATTGTCAGATAACACGGTAAGCAAAATAGCCTAGTCATAAATACAATATACAGTATACAGCAGAGCCTCAAGGGGACTGGAAACCCTATGAAGGGGAACCTAGCAGCTGCTTGTAGCGGCTTGCTCTGCATAGCCTTGAATATATTATGGTCTTCCAGGTGAACAATATAATGACATTGAAACTATGATGGAGACAGACAGGCATCCAGAAAAAATCCCGGATGACAGTAAGTCTCCTACCCGGTAAGATAAAGAATTGTAGTAACCGCTCCCAGCAGGGAGAAAACAGTGAAAAGTATAAACCACAGAAAAAGGAGATGAACTCAGACGAGAGCCCAGAGTGGGGGCAACAAATGGTAACAAATGGGGTAATGCATTCAGCAAAATTAGAACAAATAATAGTGCAGGATCCTCATCGCCAGGGAATATCAAGTGTCAGAGGGTTTATGAGAATCAGTACAAGCTCTCTTTTTCTTGGGAGGCTTTTGCCAATCTGAGGATAATGGAAGACCAGGTGTCTCAGCTTTGAGAGGCCAATCTGGTATAGCGATCCGGTATGGAGATCTGTCGGAGGTCAACAGTACTGAGGAACGTAGGTAAGTCCCCCCTGTGTGTGGAAGATGGCTGATTTTCCCTCGTGGGAGACCCTTAAGTTGAAGGGAAATCCCAAGAAATACTTGATTAGCCTGGTTTGAAGAGCCTCCATGTGGGGCTTTAAGGACCACCTTAGATCCAGTGTAAGTTGCGACAAATCTTAAAGCAGTATTACAAGTGTTTAGTTAAGGATAGCATCCTGAGTGAGGGCCACTTGCATCATTTCTTCATTCACTTTTTTAAAGAAATTAATGTGGCAAATGACATCCCGTGGAAATGCAGGGTTAGGATTTCTAGGGCCTAGAGATCTATGGAAGTGATCAATTTCAATAGGACTGTCTATAGGTTTCTGGAGAAGTTGATTAGAAATATCAGTAGCAGCAGGGACTAAATCTTTGGTCTCAACAGATTCAGGAAGGTCCCTGATTCTCATATTATTGCGCCTATTTCTGTTTTCCAGATCATCTTGCTGAAGCATAAGCTGCTGGATTTGTATAGTATGTTCCTGGAGGACTACCTCGTGGTTATTAAGTGCAGAATAGATGCTGTTATTGGATTTCACCAAATCCTCTAATCTAGAGTCCAAATCCTTGTTTAGCTCTAAAATTTCTTGTTTATATAAGTGCTTAAGTCTGAACATACGATTCCAAATCCTGCCTGGTGGGTATGGCCCTAATGTAGGCTTTCACATCCCAGTCATCCCTGGTGCCCCGGGATGTTCGTACGGGTCTTCTGGAGCTGTAAGGGATCTCATCTGTCTCCAGGGGCAAAGGAGAGTAGCTACCTGAATCACCATGTCCAGCTCTAGCGTGGCCTCCATGGCATTGTGTGCAGCCGGTGCCATCTTGTCCACTGTCTGGGCTCTGCTACAGGAGGAGGATCCGGTTAAGAATTAGCCAGTTTCCCCCATGGATCTACCCCCACTGGGCTTCCCAGAGGTAGTGTCCTGGTGCTTATGCATTCCTGAATATATTTCGAGGATGATGTGTGATAGGAGTAGCCGTAAAAGCCAAGCAGAGCGGGAGCCTCTGAGAGATGAAGCTTTTCACGCCATACGCCAGACCATGCCCCACGTTTGTCTTTGAGAGCTAGGCAGCTCTTGATCAAACCCTTTGACACTATTCGATAGCTTTCAAAAAGAACTAGTTTTCCAAAAGTATATCGGGAATAAGGGCATGAGACCCAGTGGATTGAATTCTTCACCCTGATTCAGAAGGAATGCAGGTGAGACTGATTCCCCAATTCTAATGTGGGGTGTAGAAGCTTGGGGTAAGCAGATTGCAAGCAGGGGCGCACTGACCATTTGGAAACTCGGGCACTGCCCGAGGGCCCGGGGTCAGTACGGGGCCCCATGAGATACCCCTGGTACCTTTTTCATAGGCTTTTTTGAGTTTGGGCAAGGATACAGGGGCCCCATGATCCCCTATTGCCCGGGGGGCCCCATGAGTTGTCAGTCCGCCCCTGGTTGGGAATCCTATATACACCTAGACCCTAAGTTGGTCACCATAAATAAAACACTACAAAACAAGCCCATGGACTGGTTACTGACTTTGAATGCAAGAGTGAAAAATTTGTGAAGTAAAGGGGGACCCAAAAACAGTGGCTCTCAAGGGGGTAGCACTACACTATATATAAAAAACTATGCTTGGAAATCTTTAATATATCAGAAATCACTTCCTACTTCTAATATGCATATTTCACAGAAGGTTTGAGCTATCTGTACATCTGATAAACCATTGAGAGAAATATTTAGTAATATATGGTTTAGTAATTAGTTCTCTTTTATTCCTCTAGCTCAGCCCTCTGTGTCTCTGCATATAAACAGAGATGGATCTCTGGAGTGTAGAGCCATTGGTGGATTCCCGGCTGCAGAGATCTCCTGGATCCCACATTCAGATAATATAAACACAAGTGACGTTAAAGATTTGAATGACACCTGGACAGTGATCAGCACATATAAGTCTGATGGAGGCAATGCGACATGCCTTGTGTCTCATCCCACATTTGGGAATCTCTGGAGCCTGTCTATTATATCAGAAGGTAAAACTGGTGAGTTCATGTTAAGAATGTTAGATTCCTCCAACCAACATAGACATCCAGCCTTCTTACTTTACATTCAAAGGCCAATGTGTTTTAGGATCCCAATCTATTGACCTCAAAGTTCATTCCCATTGTAGCACAATATGATACAGCTCTATGTGAAAGTGGCAACTCTGCTGCGAATTCAGAAGTGCAACAGCGTTGCCACCCCATCGCAGGAAGTTGCATTAGGTAGACTCCACTGGCAGGCTCGATAGATATTTGTGGGACTTTGAAGGGGACTAAAAGAAAAAACTGTAAGGGTAGAAGATCCTTATAACTGTATAAGTGTTGCAGTACATATTTATTTCACTGGGTGGCCTTGGTTCTACTTTAATTACCCCAAAGATAGGACATTCACTTACAGGTCGGCTATGTAAAAATGTATTTTACCTGGTAGTAATTTCTAGTAATGAATAACAGGAAAGACCCTATTTTTTGATCAGCTGAAACCAATTTCTGATATGAATCGGCATTAAAGTGTATGTAAACCCAGGGTCAGATTTACATCTCAGGAGTCTATAGGCTGAGAATTCTGAAGCCCCCCTCCCCCGAATTGGTGCCAGTTTATGCAATAATAATCCAGAGGATAGGCGGCAGTTTCTGCAATAATCCCCAGCATTGGCCCCAGTTTCCTCAATAATAACCCCCTGCACTGGCATCAGTTTCCACAGTAACAACCCCCAGCATTGGTGCAGGTTTACACAATATTAACCCCTATCCTGCAAAGGGGTCAAAGTGGTTGTAAAGGATCAAAGTTTTTTTATCTTCATGCATTCTTTGCATGAAGGTAATAAAAAACCTTCAGGTGTGCAGCATCCCTCCCCCCCCAGCCCCCCTAATACTCACCTAAGCCCCCTCTCGATCCAGCGATGTTCAATGGAGTCTTGGCTTTCCCAGGACTCCCTCTTCTCATTGGACAAAAGCAGGAGCCATTGGCTCAATAAAAGTAGTCTGCATGAACACATAGGATAACACTAATTAGCTTCTAGGAGCAGAAAAATGCTAATAACAGCTTCTAGGAACTTAAAATTATATTTCTCATATTTTTATTTTTTTTTTAAATAACAAACAAGTTATACTTACCTGCTGTGTGTAGTGATTTTGCACAGATCCTCCTCTCCTCCCCCGCAGTCTCTCCTATGCCCCCACAGCAAGCAGCTTGCTATGGGGGCACCCACTGCTCTGTGTGTACATTCACACATGGAGCTGCAACGTGGCACCACCCCCTCTCTCTCCTCATCGGCTGACTGGTTGTGATTGACAGCAGCGGAAGCCAATGGCTCCCACTGGCTATCTCAGCCAATGAGAAGGCAGAGACCCGGGACAGCCGAGGCTACACATTGATGGATCGCGATGGGACTCAGGTAAGTATTGCAGGGGCTGGGGGCACTGCTACACACATAAGTTTTTTTACCTTCATGCACAGAAGCCTTTACAACTGCTTTAAAAAAACGCCAGCATGCATGGAGCCTAAGTGTTCCTTTAAATAACATTTTTAGATCATTGACATAACCAGTCCAGACAAAAATATAAATATGATAATAAATGTAATACATGATGATTGTAATCTTCACTGTGCCATTTTCATTTGCCTTTAGGTGTTACTCAATGTTTTTGGAGGATTATTGCCCTCATCGGCTTCAGTTGTCTTGTGATAGGACTTTTTCTATACTGCAGATACAAGTCCAAGGTAATGTAGGAAGAGAAACTTAACCCAAAGTGGAACTCTGGAGGATATTTGTGATCCCACGGACCAAGTGAAGCAGAAATGACTAGTGGCCTCTCACCACTGCTGATGGTCTGGTGATGGACAACAGTATGTAGCCTTCTTCCAGTATCTCTGAAGTCTTTGATGAAGCATTACTGGAACTGCAGACCAGGACACTTGAACAGCAGCTCCCTGGAACAACAGTTCAGTCTTTGGGTAACACCAGCAGCCTTGGCACACAGCACAACTCAGCCCACGTGGCCCTCTCGTGGAACTGTACCCCAGCGGCTCTTTCTGTACAATGTCTCACAACAGATATTCTTTCTGGGCTCAGCATAGGATCAGTCTGTTCTTAAGACAGTCCTTGTCTCTGCTGCTCCCTTTATTACATCTTTATTACACCCCTTTATGCTGCTCCCTTTATTACATCAGCCACCTGTCCCTGGACCCTTGGCACTTTAGCCCAGACAGTTCCCAACAGCTCTCCTCACCCCTGTGCTGGGCTCCTGCAACTTTGCTCTGTACAAGACATGACAATGGTCCAAGTCCATTTGCTGATGCTGGTTTTTCACAATATTAACACAGAGTGGACACTATAAATATTTATATATTTTTGATTTTATGCGTATTTTTCAAATAATAATTTTGTGCATATTTTTGACAATTTTTCATTTTATATCACTTTTCACAGGTTGATAGTTATTTTAATCACGTCTTTAGATATACAAATTTTATCAATTTGGTTTTGAATCAAATGTTTATAGCACATTGATCATTTATTCATTTACAAATGTATTTATTGAAGTGCGCCAAATATATATTATTATTATTCACCCTGCGCACATTTGCGCGGTGTCCTGTTCTGTCCATGGGCAGGGTGCTTTACTTAAGCAGCTCCTTGAAGCAGCTCCAAGTACAGTATATAAAATATAAACCCACGAGCAGCTGAATAAACATAAAAATGAATATAAAAATAGCTAAACCACCAAATCAAAAAATTCAAAAACAAAAAGCTGCCCACAAGTACACATCCTCATATAAATGTGCTACAAAAGAAAAACCACACAATAACAGTGCCATGCTTTTCTCATAACGTCATTAGAACCACTCAAACGTGACATTATTTGTAGGGAAATTAATTTATGTCACGTTTGAGTGGGTCCAAGGTCTAAATACAGTAGCTGCTTGTATATGCAACAAAGCATAACCATTACAGAATATAACCAGTTGACTGTGACTAACGCTGACTATACCATGACCTCGATAATGAGAACCTTTCGATACATCGACATATAGTGTTGTAATAGAATGAAGAATTTAATAGTGTAATGTAAAGTTAAATTTTTTTTAACCACTTGAGCTCCTGAGGATTTACCCCCTTAATGACCAGGCCTCTTTTTGCTACTCGGCGCTGCACTAATTCAACTGATAATTGCGCGGTCATGCAATGCTGTACCCAAACGAAATTTACGTCCCTTTTTTTCACACAAATAGAGCTTTCTTTCGGTGTAATTTGATCACCTGTGCGCTTTTTATTTTTCACGCTATAAACAAATAAAGGCCAAAAATTTTGAAGAAAAACAATATTTTTTACTTTCTGCTATAAAAAATATATAGTAAACTCAAAGTTGGTTATAAATTTTGGCCAAAATGTATTCTGCTCCATGTTTTTGGTAAAAAAATCCCAATAAGTGTATATTGATTGCTTTGTGTGGAAGTTATAGCGTCTACAAACTATGGTATAGATACTGCAATTTACGCCATTTTTCTGCTATACAGCGCTGCACTAGTTTAACGGACAATTGCGCGGTCATGCAATATGGTACATAAATGAAATTTACATCCTTTTTTCCCCCATAAATTGAGCTTTCTTTCGGTGGTATTTGATTGCCTGTGCGGTTTTTATTTTTTGCGCTATAAAAAAAAAGGCTGACAATTTTGAGGAAAAAAAAACAATATTTTGGACTTTTTGCTATAAAACATGTCCAGTAAAAAAAAAATGCAAAAATCAAATTTAGTCATAAATTTCTGCCAAAATGCATTCTGCTCCATGTCTTTGCTAAAAAAAAACCCCAATACGTGTAAATTAATTGGTTTACGTAAAAGTTATAGCGTTTACAAATGGCGGGAAAGATACTGGGATTTTTAATTTTTATTTATACTAATAATGGCGGCGATCAGTGACATATAGCGGCAATCAGCGACATATGGCGGCGACCAGCGACTTATGGCGGGACTGCGGCGGACATTTTGAAACTGGGGGGGGAACTGACTTGGGGTCACTGACATCCCCAGTGACTCCAATACAGTGATCAGTGAAACAAAACCACTGAAACTGTACCAATGTCACTGGGGAGGAAGGGGTTAACATTTTTAGAATTTGCTGTGTAAGGGGAGTGTTTTACTAGGGGGCAGGGGTGTGTACTGGACGGGGGGAGGGAGGGGGGAGCTGATCGAGGGAGAGAAACTCTTCTCTCCCTCTGCAGCTTGTCGGCGAACTGTTACAGAGCAGGCTGTGTGTAAACAATGCAGCCCTGCTCTGTGTCAGTGATTACCGCTCATCCGGCCGTGACCCGGCAGCGGAGACCCGCTGCTGACACCTAGCGCGCGCCCCCTACCTGTTTTGAAGGCAGCCGTTTTAAAACGTGCTTTTGCCTATGTGTGCCGCCCTGCCACCGTTTATATGCGGTGGCTGGGCGGCATGTGGTTAAATTTCTTTTTTGAGCTTTCAAGTAAGGTAGAAAATGCAAAACAGCTAACAATTAGAGCAGCAAACGCGACCAACGGCACCAGGTCACTCAGAATACCAGAACACATTGAAAAATAACAGTACAGGATTATAGGCCTGTCCATATCACTTCCATGATCACTTAGTATGATAGGGTGGTGGTAGTGGTGGTGGGGTAGTGAAGGGAGGGAAGGGGAAAGAAAGGGGAGTAAGGCTTTGTCACCAATGTGTTTTTTAGTGCTTCTTGCAGAAATGCACTACAGTCCATTTAATATGGTTTCCTATGGAACATGTTCACATCGATACTTTTTTGAGCTGCTGTGTTTTTGGAAAGGGTCAGGGACTTTTTTAAAAGCAAAAATCAGCGTTTATGCTACAATTATTATTATACAGGATTTATATAGCGCCAACAGTTTGTTCAGCGCTTTACAATATAACGGGAGACAATACAGCAACAATACAGTTCAATGCAAGAGGGTTAGGAGGGCCTGATCCTGGGAGCTTACAATCTAAGATAGAGTTCAATGGAGAATCTGCTGAAATGCATGGTAGTGTGTTTTTGCCGCGTTTCTCATTTATATTCTGCCCAGCGGAAAAAAAAAAGAACCGAACAAAACACGGTAAAAACGCATAAAAAAATCTGTGTCAAAAAACGCAAAATGAACTGCGAAAAGCACTGCAAAATGGACAAAAAGCAAACTGCATAGGTGTGAGCAGAGCCTAAAGTTACATTTTTAATTATGGTCAATACATTGATATACAAACAAGATTAGAAAAAAAAGTAAAGTTTAGGAGGAGAGTATCACACGTCACAATTTAATTTTTTTGATGTACGCTGTTACTATTTGAATGGACTTTAGGCTCATTGAAGACCTTTTACTAGATTATGAAAAAGAAGGTTAAAGGCTAAGTCCACCTTTCAAAAAAAGCATCTATGTTTGCAGGAATAAAAATGCATTTATTGTGTTTTTGCATCACAACATGCAAAGGATTGCATTCACGATCAGCGGATCTTGGGTACAATGACAGGCTCCTGCAGACGTCCTCCAGCTCCATGTTTGTACCAAGGAATGGACTTTCTGTTGGAAAGCCGGAGTAGGTGCCAGTGGACTATTTCCCTGAGAACTACAAGTCCATTTGCCCCGGATTTGTAGTACATTTACTCACATATCTCTGAGAAAGAATGATGCGGCTGGAGGGGATAAGAACCCGCACGCTGTCATAGAGGGGGTCTTATGGGGGAGTGGAGGTTTGCTTGGCACCATGTTACAAGTCGGTTATGCCACCTCACTTATTCGCTTGATGATAAATATAATAAGTGATTACAACCTTTTGTCTTTATATGAATTTAGCCAATCGGGAAGCGGCTATTACCAATAAATTTAATACCAAATGATAACAACTGTGCTAAAAAATAAAGATCTAATGTATTTACCCAGAAAAGAAGCTTGCTATTAACCAAATTTATGAAAATATAAAGTAGCTGGTATAACTTTAAAAGTTGTGATATTACAATGTAAATACAGAATGGTACCAATACATAGAGACAACTACAGCAGAGAAAGTTACAGAGAAAAAGAACAAAGGATAATGATGATACGATACGCACACATCCTGATGTCTGATCTTTGATGCCTGGGCTCAAAGAGAGAGAGCGAGAGCAGAAAGAGAGCCACGTCTTGCTTTTATACCCCCTCTCTGCCCCCCTCCCTCCAGGTAAAGTCATACTCTTCGGTAGAGTCCAGTAATCTTAAGACTTTTCCCTTTCTGTTCAATCGGGGCTCTGTGACTGTGAAAGATATGGGTCAGCTGTAGGTCATCAGCTGGAATTTATGATAAGCCTAGAAGGTGTTAAAAATGACAAGTCCAGGCCCTACTTTGGGGTTGCCACCACATCCCTTTAAAACCCGAACACATATTATTTACAGAGATTCTGTGGCTGATTTAGGTGGTAATTAAACTCACTTAGGTGTCCGTTTATGACACAGAGAATAGCTGCGATTCAACAGATCTCAGCTATTCTCTGGTCATTCACAGTTTATGACACTCAGGAGATCATGTCAGCCCTTCGCTGGAGATCTGTGTTCTCCCTCCAGATTCTCCAGCCCAGAGCTGGAGAATCAGAGGGACCGCAAACTAAGCAGAGATAATTTACCTCTGTTTAGTAAACTGATCTTTTACTGTAATCTCACGAGATTATAGTAAAATGAGCCGTTTTCCAGAGTTTGTAGACCGTTCTCCCTTCGTTCGGAGAACTGCTTCATAAACTGCATTCACAGGAGAACTGTGTTCTCCGAGAATGCCGGAGAACTGAGCAGCGATCATTTACCGCTGGTTCATAAACGGACACCACAGTGCCTTATCTGCATTAAATTACCGTATTTTTCGCTCCATAAGACGCACCTAGGTTTTAGAGGCAGAAAACAGGAAAAAAAAATTCTGAACTAATGGACTGCAGACATAGTACAGGAGATGACCAGAGACTGCGGACAGCACGAGGATGACCAGAGACTGCGGACACAGTACAGGAGATGACCACAGACTGCGGACACAGTACAGGAGATGACCAGAGACTGCGGACACAGTACAGGAGATGACCAGAGACTGCGGACACAGTACAGGAGATGACCAGAGACTGCGGACACAGTACAGGAGATGACCAGAGACTGCAGACACAGTACAGGAGATGACCAGAAACTGCGGACACAGTACAGGAGATGACCACAGACTGCGGATACAGTACAGGAGATGACCAGAGACTGCGGACACAGTACAGGAGATGACCAGAGACTGCGGACACAGTACAGGAGATGACCAGAGACTGCGGACACAGTACAGGAGATGACCAGAGACTGCGGACACAGTACAGGAGATGACCAGAGACTGCGGACATAGTACAGGAGATGACCAGAGACTGCGGAGATAGTACAGGAGATGACCAGAGACTGCGGACAGTACAGGAGATGACTGCTGACCTTTGGGGAGGGGGGGGGAGCGGGTACCTGAATTTGACAGGTACCCGCTCTTACTTCCGCGGAGTTGTTCTTTGATCTTACCTGTTCCTCTATCCAGCCGTGCGCTGTCTTCCCGGCTTCTGTAGTGTCGGCGCTCGGCATGACAGCCGGGTGCCCAGTGCGCATGAGCGAGAAACACTTGCGCTTTGTGATTGGTCCAGCGGCTTCTGGGATCTGTCATGTGTCCCAGGTACCGCCTTACCATTCACAAAAAGCACCGCTTCTTGCGCATGCGCACTTGGCACTCGGCTGTCAAGCCCAGCGCCCACACTACAGAAGCCGGGAAGACAGCGCGCCGCTGGATAGAGGAACAGGTAAGGTCAAAGAACAACTCTGCGGAGGTAAGAGCTGGTACCTGTCAAATTCAGGTACCCACTCCCCCCCCTCCCCAAAGGTCAGCAGTCATCTCCATAAGGTCCCGCTGCAGAGCTGAGCGGCCGGCCCGGTATTCTGACATGGTGGCGGTGGAAATACTGGACCGGCCGCTCCATATTCGCTCCATAAGACGCACTGACATTTTCCTGAGCCGCACACTGCAGGCTGGAAGGGGGAACACACTGATCAGTAGCCGTCTTGAAGATGCTGCAGTTGACATGTCAGTCTGTTGATGATGATTTTCAGCTGTCTGTACAGAGCTCCTTGTGTAGAATGTTGTGTCATTCGTTTACTCTGATTATTATCCAGTATCTGTGTTCCAGATGGTTGCTATTCCTTACCTGAACCCAGATGACCACAGAGGATAATATATACACATGCGCAATATTGCACTTCTGCTGAGTGCAATCACACTACTACTGATCCTTATCACGGAAGTCACATGCACGGATTTCACGTGTGAGTGCTGGGTGGTACTTGGATATTAGGTCAGTGATGTAGTTCGGGGCAGTATGGTGGACAGCTTTGTACGTCAGTGTTAGGATTTTGAATTTGATCCGTTGCGCAATCGGAAGCCAGTGGAGGGATTGGCAGAGGGGGGTGGCGGAGACAGAGCGGTTGGAAAGATGAATGAGTCTGGCTGCCGTATTCAGGATTGACTGAAGCGGGGATAGCCAGCGGCGAGGCAGGCCAGTGAGGAGGGAGTTGCAGTAGTCGAGTCGTGATATGATGAGGGAGTGGATGAGCTGTTTAGTGGTTTCTGGGGTTAGGAACGTGCGGATTTTGGCGATGTTGCGGAGGTGGAGTCTGCACGAGTTTGTTAAAGATTGGACTTGGGGCTGGAAGGATAGGTTGGAGTCCAGAATGACACCAAGTACTCTGGCCTGCAGGGCGGGTTTGATATTGGCATTGTTGGATGTGATGGAGAAGTCAATGGGGGGTGGGGTCCGGGCTGGGGGGAAGCTAGCTGCTATTGTGACCCTGAGGAAGTCAGGTGATTATCGTGACGCAACGCGTCTGTACGCAGTGACAGGACTTCTGGTGCGCGGTGACGTCAGTTCCAGCGTTGGGGCCATCTTGGATCACCCAGAACCATGCACATACACCCATGATATGGGTAAAAGCTGGATTATGCTATTTTACATGTGAGTGGGACATTTTTCTTTGTTACTTGAGTATTAAATTACTGATTTACACTATGGAGGATCTCTGTTTGTTTCTGCTATGATCCCCTGTGAGAGAACGACCAGTTGAGTTGGAGTACTAAAAGAGGATTGCGGATCTGTGGGGATTTCCAGGAGGGTCCACCTGGTGGTGATGAGGATATCCCTGTGAAAGTGTGGCTTAACCTTAAAAAGTGAGCTGGCCCTTGTGGTCACTGTAAGGAGGTGAGGGGGCATTTTGGCTAATTCTGGATTCATGGTTTGGCACTGGATTTACTGCACGTTGGATTGAGTTTACACATCATTTGTGGAGCACTATTTAATATTATAAGTGCAGCGGATAGATTTGGAGTGGACATTTATTTTCACTGAGTGTGTTTTTGTACACTTGCACTGTGTTTTATGCTCACATATATTTTTTGATTCCCTAAATCATCTAAAATGTATTTTTTGTAGTGTTTTGAACTTTATTATATTCACTTATTTATTTATTATTATTATTATTATTATTATTATACACGGTTTAATGAGTGATATTTATAATTGTGATGCACATGTTAGTATTTATTTAGCGCTACACCAATTTATTTATTTATTGTTTAACCAGGTGCTCGCTTATTACCAGTTTCTAATGCGCAACCTGGTGGCGTCGGCTGGACTGAAACATGATATCGCAGAGGTGATCTATTTGATTTAGGTCAGGCGAGCGTGGGGGCCATTCAATGGTATCAATTCCTTCATCCTCCAGGAACTGCCTGCATACAGTACTCTCGCCACAAGAGGCTGGGCATTGTCGTGCACCAGGGGGAACCCAGGACCCACTGCACCAGCAGGAACGCAGGACTCACTGCACCAGTGTAGTGTCTGACAATGGGTCCAAGGATTTCATTCCTATACCTAATGGCAGTCAAGGTGTCATTGTCTAGCCTGTAGAGGTCTGTGTGTCCCTCCATGGATATGCCTCCCCAGACCATCACTGACCCACCACCAAAACAGTCATGCTGAATGATGCTACAGGCAGCATAATGTTCTCCACGGCTTCTCCAGACCCTTTCACGTCTGTCACATGTGCTCAGGGTGAACCTGCTTTCATCTGTGAAAGGCACAGGGTGCCAGTGGTGGACCTGCCGATTCTGGGGTTCAATGGCAAATGCCAATCAAGCTCTATGGTGCCAGGCAGTGAGCACAGGGCCCACTAGAGGATGTCAGGCCCTCAGGCCACCCTCATGAAGTCTGTTTCTGATTGTTTGGTCAGAGACATTCACACCAGTGGCCTGCTGTAGGTCATTTTGTAGGGCTCTGGCATTCCTCATCCTGTTCCTCCTTGCACAAAGGAGCAGATACCGGTCCTGCTGATGGGTTGAGGACCTTCTTCGGCCCTGTCTAGCTCTTCTAGAGTAACTGCCTGTCTCCTGGAATCACCTCCATGCTCTTGAGACTGTACTAGGAGACACAGCAAACCTTCTGGCAATGACATGTATTGATGTGGCATCCAAAAAAATTTAATAAATAAATATTATATACAGTTAGGTCCAGGTGTGGGCTACTCCTTTGTTATTTCTTCATCAATTAAGCAGCTAAAAGGTCTGGAGTTGATTCTAAGTGTGGTGTTTGCATTTAGAATCTATTGTACGAACCTACATCATGCGTTCAAAGGATCTGTCCATGCAAGTGAAACGGGCCATTGTAAGGCTTCAAAAATTTAAAAAAATCCATCAGAGAGATAGCAGCAACATTAGGAGTGGCCATATCAACACTTTGGTACATTCTGAAGAAAGAAGAATGCACTGGTGAGCTCAGCAACATGAAAAGGCATGGACATCCATGGAAGACAACAGTGGTGATGAGTTTAGGATCCTCTCTGTGGTAAAAAAAAACCCATTTGGAACATCCAGACAAGTGAAGGACACTCTCCATGAGGTGGGTGTATCATTGTCAAAGTCTATAATCAAGTGAAGACTTCACAAGAGCAAATAGAGAGGGTTCACCACAAGGTGCAAACAATTCATAAGCCTGAAGAATAGAAAAGCCAGATTAGACTTTGCCAAAAACATCTAAAAAGCCAGACCAGTTCTGGAAAAGCATTCTTTGGATGGAGGAAACTAAGATGAATCTGTACCAGAATGACGGGAAGAAAAAAGTGTGGAGAGGGCTTGGAACAGCTCATGATCCAAAGCACACAACGTCATCTGTAAATCATGGTGGAGGCAGTGTGATGGCATGGGCATGCATGGCTTCCAGTGGCACTGGGTCATTTGTGTTTATTGATGATGTGACAGAAGACAGAAGCAGCCGGATGAATTCTGCAGTGTTTACAGATATACTGCCAGCCCAGATTCAGCCAAATGCAGCAAAGGTGATTGGATGGCCCTTCACAGTACAGATGGACAATGATCCAAAACACACTGCAAAAGCAACCCAGGAGCTTTTGAAGAAAAAGAAGTGAAATATTCTGCAATAGCCGAGTCAGTCACCTGATTTCAACCCAACTGAGCATGCATTTCACTTGCTGAAAGCAAAACTAAAGGCAGAAAGACCCACAAAGAACAACTGAAGACAGCTGCAGTTAGAGCCTGGCAAAGCATCAGGAGGAAACCCAGTCTTTGGTAATGTCCATGGGTTCCAGACTTCAGGCAAAGCATCAGAAAGGAGGAAACCCAGTCTTTGGTCATGTCCATGGGTTCCAGACTTCAGGCAGTCATTGCCAGTAAAGGATTCTCAACAAAAGGACCAATTACCTTTGGTCCTTTGAAAAAGGGGGGATGGCTACTCTTAAGAGCTGTAATTCCTAACCCCTTCCTCCAATTTGGATGTACGTACCCTCAAATTAACCCTGAGAGCGTGCACTTTCAGCCCATATCCATTATATAACTATAGCTTGAATATATTTTGGGAAATACATGAAAAAATTGTGCCTGTGTCCAAATATATATGAACCTGACTGTACTGTATATGTAGTTTAAGGGTGTATTTATAATAAATTAAATACATAAATAAAAAATTAAATGCAGTGCGATTCCTGTCTGAATCGCATGCAGTTTCCTGCACCACACTTATGTGAACCCAAGTTAAAGTCACTGTGACAGGAATCAAAATTATATAAATGTGTAGTTTAAGGGGTGTATTTATGAAAAATTTAATAAAATTCATGAAAATAAAAAGGGACCCGTCGTTAGTCTTTTAATTAAAAACTAATATATATTCTGTTTCCATAAAAATATAATATGTATAAAAATTTGTAGTTTAACCACCTCAGTTCCAGTAGATTTTAACCCTGTCATGACCAGGGTATTTTTTTGCTATTTAGCACTGCGCTCTTTTAACTGGTAATTGTGTGGTCATACAACACTGTACCCAAAGGAAAAGTTATATCATTTTTTCACACAAATAGAGAATTCTTTGGTGGTATTTGATCATCACTAGGTTTTTCACTTTTTATTATGTAAACGAAAAAAGGACCACAAATTTGAAAAAGGAACCATATTTTTTCTTTCGGATATAAAACATATCCAATAAAAAAAAATGTAAAAAGTTAAAAATCAAATTTCTTGTGCTACATGCTATTCTGCTACATGTCTCTGGTTAAAAAAAATCCCAATAAGTGTATATTGATTGGTTTGTGTGAAAGTTATAGTGTTTACAAACTATGGAACCAAGGTATATATACTGGAATTTTGTTTTCTTTTTTTATACTACTAATGGTGGTGATCAGTGACTTATAACATGACTGCAATTAAGCAGCGGGCAATCTGACACTAATACTGGGGAGTCCTGACTAAATGACACTGACATCACACTAACTGACACTGACATCACCAGTAACACTAATTAAGTGATACAATACTATACACTGTGACTGTACTAATGACACTGGCTGGGAAGGGGTTAACATCTTGGGCGATCAAGGGGTTAAATGTGTGCCTAACATGTGTTAATTTGTGTAACTTGTGCTGCATTTTACTAAATAGCTCTTTGTTTCTTATCCCTGCTTTGCAGGGATAAGAAACAGAGATTGTTCCCTCTGTGCAGAGCCCTGTGTTAACTGTCAACACAGAGCTCTGGGCTGTGATTGGACACAGCTGATCCGCAGGTCCCGGCCATGAACCAATGGCAGGCAGTGATGTACCAGTACATCGCTTTGCCTGTATGGGCAGCCTGTCTGCAGTATATTGCAGGAGGGTGGTCCGCAAGTTGTTAAAGGGTGTATTTACAGTATAAAAATAAAAATTGCAGAACAATTCAACATGTATAAATACAATGATGATCAACAGGCATAAATACATCAGTGGTTCATATAGTGAACTCGGTGTAGAGCTATTCACCCTGAGGTCATCACAGAGAACAAGGGGGTGCTCTTTATGTCTTGAGGAAAATAAATGTAATCTCCAGATAAGGAAAGGTTTCTTCACAGTGAAAGCTGTGAGAATGTGGAATACACTCCCTCAAGAGTTGGTATACCCGTCCACCGCCAATCCTCTGTCCAAGTATACCACATCCACTGCCACCCATCTGTCCATGTATACCACTTCCACTGACACCCCTCTGTCCAAGTATACCATGTCCACCGCCACCCCTCTGTCCAAGTATACCACATCCACCGCCACCCCTCTGTCCAAGTATACCCTCTCCACCGCCACCCCTCTGTCCAAATATACCGCGTCTACAGCCACCCCTCTGTCCAAGTATACCCTCTCCACCGCCACCCCTCTGTCCAAAAATACCGCGTCCACAGCCACCCCTCTGTCCAAGTAGATCCTCTCCACCACCATCCCTCTGTCCAAGTATACCACGTCCACAGCCACCCCTCTGTCCAAGTATACCACATCCTCTGCCACCCATCTGTCCAAGTATACTACGTCCACAGCCACCCCTCTGTCCAAGTATACCACGTCCACCGCCACCCCTCTGTCCAAGTAGACCCTCTCCACCACCATCCCTCTGTCCAAGTATACCACGTCCACAGCCACCCCTCTGTCCAAGTATACCACATCCACTGCCACCCCTCTGTCCAAGTATACCACATCCACTGCCACCCCTCTGTCCAAGTATACCACGTCCACCGCCACCCCTCTGTCCAAGTATACCACATCCCCCACCACCCCTCTGTCCAAGTATACCACATCTGCTGCCACCCCTCTGTCCAAATATACCACGTCCACAGCCACCCCTCTGTCCAAGTATACCACGTCCACCGACACCCCTTTGTCCAAGGTTTTTCTCACCTCCTCATAAAAAGAAATCAGATTTGTTTGACAACTTCTGTCTTTCATGAATCCATGCTGTCTGTTGCTTAAAATATTTCTTGCCAGCAAGAACTCATCTATGTGGTCTTTTATTAACTGCTTCCCAACCGCGCTATAGCTGAAAGATGGCTACAGCACGGTGGTCTAGTTCTGGGAGAACGTCCATGGATGTCCTCCCAGAACACGTCCCCAGAGGCACGCTCCCGGCACTGTCGGTGATGAGGTAAAAGGCCAATCACAGCAGCCTTTTTCCACGTGATCAGCTGTGTCCAATGACTCAGCAGATCACAATGTAAATACAGTTGCCGGTTATCGGCTGCACTTAGTACTGCCGATAACTGGCATATGTGACAGGGGAGATCTGCACTAATAATCAGGGCACTGATTACTAGTGCTGCCCAGCAGCGCCGCCCATCAGTGCCTAGTAGTTGCGCCCAGCAGTGCTGCCAGTCAAAGCCTTCGTTTGGTGTCATTAGTCAGTGCTGCCAATCAGTGTCACCTATCAGTGCCGCTTATCAGTGTCCATCATTGCTGCATATCAGTGCATCATCAGTGCCTCCTCATCAATGCCCACCACTACCACCTCATCAGTGCAGCCTATCAGTGCTACCTATCAGTGTTGCCTCATCAGTGCTCATCAGTGCTGCCTCATCAGTGCCCATCAGTGCTGCCTCATCAGTGCTGCCTATCAGTGCAGCCTCATCAATGCACATCAGTAAAGGAGAAAAATTACCTGTTTGCAAAATTTTATAATAGAAACAAAGAAAACAGTTTTGTTTTTTTTAAATGTTTTTCTCTTTTTTCATTCATAGTGCAAAAAATAAAACCCCAGTGGTGATTAAATACCAACAAAAAGAAATCTCTATGTGTGTGAAAAAAATTTCATATGGGTACAGTGTTGCATGACCGCGCAATTGTCATTCAAAGTGTGACCGCGCTGAAAGCTGAAAATTGGCCCGGGCAGGAAGGGGATATAAGTGCCCGGTAGACAAGGGGTTAAACTCTCCAGTATCTTCCCAACTATAGAAGCTAAACTAACAGGTCTATAATTACTTGGTAAAGATTTTGATCCCTTTTTAAATATTGACACCACATTGGCCTTACTCCAATCCATTGGTACTACGATCCAGGGAATATCCGACTGCCTCTCGGGGATCAGTAAAGAATTTTTTCTCCTGCAGGAGCAAATTGGATCATGCTTTGCTGGGTTTTTTGCCTTTCTCTGGATCAATGGTGGGTATAGGAATATAACTTTTTTTTGTTTTTTTTGGTTGAACTGGATGGACTTTTGTCTTTTTTCAGCCAGACTAACTATGTAACTACAATTCATTCTGTAAAACTGCCTGTACATTTGATGATGGGTGAGAAAGTGAATATTATTAGGCTATGTCTCTAGGCTGAATGTTATTCATTCATAAAGGATAGAATGAATCAGGCAATTACCACTTTTTGGCCAATAGATGGCACTGACAATTCTAGTGAATAAGTATTTATGTCCTTTGATCACTAGCTCCAACTAGGGGCCAAAATGTGGCATTTTACTGATTCACTCGATGTTTTATGAATTAACCACATGCCGCCCTGCCACTGTATAAATACGGCGGCAGGGCGGCATGGGCAGCCAAAACAACGTTTCAAAACGTGTGTTTTGTAAACAGGTAGGGGGCGCGCGCACAGGTACCGGCTATGTCCCGGCGATCGGCGGCAATAGCTGACAGATAGCACAGCTGCAGTAGCTGTGCTTTCTGTCAGTTCCCTGACAGCTCCAGGACAAGCTGATCGGGACAGAAGAGTTTCTCTCTCCCGATCAGCCGTGTCCCCTGCAGTACGCCCCCCCCGCCCCCTAGTAAAACACTCCCCCTCACACAGCTAACACTTTCCCTGAAAAATAAAGTTAACCCCTTCCTCCCCAGTGTCATTAGTACAGTGTCAGTGTTTTTTTTTTGCACTGATCACTGTATTGGTGTCACTGGGGATGTCAGTGACCCCAAGTCAGTACCCCCCAATGTCAGAATGTCCGCCGCAGTCCCGCCATAAGTCGCTGATCGCCGCCATTATTAGTATAAAAAAAAATGAAAAATCCCAGTATCTTTCCCGCCATTTGTAAACGCTATAACTTTCACGTAAACCAATTAATTTACACGTATTGGGTTTTTTTTTGCAAAGACATGTCGCAGAATGCATTTACTTTTAGTTTACTATATATTTTTTATAGCTGAAAGTAAAAAATATTGTTTTTCTTCAAAATTTTTGGTCCTTTTTTGTTCATAGCGTGAAAAATAAAAAGCGCACAGGTGATCAAATTACACCGAAAGAAATCTCTATTTGTGCGAAAAAAAGGACGTAAATTTCGTTTGGGTGCAGCATTGCATGACCGTGCAATTATCAGTTGAATTAGTGCAGCGCTAAGTAGCAAAAAGAGGCCTGGTCATTACCTCCCTGGCGGTATGATTATTTCAGATTTTTGGTGCTGAAAGCGGTACATTATTTTGCATGGAAATATGTATTTTTTTTATTGTAGGCTGTAATATTTAGGAATAACTCACTGAAATCTGTCTGAACAAGAGTCTATTAAACATCCCGGGTAGGATAAAATTTGAAACACAAAATCATAAATTATAATTTAATTAATAATCATAAAAAATAATAATATAATAATAAATTTAATTCAATAATATAATCAAACCAAAAACACTAAAATTTGAAATATAGCGCCAAGTTCACACATCGCTGAGCAAAGTCGCAGAATCGTTTTCAGTGTCTGATGAGGAATTTCCCCCACGAATCATTATCACTCAATTCTGCAAGTGGTTCTGATTTACTATCGCTGTTCTCTAGCCGGTCTAAAACCACTTTTGACCTAAAGGGACGCTTTTTGGACGCAAAATGCAGACAGAGCGCAGGACAAAGCACTCGGGACAAAATGTATGTGAAATGGTTTGAAACAGCAATGTTTTACTATGTAAAATCGTTTTGAAAAAATGACACTTTTTTGAAATTTTTAAATTTCCCGCCGCCGGCGGCACCCGTACGTCCCGACGTCACAGGGACCGGAACACGGAAGCCGGATGCCGGCATCGGCCGGAGGAGATGGTCGGGGACACTGCAGGGGACACATCGCGGGAGCGAAGGACAAGGTAAGTGCTGCAGGGACTCCCTATGCAGCGCCGCATGGTAAGCCCGAGTGTAGCTCGGGGTTACCGCTTTTGGTACTGACATTTTACCCCGAGCTACACTCGGGAATACCGCCAGGGAGGTTAAGGGGGGTAAATCCTCAGGAGGTCAAGTGGTTAATAACATTCAACCTGGAGAGAAATAAGCCTCGTAACATCTGACTTTGCTCCCAGTTCACACATAACGAATGTACATGGGGTGTTGAAGGACAAATAGCTCTGCAATTTTTTTTGTTTTATATAAATACACCTTATAGTGTAGCAAAAAAATAAAATTAAGCTCTGAGTTTCAATGATGGTTTTGTTTGTGACCACTGATTGACCACAATATAAAAGTTCCAGGAACGGCATTATGTACACAGGATGTGCGACTCTGTTAATAGCTGTAACGGTGGCATGACCTTACAGACCTCAGAGTCTCCTCTGCAGACATCATGTATCTTCTGGCTCTCCTGCTGCTTCTATACCGGGATGTATCATCCACAGGTGAGAGCTTTATATTGGGGCTGAGGAGAGGAGGGTGAAGGCAGGGAGGTTACCGCTATTAAAATGGAGTTTGTATTTAGGGACTTTTCACAAGGGCGTTCCGTTTTTTTCATCAGTTCAGTCATTTTTTTGTAAAAAAAAAAGGGATCAGTTCACATCAGTTTTCCATCAGTTTCCATCTGTTTTTCATCAGTTTAAGTCAGTTTTTCATCAGTTTACATCCATTTTTCATCTGTTTACATCCGTTTGCATCTGTTTTTCGTCCATTCTGTTTTGGGGTTTTTTACAGAAGAAAAATAGGATTTTTTTCCTAGAAAAAATGGATCAGTTCACATCAGTTTTTTTGATCAGTTCACATCAGTTTCCATCCATTTTCCATCAGTTTAAGTCAGTTTTTCACCAGTTTACATCCATTTTTACATCCGTGTACATCTGTTTTTCATCCATTCCATTTGGTTTTTTTTTTATGGAAGAAAAATGTTTTTTTTTCCAAGAAAAAACGGATCAGTTCATATAATTTTTTTATCAGTTCGCATCAATTTTCCATCAGTTTCCATCCGTTTTTCATTAGTTTACGTCAGTTTTTCACCATTTTACATCAATTTTTCATCCGTTTACATCCGTTCGCATCTGTTTTTCGTCCATTCCATTTTTGTTTTTTTTACGGAAGAAAAATGGGTTTTTTTCCAAGAAAAAACGGATCAGTTCACGTCAGTTTTTTTTATCAGTTCACATCAGTTTCCATCCATTTTTCATCAATTTACGTCAGTTTTTCACCAGTTTACATCAATTTTTCAACTGTTTACATCCGTTCGCATCTGTTTTTCTTCCATTCCGTTTTTGGGGTTTTTTTACGGAAAAAAAAAGTTTTTTTTTCCAAGAAAAAACGGATCAGTTCACATCAGTTTTTTTTAGCAGTTCACATCAGTTTCCATCCATTTTTGATCAGTTTACATCAGTTTTTCACCAGTTTACATCAATTTTTCGTCCGTTTACATCCATTCGCATCTGTTTTTCGTCCATTCCTTTTTTGTTTTCTTTTTACGGCAAAAAAAATTTTTTTTCCAAGAAAAAATGGATTAGTTCACATCAGTTTCCATCCATTTTTCATCAGTTTACGACAGTTTTTTATCAGTTTACATCCATTTTTTGTCCGTTTACATCCGTTCGCATCTGTTTTTCGTCCTTTCCGTTTTTTTTTTTTTACGGAAGAAAAATAGAGGTTTTTCCATGATACATGACTAAATATCAATGATCCTGGTGATAATACATGACACACGACTAAATGTCAGTGATTCTGGTGATAATGCACGACACATGACTAAATATCAGTGATCCTGGTGATAGTACAAGACACATGACTAAATATCAGTGATTCTGGTGATAATACATGACACACGACTAAATGTCAATGATCCAGGTGATAATACACGACACACGACTAAATGTCAATGATCCTGGTGATAATACACGATACATGACTAAATATCAGTGATCCAGGTGATAATACACGACACAAGACTAAATATCAATGATCCTGGTGATAATACATGACACACGACTAAATATCAGTGATCCAGGTGATAATACATGATACACGACTAAATATCAGTGATCCAGGTGATAATACATGATACACGACTAAATATCAATGATCCTGGTGATAATACACGACACAAGACTAAATATCAGAGATCCTGGTGATAATACACGACACACGACTAATATCAATGATCCTGGTGATAATACATGACACACGACTAATATCAATGATCCTGGTGATAATACATGATACACGACTAAATATCAATGATCCTGGTGATAATACACGACACACGACTAATATCAATGATCCTGGTGATAATACATGATACACGACTAAATATCAATGATCCTGGTGATAATACATGATACACGACTAAATATCAATGATCCTGGTGATAATACACGACACACGACTAATATCAGAGATTCTAGTGACAATACATGATACTCCTAGACAGGGGCGGACTGACCATTAGAGCACTCGGGCACTGCCCGAGGGCCCTGGGTCAGTAGGGGGCCCCATGAAATGCCCCCGGTACCTTTTTTATAGTCTTTTTTGAGTGTGGGCAAGGACACAGGGGCCCCATGATCCCCTATTGCCCGGGGACCCCATGAGTTGTCAGTCCGTCCCTGCTCCTAGATTGTAAGCTCCCAGGATCAGGGCCCTCCTATCCCTCTTGTATTGAACTGTATTGTTGCTGTTTTGTCTCCCATTGTAATGTAAAGTGCTGAGCAAACTGTTGGCGCCATATAAATCCTGTATAATAATAATAATATATAAATCCTGTATAATAATAATAATATATAAATCCTGTATAATAATAATAATATATAAATCCTGTATAATAATAATAATAATATATAAATCCTGTATAATAATAATATATAAATCCTGTATAATAATAATAATATATAAATCCTGTATAATAATAATAATAATATATAAATCCTGTATAATAATAATATAAAAATCCTTTATTATAATAATAATAATAATAATATATAAATCCTGTATAGTAATAATAATAATAATAATACATGACTTTGGAGGTCAATAAACCGTTCGCTAAAAAAATCTGATCTCCTGATTTTAGATATTCCTGCTGTGGTGGGGAGAAGAGGCAATTCTACAGTTCTACAATGTGGAGGGGATTCTGGAGACCAAATAACGGCAATTATATGGAAGATCCATCACATCAGTAATTCTCGGTGTTTATTCTCATATGTCCCACACACCAAAGGAGGATCACAGATATACAACAACTGCAGTACAAGAATGACACTAACCAATATAACACTGACCATCCAGGACAGCCAGATATCTGATGGAGGAAATTATACCTGTGAACTGTCAACTCCTAGAGGGACCTTCATCTATACAACTATTTTACAAGTATTAGGTGAGTAGGATCTGATTTCGCCATCACAAGAAATTCAAACCGATATATCAAAATGTTTTGTCTTCAAAACGCATACCACACTCATTGAATTCGTTTTCTTTTTTAGACTCCATTAACACTTGTGCAACTTCAAAATTGTGCGATTTTCACTGCGACTTTACAGTGCGGCTTTCACACGACTTTGGATGAGTGGGACTTTGGCTTTGACCAAGGATAATTGTTTGTGCTGTACAAAGTCGCACACGAGTCGCATGTACCACATTCAGGTGTGACCTTTGGAAGGTTTACATTGAAGTCTATGGCCCTCAAGTCACATGAAAGTCGGACCAAAGTAGTGCAGGAACTACTTTGAAGTCACTGCGACTTGAGGTTGCATAGATGAATGGTACCCATTGGGAAACATGGAGGGCGACGTCATGTGACTTTGGACCCCAAAATTGCATGACAAGTTGCATAAGTGCGAATGGAGCCTTATGCAGGCCACAGACGGGTCGAAAACCAGACGTTTTTTAATTTAAAAAAAAACGAAAAATCGGTCGTTCGATCGGCCAACGTTACCACCAACGGTAAAAAAAATCACCCGGCATTTAATTACTTCTGTCCCTGCAGAGAGCTCCGCTATTATATTTGACATGAAAAAGTATTGCAGTTGCAACATTTGTATCTATTTGTATCCATGTCGGATACAGATGTTTTTATTCGGATACAAATAGATACATTGTTCCAACCGCAAGACTTTTTCATGTCAAATATAATAGCGGACTGGAATTCTTATTATTATTATTTTTCTTCTTTTTTTCTTCTCCTTCTTTTTCTTCTTCTTCTTTTCTTATTCTTCTTTTCTTATTCTTCTTTTTCTTCTTCTTTTTCTTTTTCTTCTTCTTGCAGGTCACGGCTCATGCGCAGATTTTTTATCAGTAAAACAATTGGCCGAGTTACCCATCTTCAAAATTCCAACCTTACCGATAAAAAAAATGTGCCAAAACCCCGAAAAATGGCCGACCAATTAACCCACTAACGGTGCAAAAATCGGCTCTTTATTTTTTCAGGCAAAAAATTGGCCGATTATTGACCCGTCTATGGCCTGCATTAGGGCTTTTCCTCCTCTCTGTTTTCACCTGGTGATCCTGTCAGTAAGTCTGTTATTTCTCAACTCCATTTACCAGACCAAGCTGTCCAGCAAAAAAGGCAGTTATTTATTTTATTATTTATTTCAGGTACTTATATAGCGCTGTCAATTTACACAGCACTTTACATATATATTGTACATTCACATCAGTCCCTAACCCTCAAGGGGTGTACACTCTATGGTCCCTAACTCACATTCATACATACACATACTAGGGACAATATACACAGGAGCCAATTCACCTACCAGCATGTCGTTGGAGTTACCCCCGGTTCACATCTGTGCGGGTGGTGCCACTGCAGATCCACACAAAAATCCGTGCACCCGCACAGAGGAATGTGGGCCCGCGGGCCGGTGCCATTAATTCTAATGGTATGCCGCCCACACTGGAAATCACAGCCATAATAGGACCGAGGTTCCCATGTGGGCTGCGTTTTCAGAAGTGCAGGGACTTCTTCCCTGCGTGTCACGGGGCACGAGAGTCCATTCAAATGAATGGGCTCTCATGCCTGTGCAAAACGCGGCCCGCAGAGATGTGAACCTAGCCTCAGAGGTTTGAGACAAACCATTTTCAGGGTATTGATAATGATCAGCTTTTGTTTTGGAAAACTTTTATCCCAAAAGGCAAAAACAAAAAGCCTATTCCTGTAACAGCTTATAAAGTGCTTGCTGGAGTTCAGCTTTCAGGGCCAGTTCACACTACATGTGTTTCAGTTGCTTTTTTTCTGCATCCAAAACTCACAGAAAGTAGGTGATATGATTGTCAGTGTCATAGTTCACATCAGTGCTTGAGCGTTCCGGTTGCAGAAAAAAAAGTACAACAGGCTGCATTTTTTTTACACAGAACTGTAGTGGAACACATCAAAAACGCACCGGAAGTCACCAAAAACACACATGTCCCTATTTAAATGGAAGAAAAAGAAGCGGGAAAAATGAACCGGAATGCATCAAAAATGCACTGGAACGTGTCAAAAATGCATGGAAAAAGCACCGGAATGTGCCAAAGATGCTTCAAAAACGCATGTGCAGAAACACATCCGGAATGCATTTCTATAGTGTGAACTGACCCTCAGAGCTGATTCACATGTGCGGTGCGGATTGAAGCTCAGGTTTCATAGCTAATTGTTACAGGATTGTTCACCTGCTCATGTCAGGTTTACATCAGGTTCAGGACAGGATTAGCTCAGGATTTTATCTGTTCACACATATGCAGTTTAGAAACACCTCCCATAGAAGTCAATAGCCTGTAATCTGCTCCTGAACCGGACCGCACTGCTCAGAAATCAGACAGGACTCTTTTTCAATCTGCACTGAATTCGCACATGCAGTGCACCGGACATATGTGAACAGGCACCATAGGAAGCAATGTTTTTTCACATGTCATGTGGATTGGATGGGGTTTAAACCGCATCCAATCTGCATATATGTGAACCTCCACTAATTGACACAGTAGTTGTTCAGCTACTTGATACAGAATTGTTCACCTGCTCATGTCAGGTTTACATCAGGTTCAGGACAGGATTAGCTCAGGATGTTATCCTGTTCACACATATAAGATTTAGAAACGGTTCCCATAGAAGTCAATAGCCTGTAATCCGCCCCTGAACAGGACTGCACTGCTCACAAATCGTACAGGACTCTTTTTCAATCTGCACCGAATCCACACCGCCAGTGACCAGACATACAGTATGTGAACAAGCACCATAGGAAGCAATGTTATTTCACATGTCAAGCGGATCAGATGCATGCAGAAACCACATCCAATCTGCATATATGTGAAACGTCACATAAGATAAGTTCATCTTTTGACAAAAAATAATAAATGTACATTTGTTAGCAGGTAAAAAAAATGTATTTATTATTTTTGGTTGCAGGAGCCTGTAAAGAATTGCATTAGCGATCAGCAGATTGCTGGAACCATGCAGGTCTCCTTCGCATACCTCCCAACTTTTTGAGATGGAAACAAGGGACATCTATTAGCAGACATACTGTATGTAGGCATAGGACATACCCCCCGTCATGCCCCCCTAAAGGAGAATTATACAAAAATATAATGATTGGTTAAACCCACAAGTGCTTGTTTTTAGCACTACTATTCCTTTATATTGGCTTTTGAATTTTACAAATGCATCAATTTAGAAACTGGATGAAAGGTTTAGCACTGGGAAACACTTAATAAATAGATAAATAGTGCATTTAATATACAACTATATAGATCACAATAAAATGACGGACAAATGAAGAGGACAGAGGGCTTTGTTCCGAATCAGGGACAGTTCCTTGAAATCAAGGACAGTTGGGAGCTATGTCTTCAGACCTGTAAGTATATCTGCTTGCCCATACGGAATGTACAGGGTGTATGGGATGTACGGGATGTACAGGGTGTACAGAATGTATGGGCTGTATAGGGTGTACGGGATATACGGGATGTATGGGATGCATGGGATGTACAGGGTGTACGTAATGTACAGGATGTACGGGATGTATGGGATGTACAGGGTGTACGTAATGTACAGGATGTACGGAATGTACGGGATGTACGGGATGTATGGGATGTACGGAATGTACAGAATGTATGGGATGTACAGGGAGTACGGGCAAGCAGGTATACTGACAGGAAGATTCAGTGAATTACCATAGCTCTCCACAGTGCCGTGACAGTTTAATGATGACTACAAGCTGACAGCTATGAGCCCTTAGGGTGTCTCCACTCAGGATGGAGGAGCAACTGAGACACCCTTGGACAGCAGCACTGTCAGTCTGGGAAGAGGGTAGTGTTAGGGCTCATTCACATGTGTGTTGATTATAAAGAACAAAGCAATGCACTCTGTTAGGATAACTCAATTTCGTGCCGGCAGCCTCCGTCCAATCATGCCAGATACAAAGTACTTTGGGAATAATACAATTCAGACACTGAGGTGTGAAACGCAGAAATCAAAAGTCTTTTATTATTGTTTGAGTTTAAATACTGAGATAACACCGAATACTTTGGGCAGTATCCATAAAGCACCAATCAGAATACATTATACTGTAGATGTTGCAATAACTCACCATATGGTGCGTAGTAGAAATATAGCAAACAAGATCATAAGTTCTACAAACCTTCATGGCTGAGGACCAGGGGCGGACTGACAACTCATGGGGCCCCCGGGCAATAGGGGATCATGGGGCCCCTGTGTCCTTGCCCAAACTCAAAAAAGCCTATGTAAAAGGTACCAGGGGCATCTCATGGGACCCCCTACTGTCCCGGGCCCTCGGGCAGTGCCTGAGTTTCCAAATGGTCAGTCCACCCCTGCCGAGGACACATATAGATAACAATATTCTGGTCCCCAGAGAACATTCTGTTTCTGAAAATAAAAGTTGGTTAGTAAGCACAAAGCAAAAGTTAGTTAACTGACAAAAGATTTCCCAGCAACACCTACCAGCCAGCCTGCGAAACAACCAACTTGGCCCTAACAGTTTGCGTTAATAACAGAGGTTTTCTTTGCACATATTTGCAAATACATGCGTAAGCCACAGTCCCGCGTCAAGGGTCCTTTGTATACTGTGGACCTAACTAAAATTTCCAAAGCCTCCATAGTAGGAGCACATGTATAAATTGATAGGTTAAGGGCAGGTGTGCCTGGAGGAG
Organism: Staurois parvus; assembly: GCF_062004578.1. NCBI lineage: Eukaryota > Metazoa > Chordata > Amphibia > Anura > Ranidae > Staurois > Staurois parvus. Next base: position 4,801,256 of record NW_028318370.1, on the reverse strand, counting down.
CCCGTTCCTCCTTAACCATTTCAATGCCGGGCAATTTTACACCTTCCTGCCCAGGCCAGTTTTCAGGTTTCAGCACTCTCACACTTTGAATGACAATTGCGCGGTCATACAACACTGTACCCAAACTAAAATTTTATCATTTTCTTCACACAACTATAGCTTTCTTTTGGTGGTATTTAATCATTGCTGGGGTTTTTATTTTTTGCTAAATTAACAAAAAAGACAGAAAATTTTGAAAAAAAAACACGTTTTTCTTTGTTTCTGTTATAAAAGTTTGCAAATAAATAATTGTTCTTCATAAATTTAGGCCAAGATGTATTCTGCTACATGTCTTTGGTGAAAATAACCCAAATTAGGACGTATTTTTTAGTTTGTAGGAAAGTTGTAGAGTTCACAAACTATGGTATAGATCTGAATATTGATCAATCCTGAAGTACTGACAGCCAATCTAATTTCTTGAGGTCCAAGAATGTCAGAATAGTACAGATATCCCCCAAATGACCCCTTTTTGCAGAGTAGACAGTCCGACGTACTTCATAAGAGGCATGGCGAGTTTTTTGAAGTCGTATTTTTTTTTCATAATTTTTTGGAAAATGAAAAAATAAAAAAAATTATTTTCACTATTTGTTTTTTACATACTGTCACCAGTGCAGTACAGCGTCATCATATAACTGGCATGGTGGTGATCAGGGACACTGACTGGTGACAGTGTGAAAAAAATATGTATATATATATATATATTTTTTTTTTTCTTTATTTTAAATTTTTTATTAATTTTTTTTCTTTTTTTTAAGATTTCTTTTTCATATTTCACTATGTTCAAAGTAGTACAATGTTACCATAATAACATTGTACTACTTTGGGGAAGTGATCAGTATTTTTTTTTTTTACACAAAGAATTACTTTGCTATAAGCAAGCATTTACCTGAATGAAATCGATTCATTCAGGGTTTTTTTTTTTTTGTGCTTAGCTGTGATTTGGCCACAGCTAATCACATGTCATGTGCATGTGATTAGCTGTGACCATTCACAGCTAGGCAGTAGTATACAATGGATGGCATGAATGAAGCCATCCATTGTATACAACTGTCATGTGACCTGCTGTGATTGGTCACAGCAGGTCACATGGTATCGGCAACGGGGGCCGGTACTCAGATCTGTCATCGGCCGTGTCCGAGGTACACGGCCGGTGACAGATCGCGCCACTGCGCGGCTCTGCAAGCGCGCAAACTGCGCATGTACGGGAGGACGCCATATGGCGGCCTCCCGGAAAGGTAATGCACTTTTGCGGATGCCATTTGGCCATAGGCCGGGCGTCAAATGGTTACAGGTACATTCCAGTTTACCGAGAACATTCTGTTCATGAAATTAAAAGTTGTTTAGTAAGCACAAAGCCAAGGTTAGTTTACTGCTTCCCGTCCGCCCTATAGGCAGTGATTTTGCATCTTCAGGTCGGGGGTGCGTGCGTGCCCTGCCCGTGCCAACATTCATGACTGCGGCTGTCAATCACCGGCTGCCGGTGATTGTCGAGCATCTCTGACGAGGAGGAGAACTGTTTGTAAACAAAACAGTTCTCTCTCCTGTCAGCTCCTGCACACTGCTTTTGCCTAGCAGAGCCATGCAAAGCAGTTGGCTTACAGTGAAGCACAAACTAAGCCAGTATGTAAAACAGCACACAGTTAACCCTTTGATCACCCCACATGTTAACCCCTTCCTGCCCAGTGCCGTTAGTGCAGTGTCAGTGCTTTTTATTAGCACTGATCACTGTATTGGTGTCACTGGAGAAGTCAGTTCCCCCCCAGTCTCAGAATGTCCGCCGCAGTGCCGTTAAAAGTCACCATTACTAGTAAAAATAAAAATTAAAAATCCAAGTATATATACCGCCATTTGTAGATGCTATAAATTTCATGTAAACCAATTAATTTACACATTTTGGGATTTTTTAGTAGCAAAGACATGGAGCAGAATATACGTTGGCCTAAATTTATGACGAAATTAGATTTTTTAATTTTTTTTTACTGGACATGTTTAATAGCAAAAAGTCAATAATACAGTTTTTTTCTCAAAATTGTCGCCTTTTTTTATAGCGCAAAAAATAAAAACCGCACAGGTGATCAAATACCACTGAAAGAAAGCTCTATTTGTGGGAGAACAAGGACTTAAATGTAATTTGAGTGCAGCGTTGCATGACGGCGCAATTGTCAGTTAAAGTAACGCAGTGCCGTAACTTTGAAAAACCGCGAAAGGGCTGCAAGGGCTGGGACAGTGATAATAATGGAGGATTTTAACTACCCAGAAATTGACTGGAGTAATACTGCAGGAACAGTTAAAGGGCAAACATTTTTAAACCTACTACAGGACAATTTTATGGTATAGTTCATAGAAGCCCCTACTAGGAATGATGCGCTGCTGGACCTGGTAATATCAAACCATTATTATGAATATCCATAAAAAGAACATCTGGGTAGCAGTGATCATAACATGATTTAATTTATTGTTAGCTGTAAACAAAGAGCACATACAGGAAAAATAAAACCGCTCAATTTCAAGAGAGCTAATTTTTCTAGGCTGAGAGCTGCTCTCCAAGACTTAGATTGGGAGGGAATATTGGAATCGATAAACACAACACAGAAATGGGAGTTCTTCATACAGTAAAGACTGTATGTGATCACACTACAAAATATATTTCCATGGGCAACAAGTTTAAAAGGCTAAAAATCAAACCTATGTGGCTTACGGCCAAAGTTAAAAAATCTATAGATAATAAGAAAAGAACTTTTATTAAATATAAAAATGTAGGAACGCGATCATCGTTTAAACATTACAAAGAATAAGCAGAATATGCAAAAAGGAAATAAAGGCCGCAAAAATTGAAAATGAATGACAGATTGTAAAAGATAGCAGGACTAACCGCAAAAAATTCCTAGACTCTCTAGCACCCCTAACCACACGCATCTTCAAACCTAGGCCGCTTCAACCCTGGCAGAATGACAGCACTAAACGCCTCAAACGCCGCAGTCGCGCACTGGAGAGACTGTGGCGCAAAACCAGGTCCCCTCACGCATTTTCCCTCTACAAATCTGCCTTCCTCACTTACACCTCCTCCCTCCACGCCGCCAAGCAGGCCTACTTTGTTAACCTAATTAACACCCTCTCCTCCTGCCCTCGTTGACTCTTCTCCACCTTCAACTCCCTGCTCTCTCCCCCCCCTCCTCCACTCAGTACCTCACTCACCGCCCACGAGATTGCCACCCATTTCCGTAACAAGACTGACACTATCCGTAAGGACATTGTCAACTCGCAATCTACCTCCCCACCTAGCCTCCCCACCCCCGTCACCCCTTCTTCTCCCCCCTCCTCTGCTCTCACAACCTCACTGCCCTCCACCTCTCCCAAGGCCCCGCCCACCGTAACCCCCCCTGCACTGCACTCCCTCAGCCCTGTCACTACTGAGGAAGTCGTCAAGGTCCTCTCAGAAGCCCGCCTCACTTCCTGCCCCCTGGACCCTATCCCCTCTCAACTCCTCCGGTCACCCCCCTCTTGCCTCATCCGCTCCCTCACCCACATCTTCAATCTCTCCCTCTCTACTGGCGCATTCCCCTCCCCCCTAAACACGCACATATCACCCCCATCCTCAAAAAGCCCTCCCTGGATCCCGCTGACCCCAACAACCTCAGACCCATCTCCCTGCTGCCACTCACCTCCAAGCTCCTTGTGCGCATAGTCTACGATCGCCTAAGCGCCCACCTTATTGACAATAACCTCCTTGACCCATTACAGTCCGGCTTCCGTCCCCTACACTCCACCGAAACTGCCCTCCTCAAAATCACTAACGACCTACTAAACGCCAAAGCCAAGGGCGACTACTCTGTCCTCCTTCTCCTGGACCTCTCTGCGGCCTTCGACACAGTCGACCACCCCCTCCTCCTTAATAAACTACTCTCCCTTGGCATCAGAGATACCACTCTCTCCTGGTTCTCATCCTACGTATCCCAACGCTCCTTCAGTGTCACCTACAATGGCGCCACCTCCCCCTCCCTCCCCCTCTCTGTTGGGGTCCCTCAAGGCTCTGTCCTTGGACCCCTTCTCTTCTCCATCTACACCTCCTCCCTGGGCACACTCATACACTCCCATGGCTTCAATTATCACCTCTATGCTGACGACACCCAAATTTACCTCTCCACCCCTCTCCTCACCCCCACTATCTCCGCCCGCATCACTCACCTCCTAAACGACATCTCAGACTGGATGTCGCTCCATTTCCTCAAGCTTAACCTCTCCAAAACAGAGCTTCTCATCTTTCCCCCTGCCCACACCCCCCCTATCCTATCCATCACCACCACAAACACCACTATCATTCCCGCCCCGCAAGCCAAAGTCCTTGGCGTCATTCTTGACTCGAACCTCTCCTTCCTGCCTCATGTCAAATCACTTACAAACACCTGCAGGCTCCATCTCCGCAATATTGCCAAGATACGTGCCTTCCTCACCCCAGACACCACCAAACTTCTTGTACACTCCCTCATCATCTCACGCCTTGACTATTGCAACTCTCTTCTCACTGGCCTACCCAAGTGCAGGCTCTCCCCGCTCCTGACCATCCTGAACTCAGCGGCTAGACTCATCCACCTCGCCACCCGCTCCACCTCTGCCACCCCCCTCTGCCTCTCCCTCCACTGGCTCCCGATTGCCCAACGCATCAAATTTAAACTTCTAATCTTGACCTACAAAGCCGTTCATAACACTGCCCCTGACTACCTCACCAACCTGATCCCCAAGTACCACCCTACCCGTACCCTTCGCTCCTCACAGGACCTCCTTCTATCCTGCTCCCTGGTCTCCTCCTCCCATGCACGACTGCAGGACTTCTCCAAGTCCTCCCGTATCCTCTGGAACTCACTGCCCCAATCCATCCGACTGTCGCCTTCCCTCCCCACATTCAGGCGCTCCCTCAAAACCCATCTCTTCAGGGAAGCCTACCCCACCCTCACCTAACGGCCATTCTCCCTCATTCCTCCCACCACTTCATCCCCCTCAGCCACTTCCTATTGTTCCACTACCCCCTCCCTCCTAGATTGTAAGCTTGAAAGAGTAGGGCCCTCTTACCCCTCGTACGCTGTCTGTTTTTGTGGTACTGTGCCATGTATTGTCCCCCCATTGTACAGCGCTGAGCAAACCCTTTGGCGCTATATAAACTCAATGTAATAATAATAATAATAATAATAATAATAATAAATTCTTCAAATGTATTAATAGTAAAAAGGTTTGGTCCGAGCATGTAGGCCCTTTACAAAATAATCTAGAGTGGGTGACTGCGGACAAAGAGAAGGCAAATTTATGTAATCCCTTCTTCAGCTCTATGTATACAAAGGAGCATGGGGGAGCTCATGTCCATAATGGGCGTGGTATTGACACAGCTCCAGATGATCCACATTGGCTCACAATTGATATGATCCAAAAATATTTAGACAGAATAAAGGTGAATAAAGCACCTGGACCAGATGGCATACACCCACCGGGCCTTAAAGAATTCAGCTCTGTCATTTCAAAGCCATTGTTTCTCATTTTTAGGGACTCTTTAATAACTGGCATAGTACCACTGGATTGGTGTAAGGCCAATGTGGTGCCAATATTTAAAAAGGGGTAAAAATCTTTACCAAGTAATTATAGACATGTTAGTGTAACTTCTATAGTTGGGAAGATACTGGAGAGTTTAATAAAACACCACATAGATGAGTTCTTGCTGAAAAAAAATATTTTAAGCAACAGACAGCATGGATTTATGATAGACAGAAGTTGTCAAACAAATCAGATTTATTTTTATGAGGAGGTGAGCAAAACCTTGGACATAGGGGTGGTGGTGAACGTGGTATACTTGGACAGAGGGGTGGTGGTGAACGTGGTATACTTGGACATAGGGGTGGTGGTGAACGTGGTATACTTGGACAGAGGGGTGGTGGTGAACGTGGTATACTTGGACAGAGGGGTGGTGGTGGACGTGGTATACTTGGACAGAGGGGTGGTGGTGAATGTGGTATACTTGGACAGAGGGGTGGTGGTGGACGTGGTATACTTGGACAGAGGGGTGGCGGTGGACGTGGTATATTTGGACAGAGGGGTGGCGGTGGACGTGGTATACTTGGACAGAGGGGTGGTGGTGGACGTGGTATACTTGGACAGAGGGGTGGTGGTGGACGTGGTATACTTGGACAGAGGGCTGGCAGTAGACATATTATACTTGGACAGAGGGGTGGCGGTGGACGTGGTATACTTGGACAGAGGGGTGGTGGTGGACGTGGTATACTTGGACAGAGGGGTGGCGGTAGACATGGTATACTTGGAAAGAGGGGTGGTGGTGGACGTGGTATACTTGGACAGAGGGGTGGGGGTGGACGTGGTATACTTGGACAGAGGGGTGGGGGTGGATGTGGTATACTTGGACAGAGGGGTGGCGGTGGACGTGCTATACTTGGATTTTGCTAAAGTGTTTGGCACAATTCCCCACACACGGCTAATGTGTAAGGTAAAGTCTACAGGCTTGGAAAATTTTGTATGTAAATGGATAGAAAATTGACTAAAAGATGGTATTCAAAGAGTAGTGGTTAATGATTCATACTTTGAATGGTCTAGGGGTGTCAGTGGTGTTTAGATACAATGTTTCAACCGCTGTATGGAGTGAATGTCCCAGAACTGTCAGAAATAGACTATTTATGACAGTTCTGGGACATTCACTCCATACAGCGGTTGAAACATTGTATCTATTTTTTTCCATAAATGACATTCTGCAGATACACTTAGAGGAGCGCTGCAGATACATTTTTTGCCGGCTTGGAATTATTCTTATTTTCATCCTACTTCTTCTTCTTCTTCTTCTTCATCCTCATCCTCTTCTTCTTCTTATGAGGATGAGGATGAAGAAGAAGAAGATGAAGAAGAAGTAGGATGAAAATAAGATTAATTCCAAGCTGGCAAAAAGTGTATCTGCAGCGCTCCTCTAAGTGTATTTGCAGAATGTCATTTATGGAAAAAAATAGATACAATGTTTCAACCGCTGTATGGAGTGAATGTCCCAGAACTGTCATAAATAGTCTATTTCTGACAGTTCTGGGACATTCACTCCATACAGCGGTTTCAACCGCTGTATGGAGGGAATGTCATAGAACTGTCTGAAATAGACTATTTCTAACAGTTCTGGGACACTCACTCCATACAGCGGTTGAACCGCTGTATGGAAGGAATGTCCCAGAACTGTCATAAATAGTCTATTTCTGACAGTTCTATGACATTCCCTCCATACAGCGGTTGAAACCGCTGTATGGAGTGAATGTCCCAGAACTGTCAGAAATAGACTATTTCTGACAGTTCTGGGACATTCACTCCATACAGCGGTTTCAACCGCTGTATGGAGGGAATGTCATAGAACTGTCAGAAATAGACTATTTCTAACAGTTCTGGGGACATTCCTTCCATACAGCGGTTGAAACATTGTATCTATTTGTTTCCATAAATGACATTCTGCAGATACACTTAGAGGAGCGCTGCAGATACACTTTTTGCCGGCTTGGAATTATTCTTATTTTCATCCTACTTCTTCTTCTTCTTCTTCTTCTTCATCCTCATCCTCTTCTTCTTCTTATGAGGATGAGGATGAAGAAGAAGAAGTAGGATGAAAATAAGATTAATTCCAAGCTGGCAAAAAGTGTATCTGCAGCGCTCCTCTAAGTGTATTTGCAGAATGTCATTTATGGAAAAAAATAGATACAATGTTTCAACCGCTGTATGGAGTGAATGTCCCAGAACTGTCATAAATAGTCTATTTCTGACAGTTCTGGGACATTCACTCCATACAGCGGTTTCAACCGCTGTATGGAGGGAATGTCATAGAACTGTCTGAAATAGACTATTTCTAACAGTTCTGGGACACTCACTCCATACAGCGGTTGAAACATTGTATCTATTTGTTTCCATAAATGGATCATTTATGGAAACAAATAGATACAATGTTTCAACCGCTGTATGGAAGGAATGTCCCAGAACTGTCATAAATAGACTATTTCTGACAGTTCTGGGACATTCACTCCATACAGCGGTTTCAACCGCTGTATGGAGGGAATGTCATAGAACTGTCAGAAATAGACTATTTCTAACAGTTCTGGGGACATTCCTTCCATACAGCGGTTGAAACATTGTATCTATTTGTTTCCATAAATGGATCCATTTATGGAAACAAATAGATACAATGTTTCAACCGCTGTATGGAAGGAATGTCCCAGAACTGTCAGAAATAGTCTATTTCTGACAGTTCTGGGACATTCACTCCATACAGCGGTTTCCGGCAAAAAGTGTATGTGCAGAGTTCCTCTATTCTGCAGATACACTTAGAGGAGCTCTGCAGATACACTTAGAGGAGCTCTGCACATACACTTTTTGCCGGCTTGGAATTAATCTTATTTTCATCCTACTTCTTCTTCTTCTTCATCCTCATCCTCAGAAGAAGAAGAGGATGAGGATGAAGAAGAAGAAGAAGAAGAAGAAGTAGGATGAAAATAAGAATAATTCCAAGCCGGCAAAAAGTGTATGTGCAGAGCTCCTCTAAGTGTATGTGCAGAGCTCCTCTAAGTGTATCTGCAGAATAGAGGAACTCTGCACATACACTTTTTGCCGGCTTGGAATTATTCTTATTTTCATCCTACTTCTTCTTCTTCTTCTTCTTCATCCTCATCCTCTTCTTCTTCTTCTGAGGATGAGGATGAGGATGAAGAAGAAGAAGAAGTAGGATGAAAATAAGATTAATTCCAAGCCGGCAAAAAGTGTATGTGCAGAGCTCCTCTAAGTGTATCTGCAGAATAGAGGAACTCTGCACATACACTTTTTGCCGGCTTGGAATTATTCTTATTTTCATCCTACTTCTTCTTCTTCTTCTTCATCCTCATCCTCAGAAGAAGAGGATGAGGATGAGGATGAAGAAGAAGAAGAAGTAGGATGAAAATAAGAATAATTCCAAGCCGGCAAAAAGTGTATGTGCAGAGTTCCTCTATTTCTGACAGTTCTCTGACAGCTTCTTCACATGTACAGCGGTTGAAACATCTGTATCCTAAATGGAAACTAATAGATACAATGTTTCAACCGCTAAACATGTGTTCCTTCTGTCAGAGAACTGTCAGAAATAGCGGAGCTCACTGCAGGGACACTTTTGCCGGCTGATCAGGAAATATTCGATTCGCGCACCCGAAGTAGGCAAAATTTCGGATTCGACGCGAATCGAATATTTCCTGAAATTCGACTCGAATTCCGGTTCGCCTGGTTCGATTCGCTCATCTCTATATAATACATAAGGAGGATATGATCTCCATGTATAATACATAAGGGGGGATATGGTCTCCATGTATAATACATAAGGGGGGATATGATCTCCATGTATAATACATAAGGGGGGATATGGTCTCCATGTATAATACATAAGGGGGATATGATCTCCATGTATAATACATAAGGGGTGAAATGATCTCCATGTATAATACATAAGGGGGGATATGATCTCCATGTATAATACATAAGGGGGATATGATCTCCATGTATAATACATAAGGGGGGATATGATCCCCATGTATAATACATAAGGGGAGATATGATCACCATGTATAATACATAAGGGGGTATATGGTCTCCATGTATAATACATAAGGGGGATATGATCACCATGTATAATACATAAGGGGTGAAATGATCTCCATGTATAATACATAAGGGGAGATATGATCACCATGTATAATACATAAGGGGGATATGATCTCCATGTATAATACATAAGGGGGGATATGATCTCCATGTATAATACGTAAGGAGGGGATATGATCTCCATGTATAATACATAAGGGGGGATATGATCTCCATGTATAATACATAAGGGGGGATATGATCTCCATGTATAATACATAAGGGGGGATATGATCACCATGTATAATACATAAGGGGGGATGTGATCTCCATGTATAATACATAAGGGGGGATATGATCACCATGTATAATACATAAGGGGGGATATGATCTCCATGTAAAATACATAAGGGGAGATATGATCACCATGTATAATACATAAGGGTGAAATGATCTCCATGTATAATACATGAGGGGGGATATGATCTCCATGTATAATACATAAGGGGGGATATGATCTCCATGTATAATACATAAGGGGTGAAATGATCTCCATGTATAATACATAAGGGGGATATGATCTCCATGTATAATACATAAGGGGGGATATGATCTCCATGTATAATACATAAGGAGGGATATGATCACCATGTATAATACATAAGGGGGAAATGATCTCCATGTATAATACATAAGGAGGGGATATGATCTCCATGTATAATACATAAGGGGGGATATGATCTCCATGTATAATACATAAGGGGGATATGATCTCCATGTATAATACATAAGGGGGGATATGATCACCATGTATAATACATAAGGGGGATATGATCTCCATGTATAATACATAAGGGGGGATATGATCTCCATGTATAATACATAAGGAGGGGATATGATCTCCATGTATAATACATAAGGGGGGATATGATCACCATGTATAATACATAAGGGGGGATGTGATCTCCATGTATAATACATAAGGGGGGATGTGATCACCATGTATAATACATAAGGGGGGATATGATCTCCATGTATAATACATAAGGAGGGATATGATCTCCATGTATAATACATAAGGGGGGATATGATCTCCATGTATAATACATAAGGGGGGATGTGATCACCATGTATAATACATAAGAAGGGATATGATCTCCATGTATAATACATAAGAGGGGATATGATCTCCATGTATAATACATAAGGGGGGATATGATCACCATGTATAATACATAAGGGGGGATATGATCTCCATGTATAATACATAAGGGGGGAAATGATCTCCATGTATAATACATAAGGGGGGATATGATCTCCATGTATAATACATAAGGGGGATGTGATCACCATGTATAATACATAAGGGGGGATATGATGTCCATGTATAATACTTAAGGGGGGATATGATCACCATGTATAATACATAAGGGGGATATGATCTCCATGTATAATACATAAGGGGGGATATGATCACCATGTATAATACATAAGGGGGGATATGATCTCCATGTATAATACATAAGGGGGGATATGATCTCCATGTATAATACATAAGGGGGGATATGATCTCCATGTATAATACATAAGGGGGATATGATCTCCATGTATAATACATAAGGGGGGGATATGATCACCATGTATAATACATAAGGGGGGATATGATCACCATGTATAATACATAAGGGGGGATATGATCTCCATATATAATACATAAGAGGGGGAAATGATCTCCATGTATAAATACATCAGTGGTTCATATAGTGAACTCGGTGTAGAGCTATTCATCCTGAGGTCATCACAGAGGACAAGGGGGCACTCTTTACGTCTGGAGGAAAAGAGATTTAATCGTCAAACACGGAAAGGTTTCTTCACAGTGAGAGCTGTAAAAATGTGGAATAGACTCCCTCAAGAGTTGGTTCTGGCCAGCTCAGTGGGTTGCTTTAGAAAAGGCCTGGATTCTTTCCTAGATACACAGAATATGACACCAATGCTCTTTTTAGCTATCTGTAAGGGGAGAATTCCTCCCAATGACCCCATGGGTAAGGAGCATTCCTCCCACTGACCATCAAACTAATGTATCATGAGCTGTAGATAGTGGGGTTGATTTACTTAAAATGAAGAGTGCAAAATCTGGTGCAGTTGTGCATAGTAGACAGTCAGCTTCAAACTTCAGCTTGTTCAATTAAGCTTTGATAAAAAAAAGAGAGGGGTCTGGCCAGGGACCAGAGCACCAGTCTACACAGAAAACGTGACCTCCAAACAAAGTTTCTTTTTTTTAGTTTAATCAACTGTAACAAACAACTAATAGACACAATAATTCTGAAATTAAGTGTGAGCTGGTGTGACAGGGAGATCGGAGCTGTGAGATCCGAATTTGGGGGTGTCTGTGTGCCTCAGACCCTGAGGCAGCCAGGCACCCCCATTAACCCCCAATCACCGGTACCACCGATTCGTTTTACTAGATGGCAGAATTATTCTATCACCCGTCGTGGACCATTTGAAAAATCATGATGGAATAATTCTGTCACCCGTCTGGAAGGGGTTAATGTTCATTCACAGTGGTTTGTGTTTGATTTTTATTTATAAGGTTAAATAAGCTAATTCATTACATTAATATGAACATGAGCTTTAAATATTTAAATATTGTGAATTTAAAACAGTAGGTAATATATGGAAACTCAAGATAATGGTCGAATTAATCATGTGATTTCTGGGGATGATCTGTCCATAACTTCCAATAATTATTACTATGGCTTACACTTTGCCCTAATAGGACATATGTTAATGTAATGCAGCACTACCCCCTTAGGAGTTGCAAAGAGATTTCAGCTCCCCCTATAGTTCTTGTCAGGGCTCCAGGGTATGACCAGAGGTATGTGAACTGACGCAGGGAAACGCAGGCTTCAGATATGTTATAAACAATATAATTTATTAACACTAACAATACATAACGCAGTGCAATACTAAAACATAACACAGTGCAAACGAACCAAACCACCCACAGATAACAATACATACAATGCAAGCGTCGTCAGGCAGGCCGGGTCAATAACAATCGGGCAGGTAGGTACAGGGGGTCAGGCAGAGAATGGTCGGGGTCACAAGCCAGGGATCAAACAGGAGAAGTCAGCAGAGGTCCGGATCAGGCAGGGTCAGCAACGAATCAGTCAGACAGGAACAGGAACAGGGATGCAGGTAACAAGATACAGGGGCCCATAGAAAAACAAATACCAAGGCCCAGACTGCAGGTCTGGCCATCCCTTAAATACACCTGCATAATCAGCTTCAGGTGTTTGGCTGACTACAGGGTTGAGTCTCTGATTGCTGAGAGCACCCGCTGGCCAGCCCTGGTACTGCAGCCCACAAGGCAGGTGAGTCCCACCATTACTGGCAAGTCCATTCCTGACAGTACCCCTCCCTCAAGGAGCGGCCTCAGGACGCTCCAAACAGTCCTAGCTGGGCAAAATGTTCCACCGCCCGGGTCTGGTAAATGGCGGGATATCAAAGACTGGCACATCGGGCTGGACTCCGGGCAGCGGCACATCGGGCTGAACTCCGGGCAGAGGCACAGGGCCCCCAGGAGGAGCGGCAGGCACAGGGCCCCCAGGAGGAGCGGCAGGCACAGGGCCCCCAGGAGGAGCGGTGGGCGCCGGGGCCCCAGGCGGGGCGCCGGGCCCCCAGGCGGGGCGGCAGGCGCCGGGCCCCCAGGCGGGGCGGCAGGCACCGGATCATCAGGCACGACAGCGGGCATCGGGCCACCAGGCATCAGGTCATTTGGCTTGCCAGTGGGCACCGCATCATCTGGAAAGGCAGTGGGCACCGAGTCACCAGGCACGACAGTGGGCTCCGAGTCAACTGGCATGACCGCGGGCACTGGGTCAGACATTGGATCGTCTGGCTGGACAGCGGGCATCAGGTCACCAGGCATCAGGTCATTTCGCTCGACAGCGGGCACCGCGTCATCTGGCAAGGCAGTGGGCACCGAGTCACCAGGCACGGCGAGTCAATTGGCACGACAGCGGGCACCAGGTCATCTGGTGCTGGATCGTCTGGCTCGACAGCGGGCATCGGGTCACCAGGCATGACAGCGGGCACTGGGTCATCAGGCATTGGATCGTCTGGCTCGACAGCGGGCATCAGGTCACCAGGTATGACAGCGGGCACTGGGTCATCAGGCGCTGGATCGTCTGGCTCGACAGCGGGCATCGGGTCACCAGGCATGACAGCGGGCACTGGGTCATCAGGCATTGGATTGTCTGGCTCGACAGCGGGCATCGGGTCACCAGGTATGACAGCGGGCACTGGGTCACCAGGCATCAGGTCATTTGGCTCGCCAGCGGGCACTGCGTCATCTGGCAAGGCAGTGGGCACCGAGTCACCAGGCACGACAGTGGGCTCCGAGTCACCAGGCATGACCGCGGGCACTGGGTCAGACATTGGATCGTCTGCCTCGACAGCGGGCATCGGGTCACCAGGCATCAGGTCATTTTGTTCGACAGCGGGCACCGCGTCATCTGGCAAGGCAGTGGGCACCGAGTCACCAGGCACAACAGTGGGCTCTGAGTCAATTGGCACGACAGCGGGCACCGGGTCATCAGGTATCGGATCGTCTGGCTCGACAGCAGGCACCGGGTCATCTGGCGCTGGATCATCTGGCTCGACAGCGGGCATCGGGTCACCAGGCATGACAGCGGGCACTGGGTCATCAGGCATTGGATCGTCTGGCTCGACAGCGGGCATCGGGTCATCAGGTACCGGATCGTCTGGATCGACAGCGGGCACCGGGTCATCTGGCGTTGGATCGTCTGGCTCGACAGCGGGCATCGGGTCACCAGGCATGACAGCAGGCACTGGGTCATCAGGTTCTGGATCGAGAGCGGGCACCAGGTCATCTGGCGCTGGATCGTCTGGCTCGACAGCGGGCATCGGGTCACCAGGCATGACAGCGGGCACTGGGTCATCAGGCATTGGATTGTCTGGCTCGACAGCGGGCATGGGGTCACCAGGTATGACAGCGGGCACTGGGTCATCAGGCGCTGGATCGTCTGGCTCGACAGCGGGCATCGGGTCACCAGGCATGACAGCGGGCACTGGGTCATCAGGCATTGGATCGTCTGGCTCGACAGCGGGCATCGGGTCACCAGGCATGACAGCGGGCACCGGGTCATCAGGTACTGGATCGTCTGGCTCGACAGCGGGCATCGGGTCACCAGGTATGACAGCGGGCACCGGGTCATCAGGTACCAAATCGTCTGGCTCCACAGCGGGCATCGGGTCACCAGGCATGACAGCGGGCACTGGGTCATCAGGCATTGGATCGTCTGGCTCTACAGCGGGCATCGGGTCACCACGTATGACAGCGGGCACTGGGTCATCAGGCGTGATAGGATCATCAGGCTGGATCAGTTCATCAGGCTGGGTACAGACATCAGGCAGGGTAGAGACATCAGGTTGAAGTGCGGGTGCCGAGGCACCAGGATGAACCACGGAAGGCAGGTTCTCAGACGGCAGGCTCACCGGTTTGGATACTGGCAGGATGGTACTGGTTGGAAAGAATTTTCGCTTTTTTCTGGTTTTAACTACTGGAGCACTGCAAGTAAACGCAGGTCTGCAAACGAATGGAGCAGCTGAGGACAGAGAAGAGCTGGAAGATGGAACAGAGGAGGGAGCAGTTGCTACAGAGGACTTCTTTACAGGGTTAAAGAAAGGATAGGTGCAGCGAGTGGGAGCAGAGGACTGGTATGTGGTAGTTAGAGTATACTGGGCAGTCACTGGGGGTGCTGTCGGGGATGCAGGAAGAAGGCCTTGAGTGGAGGAATGATGTTGTAAGCTGACTGAGGCTGGGTGCAACAAGTCTGACCATGTCTGCAGTATGGGTTGAACAAAGCTCAGCTTACACAAAGCCTGTCTGGTCAAAGACTGCACTGCGTTTATACAATCTCTTAGTACCTGTGGTGAACATGCAGAATAACGCTCCAGAAAGTAATCCACATCATCCTCTAATAACCACACCAGGGACTCTACCTGGTCGGCACTAAATGGCGGCAAAAATTCATCCCTGCATTCGGGGGTACCAGATGAAACCAACTCAGCACAAACCTGAATCAATGGCTGCACCTCAGAGAATTCTGTGCCCTGATCTACTAGGCAATGAGCGATCCGTATACATTCTAGTAGTTGATCCCTGGGATACTCCTTCAGAGTCTGATAAGCATATTCTCTGTCATCAAACACTAGCAGAGATAAATACACAACCTCATCCAGATCCATCCTTCCCAGCAACAATAAGCCAAGATGGCTTCCCTGTGCAGCCACTTCTGGTCAGGATTGGCCTTGGTGTAATGTCAGGGCTCCCGGGTATGACCAGAGGTATGTGACTGACGCAGGGAAACGCAGACTTCAGATATGTTATAAACAATATAATTTATTAACACTAACAATACATAAACACAGTGCAATACTAAAACATAACACAGTGCAAACGAACCAAACCACCCACAGATAACAATACATACAATGCAAGCGTCGTCAGGCAGGCCGGGTCAATAACAATCAGGCAGGTAGGAACAGGAGGAGCAGGCAGAGAGTAGTCAGGTCACGAGCCGGGTACAGCAACTAACGGGCAGGTAGGTACAGGGGGTCAGGCGGAGAATGGTCGGGGTCACAAGCCAGGGATCAAACAGGAGAAGTCAGCAGAGGTCCGGATCAGGCAGGGTCAGCAATGAATCAGTCAGACAGGAACAGGAACAGGGATGCAGGTAACAAGATACAGGGGCCCATAGAAAAACACATACCAAGGCCCAGACTGCAGGTCTGGCCATCCCTTAAATACACCTGCATAATCAGCTTCAGGTGTTTGGCTGACTACAGGGTTGAGTCTCTGATTGCTGAGAGCACCCGCTGGCCAGCCCTGGTACTGCAGCCCACAAGGAAGGTGAGTCCCACCATTACTGGCAAGTCCATTCCTGACAGTTCTGCACAGCCAGGCGACATGCATTTCCACTGGACTTGCATCCAGAGTCAAAGATCAGTCCTTGAGTATTGGTTTTGTTATTTTTATCTAAGGGATTTGAATGGGGATAGGGTTAGGGGTGTACAGGATGCCCAAGGGAACAGATGAAGTGAGAACAACTTTCTGGAACTATTTACAAGCCTTCACTGCAACAGTCTCCAATGGAGAGCTAGCCAGCATCTCCTAATGTACCACCCCAGACCCTAGATGAACTCCTCTTTCTTCACCCAGCAATCTGGAGGTATCTCTGAACAGGCTATCTGGTATCTGGTTCCAGGTAGGTGGCAAATCTGGTTTCCCACCAGAGTGCTTCTTTTCCTATCTGCCAAGGGCATGCGTGGTACTCACTCACATCCTTTCCTGTGCTGCTGATGGGTTAGTGGCTGCTACCAGGCCTTTTAGCTGGGCCACTCCTTCCCTGCTGTACAGGTGGCCCCCACTCCGGGGGCCAGTGAAACTCTGAGCTTTCTTCCTTCCCAGCTCTGCTGCCTATGGGTGAGCTCCTCTCTTCATCTGGGCCCCCTTCCATCCTCCTGCCTTCAGCCTCACATCTTCCTCTCTGTCCTCCACCTGAACTCTCCTGCAGCTGAGCAGACTCACTTACTTTTAAGGGTTGTCCTATCCCCTTGCTAAGTCTCCTGTTGGGGATTGGCCAGGATCCCTCAAGAGTACAAGCCAGCCACTCTTTGGATCCACCCACTGCCTCTAGGCCTTCCTCCAAAGCTCTAGAGAAGGGGGAAATTCCAGAGGGGCTAGCCTGTAGAGCCTTTCTGCCCTGACCACAATTTGACCTCCTGACTACTCAGCCCCCCTCTCTAACAATCAGGACCCCTAGCTAACTAGGAGGGCGCTACAGTAATGAATCAGCTTATTTAACCTTATATATTAAAATCATGCATAAACCACTGTGAGTGAACATTAAGAACAAGAAAGCATGCAAAATGTTTAGTTTTCAGAATTGTGTCTATTGGTTGGTTGTTACATTAAAAATGATTTAACCACATGCCGCCCAGCCACTGTAGAAATACGGTGGCAGGGCGGCACGGCTTGGCAAAACCACGTTTTAAATTGTGTGTTTTTAAAACAGGTAGGGGGCGCGCGCGAGGCGCTCCGCCACCCTACCTGTCCCACCAATCATGGCCCCGGATGTCAGTTGCTGGGTCACAGCCGGTCGTTACCGGCTATGTCCCGGCGATTAGCGGCAATCAGTGACAGAGAGCACAGCTGCAGTGCTGTGCTTTCTGTCAGTTCCCTGACAGCTCCTGACACGCTGATCGGGGCAGAAGAGTTTATCTGTCCCGATCAACAGTGTTCCCTGCAGTACACACCCCGCCCCCTAGTAAAACACTCCCCTCACACAGTTAACCCTTTCACTGAATAATAAAGTTAACCCCTTCCTCCCCAGTGCCATTAGTACAGTGTCAGTGGGGTTTTTTTTGCACTGATCACTGTAT
The DNA here is from genome assembly GCF_062004578.1 of Staurois parvus. Classification (NCBI taxonomy): domain Eukaryota; kingdom Metazoa; phylum Chordata; class Amphibia; order Anura; family Ranidae; genus Staurois; species Staurois parvus. The sequence goes on along the minus strand of NW_028318370.1, from coordinate 4,783,130 downwards.
TGGTGTTACTGGGGATGTCAGTGACCCCAAGTCAGTTCCCCCCCAGTGTCAGAATGTCCGCCGCAGTCCCGCCATAAGTCACTGATCGCCGCCATTATTAGTATAAAAATTTTTTAAAATCCCAGTATCTTTCCTGCCATTTTTAAACGCTATAACTTTCACGTAAACCAATTAATTTACACGTATTGGGTTTTTTGTAGCAAAGACATGTCGCAGAATGCATTTTGGCAGAAATTAATGACTAAATTAGATTTTTAAATTTTTTTTTACTGAACATGTTTTATAGCAAAAAGTCCAAAATATTGTTTTTTTTCCTCAAAATTGTCAGCCTTTTTTTTTAGTGCAAAAAATAAAAAACGCACAGGTGATCAAATACCACCGAAAGAAAGCTCAATTTGTGGGAAAAAAAAGGAGGTAAATTTCATTTATGTACCGTATTGCATGACCTCGCAATTGTCCGTTATACTAGCGCAGTGCTGTATAGCAGAAAAATGGCGTAAATTGCAGTATTTATACCATAGTTTGTAAACGCTATAACTTTCACACAAAGCAATCAATATACACTTATTGGGATTTTTTTACCAAAAACATGGAGCAGAATACATTTTGGCCTAAATGTATAACTAACTTTGAGTTTACTATATATTTTTTATAGCTGAAAGTAGAAAATATCGTTTTTCTTCAAAATTTTTGGTCTTTATTTGTTTATAGCATGAAAAATAAAAAGCGCACAGGTGATCAAATACCACCGAAAGAAAGCTCTATTTGTGTGAAAAAAAGGACGTAAATTTTGTTTGGAAGCAGCATTGCATGACCGCGCAATTATCAGTTGAATTAGTGCAGCGCTGAGTAGCAAAAAGAGGCCTGGTCCTTAAGGGGGGTAAATCCTCAGGAGGGCAAGTGGTTAAAAAACAAAGCAAACCAAAAAAAAAACTGAGATCCCTGAGATTGGAAAATTATTTCAAGGGTTCCTCTGTGTTCAAAAGTTCGAGAAAGGCTGTTCTAGAGGGATCCAACAGATATGGAACATGTATACTTACATTGGTCCAAGCTGGACCAGCGTAGCTGTGTAACAATATCCATACCTGGAAATTTTCTTGTTATATAATATGATAAAAATCACTTTCTGCTCCTAATTTGCATATTTCACTGAAGATTTACATGTGATAAACCAGAAATAGCAACTATTAATATTTGGTTTAGTAAGGAGTTCTTATTTATTATTCCAGCTCAGCCCTCTGTGCCTCTGGATATAAACAGCGATGGATCTCTGGAGTGCAGAGCTGTTGGCGGATTCCCGGCTGCAGAGATCTCCTGGATCCCACATTCCGATGATATCAACACAACACAAATTAAAGATTTGACTGATACCTGGACAGTGATCAGCATATACAACTATAATAGTGATTTTGCTGAATGCTTTGTGTCTCATCCCACATTTGTGAATGACTGGAGTCAGCTAATATTACTACCAGGTAAAACCAGCGAGTGTATGTAAAGTATGTCAGATTCCCCTAACAAACATAGACATCCAGTCTTCTTATTCTATATTCAAAGGCCAAAGTTTTGGAGGATCCTACTGTATGGACCTCAAAGTTCTTTCGCTTTGTAGCACAAGCAGACACAGCTCTACGTGAGAGAGGCAACTCTGCTCTGAATTCAGAAGTGCAAAAGCGTTGCCACCCCATCACAGGAAGCTGCATTAGGTGTATTTCATAGGCAAGATCAGTAGGTATCTGTGTGACATTGCAGGGGGACTAGGAGAAAACTGTAAATGTAGATGTCCTTATCATTTTAATTAAGTACATATTGATTTCACTGGGCGGCCATAGTTCTACTTTAACCATTAGCAGCCCGGCCTATAGCCGTTTGGCGGCCGCAAAATTGCTCTAGCTTTCCGAGTGCACGCCATTTGGCGTCCTCCCGTGCATGCGCAGTTCACGCGGTTGCAGAGCGGCGTGATTTGTCACCGGCCGTGTACCTCGGACACGGCCGATGACAGATCTGAGTACCGGCCCCCGTTGCAGGTACCATGTGACCTGCTGTGAACAATCACAGAAGGTCACATGACAGTTGTATACAATGGATGGCTTCATTCATGCCATCCATTGTATACTAGTGCCTAGCTGTGAATGGTCACAGCAGGTCACATGCACATGTCATGTGATTAGCTGTGGCCAAATCACAGCTAAGCACAAAAAAAAAAAAAAAAAAAAAAAACCCGAATGAATCGATTTCATTCAGGTAAATGCTTGCTTATAGCAACATTGTACTACTTTGGTCATAGTAAAATATGAAAAAAAAATCTTAAAAAAAATGTATTAAAAAATTAAAAATAATTTAAAATATATATATATATACCGTATTTGCCGGCGTATAAGACGACTGGGCGTATAAGACGACCCCCTACTTTTCCTGCTAAAATGTAGTGTTTGGGCTATACTCGCCGTATAAGACTACCCCTCTTCCAATGCACACCAGAGGGAGGAATAGTGCCCCATCATTGATGTCAGTGGGAGGAATAGTGCCCCATCATTGGTATCAGTGGGAGGAATAGTGCCCCATCATTGGTATCAGTGGGGGGAATAGGTGCCCCATCATTGGTATCAGTGGCAGGAATGGTGCCCCATCATTGGCATCAGTGGGAGGAATAGTGCCCCATCATTGGTATCAGTGGGGGGAATAGGTGCCCCATCATTGGTATCAGTGGCAGGAATAGTGCCCCATCATTGGTATCAGTGGCAGGAATAGTGCCCCATCATTGGTGTCAGTGGGAGGAATGGTGTCCCATCATTGGTGTCAGTGAGGGGTGGAATAGTGCCCCATCATTGGTGTCAGTGGGGGGAGGAATAGTGCCCCATCGTTGGTGTCAGTGGGGGGGGGGGAATAGTGCCCCATCGTTGGTGTCAGTGGGGGGGGGGAATAGTGCCCCATCGTTGGTGTCAGTGGGAGGAATAGTGCCCCATCGTTGGTATCAGTGGGAGGAATAGTGCCCCATTATTGGTATCAGTGACACCAATGATGGGGCACTATTCCTCCCACTGAGACTTGCTGACCCTGTTCTCGTATAGTGCTGCTGCAGCCAGCATATGTGGTTGCAGCAGCACCTCTACACAGAGCACTTACCTGCTGCTCCGGCACTCAATTTTCGCGGGGCCGCTCGGCTCCGCCCTTTCGCCGGTGATTGGCCGCCTGTGTGCCTTTCCTGAGCTACAGCTCTGGCGGCCAATCACCGGTGAGGAGGCGGAGCCGCGCAGCCGCACGAACATCCAGTGGCCGAACTGAAGGAGACGCCGCGCTTCCTGGACCGGATCGTCGTGGGACTGGATCCAGGTAAGAGACGTCAGCCCCTGCAAACCCCTGTACTTAATGCCGCAGCCCCCCTAACATGTGTACCGGCGTATAAGACAACCCCCGACTTTTGAGAAGATTTTCAAGGGTCAAAAAGTCGTCTTATACGCCGGCAAGTACGGTATATATATATATATATAATTTTTTTTCATACTGTCACCAGTCAGTGTCCCTGTTCACCGCCAAGCCAGTTATATGATGTATACAACATGTGAAGTACGTCGGACTGTAAATTCTGCAAAAAGGGGTCATTTGGGGGATATCTGTACTGTTCTGACATTCTTAGACCTCAATAAATTAGATTGGCCGTCAGCACTTCAGGATTGATCAATTTTCAGATCTATACCATAGTTTGTGAACTCTATAACTTTCCTACAAACTAAATAATACATCCTAATTTGGGTTATTTTCACCAAAGACATGTAGCAGAATACATCTCGGCCTAAATTTATGAAGAACAATTATTTATTTGTAAACTTTTAAAACAGAAAGAAAGAAAAACGTGGGTTTTTTTCAAAATTTTTGGTCTTTTTTTTTTTAATTTAGCAAAAAATAAAAACCCCAGCGGTGATTAAATACCACCAAAAGAAAGCTCTAGTTGTGTGAAGAAAATTATAAAATTTTAGTTTGGGTACAATGTTGTATGACCGCGCAATTGTCATTCAAAATGTGAGAGCGCTGAAACGTGAAAAATGGCCTGGGCAGGAAGGTGTAAAATTGCCCGGTATTGAATTGGTTAATTACCCCATAGGTAGGACATTCAGTTATAAGTCAGCTGTGCTAAAATGTCTTTTGCCTTGTAGTAATTCCTAGTGATGAGTAATAGGAAATTTTACTCTTATTTGGTGGAGTGGACTCTGTCCTTTGCTGTGCTGGCACCAATCTCTGATATGTATCAGCATTAAAATGTATCTAAACCTCAACACTGAACTTCTCTGGTTTACAAAATGGTTTACATTTTGGTTTGTTAAATAGACCATTGAAAGCGTTTTTTTATATCTGTTCAATAAGTGAAAAAACTGTTCTCTCTGCCTGTGCTACACTGTTATCAGTTTATTATTCTGAGGACTACGGGACCACACCCATCCTGAGCTCACCCTGTTGCCCCTAAACCTTCCAGTGCTATCCCCCAGAGGAGTGACCCATACAGTGCCTTGAAAAAGTATTCATATTTCTTGAAATTTTCCATATTTTGTCATGTTACAACCAAAAACGTAAATGTATTTTATAGGGACTTGATGTGATAGACCAACACAAAGTGGCACATAATTGTGAAGTGGAAGGAAAGTGATAAATGGTTTTCAAAATTTTTTACAAATAAATATGTGAAAAATGTGGCGGCATTTGTATTCAGCCCCCCGGAGTCAATACTTTGTAGGACCCCCTTTCACTGCAATTCCAGCTGCAAGTCTTTTTGGGGATGTCTCTACCAGCTTTGCACATCTAGAGAGGGACATTTTTGCCCATTCTTCTTTGCAGAATACCTCAAGCTCTGTCAGATTGGATGGAGAACGTCTGTGGACAGCAATTTTCAAGTCTTGCTACAGATTCTCCATTGGATTTAGGTCTGGACTTTGACTGGGTCATTCTAACACATGAATATGATTTGTTCTAAACCATTCCATTGTAGCTCAGGCTGTATGTTTTGGATCGTTGAACCTCCGTCCCAGTCTCAAGCCTTTTGCAGACTCTAACATGTTTTCTTCTAAGATTGCCCTGAATTTCGGTCCATCCATCTTCCTATCAACTCTGACCAGCTTCCCTGTCCCTGCTGAAGAAAAGCATCCCCACAACATGATGCTGCCACCACCATGTTTCACGATGGCGTGTTCAAGGTGATGTGCAGTGTTAATTTTCTGCCACACATAGCGTTTTGCTTTTAGGCCAAAAAGTTACATTTTGTTCTCATCTGACCAGATCACCTTCTTCCACATGTTTGCTGTGTCCCCCACATGGCTTCTTTCAAACTGCAAACCAGACTTCTTATGGCTTTCTTTCAACAATGGCTTTCTTCTTGCCACTCTTCCATAAAGCCCAGATTTGTGGAGTGCACGACTAATAGTTGTCCTGTGGACAGATTCTCCCACCTGAGCTGTGGATCTCTGCAGCTCCTCCAGAGTTCCTATGGGCCTCTTGGCTGCTTCTCTGATTAATGCTCTCCTTGCCCGGCCTGTCAGTTTAGGTGGATGGCCATGTCTTGGTAGGTTGGCAGTTATGCCATACTCTTTCCATTTTCGGCTGATGGATTGAACAGTGCTCTGTGAGATGTTCAAAACTAGGGTTATTTTTTTATAACATAGCCCTGCTGTACACTTCTCCACAACTTTATACCTGACCTGTCTGGTGTGTTCTTTGGCCTTCATGATGCTGTTTGTTCACTAAAGTTTGCTAGAAAACCTCTGAGGGCTTCACAGAACAGCTGTATTTATACTGAGATTAAATTACACACAGGTGGACTCTATTTAATTAGGTGACTTCTGAAGGCAATTAGATTTTAGTTAGAGGTATCAGAATAAAAGGGGGCTGGATACAAATGCATGCCACCCTTTTCAGATATTTATTTGTAAAAAATGTTGAAAACCATTTATCATTTTTCCTTCCACTTCACAATTATGTGCCACTTTGTGTTGGTCTATCACATAAAATCCCAATAAATACATTTACGTTTTTGGTTGTAACATGACAAAAATGTGCAAAAAATGTCAAGAGATATGAATACTTTTTCAAGGCACTGTAAGCCCCTCACTGGAGATCTTCAGCTTGGCTTGTCACTTACCCCTTCCTGCCTTTAGATATCATAAGGCACAGCTTAGAGACCCCTCTCTGCCTGATGCTTTATTAGTCCCGTCCCTCATTTTCTCTTGGGGCCTTCCCTGGTTTACTCTATTGCCCCTGAGCAGAATCACCTTGGGACCCTTCAGTGGGCATTGTTGGTCAGGTACCTCATTAAAGGCCTTGCCATTAGCTGTTCTGGGATATGTTTGCAGAGTGCTGGGAGAATTTTACTACCACACTACAACCTATACACCAAGAAGCAACACCTATCTAATTTGCCATGCCTCTGGCAAATTAGATGGTAGGCGGTGCGCTATGCACTACATGCATATTATGGTGCCCCTTATTGAAATATGTTCATATTGTCTTTATATTATACTTTGAATGTCTGCTTCCTGAAAGATGTAAGCTTTAGGGTGTGTTATATATGGGGTGCCTTATTATGTGGGTGTGGCTACAAATGGAGATATGATTTTTTGAAGGTGTTATTATAAGTGAGTGTGGTCAGTAGGATGTCCTTGGATTTCATTTTAAAACTCTGGTCACCTTACCATAGAATGCCATTCACTCTTGGGACTGGGTGTCAACCTTCACAATAGGGAACTCACTCCGCAATGGAAAGGGACATCCTGCAGGGCTCTCTGTACACTGCAATGTGGACTATATGTGCTCCTTTAAATTATCAAATCACTGAAACAACTAATCCAGACAAGATTATAAACATGATTATAAATGATGACAGTAACCATGCCATTTCCTTTGCCTTTAGGTCATCATCAGTATATTTCATATCATTGTTTCTGGAGGATTGTTGCTCTCACCATCTTCAGTTGTCTTGTCATAGGACTATTTTTGTGCTGCAGATACAAGTCCAAGGTAATACCTATGTAGGAAGAGAAAAAAACCCCAAAGAGGAACTTTGACATACAGTATATGATGCAGTCTGTCATTAACTCTTACATATTTTTTAAGTCCTTATTTGTAATATAGTTTTATCTGTTGATCCTGCCAGAAGATCTGTTATTTTTCCACTTTCTGTAACAGGCCAAGCGGTCCAACAAAAGTATCAGGGGTTGGATCAAACCATTTAACATTGGCAGGGGGTGCCAGTATTACTTCATTTCTGGGTACAGAGTTGTTTTTTCCTGGCTACTGTAATACCATTAACATAAAAAAATGCAACTGCCACCATTTTATTCTACAGCAGTGGTATTCAACCTTATTGAGATCAGAGCCCAGTAAATTCTTTCAAAACCTATTCGGCTAACGCAGGGTTTTTTCTCAGAAAAAAAATGTGCAGGAACTCTCCCCCACACCCTGGTCATGCCCCTAACCAAGTATAATTTGCAAGGGGCTATACAAGTCATTTGTTAATAAAAAACAATGCAGTAAAATGTGCAAAAAAGTAGAAATATCCAGCACTTACCAAAGCAAGCTCAGAGGCACTTCCAGACGATTTCAGCATTCTTGTCATATGTATCTTCTCTGCTTCTCTCCTTGCTTCTCATGCCAGTAGCAAAGTGATGACCACAAAGTAGATATGAGTCAACATATTTAAAGGGGTTAAAACACCGTAGAGGAGGACCATCAACTCTGACAAACAGTAATCCTGGAATGGTTTTTTTTATAAGGGAAGCTCTGTTGGGAGTAACAATTAAATTCATTTGTGAGAATCCTCTCACACTCGTGATGAAATTGGGACACTTTCGATGGCATTTATAAGAGGGCGTAGATCATCAGGCAAATTTTTCTCATGCAAATACTCTCTGAAAGCATGGGTTATTTTCCTTTAATTCAACTGGAATCTAGTGGACATATTTCTAATTTCCTTCTCTCAAAGTAAGCTTTTGCTCAACATTGTCAGGCCAATGGGAGGAGATATGGGGGAGCGGACGCCACTCAAAACCAGCCCCGGGAGTCCAGTGTGTTTTATGTGTGGAGTGGCCTCAGCACTGTACTAGCTGTGCCCTTTGATGCATTTACCCCACCCATTAGGGCTTGGTCACAGATGCCTGTGACCAAACCCTGGTGGGTGGCGTAAAATTCATCAGAGGGCACGGCTATTGTGGAGCTGAGGCCACTCCACACATACAACACGCCGGACTCCCAAGGATGGCCTTGAGCGGCGTCCACTCCCCCATATCTCCTCCCAGATACTGGAACGGACTAAGGACACTACTCTCTTCATTCCAGTGCTGGTGGGGTGATCCTTTCTGCTTATCTGGCTTTGGAGCGCTGCCATTAAGCTTTGCATATTGTCAAGCCAATGTTTGGAGTCAAGCACCCTGGTGCACTTTTAATAAACCTAGAGCTTTTTATATACCTGTTGCAGGGTTCGCAAAAGGAAGGGTGCACACGTAAGGGCTGCAGGTATGTAGAAGTTAGGCAAGCATGCAGACTGTAGGCTGTGGGCCTCTGATTACAAAGATCCTAAAGAGGAGAGCAAATACATTGCAACATTTCACATTTGGACCTCAGATTATCCCCAAAGTATGCTGGAATTGTATTGTGTTTTGCACTACTGCACCATGCTGAAAAGGGAGTTGAGGGCTCATGCACACCAGCCCTCTGAACTATACAGCAAAAACAAAAAAGGGCATACTGGGGTGCCCACAAGTCACAGGTGCAGCTAGCTGCCAACATCCTGGAGAAACCAATGCCAGGTTGAAATACACAGGAGCTGTACATACGTGATTATGTGTATCAATATATGCATACAGCCACTGTGTATTTCAGCTTGCCGTTGATATTTACTGGCAGATAGATGTACACAAGGCCTGCGACTTACGGGGACCAAAACATGCCCTAGACACGAGTCTGAACCCACCTGAGCTATCCTGCCAGGAATCTGTCACTGCAGATTGACAATCATAGGTGGAAAGGGCTATCCTTGTCCTGAAGTCGCACATATAGACAGCCCTTGTAAACATGTGGCTGTGGGGAATGCCTCTGCCACCTATGATTGGCTGTTAGCTTTGACAGCTTCCCAGCAAGATAGATTAGGCAAGTTTGGACATATTTGAACACGTGAGCTCATCCCTACTGTACAGCTCTAAGAGCACATGTGCATGAGCCTTGTGACTTTGTTACTGCAGTAAAATCGATAATAGACCCACTACAGCAAGAATAGATCCTGCTGGCATCAATAGACAGCCCCCCCATATCCAGCAAAGAGACAGCCCCCATATCCAGCAAAGAGACAGCCCCCTTATATCAAGCAAAGAGACAGCCCCCCCAAGATATCCAGCAAAGAGACAGCCCCAAATATCCAGCAAGGACACAGCCCCTAATATTCAAAAACACCTCACCATATATTCAGCAAAGATATATCCCCAAATCAAAAATTCAGCAAAGAGACATGCTAAAATATTTAATGAGACATTTCCATATATTCAGCAAAGCGATATCCCCACATATTCAGCAAAAACATTCCCATATATTCAGCAAAGAGACATTCCCAAATATCCAGCAAAGAGACATTCCCAAATATCCAGCAAAGAGACATTCCCAAATATCCAGCAAAAAGACAGCCCAGTCCAGCAAAGAAACAGCCCAATTCAGTAAAGAGACAGTTCAGTCCCGCAAAGAGACAGTTCAGTTCAGCAAAGAGACAGGCCAGTCCAGCAAAGAGACAGTCCGGTCAAGTCCAGGACAATTCAATCCAGCAAAGAGACAGCCCAATTCAGCAAAGAGACATTTCAGTCCATTAAAGAGACAGTTCAGTTCAGCAAAGAAAGTCCCATCCAGCAAAGAGACAGTTCAGTTTAATAAAGAGACAGTTAAGTCCAGCAAAGACAGTCCCATTTAGCAAAGAGACAGTTCAGTCCAGCAAAGACAGCCCCATCCAGCAAAGCAACAGTTTAGTCCAGCAAAGACAGTCCCATCCATCAATAGACAGCCCAGCACATCAAAGAGACCGCCCAGCCAGTGCATCAAAGAGACAGCCCGCCCAGCACATCAAAGAGACCAACCTGCCCAGCGCATCAAAGAGACAGCCCAGCCAGCGCATCAGAGACAGCCCAGCTAGCACATCAGAGACAGCCCAGCCAATGCATCAAAGAGACCAGAGAGTATGGGAATACAAAAGATGCATTGAAATAGTGGAATGTTCTGGATGGGGCTGGGTGTCATTGTGGGGGGATGGTAGTTCTGGAGGGTGACCCTGTAGGGAATGAGGTTTCTGGAGGAGTTGGGGGCAACTGTAGGATATGAGGTCTCTGAAGGGGGCTGGAGGTCTCTGAAGGGCACTGCAGTGGGGGCTGGGGGAGCACAGTGGGAGATTGTCAGGCATTGAGGGGACTGAGAGCTCTTGGGGTATTGTGAGAGTTTGGGGGACATTGTGCCACAATATGGGAAGTTGAGTAGCACTATAGCAGCTGGGAGACACAGTGGGAGGCTAGAGGATGTGCATGTGGCCGGGAGCCCAGGAGGAGAGAGGCCAAGTCCCAGTACTGTGTCTCAGCCCGTTGGTTGAAAACACTGTTCTACAGGGTCTCTGCTTTCAGAAAATACTTGTAGGCAAGTAAAGTTTTATGCTGCCACAGTCGGGAGGGTTACAGTTAACTATGTTCCCGGTTCTACCTTGGTGGGGGGGGGGGCAGAGTTCACAAGAAAGAGCAGTTGCTGCTTTTACCAGTGCTGTATTTACGTTTTGTGCTGCCCTAGGCAACACAAAAAATCAGAGCCCCCCTTTCCCAGAGAGGAGAGAGATTCACCATCAAAGCTCTTCAGAATCCCAGCTCTCTTCCGGGAGTCTCATGGCCGCTCCCTGGCTCCCCTCACACCACTCTTCTGCCTGCCGCCCAGCCCCGGTGCCCCTCGGAGACTCACCACACATGAACCAGCACAGGACAATCAGTGTCCCTTCTTTCTAGGGTTGGCTTTAATACTGATTGGACCCTGGGCAAGCATTTTCTTTGGTCTCCCTCCCGAGGCATAAAATAAATAGCAGCTAGACTCAAAATCAGTTTACTGCAGCAGATCAGGCAGTGACCATGACTGGTTACCAGAAGTTAAAGCATATCATTACCGCTCACTGCCTGGTTGCTAGAGGTTACAGTACACATTACGGCTCACTGATTAATTGTTAGAGGTTACAGCACATCATTTCTGCTTGCTGATTGGTTGCAGACAATCTACTTTTTCTTACTGAGCCAACCTATAACCTCCCTTCTGAATCTTCTCAAAGTGTTGGATGCTTTCCAGATGATCGCCAACTATAAAATAAATTACCCTAAATATCACGTTACCTCCTGACATTGTTACCCAATGCAAATGCAACTTTCCCTTCCAATGGTCGTCACACTCCTTTAAATACCTGGGGATACAGCTACCATCTGTTCTCTCTGACCTCTGCCCTCTTAACTTTGCAAAACTGGCAACCGCCATCCACTCTGATTTACATTCCTGGGACAAAGTACACTTTACCTGGTTCAGTGGTTTAGCTATATTTCAAAGGAACATACTACCTCGCCTATTATACCATTTTCATACCATTCCGATCTTATTGCCCTGTAATTTTTTGCCACCCTTGAAAGAAAATACAATCCTTTCTTTGGCATAATGAAAGCCCAAGAGTGAAACATAACACGCTTATGCTGGCCAAATTTGCCAGGGTCATTAGCCTCCCTGACATTCCAAAATATTATTGGGCCTGACATCTGACACATGCAATAGACTGGTGGGCACAAGCATCTATGAAAGACTGGGTAACACTAGAGGAGTCCTTCATGCCCATCCACTGCAAGTTTGGCCCTGGCTTGGCAACCCTTGTATCCCACATCCTACTGACTATCACCTGACATTAAAACCAACCTTACTCCTCTTCCTACGCCCTGCTTCTTACAGGCTCAGTGAATGTTGCCCTTACTGCCTGCGAGTGAATTTTTTACTCAACACACTTTCTGCTCACTCCAAACTCTTCTAGAAATTAATAAACTAGGCCCTTTTCCCAGGTGGACTTACTTCCAGGTCTTCCATTTCCTGACTGATGTTCATAAGCATGAACACTTTACCAACGAACGACAGATTGCAAAAGATAGCAGGAAAAAAACCCAAAAATTCTTCAAATATATTAATAGTAAAAAAGGTTTGGTCCGAGCATGTAGGCCCTTTACAAGATAATCTAGAGTGGGTGAGTAGGGACAAAGAGACAGCAAATGTATTAAATATCTTCTTCAGCTCTCTGTATACAAAGGAGCATGGGGGAGCTCTTGTCCATAATTGGCATGGTATTGACACAGCTCCAGATGATCCACATTGGCTCACAATTGATATGATCTAGAAATATTTAGACAGAATAAAGGTGAATATAGCACCTGGACCGGATGGCATACACCCACGGGGCCTTAAAGAATTGAGCTCTGTCATTTCAAAGCCATTGTTTCTAATTTTTAGGGACTCTTTAATGACTGGCATAGTACTACTGGATTGGCGTAAGACCAATGTGGTGTCTATATTTAAAAAGGGGTCAAAATCTTTACCAAGTAATTATAGACCTGTTAGTTTAACGTCTATAGTTGGGAAGATACTGGAGAGTTTAATAAAAGACCACATAGATGAGTTCTTGCTGGAAAAAAAATATTTTAAGCAACAGACAGCATGGATTCATGAAAGACAGAAGTTATCAAAGAAATCTGATTTCTTTTTATGAGGAGGTGAGCAAAACCTTGGACAGAGGGGTGGCGGTGGCGGTGGTACACTTGGACAGAGGGGTGGTGGTGGACGTGGTATACTTGGACAGAGGGGTGGCGGTGGACATGGTATACTTGGACAGAGGGGTGGCGGTGGATGTGGTATACTTGGACAGAGGGGTGGCGGTGGACGTGGTATACTTGGACAGAGGGGTGGCGGTGGACGTGGTATTCTTGGACAGACGGGTGGTGGTGGATGTGGTATACTTGGACAGAGGATTGGCGGAGGACGTGGTATACTTGGATTTTGCAAAAGCGTTTGACACAGTTCCCCACACACAGACTCTGAATGGTCTAGGGGTGTCAGTGGTGTACCCCAAGGTTCAGTGTTGGGACCCTTACTTTTTAATATATTTATAAATGATATAGGGTCTGGGATTATAAATCCCATTTTAGTCTTTGCAGATGACACCAAGCTGTGCCGTGGAATAACGTCCTTACGGGATGTCTCCAACTTACAAGCCGACCTCAATGCTCTGTTTAATTGGGCAATTATGTGGCAAATGAGGTTTAATGTTGATAAATGTAAGGTTATGCACTTGGGGGCTGAGAATATGCATCCATCATACATACTAGGGGGGTCCAACTGGGGGAATCAATGGTGGAGAAGGATCTGGGGGTTCTGGTAGATCACAAGCTTAATAATGGCATGCAATGCCAAGCTGCGGGTTCTAAAGCGAGCAAAATCCCCTCTTGTATTAAAAGAGGTATAGACTCCAGAGAGAGAGATATCATTTCCCCCGGTACAGATCATTAGTAATACCTCATCTGGAATATGCAGTTCAGTTTTGAGCACCAATTCACAAAAAGAACATTGGGGAACTGGAGAAAGTACAGAGAAGGGCAACCATGGAAAGGCATGGAGGAGATCAGCTATGAGGAAAGATTAGAGGAACTGAATTAATTCTCTCTTGAGAAGAGGAGATTAAGGGGGGATATGATCTCCATGTATAATACATAAGGGGGATATGATCTCCATGTATAATACATAAGGGGGATATGATCTCCATGTATAATACATAAGGGGGATATGATCACCATGTATAATACATAAGGGGGGATATGACCTCCATGTATAATACATAAGGGGGGATATGATCTCCATGTATAATACATAAGGGGGATATGATCTCCATGTATAATACATAAGGGGGGATATGATCTCCATGTATAATACATAAGGGGGATATGATCTCCATGTATAATACATAAGGGGGGATATAATCTCCATGTATAATACATAAGGGGGGTATGATCTCCATGTATAATACATAAGGGGGGATATGATCTCCATGTATAATACATAAGGGGGGATATGATCTCCATGTATAATACATAAGGGGGGATATGATCTCCATGTATAATACATAAGGAGGGATATGATCTCCATGTATAATACATAAGGGGGGGATATGATCTCCATGTATAATACATAAGGGGGGATATGATCTCCATGTATAATACATAAGAGGGATATGAACTCCATGTATAATACATAAGGGGAGATATGATCTCCATGTATAATACATAAGGGGGATATGATCTACATGTATAATACATAAGGGGGGGGATATGATCACCATGTATAATACATAAGGGGGGATATGATCTCCATGTATAATACATAAGGGGGGATATGATCACCAGGTATAATACATAAGGGGGGATATGATCTCCATGTATAATACATAAGGGGGGATATGATCTCCATGTATAATACATAAGAGGGATATGAACTCCATGTATAATACATAAGGGGGATATGATCTCCATGTATAATACATAAGGGGGGGGATATGATCACCATGTATAATACATAAGGGGGGATATGATCTCCATGTATAATACATAAGGGGGGATATGATCTCCATGTATAATACATAAGGGGGGGTATGATCTCCATGTATAATACATAAGGGGGGGGATATGATCACCATGTATAATACATAAGGGGGGATATGATCTCCATGTATAATACATAAGGGGGGATATGATCTCCATGTATAATACATAAGGGGGGATATGAGCTCCATGTATAATACATAAGGGGGGGGGATATGATCACCATGTATAATACATAAGGGGGAATATGATCTCTATGTATAATACATAAGGGGGATATGATCTCCATGTAGAATACATAAGGGGGGATATGATCTCCATGTATAATACATAAGGGGGGATATGATCTCCATGTATAATACATAAGGGGGATATGATCTCCATGTATAATACATAAGGGGGGGATATGATCTCCATGTATAAATACATCAGTGGTTCATATAGTGAACTCGGTGTAGAGTTATTCCCCCTGAGATCATCACAGAGGACAAGGGGGCACTCTTTATGTCTGGAGGAAAAGAAACAATCTCCAAACACGGAAAGGTTTCTTCACAGTGAAAGCTGTGAAAATGTGGAATAGACTCCCTCAAGAGTTGGTTCTGGCCAGCTCAGTGGATTGCTTTAAAAAAAAGTCCTGGATTATTTCCTATATACACAGAATATAACTGGATATAACATTTATAGGTAAAGTTGATCCAGGGAATATCCTATTGCCTCTCGGGGGATCAGGTAGGACTTTTTTCCCAGCAGGAACAAACTGGGTCATGCTTTGCTGGGTTTTTTTGCCTTCCTCTGGATCAACTGTGAGTATAGGGTTATAACTTTTTTTTTTATGGTTGAACTGGATGGACTTTTGTTTTTCTTCAGCCAAACTAACTATATAACTATGCATGTGTTCCCTCGGAAAGCATTCCCAGATGCCTGAGATAACTAGTCTAGACAAGATTATAAACATTGTTATAATTGATGACAGTAACCCTGTGTTGTTTCCTTTGCCTTTAGTTGTTTCTTTCCATCATCTCCTTCATTTGTCTTTTCATATGACTCTCATATACCTGTAGTGCAAACTCAAGACCAAGGTAATACCTGTATGAGAAGAATACTATTACTTCAATATGACCAATTACAGTTTTTATTTCCTTTCCTCACAATGGAAGAGCAGCTAATGTACAAATCATTGCATGATAGTTAGAAAAATATGTCTTTGTGCTAGTGCGTAATGCAACTAAATTCCAGGGCCATCATGGAAGCATCTTTATGTTAGGCCTGTCCTCACATGACAAGGGTAATGGCTACACACAGGTCCTCATTTTTCTAGTCTTAGCGGGAATGGGAGGAATAACCTCGGTAAAACTGATTTTGCAAAATAACAGCTTTTATTTCAATAGTTTAGTACATGGGGCTAATGAGGTACTTGGTACAAGAGCAGGTTAGAGTAATTGAAAAAGTGTCGGTGACCCTCATGACCCCTTTGAAGCTAGGGAGTGTTGGGTCCGAATGTTCTGTTAGTTCACTTCCTGATGTTACTAAAAATCACTGCTTCCAGCCAAACAGACCCATATGGAAGAAAAATATATTTGAAATATATTTAAAAAATATTCTTCCCAAAATATATTGACATATATTTGAAATGCTAACATTTTGGCCGTATTCAATATATCTTTTTTATTTTATTTATATATTTATTTTGCTACTATACAAACAGTATTTAAAACACATTAAATTTCCAAAAAATACCTTTTTTTTTATACATTACAATCTCTTCCCATACCCATATTCAATATATTTAAAATGCATTTTAACAGTATATATATATATATATAGTATGTTGAAATGCATTTTTATTACAAAATATATGGAAAATATTTTTAAAAATACATTTCAAATACACTGTATATCTTTAAAAATACAAATCTATATTTTTGGAATGCATTTACAAATATATGTAAAGATATATGTTAAAATTATGTTTTTATTTGTTAAACAAAATCTAAAGAATATATTTAAAAAAACACATTTTAAAAAATATATTTTTTTAAAATATATTCTTCAGATTTTTTTTAACATATAAAAAAGTCATTTTAACATATATTTTTACATATATGTGTAAGTGCATTCCAAAAATATAGTATTTTTTAAGGCATACAGTATATTTAAAATGTATTAATATTTTTTAAAATATTTTTCATATATTTTGTAATAAAAATGCATTTCAACATACAGTGTGTGTATGTATCTATCTATATATATGTATATATATATATATATTTAAAAAATGTTTTTCTTCCATGTGGGGAATTTAAAAAAAAAACTTCTCTTTTTACTTTGGTACATGGTCTCCAGGGAAGTATCCAGCCTCAGTACTTGGACAGGGTTATCTAGCCCCAAGGGCAAAGGTCCAGAACTGCACCCCCCTCCCCCACTGTTAATATGTGCTGTAGAATTTGTGTACCACCCTTGCTTCAGTGCACCTAGGGCAGTTGCTCCTCCTGGCCACCCCTTGTCCCGTACTGCTCCTCAGCCTACCATGCCATTTGTTTGATAATTCCTTGCCAATGAACTTAGAAAATGGGAGTGTTTTTTTCTAGCATTTGGCTCCCAATGATTTCATAGGGGTTCACATTTGACAACTTTAGTAATGTTCGGTCACACTGCTTTGATGCAAACCCAGCTATGTTTGCCTCATATATATTTTTTTAAAGCTGCGCTTACCCAATACTGAATATACCAAAATTAAAAATACAAATGTTGATAAATAAAATGAAATTAAAAATATATACAAATTCTGATGGTCAGTGAAAATACTGAAATAGTCCAAAATTGTGCCAGGAAAACGTCTCCTCTCGCAAAGTGCTCAAAAGGTGCTTGAAAAGTGCTCTTTCTTCTATATATAATAAAGTGCCACACTCTCCACCGCCAGCACGCCACTCTGTGCAAAATAAGTGCACTTGCCCTTGTGGGACCACACTCACCAAACGAAGATGACCACCCTAGCCTATATCAAGGTAGGTCTGCAATGCTTGTATTACAGCTCTGCTGTGTGTGTGGCAATTCTCTCCTGGTCTCAACCTCTATGATTAGGCCCATAAGACAGCTCACATGCAAGAAAGGATTCAAGCAGAGAAGGATCTCATAGCGCAATCCATTTATATTAAAACCAACAAGTTAAACAAAATGATTAAAAACACAATCTCCGGTGCCCACGCTGGCATCTGGCAATCATCTGCCGATTAATATATAGCCCGCCACTGCTCCAGTGTGGCAGTCGGCATGCGTTCCAATCTGTAGAAGCGGCCTATAGACCAAATGCGTTCCCGCCCCTATGTGTTTCGTCACTTCCAGGACATCACGGAGGCATCTTCTGAAAAGGTTGGCACCCAAAGGAAAAACTGGAGCTATCTACATGGGTGTTTAGGCACACTGTTGTGAAGGTATTTTTTTGTTTTAAAGCCCCTTATACTCTTAAACACCACCAAAAACACCTTTATTTAGCATTTCTCATTGATACCAATTGATTTTACCAAAATATCAGAATTTCATAAAACACTTCGGATTTATTAATAAGAACTTTAAAAGAGAAGTGTGGAAATCAACAAAATAAAAAAAATCATACTCACCTAGATGGCTGCAGCATGGATCTGAACTTTACCCAGAGAACTGAGAGATCAAACACTGGTGATTGCTCAGTTCTCCCCGTCTGCTCTGAGCAGAGAGCCGGGACTGTCAGTCAACGGCTCTCTGCTCTCCCCTCCAGCACTCACTGGAGTGCTGGCCTGTGGAGAGGGTGAGAGGGACTGGCTCAGGCTCTCAGCAGATCATTGAAAGGCTGAGCCAGGTGCCAGTACAGGCACCTGGGTGGATCCTGACCATCTGATCAGCCTGGACCGGCTGTGTGACGATAGCTGACAGTGGGCTGTCCTACTCCTAGTCTGTCTCAGGAGCAAAAAGGAGAGGGTGGCTATGTGGATCTACATACAGCAGCACCCTCTAAAGGGAAGTCAGATCACAGCAGCAAAAAAAAAATTGGAGATTTGAAAAAGCTGAGACTAATAGAAGATACTTTTTTGAGTTAGGACTATATACAATATATATTGTTTTTGTTTTCTTCACTTTAATGTAGTACAAAGAAAAAAAAAACATTTGTATCTGTTTGCCAGTAATAACAATTGTTCATCTTTCTCTGTGGTGTAGAAGACCAGCGCCTAATCGATATGGGTGGGTAGACCTACCGCTAGAAATTCAACTGTAACAGAACTGTGAACTACGGAGCTAAGAAGTGTTAAATATCCAGTATAATCACTCGTTGTGTTCTACATTCTGGAGGATTTTCTTGAAGAAAAGAAATGTGCAAATAAAAAAAAATGTTTTAATTTTTTTTAATGTATAATGAAAGTAAAAGAAATAAAATAAAAATACACACATATACATGTTTGTTTCTGCTCCCATGTATATGTATATATATATATATATATATATATATATATATATATATATATATACTGTATGTTGTAATGTGTTTTTATTACAAAATACAGTTGCAAGAAAAAGTATGTGAACCCCTTGGGATTACGTGGAGTTTTGCATGAATTGGGCATAAAATGTGCTCTGAACGTCATCTAAGTCACAACAATAGAAGAACACAGTCTGCTGAACATAATACTACACAAACATTAGATGTTGCCATGGTTTAATTGCACATAACATGTAAACATTCACAGTGCAGGGAGGAAAAAGTATGTGAACCTTTGGACTTAATAACTGGTTGACCCTCCTTTGGCAGCAATAACCTCAACCAAACGTTTCCTGTAGTTGCAGATCAGACCTGCACAACGATCTGGAGTCATTTTGGACCACTCCTCTTCACAAAACTGTTTCAGTGTAGCAATATTCTTGGGATGTCTGGTGTGAATCGCTCTCTTAAGGTCATGCCACAGCATTTCAATCGGGTTGAGGTCAGGACTCTGACTGGGCCACTCCAGAAGGCGTATTCTGTGCTGTTGCAGCCATTGTTTTGTTGAATTACTTGTATGCTTTGGGTCATTGTCCTGTTGCATCACCCATCCTCTGCGGAGCTTCAGTTGGCGGACAGATGGTCGTACGTTTTCCTGCAAAATGTCTTGATAAACTCTGGAATTCATTTTCCCATCAATGACAACAATCCGTCCAGGCCCTGAGGCAGCAAAGCAGCCCCAAACCATGATGCTCCCTCCGCCATGTTTCACAGTGGGGATGAGGTTTTGATGTTGGTGTGCTGTGCCTTTTTTTCTCCACACATAGTGTTGTGTGTTCTTCCCAAACAACTCAATCTTGGTTTCATCTGTCCACAGTATATTTTGCCAGTAGTGCTGTGGAACATTCAGGTGCTCTTTTGCAAACTTCAAACGTGCTGCAATATTCTTTTTGGACAGCAATGGCTTCCTCCGTGGTGTTCTCCCATGTACTCCATTCTTGTTTAATGTTTTCCTTATTGTAGATGTGTCAACAAAAATGTTAGCATGTGCCAGAGATTTCTGTAGGTCTTTAGCTGACACTCTGGGATTCTTCTTTACCTCATGCAGCATTCTGCGCTGTGCTCTTGCAGTCATTTTTACGGGACGACCAAGCCTAGGGAGAGTAACAACAGTGCTAAACTTTCTTCATTTGTAGACAGTCTGTCTTACCGTGGACACATGAACATCAAGGCTTTTGGAGATACTTTTGTAACCCTTTCCAGCTTCATGCAAGTCAACAATTCTTGATCGTAGGTCTTCTGAGAGCTCTTTTCTGCGAGGCATGGTTCACATCAGACAGTGCTTCTTGAAACCAGTAAACCCAAAACAGGTGTGTGTTTTTTAAGGGCAGGACAGCTGTCAGCAACACATCCAATATCATCACACTGATTGGAGTCAAGGTTGGCTCACTCCTGGCTCCAATTAGCTCTGGGAGAAGTCATTAAGCTAGGGCCTCACATACTTTTTCCTCCCTGCACTGTGAATGTTTACATGTTATGTGCAATTAAACCATGGCAACATCTAATGTTTGTGTAGTATTATGTTCAGCAGACTGTGTTCTTCTATTGTTGTGACTTAGATGACGTTCAGAGCACATTTTATGCCCAATTCATGCAAAACTCTGCGTAATCCCAAGGGGTTCACATACTTTTTCTTGCAACTGTATATAAAAAAATATTTTTAAAATACATTTCAAATATACTGTATATCTTTAAAAATACAAATCTACATCTTTGGAATGCATTTACAAATATATGTAAAAATATATGTTCAAATGACTTTTTTATATGTTAAAAAAAATCTGAAGAATATATTAAAAAAACATACTTTTAAAAATATATATATTTTTTAAAATATATTCTTCAGATTTGTTTTAACATATAAAAAAGTAATTTTAACATTTAATATATTTGTATATATATTTGTAAATGCATTCCAAAATGTTATTTTTCATACATTTTGTAATAAAAACACATTTCAACATACAGTATATTAGTATATATATATATATATATATATATATATATATATATATATTTTTTTTATTTTTTTTTTTTTTTTAAATATATTGAATATGGGCAAAATTGTATCATGTCAAATATATGTTCATATATTTGGGAAGAATATTTTTAAAATATATTTCAAATATATATATATATATATATATATATATATATATACACTGTATATTTCTTTTAATTAAAAAAACATTTTTTTTTTGTGCTGTTGATGTTAAAAAAAATCTGAAGAATATATAAAAAAAACATACTTTTAAAAATATATATATTATTAAAATATATTCTTTAGATTTGTTTTAACATATAAAAAAGTAATTTTAACATTTAATATATTTGTATATATATTTTTAAATGCATTCCAAAATGTTATTTTTCATATATTTTGTAATAAAAACACATTTCAACATACAGTATATCAATATATATATATATTTTTTTTTTTATTTATTTTTTTTTAAATATATTGAATATGGCCAAAATTGTATCATGTCAAATATACGTCCATATATTTGGGAAGAATATTTTTAAAATATATTTCAAATATATATATATATATATATATACTGTATATTTCTTTTAATTAAAAAAAATGTTTTTTTTGTGCTGTTGATGTTAAAAAAAATCTGAAGAATATATAAAAAAAACATACTTTTAAAAATATATATATTTTTAAAATATATTCTTCAGATTTGTTTTAACATATAAAAAAGTCATTTTAACATTTAATATATTTGTATATATATTTGTAAATGCATTCCAAAATGTTATTTTTCATATATTTTGTAATAAAAACACATTTCAACATACAGTATATCAGTATATATATATATATATATATATATATTTTTTTTTTTAAATATATTGAATATGGCCAAAATTGTATCATGTCAAATATATGTCCATATATTTGGGAAGAATATTTTTTAAATATATTTCAAATATATATATATATATATATATATATATACTGTACATTTATTTTAATTATAAAAAAATGTTTTTTTTGTGCTGTTGATGTTAAAAAAAATCTGAAGAATATATTAAAAAAACATACTTTTAAAAATATATATATTTTTAAAATATATTCTTCAGATTGTTTTAACATATAAAAAAGTCTTTTTAACATTTCATATATTTGTATATATATTTGTAAATGCATTCCAAAATGTTATTTTTCATATATTTTGTAATAAAAACACATTTCAACATACAGTATATCAGTATATATATATATATATATTTTTTTTTTTAAATATATTGAATATGGCCAAAATTGTATCATGTCAAATATATGGCCATATATTTGGGAAGAATATTTTTAAAATATATTTCATATATATATATATATATATATATATATATATATATATACTGTATATTTCTTTTAATTAAAAAAAAATGTTTTTTTTGTGCTGTTGATGACCATTACTTGAAAATGACCAATCAGCCCTGAAAATGGATGCTTGTTACCCCTTACCCAAAAACGCATCGGCTTCTAGATATAGATTACTGATGAATACAGTAGACTTTATGTGGACATACACTCATATTCCTATTTCATCCCTGGTATATTTTACTGTTAATAGATGCAGCTTATAAATATTGTTTCCTGGATGTTTTTATTTGATATTTTAAAATAAAATAGCAAATAAAATAGCAAATAAAATCCAGATTTAAAGCAGAACTCCAGTCAAAACATGTTCTTTGTTTAAGTGGGTGTTAATATCTCTATGAGATTTAATTGCTTTCTGTGTCCGGGGTTCCTCTTTAAACAATTTTGTTCATAATATTTTTTTTCATGTAATTTGAATAAACTGTTTGCTTAGGGGTAACTTAATTGTATTCTGGGGTATGATATTTCAGACATGGAAGGTGGCTCCATCCCAAGATCATCCACTGTGTTTGTTTTTGTGAACTGCAATATAATTCCTCTACACTTTCGGACTAAATAAATATATTTGTTTCTGCTCCCGAATTTAAAAGCATCTTCAATATCTTTTAAGCTACTTAATTGTCAACGTATGCCAGCTGTTTCATAGGTTGCCTCCGTCCTGGTTAATTTGCACGTCATCCACAAGGTGGTAGTATAACATATACAATATAAAAGAAGGTGGTGATGCTTGTTCTGCAGTCAGCGCACAAAGCACCATAATCTACAGCACTGATCTCCAAACTGTGGCCCAGGGGCTAGATGTGGCCCTTTGCATGCTTTAATCTGGCCTTTGGGGCAATATTTCATCCACTGACACGAACAATGGGGCATAATTCCTCCCAATGAAACCAGCGATGGGGCACTATTCCTCCCAATGACACCAGTGATGGAGCACAATTCCTCCCAATGACACCAATGGTGGGGCACTATTCCTCCCACTGACACCAACAATGGGGCCCCATGACATCAACGATGGGTCATAACTCTTCCCAATGACACTAGTGATGGGGCACAATTCCCCTCAATGACATCAATGATGGGTCATGATTCCTCCCAATGATGAGGCACAAATCCTGCCTATGACACCAGCAGTGGGGCCAAGTGACACCAATAATGGGGCACTATTTCTTACACTGACACCAACAATGGGTACCCATGACATCAACGATGGGTCATAACTCTTCCCAATGACACTAGTGATGGGGCACGATTCCCCTCAATGACATCAATGGTGGGTCATGATTTCTCCCAATGATACCAATGATGATGCACAATCCTGCCTATGACACCAGCAGTGGGGCCCAGTGACACCAATAATGGGGCACTATTCCTCCCAATGACATCAATGATGGGTCATGATTTCTCCCAATGATACCAATGATGATGCACAATCCTGCCTATGACACCAGCAGTGGGGCCCAGTGACACCAATAATGGGGCACTATTCCTCCCACTGACACCAACAATGGGGCCCCACGACATCAACGATGGGTCACAACTCTTCCCAATGACACTAGTGATGGGGCACGATTCCCCCCAATGACATCAATGGTTGGTCGTGATTTCTCCCAATGATGAGGCACAAATCCTGCCTTTGACACCAGCAGTGGGGCCCAGTGACACCAACAATGAGGCACTATTCCTCCCACTGACACCAACAATGGGGCCCCACGACATCAACGATGGGTCACAACTCTTCCCAATGACACTAGTGATGGGGCACGATTCCCCCCAATGACATCAATGGTTGGTCGTGATTTCTCCCAATGATGAGGCACAAATCCTGCCTATGACACCAGCAGTGGGGCCCAGTGACACCAATAATGGGGCACAATTCCTCCCAATGACATCTACGATGGAGCATGATTCCTTTTACTAACACCAAACATGGGCATTGTTTACTTTTAGTGATGCCAGGATATTTTGTACTCCCAATGGCCACTGTCCGGCCCCCTAAAGTCTGAAGGACAGTAAACTGGCCCTTTGTTTAGAAAGTTTGGAGACCTCTGATCTACAGTACAAAATGTAGGAACCCAAAGTAATCACTCTTCCTTACTGTGTAGCTTTTAAAACACAGACGTGATTGCATGTTTGTTGGTAACTTGCAACGTTGTCGCCCTATAAAATAATGTGCCCAAATAAGCTCCATTATGACAGCGGGCTCCATTCACAAAACCATCACACATGCAGTATTTAGGTGTCCAGACACATGTTGCCTAAATATCGCATGTGATCCTGAAACTGTCAATTCACTGTACTGTTTTGCAGTATTTACAGCAAAACACTGAAAATATAGCATGAACAGGCATTAAACTCAATTCACAGAAGGAAATAAATAATTGCTGTAAATGTATTCCGCAATTAAAGTGTTACTAAACCAGGACCCCGCATTCACTATGTCTGGTCTCCCCGGACCCCGCATTCACTATATCCGGTCTCTCCGGACCCTGCATTAACTATATCCGGTCTCCCCAGACCCTGCATTCACTATATCTGGTCTCTCCGGACCCCGCATTCACTATATCTGGTCTCTCCGGACCCTGCATTCTCTATATCTGGTCTCCCAGGACCCTGCATTCACTATATCTGGTCTCCCCGGACCCTGCATTCACTATAACTGGTCTCCCTGCACCTTGCATTCACCATATCTGGTCTCCCCGGACCCTGCATTCACTATATCTGGTCTCCCTGGACCCTGCATTCACTATGTCTGGTCTCCCCGGACCCTGCATTCACTATATCTGGTCTCCCCGGACCCTGCATTCACTATATCTGGTCTCCCCAGACCCTGCATTCACTATATCTGAACTCCCCAGACCCTGCATTCGCTATATCCGGTCTCCCCGGACCCTGCATTTGCTATATCCGGTCTCCCCGGACCCTGCATTCACTATATACGGTCTCCCCGGACCCTGCATTCACTATATCCGGTCTCCCTGGACCCTGCATTCCCCATATCCGGTCTCCCCGGACCCTGCATTCGCTATATTTGGTCTCCCCGTACCCTGAATTCACTATATCTGGCCTCCCCGGACCCTGCATTCACTATATCTGGTCTCCCCGGACCCTGTATTCACTAGATCTGGTTTCCCCGGACCCTGCATTCCCTATATCTGCTCCCCCAGGACCCTGCATTCACTATATCTGGTCTACCCGGACCCTGCATTCACTATATCCGGTCTCCCCGGACCCTGCATTCACTATATCCGGTCTCCCCGGACCCCGCGTTCCCTATATCCGGTCTCCCCGGACCCCGCATTCACTATATCTGGTCTCCCCGGACCCTGCATTCACTATATCCGGTCTCCCCGGACCCCGCATTCACTATATCCGGTCTCTCCGGACCCTGCATTAACTATATCCGGTCTCCCTGGACCCTGCATTAACTATATCCGGTCTCCCCAGACCCTGCATTCACTATATCTGGTCTCTCCGGACCCCGCATTCACTATATCTGGTCTCTCCGGACCCTGCATTCACTATATCTGGTCTCCCAGGACCCTGCATTCACTATATCTGGTCTCCCCGAACCCTGCATTCACTATAACTGGTCTCCCTGCACCTTGCATTCACCATATCCGGTCTCCCCGGACCCTGCATTCACTATATCTGGTCTCCCTGGACCCTGCATTCACTATGTCTGGTCTCCCCGGACCCTGCATTCACTATATCTGGTCTCCCCGGACCCTGCATTCACTATATCTGGTCTCCCCAGACCCTGCATTCACTATATCTGAACTCCCCAGACCCTGCATTCGCTATATCCGGTCTCCCCGGACCCTGCATTTGCTATATCCGGTCTCCCCGGACCCTGCATTCACTATATACGGTCTCCCCGGACCCTGCATTCACTATATCCGGTCTCCCTGGACCCTGCATTCCCCATATCCGGTCTCCCCGGACCCCGCGTTCCCTATATACGGTCTCCCTGGACCCTGCATTCACTATATCCGGTCTCCCCGGACCCTGCATTCACTATATCCGGTCTCCCGGGACCCTGCATTCACTATATCCGGTCTCCCTGGACCCTGTATTCACTATATCTGGTCTCCCCGGACCCTGCATTCACTATATCTGGTCTCCCAGGACCCTGCATTCACTATATCTGGTCTCCCCGAACCCTGCATTCACTATAACTGGTCTCCCTGCACCTTGCATTCACCATATCCGGTCTCCCCGGACCCTGCATTCACTATATCTGGTCTCCCTGGACCCTGCATTCACTATGTCTGGTCTCCCCGGACCCTGCATTCACTATATCTGGTCTCCCCGGACCCTGCATTCACTATATCTGGTCTCCCCAGACCCTGCATTCACTATATCTGAACTCCCCAGACCCTGCATTCGCTATATCCGGTCTCCCCGGACCCTGCATTTGCTATATCCGGTCTCCCCGGACCCTGCATTCACTATATACGGTCTCCCCGGACCCTGCATTCACTATATCCGGTCTCCCTGGACCCTGCATTCCCCATATCCGGTCTCCCCGGACCCCGCGTTCCCTATATACGGTCTCCCTGGACCCTGCATTCACTATATCCGGTCTCCCCGGACCCTGCATTCACTATATCCGGTCTCCCGGGACCCTGCATTCACTATATCCGGTCTCCCTGGACCCTGTATTCACTATATCTGGTCTCCCCGGACCCTGCATTCAGTATATCTGGTCTCCCACACTACACACAACATGGAAATACAATTATTTTAGTAAATATAAACTGCTAAATACCTTTCCTCATCAGCAGAGTCCAACAGAGTCCATCAGTGTCCAGCCGAGCACTGGTTAAAGCTTGCAGGAGGAGTTTTCATTATGCACTAGGAACATGCAGCATCTCTGATTGGACAATGCTGTACTGATCATATGCAAGCTCCCAAGAAAAAAAACAAACCTCTCTAGCAATACACACCAAACTGAGCATGTGCATAGTGACTCCACACTTATCGGAATCCAGAAGCCTCCTTTAACAAGGGGGCCCCCAGATCCTGCCCCCCCATGTGAATGAGTAGGGGTACACAATACCCCTACTCATTCACCCAAAAAAGTGTAAATGTAAACACAGGAGGCAGTCCTTTATTAACTGCATCCCCACTACCTATAGCAGAAATTCTGCTACAGGGCAGCACGGGTGTGCAAAATCACGTATATATACACATGATTTTGCATTTTCAGGTAGGGGGGCGCATGCGCGCCGCACGCACGCCCTACCTGTGCCTCCATTCGCGGCCCTGGCTATCAATCACCGGGTCACGGCCGGTAATTACTCGCCGGCGCCCGGTGATTTCCAAAGATCGCTGATGGGGAGGAAGACTGCTTTGTTTACTAACAGTCCTCCTCCGTCAGCTCCGTCACACTGCACAGCACAGCCATCCAAAGCAGTAGGATTACCGTAAAACACACACAACCCGCCCCCTAGTAAAACACTCCCAGCACACAGTTAACCCTTTGATCACCCCAGATGTTAACCTCTTCCTGACCAGTGCTATTACTACAGTGTCAGAGCTTTTTTTTTTTAGCACTGATCACTGTATTGGTGTCACTGGGGATATCAGTGACACCAAGTAAGTTCCCCACAGTGCCAGACTGTCGGCCGTAGTCCCGCTATAAGTCACTGATCGCCGCCATTGCTAGTAAAAGTTAAAAATAAAATTCCAGTATCTATACCGCCATTTGTAAACGCTATACCTTTCATGTAACCAATTAATTTACACATATTGGGATTTTGTTCAGCAAAGACATGGAGCAGAACACATTTTGGCCTAAATTTGTGACGAAATTAGATTTTTTAAAATTTTTTTACTGGACATGTTTAATAGCAAAAAGTCAAAAATATTGTTTTCTCTCAAAATTCTCGGCCTTTTTTTTTTAAAGCGCAAACACTAAAAAAAATGCGCAGGCGATCAAATACCAACGAAAGAAAGCTCAACTCGTGGGGAAAAAAAGGATGTAAATTTAATTTGGGTGCAGCGTTGCATGACCGCGCAATTGTCAGGTAAAGTATTGCAGCGCCGTAACGCAAAAAATGGCCTGGTCAGGAAGGGGGGTAAATCCTCTGGAGGGTGAGGGGTTAAAGTGGAAATCCAGACACAGACAGCAATAAAAGCTTACAAATGTCTAACACTCTCTTGCACAGAGATCTATCATGTTCAACTACAATGTTTTGACTGGAGTTCTACTTTAAATCTGGAATGTATTATTTATTTATTACAGGTACTTATATAGCGCCATCAATTTACATATATATTGTACATTCACATCAGTCCCTAACCCTCAAGGGGTGTACAATCTAAGGTTCCTAACCCTCAAGGGGTGTACAATCTAAGGTCCCTAACCCTCAAGGGGCGTACAATCTAAGGTCCCTAACCCTCAAGGGGCGTACAATCTAAGGTCCCTAACCCTCAAGGGGTGTACAATCTAAGGTCCCTAACCCTCAAGGGGTGTACAATCTAAGGTCCCTAACCCTCAAGGGGTGTACAATCTAAGGTCCCTAACTCACATTCATACATACACATACTAGGGACAATTTAGACAGGAGCCAATTACCCTACCAGCATGTCTTTTTTGGAGTGTGGGAGGAAACCGGAGTATCCGGAGGAAACCCACGCAGTCACAGGGAGAACATGCAAACTCCAGGCAGGTGGTGCCATGGTTGGGATTTCTACCAATGACCCTAGTGCTGCCAGGTGGAAGTACTAATCACTGAGCCACTGTGCTGCCCCAGTATTGAAAATAACTTTAGAATATCAATTAAAAATCTATCCAGTGAATGTTTTTTTAATAAATAATACATTTCAATATATTGGAACATCACTAAGATGCAGTATAATCAGCTGAAGCTATTAATAGTGATGAGGTAAAAACAGGAAGAAGAGAAAAATACATCAAATAAATAAATAAATAAATAAAAAAATTGTCCCCAAGTGAAGATCCAAATCAATCACGATAATCACGACCATTATTCACGGTGAGCTGTAAATCGATGACTTGTAGGGGATTTTATAGCACTGCCTATGGAACATTTAGCGTGCCAACAGTCGTCTCCGTTTCACAGGAACACACCATTTTAAAGTTTGACATGTTGGGTATATATTTACTCACTTGACATGTTGGGTATCTATTTACTCACTTGACATGTTGGGTGACATGTTGGGTATCTATTTACTCAGGTGACATGTTGGGTGACATGTTGGGTATATATTTACTCAGTTGACATGTTGGGTGACATGTTGGGTATCTATTTACTCAGGTGACATGTTGGGTATCTATTTACTCAGCTGACACGTTGGGTGACATGTTGGGTATATATTTACTCAGGTGACATGTTGGGTATCTATTTACTCAGTTGACATGTTGGGTATCTATTTACTCAGGTGACATGTTGGGTATCTATTTACTCAGTTGACATGTTGGGTGACATGTTGGGTATCTATTTACTCAGGTGACATGTTGGGTATCTATTTACTCAGTTGACATGTTGGGTGACATGTTGGGTATCTATTTACTCAGGTGACATGTTGGGTATCTATTTACTCAGTTGACACGTTGGGTGACATGTTGGGTATATATTTACTCAGGTGACATGTTGGGTATCTATTTACTCAGTTGACATGTTGGGTGACATGTTGGGTATCTATTTACTTAGGTAACATGTTGGGTATCTATTTACTCAGGTGACATGTTGGGTATCTATTTACTCAGTTGACATGTTGGGTGACATGTTGGGTATCTATTTACTCAGGTGACATGTTGGGTATCTATTTACTCAGTTGACACGTTGGGTGACATGTTGGGTATATATTTACTCAGGTGACATGTTGGGTATCTATTTACTCAGTTGACATGTTGGGTGACATGTTGGGTATCTATTTACTTAGGTAACATGTTGGGTATCTATTTACTCAGGTGACATGTTGGGTATCTATTTACTCAGTTGACATGTTGGGTGACATGTTGGGTATCTATTTACTCAGGTGACATGTTGGGTATCTATTTACTCAGGTGACATGTTGGGTATCTATTTACTCTACTCAGTTGACATGTTGGGTGACATGCTGGGTATCTATTTACTCAGGTGACATGTTGGGTGACATGTTGGGTATCTATTTACTCAGGTGACATGTTGGGTATCTATTTACTCAGTTGACACGTTGAGTGACATGTTGGGTATATATTTACTCAGGTGACATGTTGGGTATCTATTTACTCAGTTGACATGTTGGGTGACATGTTGGGTATCTATTTACTTAGGTAACATGTTGGGTATCTATTTACTCAGGTGACATGTTGGGTATCTATTTACTCAGTTGACATGTTGGGTGACATGTTGGGTATCTATTTACTCAGGTGACATGTTGGGTACCTATTTACTCAGTTGACACGTTGGGTATCTATTTACTCAGTTGACATGTTGGGTATCTATTTACTCAGTTGACATGTTGGGTGACATGTTGGGTATCTATTTACTCAGGTGACATGTTGGGTATCTATTTACTCAGCTGACACGTTGGGTGACATGTTGGGTATCTATTTACTCAGGTGACATGTTGGGTATCTATTTACTCAGCTGACATGTTGGGTGACATGTTGGGTATCTATTTACTCAGGTGACATGTTGGGTATCTATTTACTCAGCTGACATGTTGGGTGACGTGTTGGGTATCTATTTACTCAGTTGACATGGTGGGTGAGATGTTGGGTATCTATTTACTCAGTTGACATGTTGGGTATCTATTTACTCAGGTGACATGTTGGGTATCTATTTACTCAGGTGACATGTTGGGTATCTATTTACTCAGCTGACATGTTGGGTATCTATTTACTCACTTGACATGGTGGGTGAGATGTTGGGTATCTATTTACTCAGTTGACATGGTGGGTGACATGTTGGGTATCTATTTACTCAGATGACATGTTGGGTGACATGTTGGGTATCTATTTACTCAGATGACATGTCAGGTGACATGTTGGGTATCTATTTACTCAGTTGACATGTTGGGTGACATGTTGGGTATCTATTTACTCAGATGACATGTCAGGTGACATGTTGGGTATCTATTTACTCAGTTGACATGTTGGGTGACATGTTGGGTATCTATTTACTCAGTTGACATGTTGGGT
Source organism: Staurois parvus (assembly GCF_062004578.1). NCBI lineage: Eukaryota > Metazoa > Chordata > Amphibia > Anura > Ranidae > Staurois > Staurois parvus. Next base: position 4,751,415 of record NW_028318370.1, on the reverse strand, counting down.
GACATGTTGGGTATCTATTTACTCAGTTGACATGGTGGGTGACATGTTGGGTATCTATTTACACAGTTGACATGTTGGGTGAAAATGAACTTTAGTGTATTTCTTTCAGAAATTTTGCGTTTGAAAAACACACTAAAAATTGTGTGACCTAAAAACGACGGCTATTTTATTCTCCAGGGTATCACTTTCAGGAAATATACATTATGTAATGTTTTGGTGTTTTAAGTAATCTTAAGACCTAAAATGTTTTTTAGGCGTGTGCATATACATTTAAAAGCTCCTCTGGCAGAGAAAGGGTTCACCACTTGTTACATAGGAAGGGTTTGTTACATTTCCCATATATGAAGGTTTTTACATAAGTCAGTAAACAGTCGGTTTCTCACTTCAGGAGTCACATATCCTGTTCTGCTTCTCTATACCAGCAGTGCGGGCAGGTTGTTCTTCTCAGCTCTGACCGTATTTCTTCTGTGGTTACAGACAACACGGCTGCGGCTAACAACTATTATCCTGCAGTATATCTAATATTGCTAATACACAACACTCTGTGCACAGCTAAGAACAACATCCTCTCAACTGATCCACCACTTTCCTTCCATCCACCATCTTTCTTTATGTCACAGGGGAAGCAAGATCACAGTGAAACAACGCTTTGTCTTTTCAGTCGATGAGTAATCAGCAGTGGAAAAACATCACTTTCAGTTTCTTCTGATATATCATGAAACTCCAGACAAACCGCTAGAGACACATTGGAATTTTACATATATTAACTGTTTTACCTAAGGAAGGGCTTGCTCACATGCCCCACAGCCCTTGTGGACCCTCTGAATAGAAATCCACAGTGGATCACTTTTTTAAGGTTTTTAACAGGCAATGAGGAGGAGACATATCTGAGTTGACCCTGTAAATGCTGGTTTTCGAGTGACCAATAGAGTTGGTCTCATTCAGCGATGGTAACACCTACCAAATGCAACATTTTATAGGAGGGCAACAAAACTGGGGTTCAACATGGCTGCACGTGTGAACGAGCCAAAAAGGGTTTGCAAATCTTGTCCGTCAGTCTTATGTTTTCAACTAATATTGTGCAACCAATCCATGTGAACCTTCAGCCATTACACAAACCATTGTCTCTCCTATTTCCTTCCCCTTTCTTCTTACACCATTGGAGAACATTTCCTCAATTTTTGGAAACTTTTTGTAGCTTTTTTGATCTGCAGCCCAACACTCCTTGCTTCCCTGTCCAAATGAGAACAATGTCCGAATTACACATCCCAGGAGGCAGTGTTATACTCAAGGGTGCATGAATGCAGGGCCACTGTTAGAAATCATAGGGCCCCATATAGCCCACCTGGCGGGGGCCCCCTTTGATTCCACCCTCGACCTCACCCCTGGCTCCTCCCCTGACCCCGCCTATAAACTAAATGCAGCTTTTTCTTCAAGTGCAAGCAGGAGAAAGGGAGCAGTTTCAAATGCATCTGTAAATGGCCTAAGATTACAGGGTTTATTTCTCATAGAATAGGTGCAGGAACTTTATTACGCCCCCATCGCACCACTCGTCATCAACATCATCAACAACACCCCCCTTAGTGTACTACATACAGAATGCAGAGTTCAGGAGTGTGCTACATACAGAGTGCAGAGTTCAGGAGTGTGCTACATACAGAGTGCAGAGTTCAGGAGTGTGCTACATACAGAGCGCAGAGTTCAGGAGTGTGCTACATACAGAGTGCAGATATCAGGAGTGTGCTACATACAGAGTGCAGAGTTCAGGAGTGTGCTACATACAGAGCGCAGAGTTCAGGAGTGTGCTACATACAGAGCGCAGAGTTCAGGAGTGTGCTACATAAACAGTGCAGAGTTCAGGAGTGTGCTACATACAGAGTGCAGGGTTCAGGAGTGTGCTACATACAGAATGCAGAGTTCAGGAGTGTACTACATACAGAATGCAGAGTTCAGGAGTGTGCTACATACAGAGCGCAGAGTTCAGGAGTGTGCTACATACAGAGTGCAGAGTTCAGGAGTGTGCTACATACAGAGTGCAGAGTTCAGGAGTGTACTACATACAGAGCGCAGGGTTCAGAAGTGTGCTACATAAACAGTGCAGAGTTCAGGAGTGTGCTACATACAGAGCGCAGAGTTCAGGAGTGTGCTACATACAGAGTGCAGAGTTCAGGAGTGTGCTACATACAGAGTGCAGAGTTCAGGAGTGTACTACATACAGAGTGCAGAGTTCAGGAGTGTACTACATACAGAGTGCAGAGTTCAGGAGTGTACTACATACAGAGCGCAGAGTTCAGGAGTGTACTACATACAGAGTGCAGAGTTCAGGAGTGTACTACATACAGAGTGCAGAGTTCAGGAGTGTGCTACATAAACAGTGCAGAGTTCAGGAGTGTGCTACATACAGAGTGCAGAGTTCAGGAGTGTACTACATACAGAGCGCAGAGTTCAGGAGTGTGCTACATACAGAGCGCAGAGTTCAGGAGTGTGCTACATACAGAATGCAGAGTTCAGGAGTGTGCTACATACAGAGTGCAGGGTTCAGAAGTGTGCTACATACAGAATGCAGAGTTCAGGAGTGTGCTACATACAGAGTGCAGAGTTCAGGAGTGTGCTACATGCAGAGTTCAGGAGTGTGCTACATACAGAGTGCAGGGATCAGGAGTGTGCTACATACAGAGCGCAGAGTTCAGGAGTGTGCTACATACAGAGTGCAGAGTTCAGGAGTGTGCTACATGCAGAGTGAAGAGTTCAGGAGTGTGCTACATACAGAGTGAAGAGTTCAGGAGTGTGCTACATACAGAGTGCAGAGTTCAGGAGTGTGCTACATACAGAGCGCAGAGTTCAGGAGTGTGCTACATACAGAGTGCAGAGTTCAGGAGTGTGCTACATACAGAGTGCAGAGTTCAGGAGTGCGCTACATACAGAATGCAGAGTTCAGGAGTGTGCTACATACAGAGTGCAGGGTTCAGAAGTGTGCTACATAGAGTGCAGAGTTCAGGAGTGTGCTACATACAGAGTGCAGAGTTCAGGAGTGTGCTACATACAGAGTGCAGAGTTCAGGAGTGTGCTACATGCAGAGTGCAGAGTTCAGGAGTGTGCTACATACAGAGTGCAGAGTTCAGGAGTGTGCTACATACAGAGTGCAGGGTTCAGAAGTGTGCTACATGCAGAGTGCAGAGTTCAGGAGTGTGCTACATACAGAGCGCAGAGTTCAGGAGTGTGCTACATACAGAATGCAGAGTTCAGGAGTGTGCTACATACAGAGTGAAGAGTTCAGGAGTGTGCTACATACAGAGTGCAGATGTCGGCGATCGCCGCGCCGCTGGGCTCGGCGCAGGCGCAGTACACCTCCCTGTACGCGAGCGCCGGGACTTGGCCGACCGCGGCAATCAGGTTCGCGCATGCGCAGTAGTGACCACGGGCGCGTGCCTGGCACCAATGACAGCGCAGGGCGGGATATTTAAACGGCCCTGAGCTGTCATTCAGTGCCTTTTGGTCTCTTGTATCCTGTGAACCTGTGAACCTGTTTAAAGTAAGTTATTGACCCGGATTGTGCCCTGACCTTGCTGTTTTCTCCTGTTCTTGACCCTTGCTTGCCTGACCTCTCTCCTGAATGCCCCCTATTGGATCTGACCTGCTGTTGATGACCTGGTGTGTGACCCGACTATTCTTTGCCCGCTGCTCTGTACCGCACCGTCCCCATAGTTACCGACCCGGCTTGTATGACCCTGCACCTGCTCAGCCATCCATCCATCCATCCATCCCTCCCTCTCAACGGGGTCTCCAGACCTCCTCATACCTGGCTCTCTCCCGTGGGAGCCCCTGGCGAATACCCCTACCACTGACGGGTGTCCTCAGTAGTCACGACCTGGTCCTGGGGTACTCCAAGTCCATCCCCACCATCAGGGGCCCTGGTGAACAAGTACTCTGGGGCTTAGACTCCGTGCGCTGGGAACATCCGATCAGTGGAGTGCTAGTGGTACCGCCGGGCGGTCCCTTACAGCAGAGTTCAGGAGTGTGCTACATGCAGAGTGAAGAGTTCAGGAGTGTACTACACACAGAGTGCAGAGTTCAGAAGTGTGCTACATACAGAGTGCAGAGTTCAGGAGTGTGCTACATACAGAGTGCAGAGTTCAGGAGTGTGCTACATACAGAGTGCAGAGTTCAGGAGTGTGCTACATGCAGAGTGCAGGGTTCAGAAGTGTGCTACATACAGAGTGCAGAGTTCAGGAGTGTAATACATACAGAGTGCAGGGTTCAGAAGTATGCTACATACAGAGTGCAGGGTTCAGAAGTGTGCTACATACAGAGTGCAGAGTTCAGGAGTGTGCTACATACAGAGTGCAGAGTTCAGGAGTGTGTTACATACAGAGTGCAGAGTTCAGGAGTGTAATACATATAGAGTGCAGAGTTCAGGAGTGTGCTACATACAGAGTGCAGAGTTCAGGAGTGTGCTACATACAGAGCGCAGAGTTCAGGAGTGTAATACATACAGAGTGCAGAGTTCAGGAGTGTAATACATACAGAGTGCAGAGTTCAGGAGTGTAATACATACAGAGTGCAGGGTTCAGGAGTGTGCTACATACAGAGTGCAGGGTTCAGGAGTGTGCTACATACAGAGTGCAGGGTTCTTTTGAGGAGACCACAAGGATGGTGAGTCAAGACACTGCATGCATCAGTAACACTATCCCTCTAGTCTTCCTGCTGGAGCACACGCTGCATGGAATCATGGACAGGGCACTTGAGGCAAAACAGAGGGAGGAAGAGGAGAATTTCCTGTCCTCTCAAGACCCCTTTTATGCAGAAACCATTCCCGCAGGGCCACATAACACACAGCAGGAGGAGGAAGAGGAGGAGGAGGAATGCAGCAGTAGGGAAGTAGAGGATCACATTCAGCAGTCTTCAAAGGGCGGTTTTCAGTCCCCAGAAACCAAGCCAGGAGTAATAGGAGGCTGGGAGGAGGTAGTTCCTCACAATGTCATCCTCAGTGACCCAGAGGACTCAGAATCCCCTGCCTCCTCAAATTTACACTGCATGGGCTCCCTGATTCTGCAAATTCTGTGTAAGGACCCAAGCATTTGTGTTATCAAGGAGAGGGATCAATACTGGTTGCCAACCCTCTTTGATCCACGTTACGAGGGTAAAGTTGTAGAGCTCATCCAGTCTTCGCAGAGGGAGCAGAGGATGACACACCTTGAGGACACCTTGAAAAAAACATTTATGTAACACCTTTCCAGACAATGGGAGGTTACCCTTTCCTGAACATGTTTCTGAAGCTTCGTTCTGTCAAAGGAAGAGCAGTGGAGAAGGCAGCTGGCTGACCGATGCCTATAAACAGTTCTTTAGTCCTCATCGCCCAGCACTGTTAGGTTTAAGCACCCATGGGGAGTGTCTGCATCATGTGGTGCAGAATTTTCTAGGGGCAAGAGCAGACTTGGAGACCTTTCCAACTGGGCTCCTGGGTCTTGAGGATGGATCACTGGCCAGAACTTGCTCAATATGCCATCAAGCTACTGGCCTGTCCTGCATCCAGAATGCTTTCTGATTGGACATTCAGTGCTGCTGGAGGCCCAATTTTTCAGCACCTGTTTCACAGGAGCATGTAATTTCAATTTTTCACCATTTTTCTCTAATTGTTAACAATGTTTAACAGCAGGGCCTATTCCTGTGCTCAGCAATAGTAACTGTGAGGCGTTACAGTGTTCAGCCACCACCAACGCCCAAGGCCCAATTTTTCTGCACCTGCATGACAGGTGCATATAATTAGAATTTTTAGAGCAGGGACCAATCCTCAACTCGTCAAGAATAACTCTGAAGGGTTATGGTGTGAAGGCACCACCAACTGTTCGCCCGTCAAACACCTCACAAAGACCTACAGAAATCTCTGGCACATGCTAACATTTTTGTTGACACATCTACAATAAGGAAAACATTAAACAAGAATGGAGTACATGGGAGGACACCACGGAGGAAGCCATTGCTGTCCAAAAAGAATATTGCAGCACGTTTGAAGTTTGCAAAAGAGCACCTGGATGTTCCACAGCACTACTGGCAAAATATACTGTGGACAGATGAAACCAAGATTGAGTTGTTTGGGAAGAACACACAACACTATGTGTGGAGAAAAAAAGGCACAGCACACCAACATCAAAACCTCATCCCCACTGTAAAACATGGCGGAGGGAGCATCATGGTTCGGGGCTGCTTTGCTGCCTCAGGGCCTGGACAGATTGTTGTTATTGATGGGAAAATGAATTCCAGAGTTTATCAAGACATTTTGCAGGAAAACGTACGACCATCTGTCCGCCAACTGAAGCTCTGCAGAGGATGGGTGATGCAACAGGACAATGACCCAAAGCATACAAGTAATTCAACAAAACAATGGCTGCAACAGCACAGAATACGCCTTCTGGAGTGGCCCAGTCAGAGTCCTGACCTCAACCCGATTGAAATGCTGTGGCATGACCTTAAGAGAGCGATTCACACCAGACATCCCAAGAATATTGCTACACTGAAACAGTTTTGTGAAGAGGAGTGGTCCAAAATGACTCCAGATCATTGTGCAGGTCTGATCTGCAACTACAGGAAACGTTTGGTTGAGGTTATTGCTGCCAAAGGAGGGTCAATCAGTTATTAAGTCCAAAGGTTCACATACTTTTTCCTCCCTGTACTGTGAATGTTTACATGTTATGTGCAATTAAACCATGGCAACATCTAATGTTTGTGTAGTATTATGTTCAGCAGACTGTGTTCTTCTATTGTTGTGACTTAGATGACGTTCAGAGCACATTTTATACCCAATTCATGCAAAACTCCACGTAATCCCAAGGGGTTCACATACCTTTTCTTGCAACTGTAGTATCCACCCCACACTATATAAGACAGAGGGGAGAATACTCTCTCTGAAAAAAGCAAAACAATTAAATAAAAAATAATCATTTAAAAAAATAATATAAGAAAAAAATACATTAAATAAAAAAAATGGTATAAATGCTGTTTTTATTTTTATAAACATTTCATTTTAAAAAACAAAAATGTTAGTCATGCAGCAGCAGGTTCTATACATTGTGCAGATGTGCAGCTTTACAGGTAGTTTAAGCGGACCCCCCAGGTATGATATTTAAAGGAATTTTTCAAAAAAAACTTTTTAATTTAAGCAATGAAAAATGACTGCCCCTTTAAAAATGGTACTTTTTGAAAATTTTATTTTCACTGATTTTTGTCCCTCAGGGCAGTACCAGAGTCCTCATACCAATTTTAAGGCCAGTACCTTGAATATAAGCCTTCAAAATGGCACTTTTTAATTTGCAAGTTCGAGTCGAACTTTAGGCCCTTTTGAATGTTCAACCGTGAACCAAACCGGGGAGGGGGGGGGGGTGTTCAGCCCATCACTAGTGAACAAACAGCATCATGAAGGCCAAGGAACACATCAAACAGGTCAGGGATAACGTTGTCTAAAGCAGGGTTATGTTATAAAAAATATCCAAAGCTTTGAACATCTCACGGAGCACTGTTCAATCCATCATCTGACAATGGAAAGAGTACGGCACAAGCACAAACCTACCAAGACATGGCCGTCCGCCTAAACTGACAGGCTGGGCAAGGAGAGCATTCATCAGAGAAGCAGCCAAGAGGTCCATGGTAACTCTAGAGAAGCTCCAGAGATCCACAGCTCAGGTGGAAGAATTTGTGCACAGGACAACTATTAGTCATGCACTCCACAAATTTGGCCTTTATGGAAGAGTGGCAAGAAGAAAGCCATTGTTGAAAGAAAGCTATAAGAAGTCCCATTTGCAGTTTGTGAGAAGCCATGTGGGAGACACAGCAAACGTGGAAGAAGGTGATCTGGTCAGATGAGACCAAAATTTAACTTTTTGACCCAAAAGCAAAACGCTATGTGTGGTGGAAAACTAACACTGCACATCACCATCCCCACCGTGAAACATGGTGGTGGCAGCATCATGTTGCAGAGAAAACCTGTTAGAGTCTCCAAAAGACTTGAGACTGGGGCAGAGGTTCAACGACCCTAAACAACCAGCCAGAGCTACAATGGAATGGTTTAGATCAAAGCATATTCATCTGTTAGAATGGCCCAGTCACAGTCCAGACCTAAATCCAGTTGAGAATCTGTAGCCAGACTTGAACATTGCTGTTCACAGACGCTCTCCATCCAATCTGACAGAGCTTGAGCGATTCTGCAAAGAAGAATGGGCAGAAATGTCCCTCTCTAGATGTGCAAAGCTGGTAGAGACATCCCCAAAAAGACTTGCAGCTGGAATTGCAGTGAAAGGGGGTCCTACAAAGTATTGGCTCCAGTGGGCTGAATACAAATGCCGCCACACTTTTTTCAGATTTATTTGTAAAAAATTTTGAAAACCATTTATCATTTTCCTTCCACTTCACAATTATGGACCACTTTGTGTTGGTCTATCACATCAAATCCCAATAAAATACATTTACGTTTTTGGTTGTAACATTACAAAATGTGGAACATTTCAAGGGGTATGAATACTTTTTCAAGGCACTCTACATACGGTATGTAACATTTAATTTTTAAAATACTGTAAAGTATGTGGAGGAAGATTTATCCTAAGGACAGAAACACAGCTAAGAAGATGCTGTTCATTGGTAAAATTATTCATGTATTTGTTTAGCTGGTGCCTCAAAGATAGGTTGCTAGAAAAGTTACGTAAATTTAGTCCTATTGCCCCCCCCCCTGAAATCAGTGGAGCAGTTTGTGATTGCTTTGGGCTGTTCTAGGCTTCACTGACTGCAGGCTTGACTGCTTCCCCTTGCCTTCTGGAGGATTCTGGAATAAAATGGGCTGGAAGAGACAAACCCACAGTGTGAATATACATGTGGTCTCAGCCAATCCCTGGAGACAGATGCCCAGAAAGGGGGGCTGAGAAGTGCATAAATAGTCTGGGGCCTGAGGCAGCCCAGTTTTTGTCCAGTAGAAGTTTCCAGCCTGAAGGGCTGCTTCCTGTCTGGGCAGTTCAGCTGAAGTTCTTATAGGAGCTCATCAAGGTCCCAGCTAAAACAGAGGTGGAGGGCCTGTTTGCTGAAACTTGCTTGAACTGATTTAGGCCCCATGTACACGGGACGTTTCTGAACGATGGAAACTGACTGCTGGAAAGCGTAGGTTAAAAAACGTCTGTTTGCATAACGCATTTATGCGCATTTGCGTTTAGAAGCGTTTTTTAAAGCTAAGCACAGGAGAACCTCCCAAATGCCCAGAATGCACTGAAAAGTGGTAAATTATTAACTATTTCAGACTGTTTCAGAGAAATACACACAGTAGAAGCAGAGACAGCAGTATGTGTTGAGATAATTTGGTGGGAATTGCTCATTAACATTTCTTTTGTTTCCAAGGGTGGGAAAGGTGTCTCCTGGAGTCAACAAGGCCACCTGGCAGGGGGTCTTCATGAGGAATTTGAGGTGTGAATGGTCAATAACATATCTTTTGTTTCCAAGGGTGGGAGAGGTCTGAGGTGTGAATTGGTCATTACAATGTGTGACAAGCTTGGTAGGAACATCCTGTGTTCAGTGTTTGGTCCATCTGAGCACCTTGAAAACTCTTTGCATGCATTTTTCATGGTGAAAAATGGCTCTGGACAGTATTGGGAACTGGAAGAGTTTAAAGAAAATTAAAATGCAAACGCTTATAAACACGATTTGCCGCGTTTAGACGTGTTTAGCAGCGTTTACAAGCGTTTTGCATTTGAAACGCTGATAAAATTGACGTTCGAACGCAAGTTTGTTGCGTTCAAAAAAAGACTGTCAACTCAACTGCCTGTAAATGACTGTAAATGAAGATGTGTACATGGACACATAGGAAAACATTAGGCTGCTGAAAAAAAAGCTGAACAGCTCCTAAACGTGAGTTTATCAGCTGCAGTGTACATGAGCCCTAAGGGACTTTACTGAGGATCTGGTCTGGAGAGTTCACACGTGAAATGTCTGACTGATATTGGAAAAAGGCATCCAAATATCCAGGGACATTGTGAGTACAGACCTGAGTGTAGGATCCTAGTGACTGTGTGCTGCTACTATCCCTTGTGCATCAGTGCCAAAGCGTGCTCAAATGGGGGACATTCTTTTAACCTCCTCGGCGGTATGATTCTTTCCGATTTTTTGTGCTAAAAGCGGTACCATTTTTTTGCATGGAAATATGTAGTTTTTTATTGTAGGCCTGTAATTTTTAGGAATAACTCACTGAAATCTGTCCGAACAAGAGTCTAGTAAACATCCCGGGGATGATAAAATTTGAAACACGAAATCATAAATTATAATTTAATAAATAATCCTAACAAATAATAATATAATAATAATAAATTTAATTCAATAATATAATCAAACCAAAAACACTGAAATTTGAAATACAGAGGCAAATTCGCACATCGCTGAGCAAAGTCGCAAAATCGTTTTCAGTGTCTGATGACGAATTTCCCCCACGAATCATTATCACTCAATTCTGCAAGTGGTTCTGATTTACTATCGCTGCTCTAAAACCGCTTTTGACGTAAAGGGACGCTTTTTGGACGCCATGGACTTTTCTCAGTTTCCAGGCAGAAAGAACATTCAAAATGCAGGCAGGGCGCCGGACAAAGCAGTAGGGACAAAATATATGTGAAATGCATTGAAACAGCAATGACAGCAAAAATGACATTTTTTAAAAATTTCAAATTTGCCGCCGGTTTCGGCGCCCGTACGTCCCGACGTCACAGGGACCGGAACACAGAAGCCGGATGCCGGCATCGGCCGGAGGAGATGGCTGGGGACACTGCAGGGGACACATCGCGGGAGCGAAGAACAAGGTAAGTGCTGCAGGGACCCCCTGAGCAACGCCGCATGGTAAGCCCGAGTGTAGCTCGGGGTTACCGCTCTTGGTACTGAAATTTTACCCCGAGCTACACTCGGGAATACCGCTAAGGAGGTTAATGTCTGAAGAATTACTTATTCCTATAGTTGCTAGTGGAGGGAATGAACTAAGAAGCGTTGCCAAAGTGAAGAGTGTTCTCATATCACTGTACAGGACCTGCACCCCATCCAAGCTCAGGGCACAGTACAGGGGTTCAGGAGCATATAGGGCACAGCATAGAAACACACACAAACACCTTTCCTATACATTATTCATAGCTCTAATGTTCCAGGATGGGATGGGCATACACGGGCAGACTGACAACTCATGGGGCCCCCAGGCAATAGGGGATCATGGGCCCCTGTGTCCTTGCCCAAACTCAAAAAAGCCTATGAAAAAGGTATCAGGGGCATCTCATGGGGCCCCCTACTGACCCCGGGCCCTCGGGCAGTGCCCGAGTTTCCAAATGATCAGTCCGCCCCTGGGCATACATTTGGTGCCGATCAGTAAGTAAATCTCTACTGAGCCAGATGGGACTGTGCTGCTGTTGGAAGAGCAGAGTGGGAGGCAGAAAGGCCAAAGGTGTCAGAAGTAGAGTAGGGAATGAGTTCTTGAAAGAAGGACATATCTTATGGGCAGTTTACATGAACCCAAGAGCTATGGGATTGGCAGAAGTAGGGGATTCGAGGAGCAGTATATGCCATTTATCACTGCTACATGTCAGTGCAGCTAAAGAGTCATTTATCTGGGTGAAAGAGTGAGCATCATAAAGCTCTTCCTGTGGCCTCACCACATTAGGTCTATATAGGATGTGTAAGAGTCAGACAAATAGCCCCAGTGTGTATATATATATATATATATGTGTACATATTTTAATTTAGATGTTCAGTATGATTGCAGTAGACACCTTATCAGCAGTGAAGTGTTAGCGCAGTATTGGGAAGGACATTTATTTATTTCAGGTACTAATATAACACCATCAATTTACACAACACTTTCTACATATATATATATTGTACATTCACATCAGTCCCTAACCCTCAAGGGGTGTACAATCTAAGATCCCTAACTTACATTCATACATACACATACTAGGGACAATTTAGACAGGAGCCAATTCACCTACCAGTATGTCTTTGAAGTGTGGGAAGAAACCAGAACACCCAGAGGAAACCCACACAAGCACAGGGAGGACATGCAAACTCCAGGCAGGAGGTGCCATGGTCAGGAATTGAACCCATGACCCAGTTACTGCAAGGCAGCTGTGCTAACCACTAAGCCACTGTGCCGCCCATTTAAAGGTAAACGCCAATCTAAAAGCTAAATAAACCATTAAAATACAACAAGTGAAGCTGCTTTACCAGCCAAGGTAATTGCATTTCTGTCCATCCAGTTCTGAGATCCACACAGCCCTGCCAGATAGTATAGCCAGCCTGATGAGCTGACTTACTGTTTTTTTTATCGAAATAATTGTATTAATTGCTGGTATTTTCTTTTACATCTGTCTGGAGTTCAACTTTAAAGTGGTTCTAAAGGAAAAATGTTTTTACCTTAATGTATTCTCTGCATTAAGGTAAAATAACCTTCTGCATGCAGTCAACCCCCCCCCCCCCTCCTCCACCAGCCCCACCTTATACTTACCTGAGCCCAATCTCAATCCAGAGCTGTGCATGAGAGCAGCAGCTCTCTCCACTCTCTCCCTCCTCATTAGCTGAGACACGGAAGTGGAAGCCATTGCTGTCAATCACAGTCAGTGAGGAAGGAGCAGGGGCGGGGCCAAGCCATGCTCTGCATGTCAATGGGCAGACAGAGCAGGGCTTGGGAGCAAGAATACACAAGTGCCCCCATAGCAAGCGGACTGCTTGGGGGGGGGGGGGAGCCAGGAGAGCCAGCAGGGGGACCCGGGAAGAGGATGATCGGGGCTGCTTAGTAAAAAAAAACCTTGCACAGAGCAGGCGAGTATAACGTGTTTGTTATTTTAATTTTCAAAGTTTAATCCCTTTAAAGGAGAACTCCTTCTAAAGACAGTGAAGTACAGCAATCATTTTATCTTGCGGCACAGTGGGGTTGATTTACTAAACCTGGAGAGTGCAAAATCTGGTGCAGCTCTGCATAGAAACCAATCAGCTTCCAGGTTTTATTGCCAAAGCTCAATTGAACAAACTGAAGTTAGAAGCTGATTGGCTCCCATGCACAGATTTTGCACTCTCCAGTTTTAGTAAATAAACCCCAGAGAGTCATATGTATGACATGTGCGCTAATAAACCATTACCCCTGGAACCTCTTCAAATTCTGACCTTTATTGTTGCATTGCACGCATAGGGCTCATTCACAGCCAATTTGGGCTATACATCCCCAGGAATCAGTGTTTTCCTGCAGTGGGTATGAACAGGCGATTGCGTTTCACAAGTAATTACATTAACTTTTTGAATCATCTGACCCTAACCACATATAGCCACTATATTGCAAGTAGCCGTGGCGCCTGTCATTGATTTGTACTGGCTGCTGGCCGTGGTAGATCACCATCGGCTGTTTATTCGCACTGCAGGGAAATGCTAATTCTTGGGGGCGTATGGTACCAATTGGCCATTTGGATTAGCACGTTGTGGTTCCATATAGTCCCTGGATCTCATGCAACCCCAACAACTCCCATGATAATGCTGGTTTGTGAGAACATAAAGCTAGCAAACCAAACTAGCATTTATTTTTCACCAGTAAAATACATCCAATTCCTAGTTCGGCTTTCATTTCTTCCTCTAGGCCAGGGGTCTCCACACTTTCTAAACAAAGGGCCAGTTTAGGGGGGCCAGACTGTGGCCGCTGGGAGTTCAAAGGGTTCCAACATCAGTGGGAAAAAAAATGTCCTATCCTTGGTGTCAGTGGAAAGGTCAGTGACCTATCATTTGTGTCATTGGAAGGAATTATGCCCGGTTGGGGGGGGGGATAATGACCCATTGTTGGTCTTTTGGGGGAAATTGTTCCCTGTAATTGATGTCAGCAGGGGGGGGAGAATTATGACCCATTGTTGGTATCAGTGGATGAAATAGTGCCCCAAGGGCAAGAAGTCTTCCTTCTTGCGGACCCTGGGGAGTTTTTGGTCTGCTGATTCGAAGCAGTTGCAACTGTTTCAGAAAACGTTACTGTGTGCTTGATTGTTTTTAAAAGCCTAGAGCAATGATTTCCAAACTGCGGCCCTGGGGCCAGTGTGGCCCTTTGCTTGCTTTTATCCTGCCCTTGGGGCACTATTTCATCCACTGATACCAACAATGGGCCATTATTCTCCCCTTTCTCCTCCTGTATTACGGCTTGTGTCAGCCTTCCTGCTTGCGGACACTGGGCATTTTTGGTCAGCTGATTCAAAGCTTGCAACTGGAATCTGGGGGGGCATAGCCCACTCCAGCACCCCACCTAGATCCGGCCATGCCCCAGCCCCCTCAATACCTACCTGAGCCTCGTCGCGATCCACTGATGTAAAGGACAGCCTCGGCTGTCCCAGGCCTTTGTCTCTTCATTGGCTGAGACAGCCATTGGCTCCCGCTGCTGTCAATCACAGCCAGTCAGCCAATGAGAAGAGAGAGGGGGCAGGGCCAAGCCACAGCTCCATGTGTGAATGGTAAGATTGTTCTATTTGGGTCTAGTGGCCGGAGACAGTTTGTCAGACGACCCCCAAACACTGAATTCAAGCCACAGTACACTGTAAAGACAGTGAAGCATGGTGGTGCAAGCATCATGATATGGGGATGTTTCTCATACTACGGTGTTGGGCCTATTTATCGCATACCAGGGATCATGGATCAGTTTGAATACATCAGAATACTTGAAGAGGTCATGCTGCCTTATGCTGAAGAGGAAATGCCCTTGAAATGGGTGTCCAACAAGACAACGACCCCAAACACACCAGTAAACGTGCAACATCTTGGTTCCAGATCAACAAGATTGACGTTATGGAGTGGCCAGCCCAATCCCCGGATCTTAATCCAATAGAAAACTTGTGGGGTGACATCAAAAATGCAGTTTCTGAGGCAAAACCAAGAAATAGAGAAGAACTGTGGAATGTGGTCCAATCATCCTGGGCTGGAATACCTGATCACAGGGGCCAGAAGTTGGGTGACTCCATGCAACACAGATGTACAGCAGTTCTCAGAAACAGTGCGACTACAACCAAATATTCATGAAGTCATTCAAAGGAAAGCAAAATCTTCAAACATTTTTCAGTTTATATAGTGAATGTTTGAGTTTGTAAAGAAGAATACAAACACTGCTATTTTTTGAACAATCTAATATTCACTTTTCTTCAATTTTTTTAGAGGAACAACACAAATTTGATGTATTTTTCTTCATGTTTTGATTTGGAATAGAATTTGTCGTGTTGCCAATGCATTTGTGTGGATGGAAATAAAAGCTATTAGAAGGATTTTGAGCTTTATTCACTTTTTTCAACACACTGCTATTATTTTGAACACAACTGTACCTTTAGAGTTACTTTAAACCCTCGGGGGGGGGGGGGGTGTTCTAGTTTAACACAATGAAAAACTTCTCTAGTTAGACAACAGGAAGTTTCAGTGAACGGTGTTGGAAGTAGGAACTTCTTCAGCAGAGAGAGCGTAAAGTTGAGCAGTTAAACCCTCTGTTGTGGAGCTGGACCGACCATGGAAAATAAAGGAAGATATTTTTGCTTTAATCCTCAGTGTTAAGCCTGAAATACATTGACTGCAAGCAACATGATCGTTCCCCTCCTGATATTGTGTGTTTGTGGGTATACTCTCTCAACAGGTAAGTTCACGTAGCCTTGATAGCCCCACACCAAGTGTTGTACGAGTGTGAAGAGAGGCTTAAAGGGCTGTTCCATTTAGAACATGTTTTCAGTGGCTGCTGATAGATATTTGTATGCATGATTTTTACAATTTTTCAGTGAGATTAAATTGTCTTTTTATTTTAGATTTTGGATAGAGTGGGGAAGGATTAGAACAACTGACAGGTTTTTATTGTTGTCCAGGACTCTGTTGCGAATATTTCTCCTTCTTTCCATTCCCAGTGACAATGGCTTTGTTCTACAGAAAGTTATTATTATTATTATTATACAGTATTTATATAGCACCAGAAGGTTTGCTCAGCGCTGTACATTATAGTGGGGGACAGAACATGAGACAATACAGTGACAAAACAATACACGAGGGGTTCGAGGGTCCTGCTCTTTCGAGCTTACAGTCTAGAAGTTAAGTTAAAAAGAATCTGCAATGGAACACACAGAGAAATAAAATGTAGAAACGAGGAATGCTAAAATCGGTGTCCCTGTTGCAGGGTTGTATGGTGAAGCCATTGTCATTAGAACAGGTGTTGAGGGGAAAACTTTTTAAACAAACCCTCGCTAGCAGTGAAAACCTGGCAGGAGTTGTGATCCTAAAAATCATAGAAATACATTGATTTTGTGCATTTGTTTGTTATGCAAAATAAGTAACTAAGTGCATCAAAATTTAAAAAAAAAACAAAACACACACATATATACAGGACAGGAACGTGGGGAAATGCAGTTCTGGCACCTCCAGCACTGGATATATGTGATGGCAAGGGGTGCTGGGCTGTGCTGGAGGGTGTTGATGCTTGCTAGGGGATCTATTGTTGCTGGAAGGGATCTATTTTTGAGTGGAGTCTATTGTTGCTGGAAGGGATCTATTTTTGAGTGGAGTCTATTGTTGCTGGTGGGGGATCTGTTGTTGCTAGGGGGTGTTGATGCTTGCTAGGGGATCTAATGATGCTGGAAGGGATCTATTTTTGAGTGGAGTCTATTGTTGCTGGTGGGGGATCTGTTGTTGCTAGGGGGTGTTGATGCTTGCTAGGGGATCTAATGATGCTGGAAGGGATCTATTTTTGAGTGGGGGCTATTGTTGCTGGTGGGGGATCTGTTGTTGCTATGGGGGTCTTATGTATCGGAGGGGGCCATTTGTTGCTGTCAGGGATCTACTGTTGAGGGAGGGGTCTATTATTGCTGGCTGCTGGAGGGTTTAGAGATCTGTTGATGCTACAGGGGGTCTTTTGTTGCTGGGGGTATCTATTGTTGCCGGGGGCGGTTTTTTTTTTGCTGGCTTTATGGGATCTATTTTACTGCTTTTCTTGTTATCATTAATTCCAAACTACTTAGCACCATAACATAGTACCTGGTTCAGTTTTCTCTAAAAGGGGCAGCACTGGGAGGTGGGTAGGAGGTGGAACCACGGGACAGTGCTCGGAGGAGAATAGGGGGCGGAGAAAAGGGTCGCTCAGAAGGGAGGAGTTCCTGCACCTATTCCATCGCTAGCCTACTAAGCGACATATCGGCATGGATGTCACTCCACTTCCTCAAACTCAACCTCTCCAAAACTGAGCTCTTAGTATTCCCCCATCCCGTGCCCCCTCCCCTGACTTCTTCATAAATATTGATAACGCCATCCTCAGTTCATCCCCTCACGCCAGAGTACTAGGTGTAATCCTAGACTACCATCTGTCCTTCCAGCCCCAGATCCAATCGCTGACAAAATGATGTAGACTTCACCTCCACAACATCTGCAAGATACGACCGGTCCTAACCTCGGAAACCACTAAGCAACTTATTCCCTCCCTTGTTATATCTCGCCTTGACTACTGTAACTCCCTCCTCATTGGTCTACCTCATCGCAGGCTATCCCCTCTTCAGTCTATCATGAATGCTGCTGCCAGACTCATCCACCTTACTAACTGTTCTGTATCTGCCACCCCTCTCTGCCAATCCCTCAACTGGCCTCCACCCCTCTCTGCCAATCCCTCCACTATCTCCCAGTTGCCCAACAGATAAAATTCAGTACTCTAACAATGACATATAAAGCCATCCACAACACTACCCCAACTTACATAACTGATCTTGTCTCTAAATATCAGCCAAACAGTACTCTCCGCTCCTCACAAGACCTCTTACTCTCTAGCTCCCTCATCTCCTCCCATGCTCATCTCCAAGACTTTTCCAGGGCGTCACCCATCCTCTGGAACTCCTTACCCCAATCTATCAGATTATTACCTACTCTACTTGCCTTTTGGCGATCACTGAAAACCTATCTCTTCAGGGAAGCCTATCCTGCCCTCTGCTAATTCTGGAATCCTTTACTCTTGCAACCACTCCATCCCCCACAGTGACTACCTACTGTACCATTCACCCCTCCCTCCTAGATTGTAAGCTCCAAGGAGCAGGGCCCTCAAATCCCTCTTGTATTGAACTGTATTGTTACTGTATTGTCTCCCGCTATAATGTAAAGCTCTGAGCAAACCGTTGGCACTATATAAATCCTGTATAATAATAATAATATATATATATATGATTTATTGTACAGGACACCAAGGATGGGTCCTGGATGAACACTATATTTCACCCAAGGGGGGTGAATTGTATGCAACTGGTGTACTCAGAAGTTGTTCATTTCCTCATTTAGGACCCGGAATTTAGAGGCTCAAAGACATTTTTTTGGGTGGGAAAGATCCTCCAACCTTCACTACAGGGACTCCGGTCCCAAATGCATTAACCTATCACCAGGAAGAGGCCCTTAAAGACAAGAGGTGTGGAATAGTGAGAGTGGGCAAGTGTCTAAAAAACTTCATAACTGTTGTGTTCTGCTGGGAGTTGCCTAAAGTTTTGCTAAACCCACAACAGTAAAATCAGTCTGTATATGCAGTAAAGCATGCTTGTTGTACTCACTGTGGAACCTAAGGGGTTAATCCTCCGCATTGTGTAAAAAGGCATGACCCCTTTTGAGAATGCACTTGATGTGCGAAACGTGTTAAGGAGGAACCACACACGCCTGAGATGTCACGCTGTCACGACCCGCGGTCACCGCCACCAACAGGCGACAATCGCCCAGCCGCGACTAACAGTAATACGTCACGCCCACGGCGTCAGACCCCAGACCTTCTCACCAAACTCGTGACCGAAGGGCCGGCCGATCCAAAACCGCGGTGTGACGCGCGTAACAAGGCCCCACCCAGCTGCACCCTACACAGCGATTGCCCAGCTAATGGACTACAATCGGTGCCTGCAGCCTGGATGCGCTTGTTACTGGGTCAGGTTAGTTACGCAACTAACCCTATACTGCCACCACCACTTTTGTCGGAGACTGGGAAACTCCCGTTACTAAATATACACTATAATGATTGAAATATTGGTCTATATAGCACGGCCCGCGGACCTTGCTATACAGAGATATATGACAAACCGTAGCGTCTCTTCAAAGGCAGGGATTCGTGAATTGCAAGTAAGTGCTTAGAAACAGTTTAACACTTTCAGAAAGAAAGATTTATTTCTAACAGAGTCAAACAGATGCAAATAAATAGTTACAGAGATGACACAAGAATATATATATATGTATACAAAGACACAGCAAACAGAATAGCGAGAAAATACAGGGTAAGTTACTTGCCTTGCCTGGTTTTAGCAAATTCAAGTTGTGAGCCGAAAGGTTCTTTGATCTCCTCTGTTACGATGTTGCTCGGAGATCCCTGTGTGTGTGTGTCACAAACTCTAACTCTCTTAATAGGTCTCTCAGGGGAAGGGAAGGGGCTCTGACTTGGGAGTGGTCATTGGGAAACCCTACACTAAACTACCAGCTCATATCCCGTGATGTGAACCATACATTTGATCTGAGGACTGTGCACTTATTCTGGTTGGTTTGATAATGAGTGGGCCTACATAGTTTTGGGTGATAAAAGTGACACCTTTGTAGACTGGCTGGCTCCACTTCTCATGTCTTCCTGGTTGTCCCCCACACCATCTGCCAGAAGATAACCTTTGCCTCACAGGAATGCAGGGGGGATGTGAGGAGTGATTTGAGAAATGCCTCAGATAAACAGATAGAACACGAAAACGAGGGTTGAGGGGGAACTCCGCTCCAATTCTGATGAGCAAGTTTGCCACACACGCCAACGGATCAAGTAGGTCCGGTGGCCTCCATAACTACCCAGCTGGTTAGTGACTTGAACAGTTTTGCTGTATGACTTACATATACTTTACTGGCAAGTTCTTTCTATGTATGTTTACTACTCTGATTTACTAATAAAGATTTGAGATTTTGACCTACTACACTATGGCCACTATTCTCTGCTCCACACCGAGCATTTAATCCCCCAGGACCCTATGGTGACTACCCCAAGGCCCAGAGGAGAGTGACTCATTTGTGCTGACCCCCACCGCAGCCCCCATCAGTAGAGAAGACCTCTAAAGGCACCATTATTGTGAGAAAGCCTGCCCAGTGTGAGCTGCACCTTCCATAGGACAAGAGGGGACCTCTGGCTTTTATTATTGCGCTTTCATATTGCGCATCTGGTGAGTGCGCATTTCTTATATTTCCTACACGATATCTAGTGTGTGCCTCACTGGGAGTAACGAAGTCACCGTTTTTAATCTATTTGTTATTATTATTGGACATTATTTCTCTAGACTTTATACTCATTTTATTGGAGGTTGTGGTTAGCCTCAGATTCATTATAAACATATTGTTCATTAGCGTTGCACTTTTTTATATATTTCTTTTATTTTGTATGCTTGAGAGGTTTTACGGTTTCCTTTTAGTGTATCAGCTGCTTATATTTTCATTGCTTTAGCGCTCGCTGGACCACTCTTATCTTATGTAAAAAGACTGTTTGATCCTGTCTTCTCTGATCTTCACCTTCTGTTACTGTCCCCAATCCATCTGCTGATAGTACAGAGCCCTAGGAAGCACTCTGAACATGCTCATTTTGATGTGTATTGCTGGAGAGTTTTTTTTGGAGGGGAGGGTGCATTTTAGTTGCACAGGGCCAATCAGCACTGTCCATACAGACGGTCAGCGGTTATGCAGCCTCATAGGACAGTCAGTGGAGAATGAAAACTCCTCATACAAGCTTTAACCAGTGCTCAGCTGGACACTGATAGAACATAGAAATTCAATTATTTTAGTAAATATAAACTGCTAAAAACCTTTTCCCATTAGCAGTATATAGCAGTCTTGTTACTTCTATGTACTGTGGGAGACCAGATATAGTAAATGCAGGGTCCGGGGAGACCAGATATAGTGAATGCAGGGTCCAGGGAGACCGGATATAGCGAATGCAGGGTCCTGGGAGACCACATATAGTGAATGCATGGTCTAGGGAGACCAGATATAGTGAATGCAGGGTCCTGGGAGACCAGATATAGTGAATGCAGGGTCCGGGGAGACCAGATATAGTAAATGCAGGGTCTGGGGAGACTGGATATAGTGAATGCAGGGTCCGGGGAGACCGGATATAGTGAATGCAGGGTCCGGGGAGACCAGATGTAGTGAATGCAGGGTACGGGGAGACCAGATATAGCGAATGCAGGGTCCGGGGAGACCAGATATAGTGAATGCAGGGTCCGGGGAGACCAGATATAGTGAATGCAGGGTCCGGGGAGACCAGATATAGTAAATGCAGGGTCCGGGAAGACCAGATATAGTGTATACAAGGTCATGGGTTTAGCGACACTTTGAATTGTGCTTGGACTGGGTGATACTTTCTCTCGGTAAAAGCTTTGTGTTGCTGAAACACTTTTTTCTTATTGTACTGTAGATAAGCAGACTCTTATTTTGTTGTTTTGCTGAAATTAAGCCATTTTCTGTTTGTAGGTTAAACTGTTGCGTTAATTTACCTTTGAAAAACTAAAGACGTCCTGTTTGTTTAAAAACATCTTTTTATATAGTTCTGGAGCATTACCACAGTTACTAATAATCCCAGACTCTAATATATATATACACTACTGTATATTGCCAAAAGTATTGGGACGCCTGCCTTTAAACGCACATGAACTTGGCATCCCAGTTGTGGTGGTTTATGTAAGGATATATTTTATTTATAAAGGGCGTGTCCCTTTCCCTTAGATGAAATATTACAGTGCCTCCAGCCGTTAAAATACGGCAAATATTTAGTAAACCAATAATTTGGACACCTTGATAATTTGATCACCACTTATTATTATACCTTGAATTCTTTTAGCCAATATGATTTCGTACCATACACACAAAATTTGCCTTATAATAGATAAATATAAAAATTTATTTATGTACAAAAATTATATATATATTAACACGAAACGCAAAAGACTGGTGATAAATGAACATTGGTACACACAATCAAAAATATATCCTACCAATGTAAAACACAATAATAAGGTTTCTAACTAATTACATCAATATCACAATTTTAAATGATCTGATTATTTATTAAATTTATTAATAATTAATAATTTCGAATATCTCAAAGGTTATATTCTCACAAGCCGTGGCCATAGGATTGCAAGAAGCAAGCCCTTGATATATGATACTCTGGTTATTAATATTCAATAAATTATGAAATATGAAACAATTTTTAATATGGCAACAAACAATTTTTAACAGTAAAACAGGATCTCTCTACATATATCTAACTACCCAATATTGTTGTGATACACTAAGGTAATTTTATGATTCCACACAACAGAGAAAATAGGTAATACAAAATCAAATAAACAATCTCACCGCACCCGGCATTCAGACTAGGCAACTCTCCCGTGGATTTAGCTGGCAGTGGAACGCCTTTAGACTGATATTATAGGGCAAGTGATAGGTATTTAGTATGGGAGAATGTAGGAAGTTATAAGGATAGAGGTTTAGAAATTTAGTAAAGTTTTAGGAAGTTTGAAAAGATGGAAGAGTAGTTATTCAGCAGAGATCTTCTTCAGTCAGGTTTTCTTTTGCTGCGGTCTTTTCTTTTGATGAGTTTTTCTTGATGAGGTCTTCTGATGAGGTTTTTTTTTTCATGAGGTTCCTTTTTTTGTTAAAGGTACAAGGGCTTTTATATCCACTAATCCATTGTTCTAAGATACCTTCCCACCAGGCTTCTTGATTGGCTAGTTGAGAAATGTGTGTACATAAGCTATTTCTCACCTGCCCGCCAGGTGGCGGTCATGTATCATAGAACAATTTGAGTATTTGAGATGACTCACCTTGGGTGGAATCTTAAGGTAATTTCAGGAATCAAATATACGTCTTTTTCCAGATATAAGTGATCATACCTATAATATTCTAAATAGGGACCATGGAATATAGGTGTATATTCAGTTATTCCTTCTTGAAATACCATCCTGTTTGTTTCTTGATAAGACATGTAACTAATGCTAGTCTATAATACATCTGACTTCCCATCATCTCAATACTCAAGTTAGTGATATATAGTTCCCATTGCTGAATATTTAGTGGTGTGTAAAATCTATAACATCTTATTTATAATATGTTTTTGTAATATATCTTTGTAATTATATACAGTCAATTTTTAGGCTTAAATGTCCTGAATTTCACCTCTTTGTTTTAGAACCAACATTTTTTATGTGTAGGGAAAAACTCTTTGTTTGCCTGGCTCTTGTATTGGAATCATGGTAAACAACTGTTAATGCTTTCACCCTTGGTGAACAATAGTATATTGTAATAGTTTCAGAGGTCTGTTGGTTCATCACACTCTGCAAGTTTTGGTTAAGCTTTCAACCAGTTGAGTTCCCGTCTCATTATTGTTAAAATGTTTGAAAGTCGAAGTCCTATCTGGCTATTTGTTTGACTTTCTGTATATGCATTCTTCTCAACCTCAATATACAAATAGTCCTTGTTGACAGTCCAAACAGTCTTATTGTCTTGGAAAAGACTCACTTCCCCCATTCTCCATTTCTTAACTAGAATCCTTGAGGGTTCAACCAAGACAAAATTAACTCTTAGCATCCGGCTATACTGAGCTGTTTGTCATATAATATTATGTCTTGATAAAGTCATATTTTTGAGACATAATTCAAAAGGTCCACAACAAATCCCCCTTTTTTTTGGGGTACAGGCACGTGTAGAGGGGTGTCTGTATCGAAAAACATGAGTGGGACTTTTGGTTAGAGTGATCGTTCGTCTTCTCCGGTGAAGTGAATGAAATAATAAAAAAAAATAATTTGTTTTTTTTTTTTATAATAAAATGGCAGCGGTGATGCTGGTTGGTCCTCAACTTGACTCGGCGTCTTTAAATGGACACTTCTGATGACGATCCTGGTCTTGTGATGAGGCCGGCCTGGCCTGGCACATCCACCTTGGGGTCCATGGGTCCTCCGCACGACAGGTCTCGTAGACGGTCTCCTAGGCGGGTCTTTTCCTCTGGACTGGCCCTTGGTGGCCTGGGACATCAGGTTATCGTCTCCGGATCGATCTCTGGCATCTGGTCTTTCCCACAGGACATTATAGCTTCCTTCTAGGGTCTGGTCATTGACAACTCCGATCGCCGGTTTAGTCATCGTCTGGGCCTTCCTTTCTAAATTATTAAAATGAACAGTTTAAGTATTGGATATACATAAAATTATATTACTGGATCCTGTAAGGCAAAAGATGAATTATATGTTCAAAGGAAATTTAATAATGATCTCAATATCTCCAGATAGGAACTGGTGGGTTAGTCTTCCAACAACTGCAATTGAGACTTTGGATGGCAAGCACGTAATTGGTTGATGTGCACCCATCTATCACTGATTTCACCATACCGGGTAACCTGCAATTTATATGCGACCGGAGAGATTTTATCAATGATAGAGAACGGACCTTTCCAAGATGGAAGGAATTTCCGTTCCTTGATCTGGTCTCTTGCAAAGTTGTATAGATAGACTTTGTCACCAATCTCATATTCCTTCTTGGAGGTTTTGAGATCATAGTATGTCTTCGCACTAGTTGCAGCTCTTTCCAAATTTCGCTGGGCAAAGGCAAAAGCATATTGCAGATGTTTACGTAAATCCTCTATGTACTGGTGTGTGGTGGTAGCATTGATCAAATTTTGATCTGTAGTGCGATACAATAAGTGCTGGGGCAGTACCATCCGTCTACCTGTCATCAGTTCAAAAGATGACATTTTTGTAACTGTATTCGGAGTAGCCCTCAACGCCATCAGGACCAGCGGGAGTTTGACATCCCAATCTTTGCCTGTTTCCTTAACAAATTTTTTAAGGACATTAACGATGGTCTGATTGTATCGTTCTACACCACCACTAGAGGCTGGCCGATAGGCGATATGCAATTTCCTTTTAACCCCCAAAATCTTCCACAATTTGGCCATCACTTCGCTAGTGAAGTGCGATCCTCTATCAGACTCTATCTTCTGTGGGAGACCAAAACGAGAAAATACATGATTTATTAGCAATGCAGCACATGTCTCGGAGCTATTATTTGGTGCTGGTATACATTCGACATACTTGGTGAATAAACATGTAACTGTTAACATATACCGATTTCCTCGTGAAGATTTTGTTACGGGCCCAATAAAATCCATCTGAAGGTCTGACCAAGGCATACATATCCCCCTCTTCTGGAGAGGTGCTCTGTGAGTTGGCTTGGTAGGTTGAAATTGGGGACATATTAGGCAACCTTGGCAGTACTCCTTCACATCACGTAACATATGAGGCCAGTAGGCATAATCCCGCAGGATCTCATACGTGATCTTCTCTCCACGATGACCGGAAGTGGGAGCATCATGGGCATGCTGTAGCATCAAACCTCTAAATTTAAGTGGGACGACCCATTGTTGTACGCCACCCTTTGAGGTTCGTATCAACAATCCCTGGTATAAAGAGAATTGGGATTTGGATTTCATTAAGATACGTAAATCCTCCTTCCCACTACATACTTCCTTATTTATGGGATTTTGGTTGGGATCTTCCATATGACTATAAAACAAGCCAATTATTGGGTCTTCTTTTTGGGCAGTAATTAAATCCTCACTAGGAGAATCGTGACTCCACTGTAATGCATTTGGATCACCAGCTGTTCTGGCCTGTTGCCTGGTGACCGCTTCAACCTGTACGGTACCTAAAAATTGGTCAATGTCTAACAGTTCACCGGTGATTGCCCCTTCCTTGGCTAGAGAATCGGCCAGATCGTTCCCTTCCTTCTCGGCACCTAGAACCTTGGAGTGGCCTTTGGTCTTCTTGAAGTGCAGGGTGATATCATTGGACCTTACCAGTTCATCGATGTGACAAAAGAGCTTACCATGTTTCATGGGTTTGTGATTACTCTTGTTCATGTTGTTTCGCTTCCACCTAGGGAAATACTCCACAAAACTATTCCTGACATAATTGGAATCGGTTATGATGGCACACTCTCTGATGTTGAACTCTATAGCCATCTCAACTGCTCTAAGGATTGCAGTAAGTTCAGCAACCTGACTGCTTTTTGGTCCAAGTTTGTATCCCACAGAAATTGGGGTGACACCTTGGGTCCAAACGATTCCAATACCTGCCACTAGTTGGAGCTGTTCCCCATCCTTGTGATGAAAAGCACAACCATCCACATATACACACGGCAGCTGTTTACAGTATTCTTCATCATAAACCTTGTAGGGAGAGAACAGTTGTTCTTCCAGAAAGTCAGTGTCCGGGGCCTCCATAGCAGGCGTAGTTGCGGAACAATCATGGAGCTCGGCTAGGCCCTGGGCTACTGGACTTTCCTTGTTCTGTTTGTACCGAATTTCAAGAGGCCACCCTTGCAAAGACAAAGTCCAAGCAGTGATGCGGCTATTAGACACATTTCCTCCCTTGATACGTTCACTCTTTAAATACTGTAAAGGCTGGTGTGCCGTTTCAACAATGATTCTCTCTCCCTGAATGTAACTGCGGAAATTCTGTAATGCCCACACGGTGGACAATAGAGCTTTTTCACAGTCACTGAACTTTACTTCAACCGGGGACAAAGTTTTACTGGCATAGGCAATCACCTTACTGACATCATCACGTTTCTGGTAAAGAACAGAACTCATACTTACCTGCGTAAACCCTGTCTCTAGATAGAAATTTTTACCCCCTTCGGGATATCTGAGACACGGGGCTTGTGTGAGACGTTCCTTTAATTCCTTCATGGCGTCCTCCTGTTTCTTACCCCACGACCATTCGACATCCTTCTTCAGTAGGTGAAGCAGTGGCTTGCTTATCTCGGCGTAATTATCAATAAACTTACGCGAGTAGTTTACCATACCTAGGAATGATCTCAATTCTTTAAGGTTAGTAGGGACTTTACAGTTCATAACCGCCTCAACTTTCTTCTTTTGTGGGTTCAAACCTTCAGCAGTAACTTCATGGCCTAGGAAGTTTACCTTCGTGCGACACCACTGGGCTTTTTGTAAGGACAGTTTAACTCCTGCTGCTTTTAATTGGCCCAGGACATGCCGAAGTTCTGTAATGTGTTTGGCCATATCAGTACTTTTGATCAGGATATCGTCCACATATGCCAACGTCCCCCTTTCGAAGGCGTCTGGCATGGCCTTGTGCATGAACACAGCAAATTCATGTCCGGAATTTATGAATCCGAAAGGCATTCTCACCCAACAATATTGTCGATTCCCAAAACTGAAAGCCAGTTTGTATTGGTCTTCCTCACTCACCTTTATGGTCCAATACCCCTGTGCACAATCCAAGGCTGTGAAAACTTGGGATCCTTGGAGCTGGGCGAGACATTGGTCTATGTATGGGACAGGCCATCCTGACATGTACACACGTTTGTTTAGCTGACGGAGGTCAGCGCACAGACGCCATTGTCCATTGGGTTTTAAGATACCCAGGATCGGGTGGTTGTAGGAGCTGTGGATGGGCCGAATTATACCCCTTTCATGTAACTTCCTGATAATCTCAGCTAGAGATTCATAGGAAGCTAATGGTAACCTATACTGTCTTACAAATACTGGTGGGGCATCTGGATCTGTTTGGATCCTAGCGATGTGTAGGTCAGTAGTCCCACAATCGTAAGAATCCTTGGCAAAGATCTCTTGGAATTCAAGGAGAAGCTCTCGGAGCAATTGTCGGTCGAGATCACTGGCACATGCATCGGCGAGGGCCACCATCTCTTCCACTAACTCCTTGAATCCAGGAAAGCTTTCCGGCTGACCTATCTCATATGCCTCTTCAAGTTTCGTGGTGAGGTCATTGGGTATGTGATGTGTGTGTGTGTTCTCCTGCCATCCAGGTTCTTTGGGGTACTCTTGTTCTTTGATTGGGTGATCAAAGACAATTGATGTCTCTTCGATTCGACAGGTGCCATCTTTAGAATTGAATGGATAAATGGACTCTATGGTGAAAATACCCTCTGGTAATGAATGGAATGTTTGTTCAATTAATTGTTCCTCCGACAAATATTCATCGGGGATGAGTCCAATCACCTGGTTAGTGACCCCAAAGGTATAATATTCAGTCTCTACCGCTAGACCAATAAGGGTCTCTTTGGGTAAGACGATGTCCTGATTGGACAGATTATGTACGTAAATGTACATCGGGGATTGATGTGTGTTGACTAGGGGCGTGTGTGTAATGTTCAGTCCCTCCCCCTGCATTTTATGGGAGAGGCATACCAATGCATCTGACCCCTTCAGTCTATGTCCCTTTTTAACTTGGATGGGGAGTATGAAGTTATTTATGCCCTTAGGAATTGTAATCTTTTGGGCTACCTGGACTTCAACAGCATAAGGCATCTGTTGCTGGGATTTTAAAGCTAAGTCCAGATTTTGGTATTTTTCGGGGTCCCCCTTTAGTCGACTCCATAAACAGTCATTAATTAGGTCGACTTGCATTGCAAAGCGATGTAATACATCGTTGCCAAAATAAATTTTAGTTTGGGGATTATCCAAGACTAGGAACACATGGGTGGCTGTTTTGTTTCCTACAGTGACGTTTAAGAGACACCTAGCCATTGAATTGTGATCATCAGAGTCATCAATGGAGTCTGAAATCCAATGACGTTGAGGTGTGGAGAAACGGATCATTTCCATTTCGGTCAGGTGTTTTATCAACCCATGGCTTACAAAGCTGTGTTCCTGTCTCAAATCTAGTTTGGCATATTTTGACCTATTAAGACCATTTATCCGGATGGGAATAAACAAGTCGCTGTTAACCCTTTCAATACCTGTCAAGAATTGGGTATGATCTCCCCCTTTTCTTGGTTTATCCTCCTGATGAAAAGATATCGTAAGGATGTTATCTTGGAGGGAGATATCTTTTATTTTATCTTGGGGAATTCTAAAAATGTGTTCCTCATCTCTTCTGATAGGGTTATGGTCATCAGGTTTGATAACCGTTACATCAGGAAGTTGACTGTTCCTGAAATGGATTTCTAATGATCCAGGCCTTTCTTCCACCAGGTGGCAGTGTTGTCGGGAATGGGGAGTTTTAAGTTTCCCATATTTAATCGGGGTATTTACCTGTGACCACAGTACTTGGTTCACACAGTCAACTATCGTGTTCAGCCTTTTTAGGAAGTCCATCCCAATTATCATGTGGTGCTGGGAGATGCTAGCAATGATGATGGGGTGTCTCAGTTCCTTATTACCCAGTTTCAGTTTAAGCCAGGCGGTACCCATGACTTGTAAAGGGTCTCCACCTACACCAATCAATGAGCTGTCAAAGCTTTTAAGTCTCGGCTTGGTGGGCATGACATTCGCCACTTTATCAAAATGTTCTTGTGACATGATGGTTGCTTGGGATCCAGTGTCTATTAGGCCGACAATAGAAAGATCACTGGCATCCTGCACCTGTACTGTGGCATAATATCTCCCATCAGATTCAGTCAGCTCACACATGAAATTAGTGTGGTTGAAGATCTGTGGGCCCTTCAATAACCTATGACTGGCTCTTATCTCACCGCATGTGGTGGACACATCACCCTTATCCTCCCTGGTGGGATTCTTGGACTGTCTCAAGACAGAAGCACAACTAGAAGTTGGCGCTCCGTCTGGCTTGTCAATCCCGACGACTTCCGATGCCGCGACTATATTAGGGGCAATAGATGGACACTGAAAAGCAGGAGAATCATTAATAACCAACAAATGGTCCCCCTTTGCCTGAGAACTAGCTTCTCCATTAGTAGGCGTGTCAGGGACGGGGCACACATCTCCTATCATGTGTTCTCCCCTGTTGGTTTAAGGCTTGGTTGCCTGTTAATTCTGTGACCCTTGGTTGGTCACAGGAGCTGCTCCTAAAAAAGGATTGGATGAAAATTGAGTGACAAGCCTGTCCATTTGTTCAGCCATTTTGCTGACCTGTACCTCTATTTGTCCAATACGCTCAGAGGAGTCATTCTGTTGATTCTCCCTCTTCCTATACTTACGCTTGTATTTTGGACGGGACTGGTAATGAGACTCAGAGTCAGAACTACTGCTCTGGTCCCGACGCCATTGTTCTCTCTGAGGTTTTGGGGTCTCCCTGTTATTAAAGGGAGCCTGGGGTACTGTTTCCCCCCTTTGAGCTTGAGGGTGTTCTTGGCGTGGAGGAAATCTTTGGAAGTCGGAGTTCTTATTAAAATTGGGATTCTTATTGTAATTATGGTTCCTGTTGAAATTGGGGTTCCCATAAAAATTCCCATGTTGGTTTTGGCGAGGATAATAGAACCTCCGAGGATACCATTGACTCCTTTGATTCTTATCACTATACTGACCCTTACCATACTTTTTATTCTTCTCACTTCCACTACCGTAGTTCCCTGGCTTTTGTCTATCCTTTCTCACCCACTGGTTTTGGGGTGCAAAGTTATGGACCTCCTTCACTTGCTGGGTTTGAGGTACAAATCTAGGGGAACCATTGGTTTTACCCCCACGGACTACTTCCGCATATGATTTCTTCTCTGCCTGCAAATTTGGATTTGGAGGGGAAACGGTAGTGGCTGCTACTATCTTGGGGCTATTTTGAGGTTCTCTTTTTATCCCGCCCTCACTGGACTGTTGGATCGAGAATAAATAGTCACTCTCTCTCACCAACCAATCAAGAGAGCATCCCTTTCTGTAATCCTTTGCAAGTCCCAATTTTATGTAAGCAGGTAATGCTTCATAGAATAGTGTCTTGAATTCTGGCTGGTTAGGATTGGGATCCTTTTCAGCCAGGAAATAGGCATTTCTGAGGACAGCCAGAAATTCTGCAGGGCTTTGGTGAGGACCACACTTTAAATTGTAGGCCGCAGCCTTGGCAGAGGTTACAGTTTTATAAGGCCCAAATTCCATGTGGCACTTATGTTTAACCTCTCTCCAGGACTGATTGGAATAGGCCCTCAAGGTCTCAAAGAATTGCCGGTATTTCTCTTCAAACACCCATGGCAGCAATTCTATTTTTGTGTGGTCATCTCTAATGCCCAGAATCTCTAACGTCTGTTCATATGTTTTCATGTGTTCGGTGATCTCAAGGGACCCTTTCTTAGAAAACATAGGAACAGTGTCCTTCAGGAACTTAATGACCTTTGGGGTGTCATATCTCCTGAATGACCACTGGGATTTCCCTTCCTGCCTATATGAAACCTCATACTTTCCTTCTGAGCGCTCTGGAGTGTATCTTAAAAGCTTAGGAGGTGACCTATATTCTGACCCTGCCTCACTATCAGATACTTCGCTGTGATGCGGGTATCTCCGCTCATCAGCCTCTGGCTTGACTGGGTTGGTCCGTCTTTGGACCCCAGAATTTATTTGGGCCGTCAACCTCATAATCTGCTCCTCCAGAGTTTTCTGCTCAGATTTTATCAAGGTAAGTTCTGACTGGTCATGCTTATCCCCTGGGTGAACTTTAATTTTGACAGGAGATAACCTCTCTGATCTGAAGTACTCCACCTCATCTTTTAAGTCCTGATACTTCTCTTGAAGTTGTTTTAATTCCTGAAAGTTTCTTTCATACAGGTCCTGAGCACTTCGAAAGTCTCCGACCAATCTATCATAATATTTCTGGGATTCGTCTAAACGAATACCGGCATGACCAAGCTTCCCTTTCAAAGACTCAATGTCCTGATTTTTGCTTTCTAACAAGAGGCGGGCCTCTGACAACTCCTCCCTTAGAGTCATGGTCCGCTGGGCAGCTCCAGCGGTCATAAACCATAACATGGGCCAAGCTTCTAGGAGAAGTCTGTCACGGCTTTTATCACTTTCTGCTCCAGCAAATGCTATTAAAAACCCAACAACCTGGCCCTTTTGGTTGAACAGGTCCTCAAAGGTACTCATAGCCTGCTTTTTCTCTTCATCCACAAATTCATTATTGCTATCCCCCAAACTTAATCTCTTGCGGAGATAATCTATTACTTCACATTCAACATACTTCTGCCAAGCACCGGCAGCTTTCCGAGCTGGCTTCATAGCTTCCTGCTCAATGCCTTGAGCCGCCATATTTTCCTCGTTATGCTTGGAAGAGGTGGATCCGTGATTACTGGATGCCATTTTGATACAAAATATATGTTTGATAAAGTGTACAAATATACAATCACCAGTGCGTTTTGTATTATGGTACGATTTCTATGGCTCTCAGCAGCGCCTCCAAATTTATCCTGTGGTGGTTTATGTAAGGATATATTTTATTTATAAAGGGCGTGTCCCTTTCCCTTAGATGAAATATTACAGTGCCTCCAGCCGTTAAAATACGGCAAATATTTAGTAAACCAATAATTTGGACACCTTGATAATTTGATCACCACTTATTATTATACCTTGAATTCTTTTAGCCAATATGATTTCGTACCATACACACAAAATTTGCCTTATAATAGATAAATATAAAAATTTATTTATGTACAAAAATTATATATATATTAACACGAAACGCAAAAGACTGGTGATAAATGAACATTGGTACACACAATCAAAAATATATCCTACCAATGTAAAACACAATAATAAGGTTTCTAACTAATTACATCAATATCACAATTTTAAATGATCTGATTATTTATTAAATTTATTAATAATTAATAATTTCGAATATCTCAAAGGTTATATTCTCACAAGCCGTGGCCATAGGATTGCAAGAAGCAAGCCCTTGATATATGATACTCTGGTTATTAATATTCAATAAATTATGAAATATGAAACAATTTTTAATATGGCAACAAACAATTTTTAACAGTAAAACAGGATCTCTCTACATATATCTAACTACCCAATATTGTTGTGATACACTAAGGTAATTTTATGATTCCACACAACAGAGAAAATAGGTAATACAAAATCAAATAAACAATCTCACCGCACCCGGCATTCAGACTAGGCAACTCTCCCGTGGATTTAGCTGGCAGTGGAACGCCTTTAGACTGATATTATAGGGCAAGTGATAGGTATTTAGTATGGGAGAATGTAGGAAGTTATAAGGATAGAGGTTTAGAAATTTAGTAAAGTTTTAGGAAGTTTGAAAAGATGGAAGAGTAGTTATTCAGCAGAGATCTTCTTCAGTCAGGTTTTCTTTTGCTGCGGTCTTTTCTTTTGATGAGTTTTTCTTGATGAGGTCTTCTGATGAGGTTTTTTTTTTCATGAGGTTCCTTTTTTTGTTAAAGGTACAAGGGCTTTTATATCCACTAATCCATTGTTCTAAGATACCTTCCCACCAGGCTTCTTGATTGGCTAGTTGAGAAATGTGTGTACATAAGCTATTTCTCACCTGCCCGCCAGGTGGCGGTCATGTATCATAGAACAATTTGAGTATTTGAGATGACTCACCTTGGGTGGAATCTTAAGGTAATTTCAGGAATCAAATATACGTCTTTTTCCAGATATAAGTGATCATACCTATAATATTCTAAATAGGGACCATGGAATATAGGTGTATATTCAGTTATTCCTTCTTGAAATACCATCCTGTTTGTTTCTTGATAAGACATGTAACTAATGCTAGTTTATAATACATCTTACTTCCCATCATCTCAATACTCAAGTTAGTGATATATAGTTCCCATTGCTGAATATTTAGTGGTGTGTAAAATCTATAACATCTTATTTATAATATGTTTTTGTAATATATCTTTGTAATTATATACAGTCAATTTTTAGGCTTAAATGTCCTGAATTTCACCTCTTTGTTTTAGAACCAACATTTTTTATGTGTAGGGAAAAACTCTTTGTTTGCCTGGCTCTTGTATTGGAATCATGGTAAACAACTGTTAATGCTTTCACCCTTGGTGAACAATAGTATATTGTAATAGTTTCAGAGGTCTGTTGGTTCATCACACTCTGCAAGTTTTGGTTAAGCTTTCAACCAGTTGAGTTCCCGTCTCATTATTGTTAAAATGTTTGAAAGTCGAAGTCCTATCTGGCTATTTGTTTGACTTTCTGTATATGCATTCTTCTCAACCTCAATATACAAATAGTCCTTGTTGACAGTCCAAACAGTCTTATTGTCTTGGAAAAGACTCACTTCCCCCATTCTCCATTTCTTAACTAGAATCCTTGAGGGTTCAACCAAGACAAAATTAACTCTTAGCATCCGGCTATACTGAGCTGTTTGTCATATAATATTATGTCTTGATAAAGTCATATTTTTGAGACATAATTCAAAAGGTCCACAACACAGTCTTAGGAAAAAAAAAATAAAACAGGGCGCACTCTCCGACTCTTCAACTCCCGAAACGT
The DNA here is from genome assembly GCF_062004578.1 of Staurois parvus. Lineage (NCBI taxonomy): Eukaryota > Metazoa > Chordata > Amphibia > Anura > Ranidae > Staurois > Staurois parvus. The sequence goes on along the minus strand of NW_028318370.1, from coordinate 4,717,172 downwards.
GTTAGCACTTTATACCCAAGGACCTCCGCTGTCCGCCATTGTCATCTTTGGCTCCTTGTCTCTGTTTTTATGACCTTTTTGGTTTGTGACTATAAATTTGTAATTTTACAGTAAATTTCCTATATATCACGGTTATGCACGAGGAGAGTTTTATTCTTTTTTTCCCGTGTCAAGATTCCCCGCTCTATCAAGGATGGCACCTCAGGGAGTGCTAGATTCTGTGTTTTCTGTGCGTCAAGAAGATTTGAGCGCTGGTTTCTGGTATTTGTTGGAGCATCCCAGTCTTAGTCCGTAGGGTTCAATATTGAGTTGGCCCCGCACTTTGCAGCTATAACAGCATCAACTCTTCTGGGAAGGCCGTCCACAAGGTTTAGGAGGTTGTCTATGGGAAGGTTGGACCATTTTTCTAGAAGCACATTTGTGAGGTCAGGCACTGATGTCGGGGGAGAAGGCCTGGCTTGCAGTCTCCACTCTAATCCATCCCAAAGGTGTTCTATGGGGTTGAGGTCAGGACTCTGTGCAGGCCAGTCAAGTTCCTCCACCCCAAACTGACTACTCCATGTCTTTATGGACCTTGCTTTGTGCACTGGTGTGCAGTCATGTTGGAACAGGAAGGGGCCATCCCCAAACTCTTCCCACAAAGTTGGGAGCATGAAGTTGTCCAAAATATCTTGGTATGCTGACGCCTTAATAGTTCCCTTCACTGGAACTAAGGGGCCAAGCCCAACCCTTGAAAAACAACCCCACACCATAATCCCCCCTCCACCAAACTTTACACTTGGCACAATGCAGTCAGTAAGTACCGTTCTCCTGGCAGCCGCCAAACCCAGACACGTCCATCGGATTGCCAGACAGAGAAGCGTGATTCATCACTCAAAAGAATACGTCTCCTCTGCTTTAGAGTCCAGTGGCGGCATGCTTTACACCAATGCTTTGCACTGAACTTGGTGATGTAAGACTTGGATGTAGCTACTCGGCCATGGAAACCCATTCCATGAAACTCTCTACGCACTGTTGTTGTGCTCATCTGAAGGCCGTACTAAGTTTGGAGGTCTTTAGCTATTGACTCTGCAGACAGTTGGTGACTTCTGCGCACTGTGTGCTTCAGCATGCGCTGACCCCGCCCTGTCATGTGACGTGACCTACCACTTGGTGGCTGAGTGGCTGTTGTTCCCAGTTGCTTCCACTTTGTTATAATCCCACTAACAGTTGAGCGTGGAATATTTAATAGCCAGGAAATGTCACGGATGGACTAATTGCACAGGTGACCACCTATCACGGGCCCACGCTTGGAGTCACTGAGCTCCTGAGAGCAACCCATTCTTTCACAAATGTTTGTAGAAGCAGTCTGCATGCCTAGGTGTTTGATTTTATACACCTGTGTCCATGGAGGGGATTCCTATGATTTTGAGGGCTGGATCAATACATATATATATATTATAAATAAAGAAATCCCCAGCAAATATTATCTAAGGGGAGAAGAAGGGGGGTAAGGCCTTATCAGAGCTGATTAGGGTTAACTAAGGGTTATTGGGGTTTAAATAGAAATCTATTTTATTTTATAAAAACGTAACTTCTAAGGTTGTGAAGTGATGTTATGTGCATTTCAGACGTCACAGTTTTGAGCTACATATGATCGAAATAATAAATACAATGAAACAATAAATTAATTCTTTGTATTTACTCAATGACACGTGCAGACTAATGCGGCTGCATTTTGAGTTATACAAAGCAATTATCAACTGTTATTCTGACAGCTGGTACTGCCCATAACAGCTGCAGAGGGGAGAGGCGGCAGAAGAAGAGGAAGATCGATGTAAGAGATGTCTACTAAAAACTTTGCTTACGTACTTTAGGACCTATCCCTTACATTTAAAATCCTCAATTATAATCACATCTCCAGACCACACATCACAATCATAGCATACTGAATACAGGATGTAATAAACTGCAGACTTTTTGACTTTTTCATACATTTGCAAACATTTCTAAATTTCTGTTTTCACCGTATCATATTGGAGTACTGAATGTAGAATAATGAGAAAAATAAATAATTGAAACAACTGCAGTATCAGGCTGCAACATAACAAAATTGAAAAAAGTGAAGGAGGTCTTTAAGAATGCACTGTTTTGGGGGTTGGACAAAAATACGGAAACACTTCATGATTTGCCGGTGTGAAAGTGATGACATGTTACGCATTGATAGCGGAGGTGATGTAACATTCTTTTGCTTTCGCTGTGTGATGAGACACCTAGCTAACAGGCGGGAAGCCTCACTTTCGTCATTCACAGCGTGCGCTGCTAGTTATGTGGAGTCATGTCAGAGCTTACTGAGCTTCAAAGAAGGCAAATTGCCAGCAGCGCCCGGGCGCCCCGGGCCTTATCTCCCTTCTTTATGCAACCTTGAACAGACGCTCGTCGCATACTTCTCTTTTATATGTTGTTCAGTGGGAGCGTGACCTGGGAGTGGATGTGGATCCGGAGGACTGGAATAGGACCTGGTCACTCATAGCTAAATGCTCATTCAATACCACCACGCTGGAGGCAGCCTATAAGGTATTGTTTCGTTGGTATTGGGTTCCGGCTCGTTTGGCCCAGGCTAATCCCGCTTGTAGTGATCGATGTTTCCGGGGTTGTGGCCATCGTGGCGATGTCTTGCATACCTGGTGGTCATGCCCGAGACTGGTCCGTTTTTGGTCTCGTGTATTTGGCCTCCTTTTCACGTTGTTTCATCTATCCATACGCCGGGATGCTCGGTATGCCTTGCTTCATTGCCCCATACCGGGTCTCTTGGCTCATCAGCAAAAGCTGGCGTCCTATTTGTTTTTGTCGGCCACCAGAACAATTGCTCAGGCCTGGAAGAGTTTGTTTGTCCCTTTTCAGGGGGTGCTGGATCGTATGACCAATATGATGCTTAATGAACAGATGTCGAGCATATGCAACGACTCCCAATGTAAATTCTCGAAAATATGGGAACCATGGTTGCAATATGCCTTTCCCACGCTTCCTTTGGCTAGTATGGAGATGTAATGGCGTTAGGCACTGGCGTTTGATGGTGGCGCTCTTGGATCTCTGCCCCCCTCTTCTCCTTTCTTTTTTTTTTTTTTTTTCTCTTATTTCTCTTCTCTTTCTTTCTTTCCATTTCTGTTAGTTTTTTGGGTGATAGTGGACAGCTGCCTTTAATTGCAGTTAGAATTTCATTACCGTCATTGTAACCTATGTGCCATTGATAGCCCCTGCGTGGGCGTACTTTCTGCCTTGTTGAAGTTAGAGCACTGTTTTTCTTTTATTATTATGTTTTTCAGTGCAATTGATAGCCCCTGTGGGGGCATGTTTTGTCGCCTCTGTTTTATACTGATTAAAACTAATAAAAACTATTGAAATACAAAGAAGGCAAATTGTTGGTGCCGCTTAGCTGGTGTCTCTGTGACTGAAGTTGCCAAATTTATTTACCATATTGCAAGGTACAGTATCAAAGGTCATGAAGGCATATACAGCTTTGGGGAAAATGTCATCTGATAAGCATAAGCACGATCCACATAGTCAACTGACCGAAACAGACAAAAGAACATTGCTCAGGATTGTGACCTGGAATAAGAAAATGGTTCTCAGAGGTTCACACAGTTCCCAACCACCGAATGTATTTACATGTGGCAAACACAATCCCAAGCTTACGATCAGGACTGTCCTTTGCCAATGGTAAAGCATGGTGGCAGCTCATTTATGGTTTGGGCAGCCATATCTTGGTATTCTGCAGGCTCCATCATCACCTTGAAAGGTAGAGACACTGCTATGTACAAATCTTGGCTGACCATGTGCACCCCATGGTGCAGACATGGTTTCCTGAAGACAGTGCCACTTACCAAGATGATAATGCTCCAATTCACACAGCTGGTGTTGTCAAATCGTGGTTTGACAAGCATGCAGGTAAAGTCTCACACCTTCCCTGACAGCAGCATTTGCCAGACCTCACTACCATAGAGCCACTATGGTCAATTTTGGAGAACAAGGCTTGGCCTCATTTTCCACTTCCAGCATCTCTGCGAAAACTGGAATATGTTTTGCATTAAGTGATATCAGATTCCATTATCCACCATACAAGACTTATATTTGTCAATTTCCAGGAGAATTCAGGCATTCTTGGATGCCAAAGGGGTTCCAACATCATATTAGGGATTGTTTTCGGTTTAACCTGGTTTTCCATATGCCTGTCCAACTCATATTCATTCTCTCTCTCTCTCTCTCTCTCTCTCTCTCTCTCTCTCTATATATATATATATTTGCACACAGTATGTTTTATAGGTATGTTATCCCACAAACAGAAGCAGAGATCAAAGATGCTACTGAGATGACTCATTAAGTAATATGACAGTAAAATCTTAAAGTGGTTTTAACCATTTCAATACCGGGCAATTTTACCCCCTTCCTGCCCAGGCCATTTTTCACGTTTTAGCGCTCTCACACTTTGAATGACAATTGCGCGGTCATACAACACTGTACCCAAACTAAAATTTTATCATTTTCTTCACACATCTAGAGCTTTCTTTTGGTGGTATTTAATCACCGCTGGGGTTTTTATTTTTTGCTAAATTAACAAAAAAAGACCGAAAATGTTGAAAAAAAACCCCATTTTTCTTTGTTTCTGTTATAAAAGTTTGTAAATAAATAATTGTTCTTCATAAATTTAGGCCGAGATGTATTCTGCTACATGTCTTTGGTGAAAATAACCCAAATTAGGATGTATTTTTTAGTTTGTAGGAAAGTTATAGAGTTCACAAACTATGGTATAGATCTGAAAATTGATCAATCCTGAAGTACTGACAGCCAATCTAATTTCTTGAGGTCCAAGAATGTCAGAACAGTACAGATATCCCCCAAATGACCCCTTTTTTCAAAGTAGACAGTCCGACGTATTTCATAAGAGGCATGGCGAGTTTTTTGAAGTTGTATTTTTTTTGTCATAATTTTTTGGAAAATTAAAAAAATTATTTTCACTATTTTTTTTTACATACTGTCACCAGTGCAGTACAGCGTCATCATATAACTGGCATGGTGGTGATCAGGGACACTGACTGGTGACAGTATGAAAAAAAAAATATATATATATATATTTTTTTTTTTATTATTATTTTTAATTTTTTATTACATTTTTTTTTTTTTTTTAAGATTTTTTTTTCATATTTTACTATGACCAAAGCAGTACAATGTTACCATAGTAACATTGTACTACTTTGGGGAAGTGATCAGTATTTTTTTTTTTTTACACAATTTGCTTATAGCAAATAATTACTTTGCTATAAGCAAGCATTTACCAGAATGACATCGATTCATTCAGGTTTTTTTTTTTTTTTGTGCTTAGCTGTGATTTGGCCACAGCTAATCACATGACATGTGCATGTGACCTGCTGTGACCATTCACAGCTAGACACTAGTATACAATGGATGGCATGAATTAAGCCATCCATTGTATACAACTGTCATGTGACCTGCTGTGATTGGTCACAGCAGGTCACATGCTACTGGCAACGGGGGCCGGTACTCAGATCTGTCATCGGCCGTGTCCGAAGTACGCGGCTCTGCAACTGCGTGAACTGCGCATGTGCGGGAGCACGCCAAATGGCGTGCACCCAGAAAGGTGAAGCATTTTTGCCGCCGCCAAACTGCTATAGGCTGGGCGGCTAATGGTTAAAGGCTCCAGCTCTTTTACCTTCATGCATTATGATTATTATAGTGCTATCATTAATAGATAAGAAAGTATAACATATATACTTGCTTTACCTTTTTTTAACAGTTCTTCAATTACTTCCTAGTTTCCAGACCTAGGCAAATGATGTAATAAATCCCAGGAGTCTTCGGGAGGGAAGGAGGGGTTGTCTCAGATAAGCACACACTCCTGCCTGCATACCTGATCTATGAGTAGATGGATTCCAGGAAGTAAATGCTATATGAATAATATGCCGTTACTCAAGATAGCCACGGGCAGAAATGATATGGGTGGACTCTAAAAATGAATTAAATAGAGTTTTGGTTTGTTTGCAGTGATGCAGGGTAGTTCCGCTTTAAAGATCTGCCTTCCTACTCTTCTGCATTTCAAGATGTCTTCTCCAAAGGCATTCTTCCCCCACACAGCAATTACAATTGTGCTATTGTACTTCTGCCTGACTCTTGTCCACCTGTGACAGAATGTTTTCCTTCTCTAATTCTGAGAATAAAGTCATGCAAGAATATACCGTATTTTTCACTCCATAAGACGCACCTAAGTTTTAGAGGCAGAAAACAGGAAAAAAAAATTCTGAACTAATGGACTGCAGACATAGTACTGGAGATGACCAGAGACTGCGGACAGTACAGGGATGACCAGAGACTGCGGACAGTACAGGGATGACCAGAGACTGCGGACAGTACAGGGATGACCAGAGACTGCGGACACAGTACAGGAGATGACTGCTGACCTTTGGGGAGGGGGGGAAGCGGGTACCTGAATTTGACAGGTACCCGCTCTTACCTGTTCCTCTATCCAGCTGTCTTCCCGGCTTCTGTAGTGTTGGCGCTCGGCATGACAGCCGGATGCCCAGTGCGCATGGGCGAGAAGCTCTTGCGCTGTGATTGGTCCGGCGGCTTCTGGGATCTGTCATGTGTCCCAGGTACCGCCTTACCATTCACAAAAAGCAGCGCTTCTTGCGCATGCGCACTTGGCACCCGGCTGTCATGCCCAGCGCCCACACTACAGAAGCCGGGAAGACAGCTGGATAGAGGAACAGGTAAGATCAAAGAACAACTCCGCGGAAGTAAGAGCGGGTATCTGTCAAATTCAGGTACCCACTCCCCACCTCCCCAAATGTCAACAGTCATCTCCATAAGGTCCCGCTGCAGAGCTGAGAGGCCGGCCCGGTATTCTGACATGGCGGCGGTGGAAATACCGGACCGACCGCTCCATATTCGCTCCATAAGATGCACTGACATTTTCCCCCCTTTTTTGGGGGGAAAAAAGTGCATCTTATGGAGCGAAAAATACGGTACTCAGGAAAACCTGGAAAAAGAGCTTGTATGCCCTTCCACTTCACCTACAGGGGCTTGTCGGTAGGGCGAGGGGTAGGTAGCTGATGATGGACCTTCCTCTGTGTTCCCCATTAACTGGGTCTGGGCCACATCAGAGGACTACCCCTGGGTTGGGTTCTTTTGGGCTACAATAGGTACCGGATCACTTTCAACACACATGGGGTACCTTTGCTTCTCATGCCGTTTTCATCAATGCCCTGGGACAAGGCTGAGGTTGCCGTTAGGGAATACTCAACCTCAAGGCGGGCCTCTGACACTTAGAGATGAACAACACAAAGCACTTTTACACTATCACTGTTATTCAGTTAACTGTGAGGCCCCAGGTAAATGTACATCTTCCCACGGTAACTTGCAATTAGATGGGCCATGCCGAATACTGACCATAGCCAACTGTCCAATGTTTTCCTACTACCTGTCCTAGTAGCAGCATGGAGCTCCGCCATACACATAGTGTGGGCTCCACCATGCACTTAACTGTATCTCTTGAACCTCTGGAGACCTCTGCAGGGGAGCTCGATTGCTATGGCAGAATTCAGCATAGGAGGTGCCAATAACATCTCCTTTGTAGCTAGATGCAGTTCCACCTATGACAGGTAGGTATTTCAGACAGGCTGCTTTGACTGACTGTACCTTCGTTGCTCATTGCAACTACATGTATAATTCACACTACGATGACTCTTAACATGCTCACCCTTCATACCCCATGTGCTGGTGACCCAAACTGAACACTCAAAGTAGAACTGTGCCGGTTACTTACACTCCTTTAAGTGACTTAAGACCAGGCAGAAGGCAAAGTTTCAACACTTTACTTTGAATAGTCCATACAAAGTCCAACGACCCCACAGAACAGTCATATTCTGCATTCCTAATCCCTAATCATAACTCAAGCTTAAGTTCTGTCCCGGTATACCTGCAAAGGTAGAGTCTCTGCATATCCAGGTCCCAAAAGTGGCATTTTACAGTGACTTCGGGTCGAACCCCAAGCTGGATGGCTTTTATATCTCTCAGAACATGCTGATGGAACAGCCGCAAGGCTCTCAAACTCTTCCAGGGGGTCTGCAAGGAACCTCCTTCTTTCTCCAGCTGCTTGTCCTCTTCTTTTTTTCCCCTGGGCTCTCGGCTTAGAACCACTGTCCCTTTTTATTTTTTTTTTCCAAAAAAGATTTTTATTAGAAGAAAGCATTCATAACGATACATGTACAGATGGAAATCCAAGGTCGGACAAGGTAAGGCGCTTCCCGTGTCGCAGACGGGTCAAATCACAACAGGCAATACAAAACATACCATTGTAAAACATTGTGTCCCTTTTTATAACCAAAGGAGCAGTGGGTTGAACCCAAAGATCCTGCCTAACGAAAACCTGGGATCTAGGTTAACCCCAACCCTCCCATCTAGGGTAGTGCCTATCTAGCTTATTTTAACCCATTTACAGGCTGGATTCATTTTTGTGCAAATGAAAGATAGAAGCTTCAGACCCTGTATTGACCACTGTGGACTTTATAAAATTGCTGTTCTCAATCGTTATCCACTACCTATCACCTAACTCATCTCTCAAATTCAGGGTGCTAAAAATCTTCACTAAACTTGATTTGAGAGGGATTTATAAGCCAGTCCACTTAAAAAGGGAGATGAATGGAACATATTATTCCTTTCCACTTTAATGAAACTCTCCGAAATGTTATTACCTGTTTTAACCAAATCTCCACTAACTATCCTCCTGAGACTTCTGTTTGTCCCACTTTCTTTGCACCTTCAAGTGCTGCAGAAAATCCATAATTCACCTGCTGGACACCCCAGCTTCAAGCAGACTCTTGTGATTGTCTCTAGAGACCTTTGAAGGCCTTCCCTTCACTCTGGCACTCAAGACTTTGTTGATGTCTCTGAGACCTGTGCCCGTAATAAGACTCAACTATCCAAGCCTGCTGTCCTTCTTCGTCCACATGGACCTATTTGGCTATGGATTTTATTGTAGACTTTCTGTTCAAGGTAAAGTAATATTAAACCCAAAACCAAAAATTATATATATTGCAGCTTACCAATCATTAGATGTGGTGGCTGCATTAAGTTTTTTTATTGGACCATTTTTCCCTCTTTTTTCACCAGGTGATCTGGCCAGTAACACACCTCCTCTATTAGAGCACCCCAACTCTGGATGAAGGAGCACAGGGAGCACAGAGGACAGCAGCATTGTTAATCTGGGGGAGGGGAGTGTAAAATATACGAGCAGATTTAGATACATTAACAAATTGAAGCCAAACTCAAGCTCAGTTACGGCAAACAGTTTTTTTTCCTTTCATGATAAAGATGTTAAATGAATACATAACAGCTGATCATTGTAAGCACCGCAGTGGTCAGTGGTAAATGGTTTGTCTCATCCCTGTAACTGATAAATTTCTGCTGGAGAGCTTATTCTTTTGAAAAAGAACAGATTTACTGGCTGCATCACCAGATGAAAATAGAAGAAAGGAAACCTAAAAAAGAAAATGAATACAGCCACTACATCTAAGAATTGGTAAACTGAAACATAATCAATGTTTTCTTTTGGGTTTATTACCACTTTAAGCACATATTCAGGTGCTCTTGTGCTCATCAACATAGAGATAAAGTAGCATGAAAGGAGTAGTAGTAGTGAAAAGTAACGTGTGACATAGATGCAGATTAGACACGCAAAGTTGGACTTTTCTTTTCACATATACAACCTCACCTTTTTACCTAAAGAATATGTCAACCCAGGCTTTCACATTCCTGATATGTGCCTGCTGTAGCATGTACTTGTATGAAAAAGTCTCCTGTTCTCTTTTTATTGCTTCCTTTGTGTGAAATCCCTGGTGTTCCTGCCAGTCCCTCTGCTTTCCTATTAAAAACTGACCTCACTAGGCAGTAGAGCACATCCATCTCAGCGTGGTCAGTTTTCTGGCTGCACTGCACAGCCATTCACTGCGAAGATTAGTGTATTGCTGTTTCTCCTCCCCCAGCTCTCTAAGATCCTCATGCAGCTGAGAACCGAGGGTATGTGATCAAAAAGGAAGGAAAAAAAAGGTAGTTATAGTGTTTTTTTTTATATGTATACACAAGTGATTTGCCATTTCTATTTTAAACTGAATGGGTTGTTTTACAAGGTGAGGGTTTACATATAGAGGCGTACCTCAGTTTACAAATGCCTCGGTTAATTTTACGTAATTTTCGGTTTATGAATGAAAATCCATGGAAAATAATGCCTCGGTTTACAAATTTTTTTCACAATACGAAGTAAGTTTCCCCAGCATGCATTGCGCCTGGGAGGTTTATAGCGCCGCCCCGTGCCTTTAAAGTGCACTTTATAAAGAGTTTTCAACAGAAGACTTTATTTGACTTTTTTCTGACCTCCGGAACGGATTAATTGGTTTTCAATGCATGTACAATTTTTTTTAATCATGTCCCTGTACAGTATTTATGCCTTTAAAGTGCGCTTTACAAAGAGTTTTGAACAAATAAGACTTTTTTTACTTTTTTCTGACCTCCGGAACAGATTGATTGGTTTTCAATGCATTTACGAATTCATTTTTAATCATGTCCCTTTACAGTATTTATGCCTTTAACCCCTCGCCTACCGAGCACTTATACCCCCTTCCTGCCCAGGCCAATTTTCAGCTGTCAGCGCTGTCACACTTTGAATGACAATTGCGCGGTCATGCAACACTGTACCCATATGAAATTTTTATCCTTTTTTTTACACAGATAGAGCTTTCTTTTGATAGTATTTAATCACCTCTGGGATTTTTATTTTTTACTAAACAAACCAAAAACAACTGAAAATTTTGAAGAAAAAAAAACATTTCTTAGTTTTTGTTATAACATTTTGTAAATAAGTGATTTTTCTCCTTCACTGATGTGCACGAATGAGGCTGAAGTGATGGGCACTGATAGGCGGCACTGATGGGCACTGATAGGCGGCACAGATGGGCACTGATGAGGAGGTACTAGTAGGTGGCACTGATAGGAATTGACAGGCATCACTGATGGGCACTGAAAGGCAGCACTCATATATGACACTGATAGGCAGTACTGATTGGCACTGTCAGGCGGCACTGATAGGCAGCACTGATGTGCATTGATAGGCGGCACTGACTGGCACTGATATGTGGCACTGACTGGCATCGATAGGTGGCACTGATAGGTGGCACTGAAAGGCAGCTCAGATGGGCACTTATATGTGGCATTGATGTGCACTGGTAGGCACTGATATGTGGTATTGATGTGGCACTGATGGGCACTGGCAGGTGGCATTGATGAGCACTGACAGCTGGCATTGATGGACACTGACAGGTGGCACTACTGGGGCTACACTGATCATCAGGGCACACTGATTATCAGTGCCCTGATGATCAGTGTACATGTCCCCTCTGAGGAATGCCGATTACCGGCTCTCCTCTCCTCTCCTCTGTCAGCGTGACCGCTCGAGAGGAGAGAAATGCCGATAACCAACAGTTCCTTATTTATATGCGATCAGCTGTGATTGGACCAGGGGCGGACTGACAACTCATAGGGCCCCCAGGCAATAGGGGATCATGGGGCCCCTGTGTCCTTGCCCAAACTCAAAAAAGCCTATGAAAAAGGTACCAGGGGCATCTCATGGGGCCCCCTACTGACCCTGGGCCCTTGGGCAAGTTTCCAAATGGTCAGTCTGCCCCTGGATTGGACACAGCTGATCACATGACCGAGCTGACGTCTTCAGCTCTTTCCGTTGATTGGTGATCTGCTGTGTCCAAGGGACACAGCACACCACCGTTCACTGTGCTGCGTGCCCCCAGAGCCGCGCATGCGCGGTTAGAGTGGGAGGACATCATATGACGTCCTCCCAGAACAAAAGAACTACCTTGACCCCCTCATTTCCTTATATGGTGACCGGGAGTCAGTTACAGTGCACTTTATAAAGAGTTCTGAACAGATGAAAAACTTTTTGTTCTACTTTTTTTCTGACCTCCGGAAAGGATTGATTGGTTTTCAATGCATTCCTATGGGAAAACCGCATGTCATTTTACAAATTGATCGCAATACGAAATGTCCCGGAGAACGCATTAAATTCGTAAAACGAGGTACGCCTGTACTTGAGGTGAAAGACTGATTATGCCTTCTCTGATGTGCATAAATGGTTACTGAAATAGAAAGCAGAAGTCCCAGGTAGGAAATATGAAAAAGTGTTCTGAGTCAGTAGAAGACATGACAAGCATTTACACATCCTTTTCTTTCTTGACTTTACAGTTCCTATGATGTGAAGGTTCAGTGTGATGGTGTCTTTGAAAAAAGTTCATTCTGTAGGCAACAGTACAAAGGGGACTCCTCTGTTTTCTAGATTCAGGATGACACAGAAATTAATTTTCACTTATCAAATGCAGCTTGCAAGAGCTACAAGCATTTCCTGAGTATCAGGGACACCATGGGGTTCATTATTGCAGCAGAACACATGTACAACAACTGTAACTGAAACTGAGTCTAGAACCTCCAGATGAGGCTGGGATCTGCCTGTAGAACCCCCAATCCCCCCCCCCCCCCAGAATTTAAAGACACCTTATACATCAGCCCTTTTTAACAAATATTGTACTAATGTAACAGGAGAATAAATACCAAATATATAGATTGGTATTATGGGCTGTCGCTATATGGAGGTCTGCGCCTACATCCCATATTAATGAATAGATATCTTGAAAAATGAAGGGACTTTAACCACTTCAAGTCCGGACACTTTTACCCCTTCCAGTTCAGGCCAATTTTCAGCACTATCACACTTTGAAGGACAATTGCGCGATCATGCAACACTGTACCCATATGAATTTTTTAGCATTTTTTTGAGACAGATAAAGCTTTATTTTGGTGATATTTATTCACCACTGGGATTTTTATTTTTTTTTGCTATGTAAATTAAAAAGTCCAAAAATTTTGAAAAAAAGTGTTTTTCTTATACAATTTGCAGATAAATAGTATTTCATCATAAATCTTGGCCAAAATTTATTCCGTTATATTTTTATTAAAAAAAATATAACCCAAGTTAGTTTATAACCAAAAATTATAATTTTAAAACTTTTTTTTTACTTTTTTTAATATTATTTTTTCTTTATTATTATTTTTTACATACTGTCACCCTAGCAGTACGGTGTCACCATGGTGACACTGTACTACTTGTGGGGGGTGATGAAGATTTTTTTTTTTTTTTACTGATTGCTTTTACACCCATAAAGGATGTAAAAGCAATAATTTCTCCTTCTCTCTAGCTGCATTCTTGCAGCCAGTGAGAACTACTGAATGAGCTGTGATTGGTCACAGCTTGTCACATGGTACAAGGCTGTTGTGAATAGCCTTGTATCATGTGACCTCTGTGATCATTCACAGATTTCACACGTAGTAAGCAATTATGTCACAAGTGACATCTTGTTTACTACTCTGCTTGTGATCACTGATTGGCCAATCAATGATCACATGATCGAGACCTCATACAGAGGTCCCATCCGACGATCCGTGTTCCTCTGTGTCCGAAGGACACAACGGCACCGGATCGCGGTGCTGCACGCTCCTAGGGAGCGCGCACAAGCAGGGTGCGGGGAGGACGTTTATAAATGGCCACCCAACCCTGCACTGCCACCGTCCGGCCGTTTATATACAACAGCCTGACAGGAAGTGGTTAAAGGTGCTTCACAACATGAAAATTATTGTAATCCTAGATAATTTCTTTAAAATTAAAACATCATTTATTGAAATACATGATTAAAATATAAATATATACTGTATTGCAATCATTGACAAACCCTACTATTATATTCAATAAACTTAACTAGTGTTTAAAGCGTAACTTAACTCTCCCGACTAACCCCAATGATTTTTCTATACTTACCTGTATTGCTGTGTTCTCCTCAAAGCATATATACTGCTCAAAAAAATTAAAGGAACAATTTTTAATCAGAGTCTAGCATCAAGTCAATGAAACTCCTGGGATATTGATCTGGTCAGTTAAGTAGCGGAGGGGGTTGTTAATCAGTTTCAACTGCTTTGGTGTTAATGAAATTAACAACAGGTGCACTAGATGGGCAAAAATGAGACGACCCCCAAAACAGGAATGATTTTACAGGTGGAGGCCAATGAAAGGGCCATAGAAGGTCCTTAACCCATCAGCAGGACCGGTATCTACTCCTTTGTGCAACTAGGAACAGGACGAGCACTGCCAGAGCCCTACAAAATGACCTCCAGCAGGCCACTGGTGTGAATGTCTCTGACCAAACAATCAGAAACAGACTTCATGAGGGTGGCCTGAAGGTCCAACGTCCTCTAGTGGGCCCTGTGCTCACTGCCGGTACCATAGAGCTTGATTGGTATTTGCCATTGAACACCAGAATTGGCAGGTCAGCCACTGGCCTCTGCTTTTCATAGATGAGAGTAGGTTCACCCTGAGCACATGTGACAGACGTGAAAGGGTCTGGAGAAGCCGTGGAGAACGTTATGCTGCCTGTAACATGGTTCAGCATGACCATTTTGGTCGTGAGTAGTCAGTGATGGTCTGGGGAGGCATATCCATGGAGGGACACACAGACCTCTACAGGCTAGACAATGGCACCCTGACTGCCATTAGGTATCGGGATGAAATCCTTGGACCCATTATCAGACCCTACGCTGGTGTCGTGGGTCCTGGGGTCTTCCTGTTGTAAGACAATGCCCGGCCTCATGTGGCGAGAGTATGCAGGCAGTTCCTGGAGGATGAAGGAATTGATACCATTGAATGGCGCCCACACTCGCCTGACCTAAATCCAATAGAACACCTCTGGGATATCATGTTTCGTTCCATCCAACGTTGCACCTTAGACTGTCCAGGAGCTCAGTGATGTCCTGGTCCAGATCTGGGAGGAAATACCCCAGGACACCATCCATCCTCTTATTAGAGGCATGCTCCGACGGTGTCAGGCATGCATACAAGCACAAGGGGGCCATACAGACTACTGAGGACCATTTTGAGTTGCTGCAATGAAATTTCAGCAAAATGGACTCGCCTGCTGCATCATTTTTTCACTTTGATTTTCGGGGTGTCTTTGAATTCAGTCCTCTGTAGGTTGATAATTTTCATTTCCCTCAAACGATGGGGCATCCTTAAATTCCTAACACATCACCCAGTTCACATCAGTATAGATAACCAGCATGAGATTTTTCCCCATTTGAGATCTGATGTGTTTTCAAAGTGTTTCTTTAATTTTTTTTAGCAGTGTACTTACCAGCACACCAAAGCCAGCTTTGTCGCATTGCAATCCACTGTTCAGGTGTCACACAGCGGGTCCTGCGCCGTCA
The DNA here is from genome assembly GCF_062004578.1 of Staurois parvus. NCBI lineage: Eukaryota > Metazoa > Chordata > Amphibia > Anura > Ranidae > Staurois > Staurois parvus. The sequence goes on along the minus strand of NW_028318370.1, from coordinate 4,701,809 downwards.
TCTTGGTTCTCTTTAGCTGACTGCCTCTTCCAGGTATAGACAACCAGCTCCGATGACGCACCAACCCCACCCCTGGCCTGCTCTCCAAACTGCCCAATCCAGATTTGTGTGCCAATTCTGCAGCCCCCTGGGAGGTAAGATGCAAGAATTCCAGGAAGCTGCAGGTTGAGGGACATGTCATTGTGGCCTATGACAGAATGGTAGTAGGGGAACAATTAAAAAAATAGCAAAGAAGAAGCAGAGGAGAGAGTATTTAGTTCTGCTTAAGGATATCCACCTTTAAAAAAGAAAAACAAATCCTCAGTCCCTAATGTAACCTAAACTACAATCTCTCCACTCAGGTTCCCATATACCTCTTCCTGATGGTGGCCTCCTCTGAGTTTACAGTCCGAAATCTTTTACTGCGCTTCCAGCATCTGTGCAGTAACTTCCCTTAGATTTGACTTTTCTCCAACACTAGAGAAAAAAGAGTTCTTCAAACAGTTTCTGCACGTTTTAAAACTCTATGATATACACTCACTGGCCACTTTATTAGGTCCACCTTGCTAGTGCCAAGAAACTCTCCCCCTCACCATTATACCACCACCAGCCTGAACCATTGATACAAGGCAGGATGGATCCATGCTTTCATGTTATATACGCCAAAATCTGACCCTACCATCTGAATGTCACAGCAACCAGTCTGCCCATTCTCCTCTCACCTCTGACATCAACAAGGTGTTTTCCTCCACACAACCGCCGCTCACTGGATATTTTCTCTTTTTCGGACCATTCTCTGTAAACCCTAGAGATGGTTGTGCATGAAAATCCCAGTAGATCAGCAGTTTTTGAAATACTCAGACCAACCAGTCTGGCACCAACAACCATGCCACGTTCAAAGTCACTTAAATCCCCTTTCTTTCCCATTCTGATGCTCGGTTTTGCTCGAGTTGCTGCCGTGTGATTGGCTGATTAGAAATTTGTGTTAGCAAGCAAGTGAACAGATGTACCTAATAAAGTGGCCGGTGAGTGTGCATGTGTACCTATATATATATATATATATATATATATATATATATATATATATACTGCAAGCCCCTGCATGCCACTTTGCACCTATCTACTCCCCCCACCACTAGGTATAGAAAACCTTTGGCTTTCCGCTAATGATAGCATTCAAAGTCCCAGTGTGCCCCTTTCAAGCCATGCTTTTTTTGCAATACATAGTTTTAGAGCTCCTGGATTTTCCAGTCCATGCCACCACCAGTGCCAGCCAGTGTGCCCTCCTACAGGTGGGTGGGTGTCCAGAATTTAGTTGTATCCTCCAAGGGGACAGCCCCTCCCTAGGTGTTCATGGTTCCCCATCTAGTGCAGCGGTGACCACTCCAGTGCCCAGACATCCAACATTGGTGATCTGAAGAACTCTAGGCTACCTGACGCTACCCCCAAGCTCCATGGCCAACTGGCAATGTTGCTAAGCATTCCATGCTGGGAGCTGGAGTGTGGGGTGAGAAAATGGACTAGGATGAGAAGTGGAACAGATTCAGTCTCCATTCTCTTCATGCAGGGAATGGTGCTGTGCTCTAGCAAAGGGCTTGAAGACAGCCAGTGGTATAGGGTGGGCAGGGCCGCAAGAGGGGTTGCCTAACTAACTCCGTGATAAGCAAGTGCTTGCCAAACAACAGCTATTTACATGTAGCTCCCTCCTGCAGAGGGGCCGCTCAGGATATCTCCGATTCTCCCACAATAGTACAGAGGCTTCCATCCACAAGCACAGTTCCAAGCACACCGACAATACAGGCTCAGTCTAGAGGATGTCTTTTTAGAATTTATTGCTGAATAACTTGAAACAGGAGAGGGATTTCAAGACACTTCAAAGCAATAGTAGCAATCAACAGGAGAACAAGCTTCTTAACAGAAATGTTTGTAGCAGCAGGTACACGCTAAAGTCCCAACATCAGGTAATCCTCAAAAAACGAATGGGTTGTGATCTGGTGCCGAAAAGTGGTGCACCAGATCACAAAAGTTAGCACTGCACAACACAATTAATTTTGCCGGAGGGACTTTATATGAGGCACATCACTAAATAAACAAGTCTAAACAAGACAGTATGATCATATCAGTCCATTCTCACAATGTCCCAGGAGATGTTCGCCACCCATCTTCCACAAGTAGATCCTCAGTGAGGCCCCATTCCCACCTTAGCAATTTGTAGCTTGAAGCTCCAAAATGCTTGAGAAGAAAAAAAATAATTATTCTCACTTGACATGGTTCATATCTCCACTCCAAGTCGCCTGAGGCTCAAATAAGTTGTAAAAAGCTCACAAACATCTGAAAAATGCTATATTAAAGCACGCAAAAACGTGCAAAAGTCGTGCAGCAAAAACACACGAAAAATGCTCATAGACGCTACGCTCAAGTGTGAATCCAGCCTGAGGGAGATAAGAAACCCTTCTTTAGACCAGAGCTTCAAAGCACTGCTCCCCAGAAAACACTCCTTTTAGCAATCCTCTCTAGGCCCTCGGCTCAGCTCCCACCATGGCCCAGGCTGCAATTCTTGTTTCTTTCTAGCTGCCTCCCAGGGGCAGCAGTCCCAGGAAAACTAAAACTCTCCTAGCAGAGGAGGAACTCTCCGGCAAGGCTTCCCAAACATTTGACACCTCCCCAGACAGCTTCTGGATGCCTCCTTCCAGGGATTGGCTGGTGTCATGTTTCACATGACTGTCATATACCTTTAAGTGTTGATTGTATTTTGTCTCTGCTCCTCCCATTCCTCTGGTTTAGTTTTGCTGTATAGATAGCCCACCCTCTTTCCCAGAAATGCATTTCAGCTTCATGCCTCATGTCTTATGGAAACAGATCACATTATGATCTTTTGACCTATCCGATGTTCATTGTTGTAAAATTCTCTCAGTTTATGGAATAAACTTCACAAGATCTACAAGGTGTCATCCGATCGAATCATTGCCTGTGTTATTCAACTAAGATTGGAGTTATCACTATCTCATGACAACTGTAAGTTACAGAGATCACACTTTCAATGCTTAGATTGGAGAGACAGAACAGCTGGGACATAAAAAATATTCATATTGGACTTTGACTCTCCATGCCCTATTTTCTGGAAGCTTCTTCCAGAAGCAGATGGTGAAAAATCAAACACCCAGATTAGGGAGCCTTGACCAGATAAAATAATAGATCACTACTCCAATGGCTACAGTGAAGCCAGCAACTAAATTTAAGCTGACATCCTAGCTAGTGGAGGGCGATACATACAGATACAGGCACTACAGGAAACAGCAGCTCCCTACACTTGGAATACATGTGAAAGGGGCAATGCACATAAAGAAAAAGGAGGGGATAGTGTTACAAAAGGTAATTAGCTGTGGGGGATGGAGTGGTAGAAAGAGTAGAGGATTCCAGTATTAGCTGGGGGCGGGGTAGGCTTCCCTGAAGAGATGGGTTTTCAGAGTGCGTCTAAAAGTGAGCAGAGTAGGCGATAGCCTGATAGATTGGGGTAGGGAGTTCCAGAGGACGGGTGAAGCCCTTGACAAGGGAGCTAGAGAGTAGGAGGTCTTGCAAGGAGTGGAGAGTATGGTTTGGGTGGTATTTAGAGACAAGGTCAGTGATGTAATTAGGGGCAGTGTTATGAACAGCTTTATACGTCAGTGTTAGTGTTTTGAATTTTATCCGTTGGGCAATTGGAAGCCAGTGGAGGGACTGGCAGAGAGGGGTTGCAGATACAGAGCGGTTAGTAAGATGAATGAGTCTGGCAGCAGCATTCATGATGGACTGGAGTGGAGATAGCCTGCGATGAGGTAGGCCAGTGAGGAGGGAGTTACAATAGTCAAGGCGTGAAATAATAAGGGAGTGGATGAATTGCTTAGTGGTTTCCAAGGTTAGGAACAGTCGTATCTTGGAGATGTTGAGGAGGTGAAGTCTACATGAGTTTGTCAGCGATGGGACCTGGGGCTGAAAGGACAGATTGGAGTCTAGGATTACACCTAGTACCCTGTAGTGAGGGGGATGGACTGATGATAGTGTTGTTGATCTTGATGGAGAAGTCGGGGGGGGCACGGGATGGGGGGAATACTAGGAGCTCAGTTTTGGAAAGGTTGAGTTTGAGGAAGTGGAGTGACATCCATTCCGATATGTCACTTAGTATGCTGGTGATGCGATTGGAGACTGAGGGGGTGAGGTGAGGGGTAGAGAGATAGATTTGTGTGTCATCAGCATAGAGATGGTAGTTGAAGCCATGGGAGTTTATCAATTGGCCAAGGGAGGAGGTGTAGATGGAGAAGAGGAGGAGTCCGAGGACAGAACTTTGAGGGACTCCAACAGAGAGAGGGAGTGAAGGGAGGTGGCAGCGTTATAAGTAACACTGAGGGAGCACTGCAATAGATAGGAAGAGAACCAGGAGAGAGTGGAGTCTCTGAGGCCAAGAGAGTGCAGTTTTTTGAGGAGGGGGTGGTCAACCGTGTCAAAAGCCGCAGAGAGGTCAAGTAGTAGGAGTATAGTATAGTGGCCATTGGTTTTGGTGGTTAGTAGGTCATTGGTGAGCTTGAGTAGGGCAGTTTCGGTGGAGTGTAGGGGGGGGAAGCCGGACTGTAAAGGGTCGAGAAGGTTGTTGTCGGTGAGATGGGAGCTCAGGCGATTGTAGACAAAGCGTTCTAAGAGTTTAGAGGTTAATGGCAGTAGGGAGATGGGTCTTAAGTTGTTCAGGTCAGTGGGGTCCAGGGAGGGTTTCTTAAGTATGGGAGTGATGTGCGCATGCTTTAGAGGGGAAGGGAAAGTACCGGTGGAGAGGGAAAGATTGAAGATGTGAGTGAGGAAGGATAGGATGGAAGAGGAGGGGGACCGCAGGAGTTGTGAGGGGACAGAGTCCAGGGGGCAGGTGGTGAGGCGGGCTTCAGAGAAAATCTTAGTGACCTCTTCGGTGTTAGTGAGGTCAAGGGAGCAAAGTGTTGAGGGGGTTATTGAGTGAGGAGTGCTAAGTGGGGTGGGTGTCTGAGCAGTGGCGAAGTCCCTACGAATTGGGTCAATCTTGTTTTTGAAGTGGTTAGCAATCTCGTGGGTGGTAAGTGAGGTACTGGGTGGAGGTGGAGAAAGTAGAGAGTTAAAAGTGGAGAAGAGCCGGCGAGGACTGGAGGAGAAGGTATTAATGAGGGTAACAAAGTAGGCTTGTTTGGCAGCGTGAAGGGATGAAGTGTACATTAAGAAGGCAGATTTATAGCAGGTGAATGCTTGTTGGGATTTGGTTTTACGCCATAGTCGCTCCAGCGCACGACTATGTCGTTTTAGGTTTCTAGTGTGGTCGGTCTGCTGTATCGGTCGGGGCCTAATGCTTCGTGTTGTTGGGGGTGCAAGCAAGTCTAGAGCGGCTGAAAGCGAGTTGTTGTAGACAGTGGTGGCCAGGTCAGGGGATGGATGCTGTTGTAAAGTTGGTCAGTTACAGAGTGGAAGGGAGCAGGGTTCCAGTTCCGGAGTTTTCTGCTGGTTATTATTTGCCGTTTGGAGGGATAGGTGTTTGAGGATGAGGAGACGGAGAAGGTGATGAGGTTGTGATCGGAGAGAGGAAAGGGGGTGTTTGTGAGGTTGCAGGGAGTGCAAAGGTGAGAGAAGACAAGGTCAAGAGTGTTCCCGTCAGAGTGAGTGGAGGACTGTAAGCACTGTGCTAGTGAAAAAGAAGAGGTTATGTGGAAGAGTTGGGATGTAGCCGGGTTATTGATGTTGATAGGGATGTTGAAGTCTCCAAGAATGATAGTGGGTAGCTCAGAGGAGAGAAAGAAGGGTAGCCAGGCGGCAAAGTTGTCAAGAAAGCGGGACACGGGTCCAGGAGGCCGATAGATCACTGCAATCCTTAGAGAGATTGGGGAGAATAGCCGGATGCAGTGGGTCTCGAAGGAAGAGAAGGATAGAGAGGGAGGGTTAGGGAGGACTCGGAAGGTGCTCAGTGGTGACAGAAGCAAACCAACCCCACCACCTTTCCGACCGCTGGGTCTGGGTGAGTGGGTCCAGATGAGGCCTCCATAGGAGAGTGCTGCGGGGGAGGCAGAGTCTGTTGCTTGGACCCAGGTTTTGGTGATCGCTAGGAGGTTAAGGGAGCGGGAGACATGGATGGAGTTGAGCTTGTTGCAGACCGAGCGAGCGTTCCAGAGTGCGCATGAGAACAAGAGGGTGGTTTTGGGGAGCAGGGGGACAGATATAAGATTGAGGGGGTTGCGGCAGTTCACGGAAGAGAGAGGATGTCTTGTGTGTGGGCGAGGTAGTGGAGGACCAGGGTTCGGGGAGATATCCCCAGAGGTTAGGAAAAGAAGAAGGGTGAGAAAGGTTGCATGGGAGTGGGATGTATATGAGCGTGTATGTCTTCCAGTTCTGGTGTTCGGGTCAGCAGGAGAGTAGAGTATCAGGAGGAGGTGATGAGAGCAGTAGTAGGGAGATGAAAGCAGTGAAGGTGAGATGTACAGTTGTTTGGGTGGAGCAGAAGGACAGAGAAAAGAGATTTTTGGGACGCAGGAGAGGAATATGAAAAGGATGAGTAGAGGAGGCATTTCCAAAGGTAAACGGAGTGGGAGTCAGATGTGGAGAAGAGTTTCCCCGGGTGCTTGATTGCAGATGGTCCGGTGTGCAGTGGAGTTTTTCGTAGTTGTGTCTCCCTGCAGCTAGAGTTCTCGTGCTTAAGTTCGGTAGAGTTCAGTTACGTGTCTTGTGGTCAAGGGTGGTACTGGCCCCAGGGGATCTATGGCGCCCAATGCCGGTGTAGAGGAGTAGTGGCATAGTTGGAATCAAGCTACAAGTTCCAATTTGTGTTAGTTCTAGATTGTAAGGTAAAATTTGACTCGGGGCAGTGAGGGATGGATGTCATCTGTACTCATCGGGGGTAGACAGAAGGGCCTCAGGTCCGGGTCAGGCCGCATCGTGGTAGGCTGTGGCAGGTCTCACCAGGCCGGGTTCATCTGCTGGGTTCAGGTGGAGATGGGCCCACTCCAGTTCGAGCCAGGGTGCCTAAATCTCCAGTTAGAGCCGGGGTGCCTGAATCTCCGCACCAGACCATGGGTGACCCCTGGTGACACGGCCGTGGGTGTCCGCGGGGAAAACCGCCGGGGTGGAGATGAGGATGGATGGAGATGGAGATGGCTTACTCGGATGCAGGGGACGCTGTAGAGAGCCTCAGGAGTTTACTGCTGCCCGGGTGGAGACCTGGGGCGCCTGAGCCTCGGGCTGTGCGGCTGCGCCAGGCCACGAGGTAACGTCCACGGGTGATGCGGGGATCGAGCAGTGGTAATGCTATGCGGGGTCCTGTCGGGGGCCGCAGCAGCCTGGTCCTGCCAGAAGTGGCCCTTGACATCGGTGGAGAGGGCCAGGGAGGCTGCTGGGGTGTCTGCTTGGTGTCTACCTGTTGATTCTGTGTCCACTGCAGTCTGCTTTCCTTTTTGATAAATATATAGAAAGTGCAGCGCTAAAATAAGTGAATGATATTATAGTGAAAATAAAGGACAAAGTCAATCTGATATATAGCGAAAAAAATAAAAAATAAAAATCAAATATAAAAAATGTTCAATAAATCATTCAATAAAATGAAAGAATGACTTTGCTATAAGCAAGCATTTACCTGAATGAAATTGATTAATTCAGGTTTTTTTTTTTGTGATTAGCTGTCAGGGATCTCCTCGATCCCCGCCATGATGGTCCCGGCGCAGGCGCAGTGCGCCGCCCAGTGCAGGGACTCGGGCACTAGGTCCGGGCCGGCCGCGGCGTTCGAGTTCGCGCATGCGCAGTAGAAGCTGCGGCCGCCCGCTGGGCACCAATGGCAGCGCAGGTTGGGATATTTAAATGGCCTGAGCTGTCATTCAGTGCCTTCTGGTCTTACCTGTATCCTGTATCCTGTGAACCTGTGAATTGTAAGTTGCTGACCCGGATTGTGCTCTGACCTTGCTGTATTTCTCCTGCCCTGACCCTTGCTTTGCCTGACCTCTCTCTTGAATGCCCCCTATTGGATCTGACCTGCTGTTGCTCACCTGGCGTGTGACCCGACTATTCTCTGCCCGCTGCCTTGTACCATACCGTCCTCCCTGTTACCGACCTGGCTTGTCTGACCTCGCACCTGCTCAGCCATCCATCAATCCATCTGTCCATCCCTCCCAGTGGGGTCTTCTGACCTCCTCATATCAGGCTCTTCCCCGCGGGAGCCCTCGGCGAATACCACTACCACTAACGGGTTTGCCCGGTAGTCACGACCTGGTCTCGGGGGGCTCCAAGTCCATCCCCACCATCAGGGGCCCTGGTGAACAAGCACCCTGGGACTTAGACTCCATGCTCTGGGAACGCCTATTTAGTGGAGTGCTAGTGGTACCGCCGGGTGGTCCCTTACAGTACCAGAAGGCCATGACGGAGCCTCGAGGAGGACCCTCCCCGCTGGAGGAAGTTTGTAGGCACCTGGCTACCTTTACGCAAGCTGTAAACGTATTACAGGACAGGTGTTTACAGATTGAAAATCGTTACCCCCTGCCATTGGTACCAGAGTTATTTCAGAGTTTAAAGGCTGCAGTGGTGTTCACGAAACTGGATTTAAGGGGAGCATACAACCTGGTTCGCATAAGGGAGGGGGACGAGTGGAAAACGGCATTCCGCACCCGCTTTGGCCACTTCGAATATCTGGTCATGCCGTTCGGTCTGTGCAATGCACCGGCCACTTTCCAACACTTTGTGAACCACATTTTTAGGGACTTCCTGGATGTCTTTGTTATCGTCTACTTAGACGATATTTTGATTTTTTCACCTTCTCTGGGGGAGCACAGAGTTCATGTAGCAAGGGTATTAGGGCGGTTGCGGCAGCACGGCTTATACGCCAAGGCTGACAAATGTTGCTTTGAACAGTCTAGCATTACTTTTCTGGGTCTGATTATCTCCACCGCGGGGGTCGTGATGGACCCTCAGAAAGTCTCTGCAATATCTGCGCTGCTATACATCTTTTGCTCAGGATGACTGGATACCACTTCTACCCTTGGCGGAATTCGCGTACAACAACGCGTGCCATTCGGCAACGGGGCAGTCCCCGTTCTTTTCCAATTATGGGTTTCACCCTACCTTCCTCCCGGACTTGGTCCCTGAATGCCCAATTCCAGGAACACAGGATACATTGACGTTCTTCTCCTCGAACAACAAGAAGCTACAGGAAGCCATCATTCGGGCCCAAGAAGACTACAAGAGGGAATTTAACAAGAGACGAAGGGGAGATCTGGTGTTGCGACCCGGAGAGAAGGTTTGGTTGTCTACATCCAACTTAAAGATGCTTTGCCCCTCAAAGAAATTAGGCCCTAAATTTATAGGACCCTTTTGCGTTAAGCGGATGGTCAACGAGGTGGCTTACGAACTTGTCCTCCCTGACACACTCAAAATCCACCCAGTCTTCCATGTGTCCCTGCTGAAGCCAGTGGTCCCAGATGCCTTCCCTGAACGAGAATCTAGACCTCCGGAGGCCATAACGGTTGAAGGGGAAGAAGAATTTGAGGTGGAAACAATCCTGAAGTGCCGAAGGAGGGGGGGCCAGACCCAATTCCTAATCAAATGGAAGGGCTATGGCCCTGAGGGCAATTCTTGGGAACCTGCCCATAATGTCCATGCACCCAGACTTGTCCGGAGGTTTTTTCGCGATCACCCGTGGTGGAGAGATCGGGTGGGCATCCGGAGGTTGCACGTGGGGGGGGCAATGTCAGGGATCTCCTCAATCCCCGCCGTGATGGTCCCGGCGCAGGCGCAGTGCGCTGCCCTGTGCAGGGACTCGGGCACTAGGTCCGGGCCGGCCGCGGCGTTCGAGTTCGCGCAGGGCAATGGCAGCGCAGGGCGGGATATTTAAATGGCCCTGAGCTGTCATTCAGTGCCTTCTGGTCTTACCTGTATCCTGTATCCTGTGAACCTGTGAATTGTAAGTTGCTGACCCGGATTGTGCTCTGACCTTGCTGTATTTCTCCTGCCCTGACCCTTGCTTTGCCTGACCTCTCTCTTGAATGCCCCCTATTGGATCTGACCTGCTGTTGCTGACCTGGCGTGTGACCCGACTATTCTCTGCCCGCTGCCTTGTACCATACCGTCCTCCCTGTTACCGACCCGGCTTGTCTGACCTCGCACCTGCTCAGCCATCCATCCATCCGTCCATCCCTCCCAGTGGGGTCTTCTGACCTCCTCATATCAGGCTCTTCCCCGCGGGAGCCCTCGGCGAATACCACTACCACTAACGGGTTTGCCCGGTAGTCACGACCTGGTCTCGGGGGGCTTCAAGTCCATCCCCACCATCAGGGGCCCTGGTGAACAAGCACCCTGGGACTTAGACTCCGTGCTCTGGCAACGCCTATTTAGTGGAGTGCTAGTGGTACCGCCGGGTGGTCCCTTACATTAGCTGTGATTTGGTCACAGCTAATCACATGACACAGTTGGGCTATGATTGGCCCAGCTTGTGCATGTGATCACTGTGACCATTCACAGCTAGACACACTTATATACAATTGAAAGGAAGCCATCCATTATATAGAACTGTCATGTGACCTGCTGTGATTGGTCAGTCAGGTACTGGCAAAGGGGCCGGTACACAGATCTGTCATCGGCCGTGTTCGAGCTACACGGCTGGTGACAGATCGCGCCACAGCGCGGCCCTGCGGGCACGTGCAATGCGCGCTCCAAAAAGCGTGGCATATGGCATCCACCCAAAGGGATGAGGTGTTCTGTCACAAGTTAGCCTGCAGCTCTTGTGTGTTTTTCTTGTGTGTTATCTGCTCCAGCCCAGGTTCCTGTTGTATGTTCTCCTATTCTTACTCCTTCTGAGGCAAATGTTTCCAACAACTTACATCTGTCAGCTTACAAAGTAGCTGCAGATTGTTATCACCAGGTGAGTCTCAAATTTCTCCCTGGTGACAAGGCTTGGCTCTCTACCAAGAATATCCATCTCTATACCTCTATGAAATTTGCTCCTCGTTTCATTGGTCCGTTTACCATCCTCCGCCAGGTCAATTCTGTTGCTTTCAAACTTCACCTCCCTTCACATCTGAGAATCCCTAATGTTTTCCATGTTTCTCTTCTGAGACCGTATATCATCAACAGGTTTTCCCGTCCTCATCGTCATCCTTCCCCAATAGCGAGTACTTTGGATCAGTATGAAGTCAAGCAAATCTTGGATTCTTAGTTCAGCAGAGGGAAGCTCTTGTATCTAATTGACTAGAAGGGATATGGTCCTGAGGAGAGGTGTTGGATTCCTTCTACTGAAGTTTCTGTACCCCGTCTGGTAGAATTGTTTTCATCAAACGTTTCCCCTTAAGCCTGGCTCTAAAAAAGTGGGGAGACCTCGTAAGAGGGGGGATACTGTCACAAGTTAGCTTGCAGCCTCTTGTGTTTACTCTTACCTCCTTGCTGCTCTTGATTCCTTCACATGTGTGTTTGTCTGTGCTCACCTGTGGGCATCGTCTGCTGTCCTCTGGGTTTTATGTCCTTCCCTTCAATCACTTCTTGGCCCGCCTGCTAGCTGGCTTGTCTATTTAAGACATGCTCAGTCTGTCCCACTTTGCCTGAGCAACTTCGTGTTGTTGGAGCTCCCGTGTGTTTCCAATGTGACTCCTATGTTGTCTATCTGTGTACCAACCCCGGCTTAGTTCCTGACCTTGCTTGTTTTATGCCTGTCCTGACCTCGGCTTGCCCGTTGGATTCCCTGTGTCTTCTCCCTTGCACCCTGCTCCCGCTAGCGGTATCCTCCACCTCAGCTGGGTGTACCTGGGGGCCGCGAGCCTGCTGCAAGTCCATCCCCGCCATCAGGGGACCTGGTGAACAAGCAGGCTGGGGCTTAGACTCCGCGCCCTGGGGAACCCCAAGCTGTGGACCTATAGAGCTCACTACCATAGGCATTCACATGTTCGCCTGGCTGCCATCTGGCTATAGGCCGGGCAGCAATGGGTTAACTTGCATACCCGCAGTGGTTTGCATGAACGGAGTGTGATTTTGATGTGGTGCGGAATTTGCAGCTATTTCTGTGCGTTTCCCACACCGCATCAAAATCCGTGTGCACAGAAGTAGGTGCAAATCCGCACTATATCAGTGTGAACTGAGCCTTGTAGACCTTCATGGGGATACTTTCTAGGTATAGGTATATATCAATATCTAGAATATGTGATTACACGTGATTGATTGATTCAACACACAATGATTGTGATATTTTCTGGATTCCAGATCTTCGTGTTGTGGTGGGGAGAAGAGGCGATTCTACAGTTCTACAATGTGGAGGGGATTCTGGAGACCAAATAACGGGAGTTATATGGAAGATCCATCACATCAGTAATTCTCGGTGTTTATTCTCATATGGTCCACACATGAAAGGAGAATCACAGATATACAGCAACTGCAGTACAAGAATGACACGAACCAATATAACACTGACCATCCAGGACAGCCAGATATCTGATGGAGGAAATTATACCTGTGAACTGTCATCTCTTAGAGGGACCTTCATCTATACAACTATTTTACAAGTATTAGGTGTTTTGAAACGTATTAATTTTTCTTTTCCAAAAAACAAAGTCGCTCCTTCAAATATTCAAGCAAAAATACACAATTAAATTCACTTTTAACAAAATGTATAGAGCAAATTAAAGACAGTAGGGTCCATTCTTCCCCAAGGCAAATATGCTGTTCATTCCCAAGGCAGGGAATTACACTTTGCAATGGAATGTTCCCTTGAGCCTAATGAATGAGGTGAAGCTCTGCTGACTTCCATCATTCTATCAGTGCAAGCAAAAAAAAAATGTTGATGTTCCATTTTTCATTATGATTTATTACAGGTACTTAAAAAATGTACGCAGAGCTTTAAATATATATATTGTACATTCACATCAGTCCCTAACCCTCAAGGGGGAGTACAATCTAAGGTCCCTAACTTACATTCATACATACACATACAGTTAGGTTCATATATATTTTGCCACAGATTCTTCAGGTATTTACCAAAACATATTCAAGCTATAGTTCTATAATGGATATGGGCTGACAGTGCGCAGTCTCGGGTTTAATTTGAGGGTATGTACATCCAAATTGAAAGGAAGGGTTTAGGAATTACAGCTCTTAAGAGTAGCCACACCGCCTTCAAGGGACCAAAAGTAATTGGACAAATGAATATAATCATATCTGGTAAAACCAATCATGGTGAGGACACTGCTGGACCGAGGGACAGGTAAGTGTTTGTATTTTAAAAGTCAGCAGCTACAGTTTTTGTAGCTGCTAACTTTTTTTTTTTTCAGCTGGAACTCTGCTTTACATAGAAATAAATTTGACAATAAATTTGACAAATGGCAGACTGATTTATTTTTGTTGTGGGTTTAGTAACACTTTAAAGTTTGGAATGTCACTTACTTGGCGCAATCTCATCTTTTATCAAAAATGTGGGAAATGTATTGCATTTGTTTGCCATAAAATTGACTTTAGTCTGTTTTTACTGAATTTTTGCATTCCCTAGACCTTTGTGATAATATCCTGACAATTGGATCTACCACTATTTTATTCTCTAAGGTGTCTGCTTTCAGAAAATATATCATGTTTGGGTCTGGAAAAATGTGTGCTAAAAAAATTCAAAACCGGCTCTGGTAGCAAAAGGGTTAAAGAGGAAATAAATCCTCCTATCCTTTACAGCCAAGGAAGCTGCTATCTCAGCCTCAATTTGATTTTCATTTGTGACCCTTGTCATTCACTGCAGGCCTTGACTGTGACCGTTTCGGGAAACAGTTAAATCGATGGGTTTAGTTCTGCTTTAAAGGGTAACTCCACTATTTTTGAGAAAAAAAAAACTTTCCCGTCTGGATGATCTACAGTATGTACATTGCACAGATTTTAACAAACTTTGTTGCAGATTTCTACCTTTTGCTATTCTGACGAAATAGCTGTTTGTCAGCATCCATGTGTAAAGTGAATGTGAATGGGAGTGATTTCATAATTACCAATCAGCTGCTGCACTTACAAAGCTCTAATGAGGAAAGTGGCAGGGTCTGCATCTCTTTGGATTTGTTTTCCCTTTGGGATTATCTCACCAAAAATGACATTTTTGTTGCAGGGGATGCCAAAATCTGACATGTATCTTAGTGCAGACCTCTGGGAAAATCTGTGAGCCAATCACACAAGCAGGAAATTACATTTCAGGGGGGCGTTCTTTATACCATCTGTGTACAGAACACCTCCAGGTTGCCATATTACATTCTACCGAAAATTACAGAGCTGCAGATTGAAAAGGAAAGGTAATATTTAATAACATTCAATTACAATATGACTTGTGTCACAGCTGTATATGCTATATTATTATTTTATTTGCTATTTTTTCCCTCATGAAAGTGGAGTCACTCTTTAAGCTGACTGAAACACAGAAACAGGGGTGAGGAGGTGGGGGGGGGGGGCAAGGTTTCCCAGAGGAGTGCAGTGAGGGTGTTGGTAGCAGTAAGAGGACACAGTCCATTATTTTTGCCAGAACATTTCTGTAGATACACCATTGTTAACAGCAGGGGTCTCAAACTACGGCCCTCCAGCTATTGAAGTACTACAAGTCCCATCATGCCTCTGCCTCTGGGAGTCTTGCCTGTGGCTGTCAGAGTCTTGCAAGGCCTCATGGGACTTGCAGTTCCTCAACACCTGGAGGGCCATAGTTTGGAGACCCCTGGTTAGCAGCAATAATAATGTAGTCAATAAATGTTTTAATTAATTTAAGTGTTACTAACCCCACAACAGTACAATCAGTCTGTATATGCAGTAAAGCATGCTTGTTATACTCATTGTAGAACCTAAGGGGTTAATCCTCTGCATTGAGTGAAAACGCTGTTTCATCCTGTCTTCTCTGATCCCCCTCCCCTTCTTCAAGTGTCCCCCCTCTTATCTCTTGGTAAGACATATCATGTGGATTCACTCTGCACATGCTCAGTTTGGTGTGTATTGCTTGAGAGGTTTTTTTTTCCTTTGGAAGGATGATCAGCACAGGGCTAATCAAAAAGAGGGTCGGAGGTTATGCAGCTTCTTAGGACAATCAGGGGAGAATGAAAGAAAACTTCTCCTATAAGCCTTAACCAGTGCTCAGCTGGACACTGATAGAATCACAAGACTGCTCTAACTGCTGATGAAAAAAGGTATTTAGCAGTTTATATTTACTAAAATATTTGCGTTTCCATGTTGTGTGTACTGTGGGAGACCGGATATTGTGAATGCAGGGTCCGGGGTTTAGTAACACTTTAACTGCTTCAGCTCCTCCCCATAACAGAAATACTGCTACAGAGCGGCAGCTGTTTGCAAAATCATGTATATATATATATATATATATATACATGAGTTTGCATTTCCGGGTAGGGGGCGCGCACGCACCCCACATGCGCGGCCGCAGCTGTCAATCACTGAGTCCTAGCCGGTGATTACTCGCCGATGCCCAGTAATTGCCGAGCATCTCTGATGGTGGGGAGAACTGTTTGTAAACAAAACAGTTCTCCTCCCTGTCAGCTCCTGCCCACTGCTTTGTATGGCTCTGCACAGCACAGCCATGCAAAGCAGTGTGCTTACAGTGAAGCACAAACACAGAACATAGTAAAACAGCACACAGTTAACCCTTTGATCGCCCCACATGATAACCCGTTCCTGCCCAGTGCCATTAGTACAGTGTCAGTGCTTTTTATTAGCACTGATCCCTGTATTGGTGTCACTGGGAATGTCAGTGACTCCAAGTCAGTTCCCCCCAGTGTCAGAATGCCCCAGTCCCACTATAAGTCACTGATCGCCGCCATTACTAGCAAAAGTTTAAAAAAAAAAAAAAGCCAAGTATATATATCGCCATTTGTAAACGCTATAACTTTCACATAAACCAATTCATTTACATGTATTGAGATTTTTTTTCGCAAAGACATGGAGCAGAATACATTTTGGCCAAAATTTATGGTGAAATGTTATTTTAAATTTTTTTTTACTGGATATATTTAATAGCAAAAAGTCAAAAATACAGTTTTTATCTTAAAATTGTTGGTATTTTTTTTGTAGCACATAAAAACCCGCATAGACGATCAAATACCACCAAAAGAAAGCTCAATTTGTGGGGAAAAAAATGACATAAATTTAATTTGGGTGCAGCGTTGCATGACCACGCAATTGTCAGTTAAAATAACGCAATGCTGTAATGCAAAAAATGGCCTGGTCAGGAAATCCTCTGGAGGACTGTTATTAATGTTTTTTTTTTTTTTTTTTCCTGTAGCTCAGCCCTCTGTGTCTCTGCATATAAACAGTAATGGATCTCTGGAGTGTAGAGCCATTGGTGGATTCCCGGCTGCAGAGATCTCCTGGATCCCACATTCAGATAATATAAACACAAGTGAAGTTAAAGATTCGGGTGACACCTGGACAGTGACCAGCACATATAAGTCTGATGGAGGCAATGTGACGTGCCTTGTGTCTCATCCCACATTTCAGAATCTCTGGAGCCAGTCTATTATATCAGAAGGTAAAACTGGTGAGTTCATGTTAAGAATGTTAGATTTCCCCAACAGGCATAGAAATCCAGCCTTCTTCCTTCACATTCCATCACCAACGTGGTAAATGATTTGTCCTTTTCAATAAAAGGTGACATCGGTAACAGTGGTGTCCCGAGGCAGGTGCAGGGGTTGTGCGCCGCACCGGGTGACACCTACCACATGGGGTGACCCGCTACACGAAAAGGTAAGTTGTAAAGCAAGCCGACGATGCACGCAGGTTGGTTCAGATTTGCAGATTGGGGAGCATAATGGATTGGACTATGATCCATTATGCTCAATCCACAGATCCGAACCAACCTGCGTGCATTGTCGGCATGCAACCTATACGGGGTGACACTGGACCCACTCCACGAAATGGTAAGTTGTAAAGAAAGCTGACGATCCCCGCAGGATGGATCGGATCTGCGGATTGGGGAGCATAATGGATCGGAGTCTGATCCATTATGCTCAAACTGCAGATCCGATCCATCCTGCGGGGATGGTTGGAGGGGGTGTCACCCAGTGTTATCACACTGGGTGACACCAACCCTAGGGACGCCTCTGATCGGTAAGCACATATAAATCAAAGACATGTTCCTACAAACCCAAGAAATGAAGCTTTTCTCCTCCTTACCTGTGGACAGTGACTAAAGCTGCCACTCACTTGACCATAAGCCCGGGTTCACACTGATGCGGGGCGGAATTCACTCCGGTTTGCGTGCGAATTTCGCACCGCATCATATTCGCGCCCAGTTCATGCGAGCTGCTGTGGGTGTGTATGTTAACCAGTTGCCACCTGGCCTATAGTCAAATGATGGCCAGGTGAACCTCTCGTCCCTCCGGTAAGGTGTCATATGACGTCCTTCCCGGTTCCCGCATTGCGTGTGCCCACAAGGCTGCGCTGTGGCGAGATCTGTCACCGGCCGTGTACCTCGGACACGGCCAATAACAGATCTGTGTACCGGCCCCGTTGCCAGTACCATGTGACTTGCTGTGACCAATCACAGCGGGTCACATGACAGTTGTATACAATGGATGGCTTCCTTTAGCTATTGTCTAGATGTCTAGCTGTGAATGGTCACAGCGATCACATGCACAGGCTTGGCCAATCACAGCCCATCTGTGTCATGTGATTAGCCCTGGCCAATCACAGCTAATCACAACAAAAAAAACTTGCAAATTTTTATAACAGAAACAAAGAAACGTGTTTTTTTTCAAAATGTTCAGTCTTTTTTTTGTTAATTTAGCAAAAAATAAAAACCCCAGCGGTGATTAAATACCACCAAAAGAAAGCTCTAGTTGTGTGAAGAAAATGATAACATTTTAGTTTGGGTACAATGTTGTATGACCGCGCAACTGTCATTCAAAGTGTGAAAGCGCTGAAAGCTGAAAATTGGCCTGGGCAGGAAGGGGGAAAAGTGCCCGGTTTTAAAGTGGTTAACAACACCCTGAAATCGGTTCACAAAACGCATTGCGATGTGCAGAATCAGATTGCATGGGTGTGAATACCCATGCGATCCCATTCTAGTACAGACTAAAAAAAGGGTCCTGCACCTTTTTGGTGCTGATGTTGTGTGATTTGAGCCATACAAAATGTATGGCTGAAATCGCACCACACAGAATTCGAATGTGATTTGCACAGGAATGCGGTGCGGTTCCTGTGCAAATCACATGTGCTGTGTCGCACCGCAGAAGTGTGAACCCGGGCTAAAAGTCATAACCCAATAATGTCATACTAACAGGGGCGGACTGACAACTCACGGGGCCCCCGGGCAATAGGGGATCATGGGGCCCCTGTGTCCTTGCCCAAACTCAAAAAAGCCTATGAAAAAGGTACCAGGGTCATCTCATGGGGCCCCCTTCTGACCCCGGGTCCTCGAGCAGTGCCTGAGTTTCCAAATGGTCATACTAATTAAAAGTTAAAAGCAACATCCATTAACCGCTTTCCCACCGCCCTAGCAGAAATACTGATACACGGCAGCAGGGCTGCGCAAATATATATAAGTAATTTTGCATTTCTGGGTAGGGGGCGTGCGCACCTACCTACCTGCGCCGTCATTGGCGGCTACAGCTGTTGATCACCGGATCCCAGCCAATGATTCCCCGCCAACACCCAGCGATCGCCGAGTATCACTGACAGGGGAGAGACCTGTTTATAAACAACACCGGTCTCTCTCCTGTCAGCAAGGACATGCTGCTGTGTATCAGCATTGCAATACAAAGCAGCATGTCTACACAGTAAAACACAACACAGCACACAGTTAACCCTTTGTTCGCTCCACATGTTAACCCCTTCCTGCCCAGTGCCATTAGTACAATGTCAGTGCTTTTTATTAGCACTGATCACTCTATTGGTGTCACTGGGGATGTCAGTGGCAGTTAGTCAGTCCCCCCCCCCGTGTCAGAATGCTTGCCGCAGTCCCGCAATAAGTCGCTGATCGTCACCATTACTAGTATATAAAAAAAAAATTCCAATATATATACCGACATTTGTAAACGCTATAACTTTCATGTAAACCAATTAATTTACACGTATTGGGATTTATTTTTTTAGCAAAGTCATGGAGCAGAATATATTTTATTCTAAATTAATGGCATAATTTGATTTTCAAAATTTTTTTACTGGACATATTTAACCACTTGGCGCCTCCCGGCCCTTCAAGGGTTTTAGAAGCTGGGAGGTGGGGCCAGGTTTAGGGTCATGTGACCGCTGTGACACGCCGTCACGGCAGTCACATGATTGGGAAAGTCCCGATCGAAAGATGAGATCGAGACCTTTCTGTGAGTACCGCACATGTGTGCTGGGAGTACGCAGGGTGCGCGCTCTCAGCACATATGTTTTTTTTAATAGAACGCAAATGTGCGGCTGCTTGGCGTCTAGGCCCAGATGCCGGGAGGCCACACATTTGCGTTCGGTCAGCGCCAAGATGTTAATAGCAAAATGTCGAAAATCTAGGGTTTTTCTTTCAAAATTGTAGGCTTTTTGCAGAAACGCACTACAGTCCATTTAACATGGTTTCCTATGGAACATGTTCACAACAATGCTTTTTTTGAGCTGCTGCATTTTTGGAAAGGGTCAGGGACTTTTTTAAAAGCAAAAAGCAGCGTTTTTGCTACAATAGAGTTCAATGGAGAAGCTGCTGAAGTGCGTTTTTGATGTGTTTTTGATACGTTTTGCGTTTTGCATTTTTATTCTGCCCAGCAACAAAACAGATTCCACTTTAACAACAAAAAAAAACAAGAGCTGAGCAAAACGCGGTAAAAATGCATCAAAAACGTGTCAAAAGCACTTATAGAAAAACACAAAACAAAAAGCACTGGAGAAAGCATCAAACGCAAAATGTATACATGCGAACCAAGCCTTATATCCAATCAAGATCTGATGGTGAAGGGTTGCTTCTGACACTTTATAGATGAAATTTAAACACAGAACCTTTTTTTGAATCACTTTATTTTACTTGTATATTTTTTTTAACTTATTTTGTTTGTTTGTCAAATGTATTTGTCATTTGTATTACATAGTGGGTGTAACAGAACCGGACCCCGACTGCACTAGGGTATTTCCGTTAGACTCCCGCTTCCCTGTCCGAACACAGATCCACGGACACCACCGCTGACCATACAAGACGAGACAGCACCAGACTTGTAATAAAACAGGAAATGGACTGCTTTATTTTAACACAGACACAAGATATATACACAGGGCGGGGCAATACATTTAGTAACAAGAGACACACAGCTGACACCTCCCACCAAGCCAATACACAAACACATACATCCCATAATAGTTTGCTCACAAGCAAGACACAATAGAACAATGGGACAACCACTTGGCAGTAAACAATGAACAACCCCCCCCCCCCCTATACATGTCTACTCAATAGCAGGACATTTCACCCTGTACCCCTAACAGGCACAGGGTGACTTACACATAAGAGGGATATGGGGAGCTGGGACAGGGGTCTCCCCACCCCTCCGAAGTGAACTGTGTTCCATGGGCCCCCCACCCAAAGTCACTCCCATCACAGTGGGGCAACAAAAATTCTGATTCTGATTTAAGTACTTGTTACCTGCCCACAGTAGATTTAATGCAAACAGGCAACACAGGCAGGCCAGACAATGCACCTGTATGCCCCTTGCTGGCCCATGCTGACCTATGCTTTGATTGGACACAGTACAAGTTTATTGGAAGATTTCAGCCAATGAGTTTGCTGAAACTTGCTAATTGGCTGTGTCAGATCTCACACATAGAGTTCTGTTCTGTGTACAGAGAACAGAAATCTGGCTGTTTCTTCTCCCTGAAAAGCAGGGAGAAAAAGCATCCAGATCAGTAAGTAAAAGCAGCACACATTACACTTGTTAGGCACAAAGTCAACTCTTTGATTACCCCTTGATGTTAACCCCTTCCCAGACAGTGTCATTAGTACAGAGTACATTGTACAGTACTATCACTGATCACTGTATTAGTGTCACTAGCGACATCAGTGTCAGCTAGTCAGTTAGTGACCCTCCCAACCAGTGTCTGTTAGTGCCAGATTGCCCACCGCAATTTCACAGTCACACTATATAGTAACGCAGGCCATGCATGGGTCGAATTCTGAATGATTTTTCAATCGAAAACATTGTTCATTCTGTAATCCGATTGTGCCACCAATGATTTCGAAAATTGGTCGTTTTTCATGAATTTTCCAGCATGTTCAATAAACAAAATGGGGAGGAACCACAAAAATTGGCCGGTGACATTGCCCTACTAACAGAGCTAAAATCGGCCGATTATTCTTAGGTCCGATTTTCGAATGAAAAAATATTTCGAAAATTGATCCATGTATGTATACCTTAGTCACTGATCACTCCATAACAAGTATGGTGTCATAGCTGCATAAATTCCAGTATCATTGTTTGTAGACGCTATCACACAAAACAACTGATGTACACTTCTTGGGATTTTTTTTTTTACCAAAGACATGTTGCAGAATACATTTTCGCCAACATTTATGAAGAAATTTGATTTTATTGGATTTATAACAGATTGTTGTTTTTTTCAAAATATAAAAAATTAAAAAACCCAGTGGTGATCAAATACCACCAAAAGCTCTACGGCCGCTTTCACAAGGGGCGGACCCATCAGCAGATCTGCAGTTCATCGGGGGACCTGCCCACTGATCCCCGCCGAGTAAGCGGATGACATGACTATTGCACCAGAGATAGGCTTGTCCACTCCCCATTACCACCATGACCGTTCCGTACAAACCCCCTTTCCCCTTAACCAACTATACTTACAAAAAACATGACACCAATTTTGGAGTAAATGGCCAACATGGCTTTTTATTAACAACACAAATTTAAATACACCAACCATTCCTTATAACAGAAACCCAAAGAATTGTTGTTGGTCTTCGAAGTCACCCCCAAACAATCCGAAATGCACCTGCGGACAACCATATACACTAGGCCTCCGGCCGCAACCAACCAGCTCGGAGACAACCATACCGTCCGCTGTGCAGCACCACCACCTTCCAGTTAAACCTTGGTTAGCTGGGAATGTCCCCGGGCATCCCATACCACCGATGGGTCCCACACCATTGTTTTTACCTTCCAAGATAAGAACCGCCTCCAAAGACCAACAACCGCCCAGGAACCAACATAACCCACTTTTACCTGGAGGGACCCAATACTCACCAAAAACAGGGAGGGCGGGAGGGAAGCTCTCACTCCTGACGTCCAGCTCAAACTGACGCCCCCTCACTGAAACCCCCCACCCTAAGGTGCAGGAAACCCCACCTACTCTCAACCTTCCACCAACCAAATACCCCCACTATCAAAAACAAACCCCTTGGATCTGCCTTAACCCTTTCTGTTCCTCCTTCCCCATTCTGGGCCTAGTCATGTATGCCCTGAGCCATTTTTTTCTTTCTTTTTTGCTACGGGCATTTCTGGTCCGTGTCAGCTCCTCTTATGGACACAGCCCCCTGTCCTCTATGGGTTATTGGTGGAAATGGGCTGCCTGTGTTTCCATCTGACTCTCATCTGATCTGATCACCCAGATGGATGGGAAACAGATCCCAATCTGTCTGTTTTCAGCAGACAGGGTCGGATCAGATGTAGACCAGTGCAAACGGACACATGTCTGTTTACACCCACCGCTCCATAGAGAGCAATGGAGCATCCGATTGGGTCCGCTTGATAAACGGACAGGCAGACCCAATTGGTCCAGAGGCCTATTTGTGTGAAAAAAAATTATATAAAATTAATTTGTGTACAGTGTTGCATGACCGTGCAACTACCAGTTAAAAAAGAAGTGCTGAATAGCAAAAAATACCCTGATCATGAGGTCAAGTGGTTAATTCCTGAGAGCAAAATACACATAACCAGTTGTTTATAGGAAAAAACAATTCCCTTTTAGTGGCACTTGAGATTTGAGTTCCCTGACTTTGACTTTCTCCGTTTATCATCTGTCAATCATTGTACAATTTTGTTTCTTTACAGTAAGTTGGATGTTGATCGGGATCCTTGTAGGCATTGCCATCCTTCTCATCTCTGCCTTGTGTATCGTCTACTGGAACCAAAAAAAAATCAGGTATTTCTTCAAGTGGTAATAAAGTCTGTTTTTTCACTGTTTATCTACAGGTAAGCCTACAATAGGTACTGCAAATATCTCCTATATACAGGGGTGGACTGACCATTTGGAAACTCGGGCAGTGCCCGAGGGCCCGGGGTCAGTAGGGGGCCCCATGAGATGCCCATGGTACCTTTTTCATAGGCTTTTTTGAGTTTGGGCAAGGACACAGGGGCCCCATGATCCCCTATTGCCTGGGGGCCCCATGAGTTGTCAGTCCGCCCCTGCCTATATGTGAGCTGTTTAGGAAATATTTACTGGTAAAGCAGCAACAACACATGCACTCTGAAGGAATGGCATGCCTGTGCAGTTCCTTCAGAGCCGCATGCCGTAAAAAGTGACTCCTGTGCGAATGCGTCATGACTCAGTCATTTAAGCTGCTGGAGCCTGCAAACCTGGAAGAAGGAGCGGGTGAAGATGGAAGCGCTGTCAGTGGTGACAACGCACCACTGTAGGACTTAGTTTTAACCAATTCAAGTCCGGACACTTTCACCCCCTTCCAGTCCAGGACAATTTTCAGCTTTCAGCGCTATCACACTTTGAATGACAATTGCGCAGTCATGCAACACTGTACCCATATGAAATTTTTTAGCATTTTTTTGAGACAGATAAAACTTTATTTTGGTGGTATTTATTCATCACTGGGATTTCTATTTGTTTGCTATATAAATTAAAAAAGACCAAAATGTTTTTTTAAAAAGTGTTTTTCTTTCTTTGCACATAAATAATTTTTCTTCATAATCTTGGCCAAAATATATTGTTATCTTTTTGGTTAAAAAAAAAAAAATACCCCAAATCAGTTTAATAAAAAAATTGTAATTTTTCAAAATCTGTTTTTAATATATATATATATACAGTGGGGCAAAAAAGTATTTAGTCAGCCACCAATTGTGCAAGTTCTCCCACTTAAAAAGATGAGAGAGGCCTGTAATTGGCATCATAGGGAGACCTCAACTATGAGAGACAAAATGAGAAAAAAAATACAGACAATCACATTGGCTGATTTGGAAAGAATTTATTTGAAAATTATGGTGGAAAATAAGTATTTGGTCACCTACAAACAAGCAAGATTTCTGGCTCTCACAGACCTGTACCTTCTTCTTTAAGAGGCTCCTCTGTCATGCACTCATTACCTGTATCAATGGCACCTGTTTGAACTTGTTATCAGTATAAAAGACACCTGTCCACAACCTCAAACAGTCACACTCCAAACTCCACTATGGTGAAGACCAAAGAGCTGTCGAAGGACACCAGAAACAAAATTGTAGACCTGCACCAGGCTGGGAATACTGAATCTGCAATAGGCAAGCAGCTTGGTGTGAACAAATCAATTGTGGGAGCAATAATTAGAAAATGGAAGACATACAAGACCACTGATAATCTCCCTCGATCTGGGGCTCCACGCAAGATCTCACCCATGGGGTCAAAATGATCACAAGAACGGTGAGCAAAAATCCCAGGACCACACGGGGGGACCTAGTGAATGACCTGCAGAGAGCTGGGACCATCATAACAAAGGCTACCATCAGTAACACACTACGCCGCCAGGGACTCAGATCCTGCAGTGCCAGACGTGTCCCCCTGCTTAAGCCAGTACATGTCCGGGCCCATCTGAAGTTTGCTAGAGAGCATTTGGATGATCCAGAAGAGGATTGGGAGGATGTCATATGGTCAGATGAAACCAAAATAGAACTGTTTGGTAGAAACACAATTCGTCGTGTTTGGAGGAGAGAGAATGCTGAGTTGCATCCAAAGAATACCATACCTACTGTGAAGCATGGGGGTGGCAACATCATGCTTTGGGGCTATTTCTCCACAAAGGGACCAGGACGACTGATCCTGTACAAGACAGAATGAATGGGGCCATGTATCATGAGATTTTGAGTGCAAACCTCCTTCCATCAGCAAGGGCATTGAAGATGAAACGTGGCTGGGTCTTCCAACATGACAATGATCCCAAACATACCGCCCGGGCAACGAAGGAGTGGATTCGTAAGAAGCATTTCAAGGTCCTGGAGTGGCCTAGCCAGTCTCCAGATCTCAACCCCATAGCAAACCTTTGGAGGGAGTTGAAAGTCCGTGTTGCCTAGCGACAGCCCCAAAACATCACTGCTCTAGAGGAGATCTGCATGGAGGATGGGCCGACATACCAGCAACAGTGTGTGCCAACCTTGTGAAGACACAGGAAACGTCTGACCTCTGTCATTGCCAGCAAAGGATATATAACAAAGTATTGAGATGAACTTTTGATATTGACCAAATACTTATTTTCCACCATAATTTTCAAATAAATTCTTTCCAAATCAGCCAATGTGATTGTCTGGATTTTTTTTCTCATTTTGTCTCTCATAGTTGAGGTCTCCCTATGATGCCAATTACAGGCCTCTCTCATCTTTTTAAGTGGGAGAACTTGCACAATTGGTGGCTGACTAAATACTTTTTTGCCCAACTGTATATATATATATAATTATGTACTTTTTTTTTTACACACCGTCACCCTATTATTACAGTGTCACCATAGTGACACTATACTACTTGTGAGGAGTGATGAAGATTTTTTTTCTTCTTTTACACTGCTGTAAAAGCAGTAATTTCTCCTTCTCTCTGGCTGCATACCTGCCATTGAGAATTACCGTGTGAGCTGTGATTGGTCAGAGCTTGTCACATGGTACAAGGCTGTTGTGAATAGCCTTGTACCATGTGACCTCTGTGATCTTTCACAGAATTCACAAGTAGTAAACAATAATGTCAGTAAGTGATCTTGTTTACTACTGTTCATGTGATCACTGACTGACCAATCAATGATCACATGAATCGGGACATCGTGGTGCTGCACGCTCCCAGGGAGTGCGCATAGGCAATGGATGTAGGGGGATGTTTAGAAACATCACCCCGCATAGGCAACGCTCCTGTCTGGCTGTTTATTGGCATGGGCCAGACGGGAAGGGGCTAAGGTAGATTTCACATAATGTGCTAATATGCAATGCATACTAGCACATTATGACATTGCCTTGCAGGGGAAAAGTTTTTTCTTTCTTTTAAGTATTACATTTATTACCACTTTAAATGACATGTAACTCCCTCTAGGTTAGATAGCTATGTTTTTTTTTTTAGAGAGAGGCTGAGTAGCAGCCTGGGATGAGTCAGCCTGGGAGTGAGGTCCCCTCAGGACAGGCTGGGAGGCTCTAACAGATCAGAGCTTCTGGAGCCCCCTCCACACCTTTCTAGAAAGTTGAGAACTTTCTGGAACAGAAGGGGAGGAGGTCCAGATCTGCATATTTGAGGGACCTTGGCCAATACGCTGGCAGGAGGCTGGGCATGGTGACCAAGATAATCCTCAAATATCACAGAGCCTAGAGGGCAGTGGTCAGTGTCGGGTGGAACATGGAGTGAGGAAGGCTGGAGTGTGGACCTGTGATGAGGCTCCAGGGCAGGGGCCTACCTACAGGCAGGTTGCTGGAAGAGAGGACCTCCACTGTGCCACCATCTCCTTGACATCCTGAGCAGCAGGGAAGGAGCCATCCCAGTGAAAGGTCTGCAGGTAGCCAACAATCCACAAAGCTGAGAGCAAAGGACAGTGTGAGTACACTTACATCCCCTGGGCAGGATAAGGGGAAAGGCCAGTCAGGTGCAATACCCAACTAGCTTCTCATCTGTGACTGTTTTAAATTGGCAGTATTGCTGGGCCCCCTTGCCCAGGAATACCCTCAGACAGCTGGGTGAAGAGGAGGAATAACCTGGGTCTGAGGAAGTACAGTACACCAAAGAGCCTTCAGTGCTCTTTAAAGAAGAGATTGTTACTATCCACATTTTTGTACATAATTTCTCAGGAGTTGTCTTCGAGCTCTACAGTTCCTTGGGCATCCCATATACTGTACCTCTTGACTCCATCTAAGTTTAACCTCTTAATACTCCAGTGTGCAAGATGTGTAAAATGAGTTGTCTGGCCATGCAGAGCTTAGGGGGACCCAATTCAAATCCAGCAGCCCCAAAGGGGGTAGTGCTACATACAAAATGTTTTTTTAGTAACTTTTACTTGTAAACAGCACTTTGATAATTGATGTTAACCAGTTATTAATATTAATAACTGACCTGAGAATTGATTCTACTATCTATTTTTCCATGCATAGACCAAGCTTTGGGTTGCCAAAAGAGATTAAAATTTTTTTAAAGTGAGTCTTTTTGGCAAAGCAACAGTTTGACGTTTAAGCCGGTCTATGTAGTATCCCCTGACTCTGGATGTCAATGACATTCTCATCAATGCCACACACTCTGAAACACCAAGGCCGAAGGGTGAATATTTATTGTAACAACACAAAATAAATCAACAACCAAAAGAGCAATCATAGACACTTTAACAAATATACAGTAAATAACAGGTGGACCAATGACTTTTCCCCTAATCCCTATACTAAGGGGGGTCCTGACTAAAGCAATGAAAAGTAGAGGTCCAACAGTCTCTGGCAAACCCTCTCCCAATGGCCCATGAGTCTGGGCCCACATCCCCTATTGGAGTTCTCAAATTTAAATGCCTCTGAACCTGGGTATACTTGCCTTAACAGTGTCCCAACCAAGCAATACTGTTCCTTTAAATAACATATAGGATGATCCAGGATCGGACTGACCATTTGGAAACTCGGGCACTACCCGAGGGCCCGGGGTCAGTAGGGGGCCCCATGAGATGCCCCTGTTACCTTTTTCATAGGCTTTTTTTAGTTTGGGCAAGGACACAGGGGCCCCATGATCTCCTATTGCCCGGGGGCCCCATGAGTTATCAGTCCGCCCCTGGGATGATCATTTTTCTCCTCCCTATCTTCGCCTGGGGCTCAATGATATCAGCTGCAGTGATGTCCTCTCCACAACCAGGTAGCAACACTAGGCTTGCAAGCAACATTCCCACAATCCAGCCAATGTCATTGACAGTGTTTGAATGAAAATTCGTAGGAATGCTCATTCAAATTTCCCATTGCAGCCATTTTCAAACAGGAGGTTTGAAAATGTCTGCTCCAGAGGTTGCTAGGGGTTCCTTGAACTGTGTCTAATTGACCTCCATTCTGATGGTGCTTGCATCATTCCAGGCCAATTCCATTTGGCAGCCAGTGATCTTTTAAGCAGCCTGTAAGGGGGTGATCCTGACCACCACTGGGTGCATTTTTTCAAATGACCCCAGTGGTTTAAGTGAAAATTCTACTGCAGATACTAAGATAGATGGGTGGTGACTGGCTGTATTGGCAGTGAAGATAATAATAATATTAATAATAATAATAATTATACGTTTTATTTATTGATGCCTTTCAAAACACCCAAGGGCACATTACAACGATAGCAACAGAACAACAAAAAAGTAAATAAATATACATTACATAAACATTAAATACAAAACAAATGAATGAAGTCAGACAGAGTGTGCTAGCTTAAAGAGATGAGTCTTGAGATGTGATTTAAAGGTAGGAAGTCAATGTTGCAGGTGTCATGTGGCAGGGTGCTCCAAAGTCGAGGGGCAGATCGGCTAAAGGCCCTCAGTCCGATAGTGGTCAGGTGGATGGAACATTGAGGTGGATGGAAGAAGAAGACGTAAGAGTGCGAGAGGATCCGTTGAAGTGCAGGAGCTCAGAAAGATACAGAGGAGCGAGGTTGTGGATGACCTTAAAAGTAAGCAACAGAATCCACAAATCAATACGATATTTGACCAGAAGGCAGTTGAGGTGCTGAAGGATAGGAGTGATGTGGTTAAATGAGTGGGTTCTGGTGATGCAGTAGAGTTTTGAACCAGTTCCAGTTTATGGAGGGACTTGAGAGGGAGACCAAAGAGAAGGAATTGCAGTAATCTGTGCAGTGAGTGACCAGATTGTGAATGAAAACGGCAGTACTGTTGACTGTGAGGAACGGGTGGAAATGGTTAATCTTGTGTAAATGGAAATATGCTGACCGAGTAACATTATTGATGCGAGCTTGGAAAGATAGAGTGCTGTCAAAGATGGCACCCAGACTCTTTACCTGAGAGGAGTGAAAGACTGTAGAGTTATCAATATTAACTGAAAAACTGTTAAGCTTTGGCAAAGTGGATTACATACCAATGAGGGGAACCTCAGTTTTGTAATTTTTTTAATTTGAGAAAGTTAGAAGAGAGCCAGGATTTGATTTCCTGTAAACAGTCAGCGAGGGATTTAGGTGGAAGGGTGGCTGCAGGTTTAGTGGACAGATAGAGCTGGGTGTCATCTGCGTAGCAATAGAAGTGAATGTTACATTTATGAAATATGAGATCAAGAGGAAGAAGATTAGATCATAGATTATGAGCAGAAGGGGCCGCAGGACATAACCCTGGGGTATGCCAGTAGAGAGTAAGAGTGCCAAGGCAATAGCAGAAAAGTCAGAAACAATCTTTAGAGCAGCCTTTGGTTTGTTTCTGTCAGAAGCTTTTTGGAAATCCAAACTGTCAAAAATAACCATGAAATTCAGAGTCAGTTGAGGACATCCAAATTAAAAAAAAATGTAATGTTATCCAGATGTAGCGCCCTCTAGTTTAGTGAGTGGATTTTGTGAGTCAGAGGCTTGTTAGAAGCCTGGGATGAGCAGCCTGGGAGTGAGGTAGAAAGATTAACTCAGGACAGGCTGATAGGCTCTACAGGTCAGGGCTTCTGGAGCCCTCCCACCCGCCTATAAACTGGAGGAACTTTCTAGAGGAGGAGCGGAGGAGGGGAGGCAGTCTAGATTTGAATGTTTAAGGGAACTTGGCCAATCCCAGGAGGCAAGGCATGATGTCCATGAGTAACCCTTAAATGTAGAAGAGCCTGAGCAGCAAGGAAATCAGGTGGAAGATGGCCTGAAGGAAGGTGCTGGAGTGTGGAGTCTGGGAGAGGGCCCCAGGGAGGGGAACCTACCCACAGGCTGGTGCTGGATGGAAGGATCTCCACTGTACCACCATCTCCTAGGGAGGACAACCTGTCAGCAGGGAAGGAGCCAGCCAAGCCTAAGACCTGAAAGCAGCTGCAACCCAGCAAGCTAACAGGACAGGACAGTGTGAGAATTTCGACACCCTCTGGGCCAGAGAAGGCAGAGGGCAGTCAGGTGCAATACCCAGCTAGTTCTCGTCCGGGACTACTTAACTGCAGATCTTGGAATTCCTTGCCCAGGGATACACTCAGGACAGCTGGGTGAAAGAGGAGAGGTTCATCTGGGGTCTGAGGAGATACAGCAAGGGAACTCCTTAAAGGGACTGTTGCTGAATTTTGATCTGCATTTTGTACCGTGTTATGATAAGTTATTAACCCTCAATAAAAACAAGCTCAAGGACTGTTAGAGAAACTCTGTGAGAAAATGTGTAAAATGCGTGTTGCCTAGGGGGACCCAATTCAAATTCAGTGGCTCCTATGAGGGTAGCGCTACATACATTTAGGGATCGACTCACATTCCAGTTAAGGTGTCAGGCTCAGACAAAAAACATAAAAGTAAATATGGGGGAATTTATTAGTAAGCCTACACAATCATACTAATTAAAGAACTAGAGCCTAATTTTTTTTAAAATTATGATTAGTTTTTGAAGGGTTGGAACCTCAATAAAATGTTGAATAACTTCTAGTCTGTGCCCCCATTGAGGAGATATTTTTTTTAGTTTCTGTTTTATCTGATTCCCATCCCCTAAACAGGAATTGTAGGGAAATTTCCCCAATGGGTATACAGACTCATCAGCTAGAGAAAAATGTATTTGTTGCCATCTGTAATTCCACTGGGGAGATTTACTTTTCCTTTCCTATCTGACACCCATCAAAGAAAAAATGAAAATAAATCTCCCAACAGAAGACAAATAGAATGCCAGCAGGGGTTCCAACCCTTCCCTATCCAAGACTAAGGCCCCATTCACACCTGAGTGTTTTGTAGCACAAAGCTTGAAGCTACAATAGCTCAGGGAGAAATAAATCAATATTGCTCTATGGAGATGGTTCACAGAGCAATACAGAAGCAGAACCCCTGAAGCTCAAAACGTTTTGGAGCTACTTTTGTAGCTCCATTCAAGCATGTTGATGAGTTTTTGGCGCAATTTTATTCCCATAGAAATACATGGAAATGCACAAATTGCGTGTTTTCATGCGCTTTCGCACATTTTGTCACGTGACCAAGGTTCAATTCTTCTTAACTAGCTAATACAAACACACCAGAACTCAAAACGTCTGAACAAAATGCAGAAAACGCTACACTCATATGTGAATGGGGCCTAAAGAAGATATTTGGCTGCATTTGACCTGCAGAAACCAAGCCGTTAATGGTTCTCTTGAAATTAATCATTTCATATTCTGGATTTTATTTGCAGATCGTGCTCCAAAAAGTCACTTAGCACTTCTCCCCCGCAACAAGTGGACTATTTTGCAGAGGTATGTGGTAAATTGATAGTTGTGAAAGTGAAATTGCAAGTTAGTTTGCAAAACATTTCCATTTGTTACAGATTTTATCAGCCTGACTAAGGTGAAAGAGATTTACCAGAATGTACTTTAGTGTATTTTATGAGAATCCTGGAAAGGAAGTAAATTTTTTGATCTCTCTTGCCATGATCAGAAATTCATTATCTAGCTTAAAGTGACTGTAAATCTTAAATAAAAAAAAAGAAACAAACAAAAAAAGAAAACAAATATGTCTATACTCACCTGCTGTATGCAGTGGTTTTGCACAGAGCAGCCTGGATCCTCCTCTTCTTGGGTCTCCTGCCGGCACTTCTGGCCCCTCCCTCCTGTTGGGTGCCCCTACAGCAAGCAGCTTGCTATGGAGGCACCCACTGCTTTGTGTGTCTATTCAAACACGGAGCCGCGGCTTGACCTGCCTCCTCTCTCTTCTCATTGCCTCACTGGCTTGATTGACAGCAGCCAATGAGCAGAGGGAGTCCCGGGATAGCCAAGACTCCAGTGCACATCGCTGGATCGAGAGGGGGCGGGGGCCAGAACTTCGCTTGAATGACCCAGAAGCAATGTGTAAAACATCACTTCTGGGTCCTGACGTCACTGTCCCCAGACAGGATTGGATGATATTAGCTGGAGCTGAAGCCATCTCCTGCAAACTTCAGCCAATCTGTGAAGAAAAGGTATCCCGTCAATGAGGTGCAGCGCAAGCCATGCTTCAACCAATCTGTGAAGAAGAGGTATCCAGACAATGATGTGCCATGTAAGCTGTGCTTCAACCAATCTGTGAAGAAGGGGTATCCAGCCAATGAGGTGCCACGTAAGCTGTGCTTCAACCAATCTGTGAAGAAGGGGTGTCCAGACAATGAGGTGCCGCATAAGCTGTGCTTCAACCAATCTGTGAAGGAGTATCCAGATAATGAGGTGCCGCGTAAGCCATGCTTCAACCAATCTGTGAAGAAGGGGTATCCAGCCAATGAGGTGCCGCGTAAGCCATGCTTCAACCAATCTGTGAAGAAGGGGTATCCAGCCAATGAGGTGCCGCGTAAGCCATGCTTCAACCAATCTGTGAAGAAGGGGTATCCAGCCAATGAGGTGCCATGTAAGCTGTTCTTCAACCAATCTGTGAAGAAGGGGTATCCAGCCAATGAGGTGCCATGTAAGCCATACTTCAACCAATCTGTGAAGAAGGAGTATCCAGCCAATGATGTGCCGTGTAAGCCGTGCTTCAATCAATCTGTGAAGAAGGGGTATCCAGACAATGAGGTGCCATGTAAGCCGTGCTTCAACCAATCTGTGTAGAAGGGGTATCCAGACAATGAGGTGCCATGTAAGCCATACTTCAACCAATCTGTGAAGGAGTATCCAGCCAATGAGGTGCCGTGTAAGCCGTGCTTCAATCAATCTGTGAAGAAGGGGTATCCAGGCAATGAGGTGCCATGTAAGCTGTTCTTCAACCAATCTGTGAAGAAGGGGTATCCAGCCAATGAGGTGCCATGTAAGCCATACTTCAACCAATCTGTGAAGGAGTATCCAGCCAATGAGGTGCCACATAAGCCATGCTTCAATCTGTGAAGAAGGGGTATCCAGACAATGAGGTGCCATGTAAGCCGTGTTTCAACCAATCTGTGAAGAAGGAGTATCCTTCTTGGGTTCAAGTAGCTGGTGTTGCCTAGCGTGCAAAATAGTCTAGCACCAGCCCTGCTTACATCTAGACCAAGCAGGTGAGTAATGCCTGTGGTATATACTGTACCTGTCCAGAATGGCCATACTAGTCGTCCCCAGTGTACAAGGCGAAAAGCAGTACAAACAAACATTGAAACACACACACAATATAGTAGACCAAGATGTCACCATTGAGCCAACCATTTCTTTTTAACTACTATTTTTTGGAGACAGCACTGTATGTTGATATGTGAGGTTTAAATGCATTTGTCCTCGTTGGTACATTTAAAGTCTCATTTCCCGTGGTGATTGCTCTTTATGATTTCTGTAAACTATTACAACTTCTGTACATCCTGTAAATAAAACCATTGTGTAAACGTTTTGCCCCTCTCTTTGCAGGACACGCAGGAATTTGAGCCTTATGCCACCTATACCCAGAGGGAGAACGTTTTGTACTGGGGGTCTTTAAAGGTGACGCGGCTAAATTAAACATCTGAAATGAGGAGAATGGACTGTGGATGAACTGAACAGAATTGTACATATTAGAGATATTAATAAAAAAATTCTGACATTGTCTTAAAACTTGTTTTGTTTCCATAAGATAACCATTAAAGTAGAGTAAAGACAAAACTTTTTTTGATTATGACAGAGTGGGGCAGGGTTATAACCCATGATGGGGTTATGTCTGTCCGGGACTTGGTGGAAGTCCAAGCTGACAGGGTCTGCCTGTCACCCCCCCCCAAAAAAAAAAACACATTCTACAATGCTTCAGTTATGAATGAACACAGTGAGTGATTGGTGTGTTCATTCAGGAAAGGAAGGGGCTGGTAAATGTGACACATTTACCGGACCCTTCCCCCACCCTCCATCCTGAAGGATCCTATTGTGTGCTTGCAGCTGCCAGTGGGAAGAAGAGGAGGGAAGCCAGCAGCACTGCAGCTGTGGGGGCACACTGGGGGGGGCCTGGGCAGCAGGGGGAAACGTATGGTGTACAGGGATGGTCATGGGTGTGGCAGGGGGCAATTACTGGAACTGATCCCCTGTATGGCTCTCTCTACAGCAGCTGAAAGCCAGCGGGAGGGAGAGCAGACACATATGGAAGAAAAATATATTTGAAATATATTTTAAAAATATTCTTCCCAAATATATTGACATATATTTGAAATGCAACAATTTTGGCTATATTCAAAATATATGTATATATATATTTATATATTTATTTCAGGTACTTATATAGCGGCGTCAATTTATGCAGCGCTTTACATATATATTGTACATTCACATCAGTCCCTAACCCTCAAGGGGTGTACAATCTAAGGTGTATATATATATATATATATATATATATATATATTGAAATATATTTTGAAATATATTGAATATGGCCAAAATTGTAGCATTTCAAATATATGTCAATATATTTGGGAAATATATTTCAAATATATTTTTCTTCCATGTGGGGAAGCCAGATTTCAGCTGCTGCAGAGAGAGCCATACAGGGTATTGGTTCCAGTAATTGCCCACCACAATATGCTGCTCACCCTCCTTGCCCACATCCGATTTATCCTGCCTGAGCCCCCTTGCTGGCCTGGGCCCCGTACAGGAGGACTGGTG
Organism: Staurois parvus; assembly: GCF_062004578.1. NCBI lineage: Eukaryota > Metazoa > Chordata > Amphibia > Anura > Ranidae > Staurois > Staurois parvus. The sequence continues at coordinate 4,667,052 of NW_028318370.1, read as the reverse complement.
GTACCCCCTTATCCACAGTCCTGCCCCTATTTACTGTAAAGCTGAAGGGGGTTCTAACCTTGACCTGCTTTACATGAAAAAAAATAATAATACAGATGATTAACCCTTTAGGCTCCACAGTGAGTATAACAAGCATGCTTTACTGCATATACAGACTGATTTACTGTTGTAGGTTTAATAACACTATAAGCTACAATGGTTCTTTATTAATATCTTTATTTACCAGTGACTCCAGCTAATTTTTTGGGGGGATATAATTTTTTCCATTTTTGTAGGTGGACTCATTGTGGACATTTACCCTCACCTCCTGTTGCTGCAGTGCCTATACAAGAAGTTGGGGGGGGGGGGAGGAGGTTGTCACTTCCTGTTCTGGAAGGTAAATAAGGGGAAATCTCCCCAATAAGCTCTAGCTCTTTTTAAATCCAAAATATTGACTGGATCTGGGATTTAATGAATGCAATCAAAAACAAAGCTTATGAGCTGGATCTGCCAAATCTGTACTCAGTGTGGATGTGGATCCATACTAAATAGTGTTTAGACGTACCACTTCCAGATATGTAGTCACTGGGTCTCCCTTCGAAACGCATCAGCCTCACTTTGAAAGTCTACTCTCGCGACATGACTTACCTTGGCTCTACACTACCCTGTCCCTTTGAGGATCTGTAATGCTTGCTTTACATCCTTGTTTGTGAGTATATATATTTTATTAAATAAAATCACTAAATTACTGAGCTAAAGCGCAAGGTTGGTGCACTCTTTCTTTTTGCTTCACTTCACAGTATCAGTCGGGCTTCCCCAGCCTTGTAGAGCTGCACATCCTTCCATGCACTGGCAAAATTGTTTTGAGGTTCCTCGATTCCTCCACCTCTGGTTTGAGTCCTAGAGCGCAGGAGGTGTTATCTTTATATCTGCTTCCAATGTAGTCACTGCGACCTTAGACTAAGTTTGTAAGGCCGTACAAAGCCAGGGATTCTATTCCCTTGATCCACAGGTGAAGGGGTACAGGTTGTCATTATGCCCTTCTAAGGTGATGTGTGCAATAAATGGAAGAAACCAACCCGACCAACCACCGTAATATGTGAGTGAAGATCACCTTCAGCTTACATGTCTCCACCAACAAACCTTGCCCCCTGACACATTTCACCCCACTCACTAGGGATTAGTCATAGGACTATAACTAACCCCAATGGGTGAGACAAAACACATCAGGGAGCGTCCTTCCTTGGTGGAGACATTTAGGCTGAGGCCAGTCCTGACTCACATGTTATGGTGGCTGGTTGGGGGAACAGTGTTTTCCCCATTTATTGCTTCAGGTATGTATTACCTCTCACGGAGATCACAGTACTTCCCATGATGATGACTTCTTCTGCTTTTCACTTCAGAAAGATGGAGCCATCTTTGTTCAGGCATCATCCAGGGACCATTCTGGTCTAATAAGCTAGCCCATAGATAACACAACACTGTAAATCCCAGTGAATGCATAGTGGATGTGTGTACAAATGTTGCATTTCACAGTTCAGTAGCCTCTCAACATGCAAGAAAGTTTCTATGAACAGTCTGTGTAGTGATTAGTGGCTCAGAGGAGACCAAGGACATTTTTTCCCTAAACTGATGAAACGTTGAATTTATCTCCCAGGATGTTCCTCTTGAGTGGGGTTTAAATGACTATGATTGCTTTTTATGATAAAGGTACAGAGTTTTCTGAAAAATTATATTGTACTGTACACTGTGATGTGTTAGAAATGTATTCATGTAGAATTATAAATGGGCAGCACAGTGGCTAAATGATTAGCACTTCTGCCTGGCAGTACTAGGGTCGTTGGTTCAAATCCCAGCCATGGCACCTCCTGCCTGGAGTTTGCATGTTCTCCCTGTTCCTGCATGCGTTTCCTCTCACACTCCAAAGACATGCTGGTAGGTTAATTGGATCCTGTCTAAATTGTCCCTAGTATGTGTATGTATGAATGTGAGTTAGGGACCTTAGATTGTGCACCCCTTGAGGGTTAAGGACTGATGTGAATGTACAATATATATGTAAAGCGCTGCGTAAATTGACTGCGCTATATAAGTACCTGAAATAAATGAATGTACTGGTCTATTGTAAAGCTTTTGAGATGTGATTAGAAGAACCCAATGACACTACTACGTAAAGCAAATGTACAGAGGGGATTTCCAGTTAGACCTTTCTTCAAGAAAAAAAAGCCCTTTAAAATTTAGTAAAAATTGTAAGCCAGCTACTATAATAGAAAATGATACTTTGTTGGGGTTAATATTCAGTCAGAAAGTAACATCCCAGTTGCCCACGTCATATGTTTCTGAAAATAAAGTCTATCCCCCCCATTTGTTTCCTTTGTGTCATTTGAAATTAAGACACAGGAAATTGGTGATGAAAAGACCTAAAAAAGAGAGAGTCCCTGCAACATCACATCCTTATCTATATGGAGCAGAATGTAGACAGACAATTTCCGATGTGACTTCAGTTGAGTTGATGTTCACGATGACCAACACTTGGTGGGAGCTGCTCAAAGTGAAGAACTTTCTACGTGAAAACTGATAAAATCATTATGAACTTTCTGCAAGAAATACAAATTCTGTTCCTGCTCATGCTTCCTATTGGCTGTCACAAAATTACATCAGGTAAGCTGGTTTCACTTTCTGCTATGAGACCCTTGAACCACAGCGTCATATGGACTTGTACAGCCACTAATACAAAACATGGTTTTTGGTTTTTTAAAAGGTTGGTTATGCTTTTACTTTTTTCTTTCCTTTCCCTTCTATTTTATTTTTATATCTTTCTTTTTGTGTCTTTATATAACCCTCATTTTTTAGTTATTGTATGCTGTGTTCTTTAATTCATTATAATGGTGGGCTTGATTTAATATTCAAATTTACATAGCTTTGTAACCAACACAAAGAGTACTTCTGGAACATATATGGTATGGGTAAAAAGCACAAACACTATATGGCAAAAAGTACGTGGACACCTGCCCATCACACCTATATGAGCTTGATGGACATGTTGGGGTTGATTTACTAAAACTGGAGAGTAAAAACATCTAGTGCAGCTGTGCATGGTGGCCAATCAGCCTCTAACTTCAGCTTGTTCCATTACGTTTTTGACAATAAAACCTGGAAGCCAATTGGTTACTATGCACCAGATTTTGCACTCTCCAGTTTTAGTAAATCAATCCCAAAGTTCCAAAAACATGGACATTAACATGGAGTCTTTCCCTCCCCTATTTTGAAGCTACAGTAGATTGTAAGCTCCAAGGATCAGGCCCTCCTATCCCTCTTGTATTGAACTGTATTGTTGCTGTATTGTCTCCCGTTATATTGTAAAGCGCTGAGCAAATTGTTGGCGCTATATAAATCCTGTATAATAATAATACAGTTGCATCCACCCTTCTGGAAAAACTTTCTGCAAGATTTTGGATTGTGCCTTAGGGCATTGTTCTACCCATTTAGCCGTCAGAGCATTTGTGAGGTCAGGTACAGATGTTGGATGAGAGCAATATGGTTGAGGCCAGGGCTCTGTGAAGGCCACTCAAGTTCCTCCACACCAAAATGGTCAAGCGATGTCTTTATTGAGCTGGCTTTGTGCACAAGGGAACAGTCATCCTGAAATAGAAAATGACCTTCCCAAACTTTTACCATAAGTATCCAATTATCTAAAATGCTTTTGGTACACAATAAAATTAATAGTACTCTTAACTAAAACACCTAAAGTCAATCATTTGGAGGAGTGACAAAGAGAAGTTGTGATGGTCGGATTTGCTATATACTGTACATTAATACTGTTTTTATTTGCATGTTGTTTTTGCCTTCAGTTGAGTTTTTCCTTTTAAAATAAAAAAGCTAACGTGTCTGTTGGAATTTGTGCTCATTCAGCCGAAAAAGAATATTTGTGAGATCATGTCTACATGTTGGAGTAGAGAGAGAGAGTAGAGTTCAGTAGGGTTGAGGTCAGGGTCCTGTGTAAGCCACTGGAGTTCCTTCACACCAAACTCATAAAAGTAGAAGTCCTAAAAATCCACATTTGCCATGTGAATCCAGTGAAGGCACATTATTTACAATTCTTATAAATAACTCCAAGCTGTAGATTGTGTTTCAGGCGTACGTGTTTTGGTTTACAAAATGGTGACATTTAAAAAAAAACCAACATCCTAGATGGTGATGCAAGAATTTAAGGTGATAGCTCGAGAGGTGATATTTTTAAAAGCAAGCTATCAACACCTCCTCCCATCCCCATAGGTTCTTTTAACCAGTTGACTGAATGAGGCACTGTCAATATCACTTAATCTACAGTAAGTACTTTGGGCGTACCCAAAGTTTTCTCTCTTGCCATGGCTGCTCTATGCCAAAAAAATACAAAATTACAGTTACAACATATTAGTTCTTTTATGTGCAGATCAAAGGATTGTCCTGTTCTGCACCTAATGTCAATTTTAAAAAAGCACTATTATTATTATTATACAGGATTTATATATCTATTTTTTTTTTAATAGTAAGTGTTGAGCAGCATTAAAAAATCCTTTCTCCTGTTATTTGTTTCACAATTTTTTTTACCATTCACATTTTAAATTTTATCTGTTTTTGTTTGTTCAGTGACCATGATGGCCAAAAATATTGGAACCTTTGCACCAATTTGCACAGAAAATTGTTGCAAATACAAATGTTTCAGCATTCTCATGTTTATTGCTTTTGTTTATATTGGTATCCAACAAAAAAGTGGAGAAACAAAAAGCTAAATCTGACACATTCCACGCAAAACCTCAAACATAGACAGGGCAAAATTATTGGCATCTTCTCAAAATTGTAAGAAATAATTGCACTCCAAGTTTGTGATACTCCTGCAATTTGTAATTAAACTCACCGGTATCAATAAACAGATGCTGACAATATAGAAATCTCATTACACCACCAGTTAAAATGGTGAAAAATTGACTCAACCTTTCTGTTGTGTGTCTCTGTGTGCCTCACGGAGCATGGAGAAGAGAAAGAGCAGCAAAGAATTGTCCGAGAACACAAATTGTGGAAAACCATGGACAATCTCAAGGTTACAAGTCCATCTCCAGAGATCTTAATGCTCCTGTGTCCACTGTGTGCAACACTGTTATGAAATCACAGTCAACTACAGTCAAACATGTTGGAGGTTCACTGATATTTTGGGGTTGCTTTGCTGCTTCAGGCACTGGATGTCTTGACCGTGTGCATTGCATTATGAAATCTGAAGACTACCAAAGAATTCTGGGGGCCAATGTAGGGCCCAGTGTCAGAAAGTTGGATCTCCGTCGGAGTTCATGGGTCTTACAGCAGGACAATGACCCAAAGCACATGTCAAAAAGCACCCAGAAATGGTTTCAGACAAAGCGCTGGAGAGTACTGAACTGGCCAGCAATAAGTCCAGATCTCAATCCCATAGAGCTCCTGTGGATAGATCTCAAATCAGCAGTTGGGGAAAGGAACCCTTCCAATCTGAGAGACTTGAAGCAGTTGATGAAATAAGATCGCTCCAAAAATCCAGTAGAGAGGTGGAAGAAACGCATTGATAGTTACAGGAAGCCATTGATTTCAGTTATGTTTTCCAAGGGCTGTGCTACCAAATATTAAATTGAGGGTGCCAATAATATTGTCCAGTCCATTTTTGGAGTTTTGCATGGAATGTGTCCGATTTGGCTTTTGGTTTCTCCAGTTTTTGTGTGTCATACCAATACAAACAAAAGAAATAAACATTTGTAATTGCAACATTTTTCTGTGCGAAGTGGTGCATTATCTGACAGAAATGAAGGGGTGCCAATATTTTTGGCAAAGACTGTATGTGGTGATAAAATATAATAAATACACACAATGATAAAAATATGTTTAATTTGTAAATAATTTCTCCGGCAAGTATTTTTAATTTTAGGGCTCATGTGCACTGCATCTCAATGAAGCTGCTCCTACGGGCTTTTGAGCTTTTTTGAGCTTTCAGCCTGGAAACTTCACTCCATGTGAGCCAATGGGATTGATTTACTAAAGGCAAATAGACTGTACACTGCAAGTGCAGTTGCTTTAGATCCGAGGGGAAGCTCTGAAATGAGGTGAAGCTCTGCTGATTTCTTTCATCCGGTTATGTGCAAGCAAAAATGCTGTTTTTTCATTTTCCTTGCATGTTCCCCACAGACCTAGAGCAGTGTACTTGGAGTGCACGTGTGGTGCACAGCCTATTTGTAAATCAACCCCAATGTGTACATGCACACTATAGGCATTTTCAGGACTCTACAGGTATATGAGCTTATAGGCAGAGAAAAACCCCCACCAAACTCGCATTTTTGAGAAGAGCTGTCAAGCAAAAAAGACAAAACGCTTTTTTTTTTTCTTATGAGCAGTCAGCTTCTTTTTTTCATAGTGGTTAAGAAAATGCTGTCTACACATTGGAAGCCATGGGAGGTACAAGGAGTTCCCGGTGGCCCTGCCTCCTCATGTTCATGCTACGTGTGCTCTTGAGGCCCCATTCACACCTGAGTGTTTTGTAGCATGAAGCTTGAAGCTCCAAAACGCTCAGGGGGAAAAAAATCAATATTACTCTATGGAGATGGTTCGTATCTCTACTCCAATTCACCTGAAGAAGAATGCCTGAAGCTCAACAAAGTTTTGGAGCTACTTTTGGAGCTCGCTTGGGCAGATTTGCACATTTTTGGCATGTTTTTGTTCTCATAGAAAATAAGAGAAAAGCACGATTCGTGCATTTTTGCACACTTGTTTTAACCCGCATTTTGCGCAGTTTTCTGCTCAAATGAAAAAATCTTTTAAAAAAATTAGTAATAATATAAAAATAAATAAATCTAAGATAAATTAAAATAATTCACATATAAATAAAAAAAAATAATGATAAATAAATAATAATCAACCCCTAACCTTTAAAAAATGAAAGAAATTATTAATAATAATAATAATAATAATAATACATTATTATTATTATTATTATTATTATTATTATTATTATTACTTTTTTAGGTTTTGGGGGATTAAGGTTATGGGTTAAGTATTATAAATTTAATATTGCAAGTATTTATTTTTGATTATTTTTAATTATGTGTGTATTCATTTTACATTTATTTATTATTATTATTTTTATTATTGTTGCTATTATTATTTTCTCCCTAACCCTGTAAAAAATAAATAGGAAAATAATACATAAAATACTAACCCCAACCCAAACTTCAACCCCTAATCCTAACCCTAACCTTAACTCTAACCCCTTACATTAACATGAAATATTTAGACAGAATAAAGGTGCATAAAGCACCTGGACCGGATGGCATACACTCACGGGTCCTTAAAGAATTGAGCTCTGTCATTTCAAAGCCATTGTTTCTAATTTTTAGCCACTCTTTAATAACTGGCATAATACCACTGGATTGGTGTAAGGCCAATGTGGTTCCTATATTTAAAAAGGGGTCAAAATCTTTACCAAGTAATTATAGGCCTGTTAGTGTAACTTCTATAGTTGGGAAGATACTGGAGAGTTTAATAAAAGACCACATAGATGAGTTCTTGCTGGAAAAAAATATTTTAACACCTACTGAGCGACATATCAGACTGGATGTCGCTCCACTTCCTTAAACTGAACCTCTCCAAAACTGAGTTTCTTGTCTTCCCCCCAGCCCGGACCCCACCCCCCATTGACTTCTCCATCATGTCCAACAACGCCACCATCAAACCCGCCCCGCAGGCCAGAGTACTTGGTGTCATTCTGGACTCCAACCTATCCTTCCAGCCCCAAGTCCAATCTTTAACAATATCATGCAGACTTCACCTCCGCAACATCGACAAAATCCGAACGTTCCTAACCCCAGAAACCACTAAACAGCTCATCCACTCCCTCATCATATCACGACTCGACTACTGCAACTCCCTCCTCACTGGCCTGCCTCGCCGCTGGCTATCCCCGCTTCAGTCGATCCTGAATACGGCAGCCAGACTCATTCACCTCACCAACCGCTCTGTTTCCGCCACCCCCCTCTGCCAATCCCTCCACTGGCTTCCGACTGCGCAACGGATCAAATTCAAAATCCTAACACTGACGTACAAAGCTGTCCACCATACTTCCCCGAACTACATCACTGACCTAATATCCAAGTACCACCCAACACGCACACTCCGCTCCTCACAAGACCTCCTTCTCTCTAGTTCCCTGGTCTCCTCCTCCCATGCCCGCCTCCAGGACTTCTCCAGGGTTTTACCCATCCTCTGGAACTCCCTGCCCCAACCCATCAGATTATCACCTACTCTCCTCTCCTTTAGGCGCACCTTGAAAACCCATCTCTTCAGGGAAGCCTAACGCACCCCCTGCTAACTTGCCGACCTCCTCCACTCTTCCTACCACTCCATCCCCCACAGCTATCTCCTCCTGTGCCACCATCCCCTCCCTCCTAGATTGTAAGCTCGAAAGAGCAGGGCCCTCGATCCCCTCATGTTTTGCATTGTATTGGTATTGTTCTGTCACATGTTCTGTCCCCCTTTGTAATGTACAGCGCTGAGCGAACTATCGGCGCTTTATAAATACTGTATAATAATAATAATAATTTTAAGCAACAGACAGCATGGATTCATGAAAAACGGAAGGTGTCAAACAAATCTGATTTCTTTTTATGAGCAGGTGAGCAAAACCTTGGACAGAGGGGTGGTGGTCGACGTGGTATACTTGGACAGAGGGATGGTTGTGGAGGTGGTATACTTGGACAGAGGGGTGACGGTGGACGTGGTATACTTGGACAGAGGGGTGGCGGTGGACGTGGTATATCTGGACAGAGGGGTGGCGGTGGACCTGGTAGACTTGGATTTTGCAAAATCCTTTGGCACAGTTCCCCACACACGGCTAATGTGTAAGGTAACATCTACAGGCTTGGAAAAATCTGTATGTAAATGGATAGAAAACTGGCTAAAAGATGGTATTCAGAGAGTAGGGGGTAATGATTCATACTCTGAGTGGTCTGGGGGTGTCAGTGGTGCACCCCAAGATTCAGTGTTGGGACCCTTACTTTTTAATATATTTATAAATGATATAGGGCCTGAGATTATAGATCCCATTTCAGTCTTTGCAGATGACACCAAGCTGTGCAGTGGAATAATGTCCTTACAGGATGTCTTCAATTTACAAGCCGACCTCAATGCTCTGTGTAATTGGTCAACTGTGTGGCAAGTGAGGTTTAATATTGATAAATGTAAGGTTCTGCACTTGGGGGCTAAGAATATGCATCATACATACTAGGGGGGTACAACTGGGGGAATCAATGGTGGAGAAGGATCTGGGAGTTCTGGTAGATCAAACTGCTGTTTCTAAAGCGAGCAAAATCCTCTCTTGTATTAAAAGAGGTATAGACTCCAGAAAGAGATATCATTTCCCCCCGGTACAAATCATTAGTAATACCTCATCTGGAATATGCAGTTCAGTTTTGGGCACCAATTCACAAATAGAACATTGGGGAAGTGGAGAAAGTACAGAGAAGGGCAACCAAACTGATAAGAGGCATGGAGGAGATCAGCTATGAGGAAAGATTAGAGGAACTGAATGTATTCTTTCTTGAGAAGAGGAGATTAAGGGGGGATATGATCACCATGTATAATACATAAGGGGGGATATGATCTCCATGTATAATACATAAGGGGGATATGATCACCATGTATAATACATAAGGGGGGATATGATCTCCATGTATAATACATAAGGGGGGATATGATCTCCATGTATAATACATAAGGGGGGATATGATCTCCATGTATAATACATAAGGGGGGATATGATCTCCATGTATAATACATAAGGGGGGGATATGATCTCCATGTATAATACATAAGGGGGGATATGATCTCCATGTATAATACATAAGGGGGGGGATATGATCTCCATGTATAATACATAAGGGGGGGATATGATCACCATGTATAATACATAAGGGGGATATGATCACCATGTATAATACATAAGGGGGGATATGATCTCCATGTATAATACATAAGGGGGGATATGATCTCCATGTATAATACATAAGGGGGGATATGATCTCCATGTATAATACATAAGGGGGGGATATGATCTCCATGTATAATACATAAGGGGGGGATATGATCACCATGTATAATACATAAGGGGGATATGATCACCATGTATAATACATAAGGGGGGATATGATCTCCATGTATAATACATAAGGGGGGATATGATCTCCATGTATAATACATAAGGGGGGATATGATCTCCATGTATAATACATAAGGGGGGGATATGATATCCATGTATAATACATAAGGGGGGGATATGATCTCCATGTATAATACATAAGGGGGGGATATGATCTCCATGTATAATACATAAGGGGGGATATGATCTCCATGTATAATACATAAGGGGGGATATGATCTCCATGTATAATACATAAGGGGGGATATGATCTCCATGTATAATACATAAGGGGGGATATGATATCCATGTATAATACATAAGGGGGGGATATGATCTCCATGTATAATACATAAGGGGGGGATATGATCTCCATGTATAATACATAAGGGGGGATATGATCTCCATGTATAATACATAAGGGGGGATATGATCACCATGTATAATACATAAGGGGGGGATATGATCTCCATGTAAAATACATAAGGGGGGGATATGATCTCCATGTATAATACATAAGGGGGGATATGATCTCCATGTATAATACATAAGGGGGGATATGATCACCATGTATAATACATAAGGGGGGGATATGATCACCATGTATAATACATAAGGGGGGATATGATCTCCATGTATAAATACATCAGTGGTTCATATAGTGAACTCGGTTTACAGCTATTCACCCTGAGGTCATCACAGAGGACAAGGGGGCACTCTTTACGTCTGGAGGAAAAGAAATTTAATCTCCAAACACGGAAAGGTTTCTTCACAGTGAGAGCTGTGAAAATGTGGAATAGACTCCCTCAAGAGTTGGTTCTGGCCAGCTAAGTGGATTGCTTCAAAAAGGTCCTGGATTCTTTCTTGGATACACAGAATATAACTGGATATAACATTTATAGGTAAAGTTGATCCAGGGAATATTCAATTGCCTCTCGGGGGATCAGGAAGGAATTTTTTTCCCAGCAGGAGCAAATTGGATCATGCTTTGCTGGGTTTTATGCCTTCTTCTGGATCAACTGTGGGTGTAGGATTATAACTTTTTTTTTTTTTTATGGTTGAACTGGATGGACTTTTGTCTTTTTTCAGCCAGACTAACTATGTAACAAAATAAAATAATAAATGAATAATAATAATAAAAAAAGAAATAAAAGCTGATGGAAAAGCTGAAGCAGAAAAACCTAGCAACAAATGATGCAACAGATGATATTTTTCTTTACTGGCTAATAAAAAAAATGCAAAGCTCAAAAATGGCTAAAAATGCTGTATGAAAACATGTAAAAATCACGGTAAAATATGCGCGAAAAATGCTACACTCAGATGTGAATGGAGCCAGAGAGTTGGTGGTTCTGCATGCCGTTTGCAAACAAAGCATACCTGGGATCTCGCGGCTTCAGAGTTGGCGCCTCGGTGGGCTCAGATGGAATATGGCGCAAAAGATGTATCCAGTAGTGACGACGATGAATTGGCCTGTGTTGTAGCTGCATTCTGAGAAGTAGTACAAAAAAGCACAAAAGCGCACAATAAAAACGCACACATGCATGTTTTTAATGCAAGCTTCTTTAACCCCTTCACGCCTAAGGGTAAACCAAATCTTAATGCCTAAGTACAATTTTGCAACTTTGACATTTGTTAGTAAAACCGTACATATCATCACAACTACTTCGTACATCCATGTGGATTATACCTTGTTTTGTTCATGACAAATTGGGATTTCATTTGGTGGTAAATGGTAATAGATATCTCCTGATTTTTTTCTATTATCAAAGTAAAACCGGCCCAAAATAGTAAAAAAATATTTTTTTTTTAAATGTAGCTGTGTGTTTCTTGTTACTACCATAACCTACCACCAAAGAACAACCCAAAATAAATGTTCCAGCTCTTGACGGTCGCAGCGATATCATATATGTGTATGTTATTTGTTGTTTGTACCCGTAGTACAGCCCAGAAACAATAGTGCGCATTTTGTTTTTTGGTTGTTTTTTTTTTACCTAAAACTGACACTAACTGACACTGATACCAATTAAAGAAAAAAAATCCTGACCTTGACCCAAACACTAAGGCTACTTTCACACTGATCCACCGCAAAAACACAGAAAAAACACATAGGCATTTTTACCACACTTGTGCCTTTTTAAAGGACACGTGACTTAAAAACCAGGCGTTTCTGGGGCGTTTTTTAACTCACCAAACTTGCCCCAAAGATGCTGCAAGTAGGAGTTTTCACCCCACACTGCAAGCACAACGCCTCAGTGTGAAAACATGCATAGATATACATTCACATACATAGGGAAGCATTTTTCTTGAGCTTTTTAGGCACTTTTTTTAAAGCAAAAATGCTTCAAAAACTCCTCGGTGTGAACGTAGCCTAACCCTTGCACTGAACTAGATCAAACCTTCAGCTAGATATTTGTGCTTTTTTGATGCGTTCATTTAAAATCTTCCTAGCAACGAGAATAAATTATTTAAAAATGGAAAAAAAAGGCAAAACGCATCAAAAACGCAAGTGCAAAAACGCAGAACGCAATGCAGAAACGCCACAAACGCAATCTGCATAGGTGTGAACCTAGACTAGACTCATGTCCGAACACACCTGAGCTCATGCCTCATCAGAGCATCCTTTCTTGCCATCACTAATGCAGGCTATACTTCAAATTTGAGTGATCAGGCATGTTGGGGATTTTTGGAAAAACAAACAAATTGCTAATCAATGATGGGAGAATTGTGTGAGAAGTATTATCAAAAAAGAAATGAGCATGAGCTGTGACCTGGAAAGAGAAGATTTCCAGCCATGATTTGATGAATTAAGGCTTGGTTGGTCGAATTTCAAAATCAATGGTGGCACCATCGGATTACAAAACGAATGAAATTTCTGATTTTCAAATGAAAATTCATTCGGAATTCGACCCATGGATGGTCTGCATTAGTCGGTATTGAGTCACAAGGAGCAAAAGTAGCTCCATTCACATCTGAGCGTTTGATCAGTGCTAATAAAAAGCACTGACACGGTACTAATGACACTGGGCAGGAAGAGGTTAACATGTGGGGCGATCAAGGGGTTAACTGTGTGCTGTTTTGCTATGTGTGCTGTACTATGTAAGTATGCTGCTTTATATGCAGAGCAATACAAAACAGCATGCTGCTGTTGACAGGGGAGAGAACTGTATTGTTTACATACAGTCCTCTCCCCTGTCACGGAATCTTCGGCCTGGACCCAGTGATAGACAGCTGTAACTGTTAATGGCGGCGCGGGTAGGGTGGCGTTTCTAAATGTCCCCCCACATCCACTGCCTATGCATGCTCCCTGGGAGCGCGCAGCGCCACAATCTGTCCCTGCTGTGTCCACCGGACACAGCAGAACACAGATTAATGTATGTGCAAGGTCCCGATTCATGTGATCAGTGATTAGCCAATCAGTGATCACATGAACAGTAGTAAACAAGATGTCACTTTCTGACATCATAGTTTAATACTTGTAAATTCTGTGAATGATCACAGAGGTCACATGGTACAAGGCCATTCATAACAGCCTTGTACCATGTGACAAGCTGTGACCAATCGCAGCACTGACAGTATTTCTCAATGGCTGCAAGAATGCAGCCAGAGAGGAGAGAGAGGGAGAAATTATTGCTTTTGCAGCCTTTATGAGTGTAAAAGCAATCAGGGTAAAAAAAAAAAAATCTTCATCACCCCCCACAAATAATACTGTGCCACTAAGGTGACACTGTACTACTAGGGTGACAGTATGTAAAAAAAAAAAAAAAAAATACATAAATAATAATAGGAAAGATAATAAAATAAAAATGTAAAAAACATTTTTTGAAAAATTATAATTTTTTTATAAACTGATTTGGGTTATTTTTTTTTACCAAACAGATAGTTGAATACATTTTGGCTAAGCTTTATGAAGACAGAATATTTATTTTTAATATTTCATAAGAAAAACACTTTTTTTTTTCAAAATGTTTGGTCTTTTTTCATTTATATATCAAAAAAATAAAAATCCCAGTGGTGAATAAATACCACCAAAAGAACGTTTTACCTTTCTCAAAAAAATGTATTTGGGTACAGTGGTGCATGACCGCGCAATTGTCATTCAAAGTGTGACAGTGCTGAAAGCTGAAAATTGGCCTGGACAGGAAGGGGGTGAAAGTGTCCGGACTGGAAGTGGTTAATGCCTGCAGCTATTTTGAGTCACTTCCTCCACACCAACAAGCTCAATGGACTGGTAGTAGTATATTCCCTCTGCTGAGGATCTTCTCTATTTTTTTTCTGTACGTCTGCCTAATGTGTTTCTTTATAGCTCCAAAGCTTGAAATATATTAGAAGGACAGCACTGTGCAATGTAATACAGTCTCACCAGCTCATTATGTTGACACTTCTACCTTTTGCCTATTTTATGGTGTTATAGAGGTTATGGCAGACTAATGTATGTGGTTTTAACCCACAACATTTCTGAAAAACTGTCAACTCACTTTTACCAACTGCTAAAACCAGTGGGCACTAAGAGGTATTCTTACTATTTGACCTTTCTGCTTCCTCCCACAAAGCTGACCGCCTGTTTTTCCACAATAAACTCCACTCCTTCGGACTACATTTTCCTGGTTCTCCTACTAACTGTTTAAATGCTTCTTCACCTTCAACTCCACCCCTTCTCTTCTATTCTCTTTTCTCTTCTTCCAAGGCTCTGTCCTCAGACCGATTCTGTTCTCTTCTCTTCTCCCAAGGCTCTGTCCTCAGACCGGTTCTGTTCACTTCTCTTCTCTGGTCTTCTCTTGTCTTCTCCCAAAGCTCTGTCCTCAGACCGATTCTCTTCTCTTCTCCCAAGGCTCTGTCCTCAGACCGATTCTCTTCTCTTCTCCCAAGGCTCTGTCCTCAGACCGATTCTCTTCTCTTCTCCCAAGGCTCTGTCCTCAGACCGATTCTCTTCTCTTCTCCCAAGGCTCTGTCCTCAGACTGTTTCTCTTCTCTTCTCCCAAGGCTCTGTCCTCAGACCGATTCTGTTCTCTTCTCTTCTTCCAAGGCTCTGTCCTCAGACCGATTCTGTTCTCTTCTCTTCTCCCAAGGCTCTGTCCTCAGACCGATTCTCTTCTCCCAAGGCTCTGCTTTTCGTTTCTTTCGTTTTTTGGGTCGGCGGTGGTGGCGGGCATTGTGATTGACATTGGATCTACTTCGGGGGACATTTTTTTAAATTTCTATTTTTAATAATGGACTTGTCAAAGACTGTCTACTGTACTTTTTACACACTTTTTTTTTCGGTGAATGAGTAGCAGTACCGTGCAACCCATACTCATTCACATGCGGGGGGGCTGAGATCTGGGAGCCCCCTTGTTAAAGGGGGCTTCCGGATTCCAATAAGCCCCCCGCCCACAACCACCAGTCACAGTTATGAGGACAAGGCTCTGGCCCCCATCAATATGGGGACAAGATGCTTTGGGCGGTGGAGCCACCCTGCCCCAAAGCACCCCCCCATGTTGACAGCATGTGGTCTGGCATGGTTCAGAAGGGGGGGGGGCGCTCACTCGTATGCTCTGCATACTCGTATTAGGGTCTGGCATTTTTTTCTGAGGGGGACCCCTAAGCCATTTCTTAAAAACTTTTGGTGTGAGGGTTCCCCTGAAAATCCATACCAGAGCCGAAGGGATTGGTATGAATGAGGGGGGCCCACACTTTTTAAAATAAAAAATTGAATTGCTGGGCAATGCTGGCAATTCTTTTTACAGTCAGCTGTCAGCAGAGAACCCTGCTGACAGCTGAAACATGAAATGGATGTTTACACTACTTAAATACTGCATGACTTAATAATGCAACTCATGCGGTATTTTAGTAGCTGTGCGGTATCTTATGGCACACTCAGATGCGGTAAGATACCACTTACTGAATTGTCTGCTCTGTTCGAAATTCGCGGTTGAACTTTCATTAGGTTTGAATGTTCGACTGAAAACCGAACAGAGGGGTGTTCAGCTCATCACTACTCCTCACACAGGATGGAGTGCCCTCTATTTATTGCAACTCCAGGAGAAGTGAAGACACCCTTATCTGTTTAAGATCAGTACAATAGGGCCACAAGGGTTCTTTTTAAATCAACGACCCCTTAATTTGGATGCCACACCAAAATCTATGAGTAAAGACATGGCCTTTATCATGGCCATCGTATGTGTGTGTGGGGGGGGGGGGGGTCAAGAGGTATCCCTTGTGGCTTCTAGGTGGTCATCTGTGGTTGGTGTTTGTGGATCAGGGCACATTTAGTTTTTAACACCGTGGCTGGTTGTCTACAGTACTGTATATACACACCATGTCCTTTTACTCTCCTGAAGAAGAGACTGTACTTCTACTCTCCTGAAGAAGTTTGTGAAACGCGTAGAGAGCTTTTGAAATGTTATCAGTATGTCTAATACAAGATATATGGTAGTGAACTCTATCTAAAATCTATGTTATATGGATGACTTTTAGCCAATTCATATAATAAATTACCTATTTCATGAGATTGAATTTCATGTACCTTCAAAGTCCCAACGATTTTTTGATGTGCATTTTTTTGTGCCTTGTAATACATTGTCAGTAGGAAAGGAACTGAGAGCAAATCTCTCTAAGGGAGTCTCAGTAGCAGTAATAACCTATCAATATATTGCTTCCATGCTCTAAATTAGCGGTTCTCAACCTGTGGGTCGCGACACATTTGGGGGTCGAACGACCCTTTCACAGGGGTCGCCTAAGACCATCGGAAAACACATATTTCCGATGGTCTTAGGAACCAAGACACCGCTCCTCTATCCATCTCCAGGTGTGGGCGGGATGACATGCCGCCCCTGTCATCTGGACACACCCCCGGGATCAATCACCAGTGAGGAGGTGGAGCTTGGAGAGGAGGAACCGAGCGGCACCGCGAAGATCGAGCGAGTGAAGAGGAGGAGAACGGCCGGAGAAGGAAGACAGCTGACTGGTAAGTGTCTGTACCATGGGAGAGGGAGGGAGGGAGCGAGCGACCCCAGGCTGGAGCAGGGGTCAGCAAGGTAAGTATCATTGATGTCAGTGGGAGGAAGAGTGCCCAATCATTGGTGTCACTAATACCAATGATGGGTCACTATTCCTCCCCCCACTGACACCAACGATGGGGCACTATTCCTCCCCCCACTGACACCAACGATGGGGCACTATTCCTCCCCCCACCGACACCAGCGATGGGGCACTATTCCTCCCCCCACTGACACCAACGATGGAGCACTATTCCTCCCCCCACTGACACCAACGATTGGGCACTATTCCTCCCCCCACTGACACCAACGATGGGGCACTATTCCTCCCCCCACTGACACCAACGATGGGGTACTATTCCTCCCCCACTGACACCAACAATGGGGCACTATTCCTCTCCCACTGACACCAATGATGGGGCACTATTCCTCCCACTGACACCAATGATGGGGCACTATTCCTCCCACTGACACCAATGATGGGGCACTATTCCCCCCACTGACACCTATGATGGGGCACTATTCCTCCTACTGGCACCAATGATGGGGCACTATTCCCCCCAATGACACCTATGATGGGGCACTATTCCTCCCAATGACACCTATGATGGGGCACTATTCCTCCCACTGACCCCAATGATGGGGCACTATTCCTTCCACTGACACCAATGATGGGGCACTATTCCTCCCACTGACACCAATGATGGGGCACTATTCCTCCCACTGACACCAATGATGGGGCACTATTCCTTCCACTGACACCAATGATGGGGCACTATTCCCCCCACTGACACCTATAATGGGGCACTATTCCCCCCACTGGCATCATTGATGGGGCACTATTCCTCCCACTGGCACCAATGATGGGGCACTATTCCCCCCACTGGCACCTATGATGGGGCACTATTCCTCCCACTGACACCAATGATGGGGCACTATTCCTCCCACTGACACCAATGATGGGGCACTATTCCTCCCACTGACACCAATGATGGGGCACTATTCCTCCCACTGACACCAATGATGGGGCTCTATTCCTACCACTGATACCAATGATGGGGCACTATTCCTCCCATTGACACCAGTGATGGGACACTATTCCTCCCACTGACACCAATGATGGGGCACTATTCCCCCCACTGACACCTATGATGGGGCACTATTCCTCCCACTGACACCAATGATGGGGCTCTATTCCTACCACTGATACCAATGATGGGGCACTATTCCTCCCATTGACACCAGTGATGGGACACTATTCCTCCCACTGACACCAATGACGTGGCACTACTCCTCCCACTGCAAAATGACAGTTATGAAGTAGCAACGAAAATAATTTTATGGTTGGGGGTCACCACAACATGAGGAACTGTATTAAAGGGTCACGGCATTAGGAAGGTTGAGAACCACTGCTCTAAATGTTTTGTTCAGTGATGGACTTTCTCAGGTGATCTGTTGAATAGGCTGATGATGTACTCCAACACACCGAAAACCTGACCTAATTGCAGTACACTACAGGGCATGTCATTGCCCAATTAATAAAATTCAAAACATTAATAATAACATATAAAACCATTTATAACTCTGCCCCAAATTACATCACCAATCTTGTCTCCACATATCACCCAAACCGTACACTCTGCTCCTCGCACGACCTCCTGCTCTCTAGCTCCCTTGTCTCCTCCTCCCTTGCTCGTCTCCAGGACTTCTCCAGAGCCTACCCCATCCTCTGGAACTCTCTACCCCAATTTATCAGACTACCGCCTACTCTTCTCACTTTTAGGCGATCTCTGAAAACCTATCTCTTCAGGGAAGCCTATCCAGCCCTCAGCTAATAATGGAATCTTCTATTCCTCCTACCAGTCCATCCCCCACAGTTATTACCTTTTGTACCACTAGCCCCTCCCTCTTAGATTGTAAGCTCCAAGGAGCAGGGCCCTCCTATCCCTCTTGTATTGAACTGTATTGTTACTGTATTGTCTCCCATTATAATGTAAAGTGCTGAGCAAACTGTTGGCGCTATATAAATCCTGTATAATAATAATAATAATAATAATCAAGGGTTCTAAACTATTCCTGCACTATCCAAAACTAGAATAAATGTTTTATGCATGACTGAGAGTTTATATGGGGCGTTCTACAGCATACTAGACAAGAAAGTGCAGCGCTAGAATGAATACAATGTCCCAATGACTCTTTGTGTACAATCACTAAAAACACAGAATAAAAATTAAATTTAAAGTCAAAATGGTAAAATCAAAAAAAGGTTCCAATATGAATATATAAAGTGACTCTCGTGCTTAGTGACTCTGGATCTGGTATCAGTGCAGTGGTGGCAAAGGTAATGCGCACTCACCGGATGCACATAGTTATTGCGCCTTATATTAGAATCCAGATGTCATCAAACAGGTATACCTGTTTAATACCTGTTTGATGACATCTGTATTTTAATATAAGGCGCAATAACTATGCGCATCCGGTGAGTGCGCATTACCTTTACCACTACTGCACTGATACCGGGTCCAGAGTCACTAAGCATGAGAGTCACTTTATATATTGTTCATATTGGAACCTTTTTTTGATTTTACCATTTTGACTTTAAATTGAATTTTTATTCTGTGTTTTTAGTGATTTTACAGTCATTGGGACATTGTATTCATTCTAGCGCTGCACTTTCTTGTTTAATATCTATGTTTTAGGGTGCTATTGGTTACCTTTTATACACAGCAGCTTTGTTTTTGTTTTAAGGCGCTCGCTCCTCTTTTATTATATAGTTCTAAAGCATACGCCAGTGCAAGGGCTCTGTTTAACCGCACAGAGATGCACGGGAGTTCCATGCAAGTCAATTGAGACACAGCAGCTGCACAGACACAGCCGCTGCTCCCTTTTTGACATCCATACAGGACCAAGTGCACAGCCCCAAATGCAGACTGTTAGCCTCAAGAGCCAAGGAATATTTTTTCGGCCCACTGCAAAGAATTTTTTTACTTTACCACCAAATATATTTTTTAATATCACTATTGGCGCACTGATATTTTGTTATCAGCTTACAACACCTTATGATGGTTTTTGTATGAGAATGATGTTTTTTTTGTTCTTGGGAAATCACCAAATGCATCTTTAGCTGGTGTGTTCATAACATGATCTGACTTTTACACTGTAAGTGGTGGGAGGACAACAGTCGTGATATGATCTAATCAGCACTTACGTGGGAGTACAGTGGGTGTAAATAGTAATAACATGAATCCAAGCCCAAAAATAAAAATTGAATATACTGCAGCTCAGAGATCTTCTAATATAGTGGCTCCATTAGCTTTCTTTTGTCTGGCTTTTTTGTCTTTATTTTCTAGTGACCTACCAATAACACACTTCCTGTCCTAGGGTGACAACATTGCAGAGGCAGGGAGTACAAGCAGGGGCGGACTGACAACTCATGGGGCCCCTGGGCAATAGGGGATCATGGGGCCCCTGTGTCCTTGCCCAAACTCAAAAAAGCCTATGAAAAAGGTACCAGGGGCATCTCATGGGGCCCCCGCCTGACCCCGGGCCTTCGGGCAGTGCCCGAGTTTCCAAATGGTCAGTCCGCCCCTGAGTACAAGATGTTATCAGCTCCCAAGATTTCTGGTATTTTTTCACCTATTATTTAGATATAAAAAAAATGCTTCTAATGGTGTATTTAGCAGACCAATGAGGATGAAATAAGGGAAGTTAATTTTTAAGGTTTACATATACTTAGGAAAATCTTCTTTTAGTGTAGAGCTACTAGATAAATTGTGTATGGATAGAAATATAGTGTATGATGTCTATTTATAAAAAAAATCTCTGTGTGAACATCTCAAGTATTCACTAAGCTGTCAAGAATAATCTTGTATTTGACTTTAATGTTTTTTTTTTGTGATCATCAGATCCATCTAATGGCCATGATGCAGTATTTCCCTGAAATATCTCAATTTAGGAAAATACTGCATCACAGCCACTAGATGGAACTGGCGATCATAGCACATAAATGTATTGGGCAAAATACAGATATTATTTGTGACAATTGAGCGAATTTCTGAGATATTTTATAGCATAGACCCTTTGTGATAGTACTGGGACAAGGTCTTCTGGCACTGAAGGTAAAGATGTGAGTGCATCTACAACCTCCTTCCCACATGTCCTGCAGTGAGGGGGAGATACGCTATATTGCCAAAAGTATTGGGCCAGCCCTCCAAATCGATGGATTCATGAGTTCCAATTGCCTCCCTGGCCACAGGTGTATAAAATCAAGCACCTAGGCATGCAGACATGGCTTGGCCCCTAATTTCCAGTGAAGGGAACTCTTAAGGCATCAGCATACCAAGACATTGTGTACAATTTCAAGCTCCCAACTTTGTGGGAAACAGTTTGGGGATGGCCCCTGCCTGTTCCAACATGACTGTGCACCAGTGCACAGAGCAAGGTCCATAAAGACATGGATGAGACAGTTTGGGGTGGAGGAACTTGACTGGCCTGCACAGAGTCCTGACCTCAACCCCATAGAACACCTTCGGTATGAATTAGGGTGGAGACTGCAAGCCAGGCCTCCTCCCCCGACATCAGTGCCTGACCTCACAAATGTGCTTCTGGAAGAATGGTCAAACCTTCCCATAGACACCCTCCTAAACCTTGTGGACGGCCTTCCCAGAAGAGTTGAAGGTGTTATAGCTGCCAACTCAATATTGAACCCTATGGACTAAGACTGGGTTGCCATTAAAGTTCATGTGCGTGGAAAGGCAGGCTGCCCAATACTTTTGGCAATATAGTGTAGGTGGGATCAGGCCCAGACTGGTTATTGGGCATACTGGGCTGAGGCTGCATGTCCTTACAAGAGATGGCTAGCCTCCTGCTGTCCACAGTGTTCAGAGTGAAGACTCTCTACCCTGTCCTGTGCAGGCATCTCTGCAGGAAGGAATCCAGTTTGTGCAGGTATGCCCCCTAGAGCTGGGATGGGGGTGCAGCCCGCCCTCCTCCCCTGCTGTCAATGGGGAATTATACTGGCAGCTGCTGGAGCTCCATGAGATCCTCTTCTTCTGGTTTCTGAGCAAGAAGCTTGTGCTGCTGTCAGTGGGGCTGATATCCAGGACCTTACTGTCCATCTACATTGTGGGCTTGGACATGAAGTGTATGAAAAGCATAGTGGAGATGATGCTTGGAATAAACTTCAAGCAGAGGTAGTGAGCCCCCACACCCTTTTTCCCCATCCAGGTGGATAAGCCAGGTTTTTGTGTATTTTGGTAAGGTGCAAATAATGGGGCACTGGGGAAATTTGGTGATGAGGAATTCTAATTTATCCTTTGGGCTCATTTACACTTGCTTTGACTTACCTACCACTTCAACATGCTTTTTTATGTGTCTTTGATGCTTCTGTGATGCTTTTTTGAAGTTTTAATGAAGCTTTGCAAATGCTGTGTGTGTTGATTTTTCCTGGCTCACTAGTACCCCTGTTTAGCAGATACCCAGCTCATTAGTACTCCTGTTTAGCAGATCCTCAGTTTATTAGTACCCTTGTTCAACAGATTCCCTGCTCATTAGTAACCCCCAGCTCTGCTGATCCTCTGGTTTGCTGATCCTCCTCTCTGGTTTGCTATTCCCTGCTCACCTGCCACTACAGTATATTGCCCCCACACTGCTCACCACGTGTGACATCTGCTAGTTTCTCCAGCTTCGGTCCCCCAGCTCTGCTGATCTTCTGTCACTCAGTCCTCTCTCTCTCTCTGGTCTCCGCTCACCTTCTGCATTCCCATGTTGCACACCGCATGTACGTCTGCTTGTTTTTCTGCTCCAGTTTGGACCCCGCTCACCTTCCAGCTGCTCCTCACTGCACACCTGATGTGACATCTGCACCAGACACTCCCAGAATATATACACATGTACTGGAAGTGACTGCTGATGATGTCTTTCTGGATCGCTTTTTTGTTTCCCAATGCATCCTGGGAAATTTCATACCTTCAATACCTCCAAAGCAATGCTACCGCTGCATAAAAGCCCCTCAAAAGCTTCAGGTGCTGTAAGTGAGCTTTGTCATAGACTTCTATGGAGGCTTTGGAGACTATTTGAAGCCCCAAGAAAGTGACATGGGGTATAATTTTTGAAGCGCAGGAAAGCAAAGACAACGTGTGAACAGGACTGTAAGGTAACCATTTTATTTAGTTAACCACTTCCCGTCCCACCCATGTATATAAAATGTTGGACAGGAGCAGTGCAGGGGCAGGTGGTCATTTATAAACGTTCTCCCCGCTCCCTGCTTGTGAGCGTTCCCTGGGAGCGCGCAGCACCACGATCCGAACAACTGATCGTTGTACGGGACCTCTGTGTGAGGTCCCGATCATGTCATCACTGATTGGACAATCAGTGATCACATGAAGAGTAGTAAGCAAGATGTCACTTCTGACATCATTGCTTCCTACTAGTGAAATCTGTGAATGATCACAGAGATCACATGGTACAAGACTATTCACAACAGCCTTGTACCATGTGACAAGCTGTGGCCAATCACAGCTCACACAGTATTTCTCAATGGCTGCAAGAATGCAGCCAGAGAGAAGGTGAAATGATTACTTTTACAGCCTTTATGTGTGTAAAAGCAGTGTATAAAAAAAAAAATCTTCATCACCCCCCACCAAGTTTCTTCGGTGACACTGTAATGCTAGGGTGACAGCATGTTAAAAAAACACAAATAATAATATAAAAAATTAAATAAAAATGTAAAAAAAAGGTAGAAAAATTATAATTTTTGGTTATAAACTAATTTGGGTTATTTTTTTCTTTTTTACTAAAAAGATAACTGAATAAATGTTGGCCAAGATTTATGAAGAAAGATTATTTATCAGCAAAAAAGGAAAAACACTTTTTTTCAAAATGTTTAGACTTTTTAATTTATATAGAAATAAAAAATAAAAATCGGCCGGTGCCATTGACCCACTAACAGAGCGAAAATCGGCTGATTATTCTTAGGTCCGATTTTCAGACAAAATATTGGTCGATTTTCGACCCATGTATGGCCGGCCTAACTCTAGTTAGTCATCAGATAAATTTGTATGACAATATCACCCCCTTTGCTGGCAGGGTAGATAACAATGCTTTGATCCAAGAATTGCATCCCACTCAACTCTGGTGAGGTTGTATTTCAGTGGTCTGTCCATTATAACACTGTTATGCTGGATTTCATACTCAACTTTCCGGCACGGCGGGGGAAAATCCGTGGAGACTGACCGGAAGTGTCTTGGTGATCCTGATGCTGGTGATTTGTCACTAGCGTCAAGATTGCAAGTATGACATGGGTCTGACAGATGTCCCTGGGTGGTTGCTGAGCAAGATCCTGGCTGCCACTCAAGATAAAAGTGAAAATGTGCTTAGTAAACTTGCTGGCAGCACAGAACATACAGTAGTGCTTTCAGACAATTCTTCTATATGACCCATATGGAAGAAAAATATGTTTGAAATATAATTAAAAATCCCAAATATATTGCCATATATTTGAAATGCTACAATTT
The DNA here is from genome assembly GCF_062004578.1 of Staurois parvus. NCBI lineage: Eukaryota > Metazoa > Chordata > Amphibia > Anura > Ranidae > Staurois > Staurois parvus. The sequence goes on along the minus strand of NW_028318370.1, from coordinate 4,642,402 downwards.
TGGCCATATTCAATATATTTCAAAATATAGTTCAATAAATAAATATATATATATATATATATATATATACACACTGTATGTTGAAATGTGTTTTTATTACAAAATACATGAAAAATATTTTTAAAAATACATTTAAAATATACTGTATGTCTTTAAAAATACAAATCTGCATTTTTGGAATGCATTTACAAATATATGTAAAAATATATGTTAAAATGACTTTTTTATATGTTAAAAAAAATCTGAAGAATATATTTTAAAAAAATATATATTAAAAAAGTCATTTTAACATATATGTTACATATATTTGTAAATGCATTCCAAAATATTCATATATTTTGTAATAAAAATGCATTTCAACATGCAGTGTGTGTGTGTATATATATATATATATATATGTGTGTGTGTGTGTATGTATGTATATATATATACATATATATATATATATATATACATATACTGTATATATAAATATATATATCATGTTGAAATGCATTTTTATTACAAAATATGAAAAATATTTTTAAAAATACATTTCAAATATAATGTATGTCTTTAAAAATACAAATCTACATTTTTGGAATGCATTTACAAATATATGTAATATATATGTTAAAATGACTTTAATATATATTTTTAAAAATATATTCTTCAGATTTTTTTAACATGTAAAAAAGTCATTTTAACATATATTTTTACATATATTTGTAAATGCATTCCAAAAATGCAGATTTGTATTTTTAAAGACATACAGTATATTTTAAAATGTATTTTTAAAAATATTTTTCATTTATTTTGTAAGAAAAACGCATTTCAACATACAGTATATATATATATATATATATATATATATTTATTGAACTATATTTTGAAATATATTGAATATGGCCAAAATTGTAGCATTTCAAATATATGGCAATATATTTCGGAAGAGTATTTTTAAAATATATTTCAAATATATTTTTCTTCCATGTGGGGAGGGCCGATAGTGTTTATGTCATATATGTAAATATACTGTATGACTTCTGCAGCGTCTGTAATAAAGCAAAAATCAAAATGACAAACAATAAACACAGGTGGAAAACAAATATAGGGATCAAATATACCGTGATTAAGCAATAACATTACTACCTACAGTTGGGGAATCCCATCGTGATGAATGAGTCTGTAATCCACAACTTGTACTTTACCAAGCCATGTCACACAGGAAACTTTGCGTGACAAGCAAACAAAGATAAAACACAACTTAAAGGAAACCTATATAGAGAAATATGTAGGTTGCATTGCTGGCCTATTTTAGGTTTCTTAATATGCCAGTCATGGTGGATGAGGGCATACGTTTTACACCCAAAGCAAGTCCTTGAAACCCTTTAGAAAAAAAAAACCAACAGGGCAATCCTCTTATAGTCCTGGCTTGTGATCACACCCATATTTAAATGTGTAATGGTTTTTGGTTTATTATCTTTAAAGAGTTCAAAAAGAAAAAAAAACTATTTTCTACTCACTTTCTGCCTCTTTGACAGCATTCACCAGGAGAGAATAGGAGTGTGAATCTCCCCTGTGAGGACACAAGTAAAAATGAGATTCTACGTCTTCCCCATTCTCAGTAAAAGTCAAAAAAAGTTTTGGCTTCAGTTAAAGTCTAAGATTTTGTGTTCTACTTTTGAAACAGCAGGTGGTGCTCTAGAATCTATTTTACATGATCACACAAGTGTCCTTCTCAGCCTTGCTGAAAGGAGCCCAATGCTTACAGAGCTCACTATGAAAGTTGAAATTTGCATACATACTGTATGTGAGTCATCAAAACATGAACGTGCTTCTTAATAAACTTCTTTAAACTCAACCTATCCAAAACTGAGCTCATAACATTTCCTCCTGTGACAGGAGTCACTTTGGGTGGGGGGCCCATGGAACACAGCTCACTTTGGAGAGGTGGGGAGACCCCGGTCACAGCTCCCCATATCCCTCCTATGTGTAAGTCACCCTGTGCCTGTTAGGGATACAGGGTGATCTGTCCTAATATTGTGTAGACATGTATAGGAGATAGGTGGGGGGTTGTGGATTGTTTAATGCCATGTGGTTGCATCCCATTGTTCTATTGTGTGTCTTGCTTGGGAGCAAAGTATTACGCGATGTATGTGTTTGTGTACTCGCTTGGTGGGATTGTCTGCTGATGTGTCTCTTGTTGCTAGATGTGGTTTGCCCCGCCCTGTGTCATTATGCAGGGAGGGGGGATTTGTTCCCTTTAATGTATACAGTATATCTTGTATCTATGTTAAAATAAAGTAGTCTATTTCATGGTTTCCTTCAAGACTGGTGTCGTCTAGTTTTGTATGGTCTGCTGTGGTGTCAGTGGTCGGTGTTCGGACAGGGAAGTGGTATCCTAACGGAAGTACCCAATTGCAGTCGGGGTCAGGTTCTGTTACACCTCCCGTGCCCCTTCCCCTGACTTCTCTGTTCAGATCAATGACACAACTATTAACACGTCCCCACACGCCAGGGTGCTAAGTGTAATCCTGGACTCTGAACTCTCCTTTCAGCCCCACATCCAATCACTGACCAAGGCTTGCCACTTCAACCACCACAACATCTCCAAAATACACCCCTTCTTAACCAATGACATCACAAAGCTTCTAAATCACAACTTGGTCATCTCTCGCCTTAAATACTGCAACTCCCTTCACTTTACATAGTACCGACTTAATCATGGTAAACATAACTCCCCACCCTCAACCTCCCTTTCTATTGCATATAAGGGGAAAGCTAAAGTCTACATGCAGCCAAAATAAAAAAAAAAACAGAAAAATTAGCAAAAAATCAGTAGGATATGTCCCTTGTGCTGATGTCTCTTCTTTAAACCCCCGCTGCCCATAACCGCCCATTACCCCCCCCCCCCCCCCGCCCCCACACACATAACTAAGAGGCTGTCACAGGGTGACAAAAGAACCTAACTATGCCTGCTCTTTCCACCCCACTCCTCTATTCATAGAATCCCTATGTCAGGAATGGACTCGCCAATGGTGGTGGGACGCATCTGCCATGTGGGCTGCAGTACCAGGGCTGGCCAGTGGGTGCTCTCAGCCACCAGAAGCTCACTCCTGCAGTCAGCCATCACCTGAGGCTAATTGCAGGAGGTGTATTTAAGGAATGGCCAGACCTGCAGTCAGTGCCTTGGTGTATGTTTCCCATGAGCCCCTGTACCTGCATCCTGTCTGCTTCCTGCCTGATTCCTGATTGTGCTTTGATCCTGACTCTGAATGAACTCCGTCTGTCCTGACCCCGGCTATTCCTGACCACTCTCCAGCCTGCTCCTTTGGTACCTTGTCTGCCTGATTGTTCCTGACCCGGCCCGTCTGACTACGCTCTACCTGCTCCTTTGTGTCTTGTCTGCCCGATGGTTCCTGACCCGGCCTGCCTGACCACTCCACCTCACCAGCCCTGACTGCTCTTGTCTGTGTACATTCCGTTATCAGTTGGAGGTTTGGTTTTGTTATATTGTGCTTTATATTTGTGTATAACCCTTAATAAATTATATTGTTACACCATACTTGAGAATGCGTTTCCCTGTGTCAGTTCACGCATCTCTGGTCTTACCGGGAGCCCTGACACCCTACTACAGCTACTATAAATGAGACAGGATTTATGAATGGAGGAGGTGGACCTATCAAACATCTGCCCATCCTCCATTCATAGATTGTGTTTCATTCATAGAAGCTGTAGTACCACCTTTTTATGAATGGAGCAGCTAGGCGAAAATGTATGCTATGTGAATGGGAACATGCAACAAATGTAAAATAGGTATTATCCCAATTGGGCTGCAAAAGTGGAAATACGCTTTAAACAAACAAATCAAATAGATCCTCTTTCTTATTTAAAAAAAAAGAGCTTATACGTGGACTGGTATGCTGAAGTTACTCTATGGACTTGTATTTCCTTTCTAGATCTCAAAGTAGTTTCTGCAGGAAGCCTGGCTACTCTAAGGTGCGCAAATGAGCTGGGGAATGAATTTGTCATGTCTACTTGGAAGGTCCATCGTCTATATAAGCCACCTTGCCATATTTCATTCGCAATAGAAGAAAAGAAGACATTCAATGACTGCAATAATCGCACGCACCAGGACATTGGCACAAAAATGGCGACCCTCACCATCAAGAACAGCACACTTACTGATGAAGGAAATTATACCTGTGAGATTGTGAATGAAGAAGGAACTAAAACTAGCACAATTACATTACAAGTATTGGGTAAGAGTCTCTTTAATCAAAAGAACAAAGACTACATTTATTATAAAATAAAGGAGTATAAAAACAAACAAAAGCGCTGACATGCAATCACCCAGTGACTGCAATGCTGTTGGGTTCCAGCTTCACACAGGTCTTGCCCAGCCAACTGAAAAAAAAACTAATAGAAGATGTAGGAAGCTGCACAAATATAATCAGCCTGGTTACTGAATATGATAAATCAGCTTCAGTTTGTCTCCTCTAGAAACTATGCCCCTCTGAAGCATTTTACCCTCCCATAAACATATTTATAGAGCAAGGACTAAGATCATAGGAGTCTGAAATGTGTCACATTGCTGACCCGCAACCACCTGATGACTCCAGTGCCATTGAGTGCCAGCTTCCAGCTTAGGCATAGAGCAATGACTCGGGCCATGGAAGGGTGAAACGCGTTGAAGGGGCATGGCTTTTAGAGAAGACAACCCATATGGAAGAGAAATATATCAGAAATATATTTTAAAAATATTATTCCCAAATATATTGACATATATTTGAGATACTACAATTTTGGCTATATTCAATATATTTCAAGAAATATATATATATATATTTATTTTTTTATTATTTATTTCAGGTACTTATATAGCACCGTCGATTTACGCAGCGCTTTACATATATATTGTACATTCACATCAGTCCCTAACCCTCAAGGGGCATACAATCTAAGGTCCCTAACTCACATTCATACATACACATACTAGGGTAAATTTTAGACAGGAGCCAATTCACCTACCAGCATGTCTTTGGAGTGTGGGAGGAAACCGGAGTACCCGGAGGAAACCCACGCAGGCACAGGGAGAACATGCAAACTCCAGGCAGGTGGTGCCATAGTTGGGATTTGAACCAACGACCCTAGTAACCATTTAGCCACTGTGCTGCCCATATATATATATATATATATATATATATATATATATACTGCATGTTGAAATGCATTTTTTTATATATTACAAAATATATGAAAAATACTTTTAAACATATATATATTTTTTAAATATATTCTTCAGATTTTTTTTTACATATAAAAAAGTAATTTTAACATATATTTTGACATATATGTGTAAATGCATTACAAAAATGTAGATTTGTATTCTTAAAGACATACAGTATATTTGAAAATGTATCTTTCATAATATTTTTCATATATTTTGTAATAAAAACGTATTTCAACATACAGTGTGTATATATATATATATATATATATATTTAAATATATTTTTTAATACATTGAATTGTAGTATTTCAAATATATGTCAATATATTTGGGAAGAATATTTTTTAAATATATTCCAAATATATTTTTCTTCCATGTGGGAAGCTGAAGCCGATTTCTCATATTCTGTGACCAGGCTGTCTATCGATGTGCAGCTCCCTTCATCTTCCATTAGTTAACAGAGTAAAAAGTATAAATGCTTTAAACCTCAATCATTTCTATCTACAAAGTAATCCTATGTAATGCCGTATATTCACTACAAAAAGGTTTAACAAATATTTTTTAAAACATTCTAAACACTATACTATAGGTGTTAATCATGGGCACCATCCCGTCTTATCAGTATGGGATCTATGAGCGGATTCCCTGCTAACCTGAGCAGATTGTGACAAATGTCGTTTTTGAGACACTAGTACCTGTACAGTTTTTCTGTTTCACCAATAGGAGCTTTCTGGACCCATGTTGGATCCATGATTGGCTGGAGGAAAATTATCCCTGTCCCTAAAAGCAATGACAGCGGTCCCTCCCTAAACGCCGAACACCCTTGTATGCAGGAGGCTACTGTATGGTTTGGTTATATTATGTTTTTTAAGTGGGCGCTACTGTTACTTTAATTTCTCAGGCTGATGCTGTGTGTGGTCAGGTCATGCATGATGAGCTTCCCTTGCAGATATGTCACATCCTCCCTCTTGGAGGAGATATATATATATATATATATATATATGCAGTGGACTGACCTCGGGGAGTCAGGGGTTGAAGTTGACTAGAGAAGACCAGATCTGTGATGTGATCATTAGTTTTGTGCTGCCATCCTTTCAATGGGTCCTTCAGACTATGCTACTACTATGGACAGTTACCAGTTCAGATATGGGCAGCACTGGTTCTCTATTGCACCTATTAGATATACTACTATGGACAGTGTATTGAACTAACAGCACAGTCAAAGTTCTAATAATCTACCACTGTACCAGTCGTGAATGAAGAATCATATATTTGTCTAAATGAATGGAACTTGCCAATTCTTCTATTGTCTTAAGTAAAAGAATATACTTAAAGAGGTTTTAAACCTCAGACAATAAATACGAGCAAAACATATCCCTCTATAATATGTACTTGTTTCTATCCAGTGTACTAAACCTCATTTCTGTCCACTGCCTCATTCCTCTGCTATCAGCATGAATCACATCTGATGAGTTTTCCTGACACCAAGAGAAAAATGGTGACAGGGAAGGACCTCCAGAAGATTGACAGCCTCAGCTCTGTTCCTGTGTGAAGAAGTGTGTCCCTTCCCACCAATCAGCTCTCAGAGCTCTCTTCAATGATGTGACTTAAGCTCCCCACCCCCTGCTTTTCAGAGCTGAGAAAATTCTGCAGACTGAATGGATGCAGGGGGATTTGTTTCATTTCTGTGTATCACCTGAGGTCAGTCACTTCACTGGGTATATGCAAAGATTTACAACCACGTTATATCACTAAGAAGTTGTCTGTATCACCTACTGGGAGGATATATTCTAAATTGGAGAGGAAAGTGTAACTATGGAGTATCACAAGAACCTTAACTTTGGGAGTTAAAGCCACATAACCCTTCCAGTTAAAACACATTAAACATTTGCGCAACAACACCTTCAACCTTTTGGATTGGGACACTGATAATATATAGTGGCCAGCCAGGTAGAAGATGGGTGTCTGTGGCAGGTTTTGGCAGCCCTAATGATTGAGGGGGGCCAATTTTCTTATTGTCATTCACTCCCTATCCTGGAGCCAGCTGTGGAGAGAGTTTAGCCTAGGAACCTGACCTGTGGGTCTTCAGAGAGGAGTCTTGCATATAATACAAGATATGGTGTCAAGCTGTGAAGTGGTAGGCTGGTAAAGAGTGGGACAAGTTCAGCAAGCCCTCTTAAAATGTTATGGAGTACTGCGAGGGAGAAGTCAAGATGGCATTGTCCTGCGACTTTCAGCCTGAAGAAGTTACCATCATAAAGTACTGTAGTGTGGAGTGCTACTTACTAAGGCTTGTGGGTGCAAACCCTGCCCCCATGGGGGACCACCCAACACATTGACAAAGGGGTGATGGGAAAACAGTCTGTTATAGTGTGGCTGCAACAAAGGTCTAAACCAACACTGGCCATAGTCTTGTACCTGATCAGTAGCACTGTAAGGTGCAAGTCTTTGGCCAATAATGGCTTTGGCAAAGCATTATGGTTAGTTTGCAGGAACAATTCCCATTGAATGTCCCAAAACAGCGAATGTTCAGTGTGAACTTAGGTTAAGACCAAACACTCAGCTCATCCCTATCCATGAACACATTCCCTGCTGCCTGTTCATTTTCTTTTCTTCATTTTGGACCTTTCCAGGCCCATGCTCAATTTCTCAGCCGCCATGTGAAAATGGACTTGCGTTTTCCTGATTTCCATCCACTTCCTGTTCCAGGAACACAACAGGATGTTACAGGAAATGTCTCCTAAGTCCCTTTTAGAAAGTAGTTACTGGAACAGGTGTGTCTCCATTGGGATGGTGACAACAGTAAAACGTTGGATTTCCCATCACCATAAATATAGAGGATTAATCTTCCTAGTGGGGACACATACAGCAATAGAAATGTGACAGGGGTTCTAACCTCTCACTACTCTATAAAGACTTTATTAAAAAAAAGCAAGTTCTGGCTCTATATATACTTTAGGCTAAGAACATGTATTTACCATTGATATAGGTGACACGGTGACCAATATGCTAAATATTCATAATTAGACAATGATTTACAAAACAAACCCCCAACCCCAATTACATAAAGTGATCTTAAAAATATATCATGATGCAGTGTACCCATGATATGAATGTTATCCACATGTATAGCCATACAGATGATTATAAATATGGTATGTAGCACTACCCCCTTGGGGGTTACTAAGAGATTTGGGTCGCCTTATAGTCCTGCGCAGCCAGGCAATCTGCATTCTTCACACAAGCTTGCATTCAAAGTCAGAAATCAGTCCTTGAGCTTTGTTTTGTTGTTTATTAAAGGGATTTAGAACTGGGATATGGTAAGGGGGTATAGGATGCCCAAGGGAACAGACAACTGAGGACAAACTTCCTAGAACTATTCACAAGCTTCTCTTCTGCAACACAGTCTCCATTGGAGAGCCAGCCAGCATCTCCTTGATGTACCACCCCAGACCGTATATGAAATTCTCCTCTTCACCCAGCAATCTGAAGGTTTTCCTGAGCAGGGGATCTGGTTCCTGTACCTTTAAATGGATAAACAGACACTAATAGGGGGCTAATCTGGTTTCCCACCAGAGTGCTCCTTCTCCTATCCACCCAGGGGGTGCAGGTGTACTCACTCAGATCCTCTCCTGTACCTATCAGCTGGGCTGTTCCTTCCCTGCCATACAGGTAGTCCTTGCTCGGGGCCAGTGAGTTCCAAGCTTTCTCCCATTCCAGCTCCAGGCCTGCAGGTGGGCCCTATCCCAGTGGGCCTCCTTGCAGCCTCCTCTCAGCCTCACATCTTCCTCTCTTCTTCTTCCATCCAACTCCTCTCCCCCCTCCAGCCACTGAGCCGGCTCCAACACTTGTTAAGGGTGTCCATCCCCTTGCCAAGCTCTTGTTGGCAATTGGCTAGGACCACTCAAGAGCACAGCTAGCCACTGCTCAGATCCACCCACTGCCTCTAAGGCCGTCCTCCAAAAGCCTAAGAGCAGGGTGATATTCCAGAGGGGCTGGCCTGCAGATCCTCTCAGCCCTGACCACAATTTGACCTCCTGACTATTAAACCTGAGCTGCTACTCAGCTCCTGTCTATCCATTAGGAAGTAGCTCTTCCTAGCTAAACCAGGAGGGTGTAACAGGTATAAAAGTGAAGATACCAATGTAATGGGGTTTACAAGCAATGGCATAATGGAGAATGAGTTTAGATAAATATGATGTCATAATCTGCACGTTCCAAACATTGAATGGCCAACACCCACTTCTTCAGTAGTCCAGTGTTGGCCAAATGGCTATATCATACTGGAATCACTGTGCAGTAAACATTAATTTGACCTGGATTTTCCAATGAAAAATAAACCTTTGTGACTATGACTTGATGTGATGAATGAGGATGGTGAATGTGTTGTATACATTTTCTCATAGTCCTCATGGATGATTATTGAACTGCAGGGTTATGCTATTTTAAAAAGAAAAGATTATATCCTGCTAAGAGATATCAGTACATGCAGGCAGAAAGACTGTTGTCTATACTGATAACACTCCATATACACTTCCACAACTAACCGCCACCCCTGCCAACGTGTAGAATATGCCATCTGGTGCTCCTTCATTGGCCTCATTGACTAATTTGGCCTGGTTGTATTGCTTAACTGTACTAATGAAAATTCAAGTAGGGAAGAGTAAGCTGGACAACTATACAAATCTTCTGGAAAGAAAAGCAGCTCCCATACTGTATATAGTATGTATTTCATCTCTGTATTTAGTGGTTTGTTTGGAGTTTAATGCGAAATGCAAAGATGATATAATATAATTTTCTTTATTTTTAGTGACACCAATCGTATTAATAAGGCTAACCAGTTCCAGGTCTGCCGAGTGTCAAGCTATTGGAGGGCATCCGGCTGCAACTATATGGTGGAACTCGTCATTGCTCTATGAAGTCACTAATAAAACTTCTGTTGAAGATAACAAAACCACTACAGTAACCAGCATCTACACCCTGAAGGAGGACAATGAGACTGAAGCAGTGTGCACTATTCATCATCCAGCATTCTCCAATCCAATAGTACTGAATATAACAATTCCTGCTGCAGGTATGTTGTTGACTGTGCAACATGGGAACAACCTAGCAGAAGGTGAGCAGGGACCGGAGAGAGAGGACTGAGTGGGGAAGGATCAGCAGAGTTGGGGGACCAGAGCAGAAGAAACTAGCTATTACACATGGTGCTCAGCATGGGTGCAATATAATGGGAGGTGATCGGGGATCAGAGAGAGAGGAGGATCAGCAAACCAGAGGATCAGCAGAGCTGGGGGTTACTACTGAGCTGGAGATTAGCAGAGTTGGGGGTTACTACTGAGCTGGGGATCAGAAGAGTGGGGGGTACTACTGAGCAGGGGATCTGCTGAACAGGGGTACTAATGAGCTGGGGATCTGCTGAATGAGGGTACTATCGAGCTGGAGTTCTTCTGGGCCACTTTAAAACAAATAGAAAATCAACGCACACAAAAAACATCACCAAAGCATCATCGAAGTACCACCAATACATCAAAAATGCATGTTGAACTGATAGGCGCTTTCATGTGTGTTAAAGTTGAAGCAAGTGTAAATGAGCCCTTATAGTGGACAACAGGAGCTGAGGCTGTGGATAGTGGGATCTGAAGTTGCTGTAATAGACATTAGGAGCTGAAGTGTTTGTAGTGGATAGTGATGGCTGAAAGCTGAAGTTGTTGAGCGGGCACTTGAGCTGAACTTGTTGTAGTGGGCAGCGGGAGGCGAAGGGTGATCACTTCTACCTGAAAGCCCATTACCTGCTGAACAAATTTAAACACAGACCCAGCTGGCTATAGCGGCTGATATACTAGTCACTGTTTATAAAAAGCTGTTAAGGTGGAACTGTGTACAAAAAAATGGGTCCCCCCCAGTCCATATAAAACCCTTAATCTGAGCACACAGCCTAGCAAGACAAGAAAGGACTGAACCATACCCTCCATGTGCGTCCAACATGGGAGTGGGGCCCATGTTGATGAGGACAAGGGCCTCTTCCCCACAACCCTGACCTGGTGGTCATGGGGGTGCGGGGGGATTTATCAGAATTCCTTTAGGAAAAGAAGCCCCCAGTTATCTGGCCTCTTCCTACATGAATGAGTAAGGGGTACCTAGTATCCCTACTCTTTCCCAAAAATAAGCCAGTTGTAAATAAGTACACACTTTTGACAAGTCCTTGGCAAGAAAATTAATCCCTCCCAAAAAAAACTATTGTGAATTTTGCATCAATCACAATTATTAACATCAGCAGAAAAAAACGTCAATATACCATCCTGCCCTCTTACACCACACATGTATATGTGATATGATGACATCACTTATGAAATATGGACATGGTCATATCTGGTAAGGGATGTGATCACCAGCCCTGTACCTTTGGCCATGGGTTCCTGGTCATATAAGTGAATGGGGCCAGTGACGTCTTGGCAGACCCTGCACCCGCCGGCATCCTTTCCAACCATTGACAGCGGGAAGCTGCCATGTATAAAAGTGGCAGTAATACTGCTCTTATACATGGCGTTTAGCTCTCACCAAGTTGCTGTAGTGAACAGTGGAAACCAATGTTGTGGGGCACAGCGAGGGCTGAAATTGTTGTAGTGGACAGCGAGAGAGGAATATTTAAAAATATAAATACCAATTTGTAAATTGTCAGTGCCTTAGGGACACATTTTTGTATTTGTATGTTTATTTTTTTCTAGCCTGGTGTATTCTTTTTTTTCCTTTGACAAATAACTTATATCTGTTATTAACAAACATACCAATATATCTTTCCAGGGATTAAGAAAATGTGGTGGCTGTCAATACCAGTAGTAGTCATTATTGTGGTCCTTGTCACCATTCTCCTCCTTTGGCAAAGATCCAGACTCAGGTATGCACATTTATAAAGTATATTAGACCAGAGATTTTTACATTTTTCATTCTGAGGATCCAAATAAGAAAATTGTTAATTCTTACCAAAATTTTAGCAAATAACAGATGACCCTATAACACACACATGGTAAATAATGCAGCTCTATAATTGAAATACACCATGGGAAGGGGCAAGGACCACACATGAGAACCACCACAGAATGTTGCCTAAGCTGGGAGTACAATGCTAGCTAGCTGCCCACAATTTCATACAAGCTAAATCTTTCTCCAATGACTTTCTATTCAATGGCCAAAACACTGTATTTCGAAGTTTATTGCTATGTCAATTGCTTTCATATTGTGTGTTATGTTAAAACATGTTTTTTTAGTTTGTTTCTTTTTAAAGCTGAGTTCCACCCAAAAGTGGAAGCTCTTTTTTTTCTGCCTCCTACCCCGCTCCACTGCCACATTTAACACCTTTTGGTGGGGAGGGGGGAGTAATTAACCGCTCCCACTTCTGGCTCAGTTCACCACGGCGAGCTGAGCCAAAGGTTCGGCATGCCTCACCACTTCCAAGGTCCCAGAGGACTACAGCCCATTCACAAAGCGCAGCCAAGATGGTGGCACCAGTACCCAACAGCCAACTGAAGAATTGGCTCAGGGCGAGGACACCGCTGGATGCATGGACCAGTAAGTGCCCTACTATTAAAAGTCAGAAGCCACAGTATTTGTAGCTGATGACTTTATAATTTCTTTGTAGGAGCTGGCGGGGGACAGAACTCCACTTTAAAGCTTTCATTCTTAAGAACTTCCCCACATAAAACACATTGTGGGTGCTCTTCAAGGCCAGAAATAAAGGGGCACCACTGGTACTCCTGTATGAAGCCCAGGCACACAGAGGGGCTCAGGCAGCAGGAGGAATCAAATGTAAGCAGGACAGGGAGGGGGATCGGTGTGGTGGGAGGACCATTACAGGATAGATTACAGGGGGCCCTGTGTGTCTCTCCCTGCAGCAATTGAAAGCTTTTTTCCACCTCTCCCTCCCTGTCCGGTCCACATCTGATTCCCGTACTGTGTCCCCCCCTGTCTGCCCATCACCACCACCCCCTTCAGCACTGACGGCTTCCCTCTCTCACTGGCTGCTGTGGGTACACAGGGGGATGTATAGGATGGATAGTGGGGGAATGGGCCAGGTGGGTAATAATCATTCGTGCTTGGGATAACAGATCTGTGGAGAAGGGGGGGTGAAGCAGTATTTGTGCTGGGAAGGGGAATTTGGGGGTGATTCATGCTAGGAGGAGGAGGAATAGGGAGGATATGTGCTGTAAGGCAGGATTGGGGGGATTTGTGTAGGAGGAGGATTGGGGGAATTTGTGCTAGGAGGGGTATTGGGAGGATTTATGCTAAGAGGGGGGATTGGGAGGGATTTGTACTAGGAGATGGCTGGGGGTGGGGGGATTTGGGCTCTGGGGGGGTATTTTGGGGGGGGGGATTCATGCTAGGATGGGAAATTTAAGGGGAAAAAGGATGTGTATTAGGAGGGGTGTTTTTGGGCAAGGCAATTTTGTGCTAGGAGGGGGGCATTGAGGAGATTTGAGCTGGGTGCCAGGATTTGGGGCAAAGATTTGTTCTGGGAGGAGTGGGGGGGGGGGTTGAATTTTTTGGGGGAATATTTTGGGCTTGCAGAGGGAATTTATGTTTAGGGAGTGAACATACTAATTAGTGCTGGTTTTTTTGGGGGGGGGGGGATTCTGCTGAGACATGGCGCTTACACATTGGGAAGGGGCAGTTTGCCATCTTCACCCTGGGCACTGGATGACCACTGCACACTGAGCATAAGCAGGTCTCCTCCTCCGCACACAGCACATAACTGAGATCAGATTCCTTTAAAGACACAGCATCAATCTGCACAGTGTGTAGTTGGTTGCTATGTTGCAGTTCTGACGGGTACAATTCCCAGATCAGAATGGGAGCTGTAGTAGCCAGCTACACACTGTGCAGATCAAGACTGGGTCTGTAAGGGAATCCAATCTCAGCTATGGGCTGTGTGGGGAGGAGATCTGCTGAGTGTCCAGGCTGTGTGCAGTTCGGAGATGAGAGGAGGAGCTCTGCTGAGTTTCCTGCCAACAGTGACCCTGTCTTCTGCCCTGCTTACCATTATCCTCTGCCCTGATGACCCCTGTACACAGCCCTGACCCAGTCCTCTGTCCTGCTGTTCCCTGCCATGCTGTCCCCTGCCCTGCTGTCCCCTGTCCTCTCCCCTGATGACCCCCTTTCTTCTGCCTTTATGATCCCTGTCATCTGCCCCCACTTACCCCTGTCTTCTGCCCTGCTGACCACTATCGTCTGCCCTGCTGACCCCTGAACACTGGACTGCTGACCCAGTCCTCTGTCCTGCTGTCCCCTGTCCTTTTCCCTGATGACCTCCTTTCTTCTGCCTTTATGACCCCTGTCATCTGCCCCACTTACCCCTGTACTCTGCCCTGATAATCCCTTTTCTCCATCCTGCTGGCCCGTCCTCTGCTTTGCTTACCCCTGTCCTCTGCCTTACTGACCCCTGTACACTGCTCTAATGACTCTTGTACAATACCCTGCTGGCCTCCTATCTTCTGCCCCGCTGAGCCCCTGTACACCATCCTGCAGACCCACTGCACATTGCCCTGATGCCCCCTGTTCTTGCCCTGCTGACCTCTGTATACTGCCCTACTAACTGCTATACACTGCCTTGCTAACCTTGCATCCTCTGCCCCCCTGACCCTTTTTACTGAACCCCCACATCAGACAAGCCTGTTTCAGGGGCACACACACTACCCATTTGTCAGGTATGTGATGACATCATATGCCTGATGAGGGTATTCTGACTTTAAAGAAAGGTCCATGATGCGCCAGTGACATATCCTCTCATTTTCCTGGCTGCTTGTCACTGAGTCTGTAATAAATCATACCTATTGAGTCAGTTTTCAGTAGAAATGTATTCAAAGACCACTATTGTAAAAATATTTAAATTCATTTTAAATATAGCAGCCACTCTCAACATTTTTACCCCCAAGAAAACAATTTTAGGTAGCGGAAGGCCTGGTAAAAATTATTAGAGGTCAGTGGGAAGAATGCTCCTTACATTGGTGGCCAGTGTGAAAAATACTCCCTACACTGGTGATCAGTGGGAAGAATGCCCCTTACAGTTATGGTCATTGGGAGGAATGCCCCTTAGAGTTGTGGTCAGTGAGAAGAATGCTCCCCTTATATTGCTGATCAGTAGGAGGAATGTCTTCCTTACAGTGGTGGCCAGCTGGAACACTATCCCCCTTACATTGGTGGTCAGTTGGAAGACTATCCCCCTTACATAGCTACAGTGGGGATCGAAAGTTTGGGCACCCCAGCTAAAAATTTGTATTAATGTGCATAAAGAAGCCAAGGAAAGATGGAAAAATCTCCAAAAGGCATCAAATTACAGATTAGACATTCTTATAATATGTCAACAAAAGTTAGATTTTATTTCCATCATTTACACTTTCAAAATAACAGAAAACAAAAAAATGGCGTCTGCAAAAGTTTGGGCACCCTGCAGAATTTATAGCATGCACTTCCCCCTTTGCAAAGCTGAGACCTGAAAGTGTCATGGATTGTTCTCAATCATCGTCTGGGAAGACCAGATGATGTCAATCTCAAAGGTTTTAAATGTCCAGACTCATCTGACCTTGCCCCAACAATCAGCACCATGGGTTCTTCTAAGCAGTTGTCTAGAAAACTTAAACTGAAAATAGTTGTCTCTCACAAAGCTGGAGAAGGCTATAAGAAGATAGCAAAGCGTTTTCAGATGTCAATATCCTCTGTTCGGAATGTAATTAAGAAATGGCAGTCATCAGGAACAGTGGAAGTTAAAGCAAGATCTGGAAGACCAAGAAAAATATCAGACAGAACAGCTTGAAGGATTGTGAGAAAAACAATTCAAAACCCACGTTTGACTGCATGATCCCTCCAGAAATATCTGGCAGACACTGGAGTTGTGGTACACTATTCCACTATAAAGAGATACTTGTACAAATATGATCTTCTTGGAAGAGTCATCAGAAGAAAACCTCAGGACAGGCAGGCCTAACAATGTAACGCACTGGCTGACGACAACCACCCACAGACTGAAGTCCCTCAGGGCGCGGAGTCTAAGTCCCAGGCTGCCCTTCACCAGGGCCCCTGATGGTGGGGATGGACTTGACGCAGCCAGGAACCTGGTCGCGGCCCCCGAGACACCTCAGCTGCGGTAATGGCCGCCACCAATGGCGTGTAGCTGGTGGAAGAAACAAAAGAGTAGTCAGACAAGCCGGGGTCAACAACAACAGGACAAAACAGTACAGTACAGACGAGAATCACAGGTCACAAGCCGGGTTCAGCAACAGAGGGTCAGATCAAAGGAGAATACAAAGAATAGTCAAGTCACAAGCCGAATCAGAATACCAGGAGAGTCACGAGAGTCAGAACAGAGTAATAGTAACACAAAGACACAAGACACAAGTGCAAAGAGCATGTGCGGGCCACAGGCTTATATGTCATCAGCCACGCCCCTCTGGGGGGTGGACCTCACAGACCTGAAGGCATAAAAAGGACTCCCATCATTCACAGCAGAATCCAAGATGGACGCCAGCACATGGAGTAACATAACCTCAGGGAAAAGGTAGGACCTTGACAGTACCTCCTCCTCAAGGGCCCCTCCTCCTCCGCGGATCAACAAAAGGTTTCTGAGGAAAGCGGGTATGAAAAGCGCGGAGGAGGGCAGGAGCATGGACATCCGCAGAAGGATCCCAGGAACGCTCCTCAGGACCATAACCGCGCCAATGAACCAGGAACTGTAATCGACCGCGCACCAATCGAGAGTCCAGGATCCGGCTCACCTCATACTCCTCATGACCGTCAACCCGGACAGGACGGGGCCGAGGCAGAGAGGTAGTGAAGCGATTGCAGATCAGAGGTTTCAACAGTGATACATGAAAGATATTGGAGATCCGCATCCCAGACGGAAGGGCAAGGGCATAGGCCACCGGATTCACTTTGCGGAGAATGCGGAAAGGACCGACAAAACGGGGAGCTAGTTTGGGTGTAGGCACCCGAAAATTGAGGTTGCGAGTAGACAACCACACCCGATCGCCGACCTGGTATGAAGGAGCGGGCAACCGTCTGCGATCAGCCTGGAACTTTTGGCGCTGAGCTGAGTCCCTCAAGGCCCTCTGGATCTGCCCCCATGAAGAACGCAGGGCAGCAAGATGGTTCTCCACAGCCGGAATGTCCTGTGGTGAGAACCTCTCAGGTAATACTGCGGGTTGGAACCCATAGTTGGCCATGAAGGGCGACATCCCGGAGGAGGAGTTGACCGCCGAGTTCCTGGCAAACTCTGCCCAAGGCAGGAGATCGGCCCAATCGTCCTGATGGTCTGAACTATAACATCGAAGGAATTGTTCTAAGGCCTGATTGGAACGCTCCGCAGCCCCATTGGACTGCGGGTGGTAGGCTGAGGAAAAGGAGAGACTAATACCCAACTGGGAGCAGAAGGCGCGCCAGAATCTGGACACGAACTGACTCCCGCGGTCCGAGACAATCACCTTAGGCAACCCATGCAGGCGAAAAATCTCCCTGGAAAAGACCGTGGCCAGTTCTTGCGCTGTTGGTAATTTCCTGAGTGGAATGCAATGGCACATCTTGGAAAACCGATCGACGATCATGAGGATGACCGTATGACCCCGAGACACCGGGAGGTCTACAATAAAGTCCATACCTAGGTGTGACCAAGGACGCTCCCCATTGGGAATGGGTTGCAGAAGACCCAAAGGGAGATGCCGTGGAGACTTATTCTGGGCACAGATCGAACATGCCGCTACATAAGAGGCAATGTCGGCACGGAGGGTTGGCCACCAGAATAAGCGAGAGACGACCCAACACAGCTGGTCCTTCCCCGGATGCCCGGCAGTTTTGGCGTTATGGTAGGTATGCAGCAGGTGGGTGCGCAATCCCTCGGGTACAAAACATCTACCCTCCGGCTTCCCGGGGGGAGCATCAGATTGAGCTGCCAAAATCTGCTCCCCAAGAGGAGAGGTCAGACTGGTGCGAATGGCAGCCAGGATCTGATCTGGAGGAATAACTGAGATTGGCTCAGAGTCTTCCCTGGACAACTCAGAGTATTGCCGTGATAACGCATCAGCCCTGACATTCTTGGAACCAGGCAAATATGAAACCACATAGTTGAAGCGTGACAAGAACAGAGCCCATCTGGCCTGGCGGGGTGTCAATCTTTTGGCCTCCGAAAGATATGATCGGTAAGAATGAGGACTGGAATCGCGGAGCCCTCGAGCAGGTGCCTCCATTCCTTGAGAGCCAGAATGATTGCCAACAACTCCCTATCTCCAATCTGGTAGTTGCACTCTGCAGAGGAAAGCTTCCTGGAGTAGAACCCACAGGGAAGTAGGGGTCCATCGGGCGACCGACGTTGAGACAGGAGAGCGCCTACTCCCGTCTCGGATGCATCAACCTCAAGGACGAAGGGCAATCCAGGATTGGGATGAGACAGTATCGGAGCCGACGCGAAGGCGGATTTCAGAGCCTCGAACGCTACGATGGCCTCGGGTGGCCACTCGTGAGGATCACTGCCCTTCTTGGTTAGGTCTGAGAGAGGCTTTGCCAGCATGGAGAAGTTCCGGATGAACTTCCGATAGTAGTTGGCAAAACCCAAAAAGCGCTGAATGGGCCAAAGACCATTGGGACGAGGCCACTGCAGAACCGCCGAAACCTTCTGAGGGTCCATGGAGAATCCCTCCGCAGAAATGATGTAGCCTAAAAAGGCAACTTGGGATCGATGGAATTCGCACTTCTCAAGTTTACAAAAAAGTTCGTTCTCACGTAATCGTTGCAGCACCTGCTTGACATCCTGGATATGGGACTCCATGGAGGCAGAGTAAACCAGGATGTCATCCAAGTAAACTACCACGCACTGCTGCAACAAGTCACGAAGGACATCATTTATGAATTCCTGAAAAACTGCGGGCGCGTTACACAACCCGAAGGGCATCACCAGGTATTCGTAGTGACCGGTTCTGGTGTTAAACGCGGTCTTCCACTCATCCCCCTGTTTGATCTGTACGAGGTTGTACGCCGCCCTAAGGTCAAGTTTGGTAAAGACTGTTGCCCCCTTAAGGCGGTCGAACAACTCAGTAATCAAGGGAATCGGGTAGGCATTCTTAGTGGTGATTCGATTAAGACCCCTATAATCGATGCAAGGCCTCAATTCACCACCCTTCTTCTTTACAAAGAAAAAACCCGCTCCTGCTGGGGAAGTAGACTTACGAATGTGCCCCCGGGAAAGCGCATCCGCAACGTACTCCTCCATGGCCTCATTCTCCGCAACCGAGAGAGGATACACCCTGCCACGCGGAGGAGTGGCACCGGGTTGCAAGGATATGGCGCAGTCGTAAGGACGATGAGCAGGTAAGGCACCAGCGCATACCTTATCAAACACGTCCTGGTACTCCCCATAATCAGAGGGCAACGCAGAGTCCGAGGAGGCACACAACACCTTAACCGGCCCACGGATGCACCCGGCCCCACACTGTGGAGACCACGAGAGAATCTCGGCTGTTTGCCAATTTAAGGTTGGATTGTGCATCTGGAGCCAGGGATACCCCAAAACCACCGAATAGTGCGGAGAAGAAATCACCTGGAAACAGGCCAACTCCCTGTGAACAGCCCCAATAGCTACTTCCACTGGCACAGTCTCGTGGGTAACCTGCGGTGGTTGCAGGGGCCTGCCATCTATCGCCTCGAGAACCAATGGGGTAACTCGAGCCTGCAGGGGAATGGAGTGCTGGGCAGCAAACGAGCTGTCCATAAACAACCCGCTGGCCCCAGAATCTACCAATGCCTGGGCCGTCACCGAGCCCTCCGCCCAAGAGAGGACAACGGTGATCAGTGGCTTATCTCTGCGGAACGCCGGGGACGAGGAGACTCCACCCAAGATCTGTCCCCGACAGGATCTCAGGTGCGAGCGTGACCGGACGGACCGGACAGGACTGCCGAAAGTGCCCACCAAGACCACAGTACAGGCAGCGACCCTCCCGACGCCGAGCGGCCCGCTCCCCCTCGGAAAGGCGAGCAAACCCCAGCTGCATGGGCTCACCACCAGACAATCCATCCCCAGGAGGTGTGGGAGGAGAGGGAGGAACGGGTGGGACAGAAAACGCAGGTGCCAGTCGATTGGAAGGCCTCCGCAGGCGTTCCTTGAGTGAAGGCCTCTCCCTGAGCCTGGTGTCAATCAGGATCAGGAAAGAGATGAGCTCCTCCAACACCATAGGCAGTTCCTTAGCTGCAATCTCGTCCTTCAGTGTGTCAGAAAGACCATGGGAAAACGCAGCCACCAGAGCCTCATTGTTTCAACCGACTTCTGCCGCCAGGGTACAAAACTCTATGGCGTACTTGGCCACGGTCCGTGAACCCTGATGCATGGTCATGAGCAGCTTGGCCGCCGAGGCGGAACGAGCCGGTACATCGAATACCCTACGGAAGGCATCGACAAAACCGGAAAAATCTTGAATAACCGGGTCGTTCCTCTCCCATAAGGGATTTGCCCAGGCCAAGGCCTTGTCTGCGAGTAGTGAAATTAGGAACCCAACCTTTGACCTCTCAGACGGGAAGGCGTGGGGTATTAATTCAAAATAAATACCCACCTGGTTGAGAAACCCACGACACTGACTCGGCTCACCCCCAAAGCGCTGTGGAAGAGGGGCAGAGCCAGTCATACCTCTGGGTGCCGCTGATGCAGCCACCGAGGTGGTGGACGCAATAGGCGGAGAAGCAGCGGGAGAGACCACCGGAGTGACTACCGGCCTAATAGCACCAGGAGCAAGGTGTGCAGTGCGTGCAAGCAGAGTTTGCAACGCCTGAGCGAACTGATCCAACAGGTGATCCTGTTGATCGAGTCTGGCGACTAGCGTTGGGAGCGAAGGCGTGCCTGCACCGTCAGGGTTCATGGCACTTGTGTAATGTCAGGGCAGCAGCCGAGGAACGGACAGGCAGGCCTAACAATGTAACTTTTTTTTTTTTTTTTTTTAAGTCCGCAAACGTGGAACTATAACGTAAAAACCCGTAAGTGTCCGCAAAAAAGTGCAAGTGCAAGAACACCACACGAAAAACGTGCACTTAGGGGTGTGTTTGTCCTACCCCCGAAAGGGTTGGACCGTTCACCCGATCCCCCGGGGCACGAAGCTCCTGACAGGGACAAGGTTCCCATTTGGTCCTCCTGGCCAAAAGGCCTGGTGGACCACCGTTCCTTATGCCCAGCCGAAGCCGGACATCCAGTACTAGGCAAGGGGGTTCTCCCGAAGAGAAAACCCCCTAGGGATCAGGGGAGGAAGGAACCTAATGGCCACACATCCTCCCCCTAGACTTCAGGTAAGGCCCGAGGACCCACACCCTCCATCCGTGAAAAAAAAACACACACATAAGAACAGAAAAAGTGACAAAACGTGGGAGTGGTTTAAATAAATAGAATAAAATAAAAAAGTGGTAGCGTGCCTAATAGTGCACAGACCAGGCCCTGAGGCCTGTAGCAAAAATTGCCCTGGACTTAGCCAAAAGACCTGGTCCTTAGGGCGCTGTGCAAAAAGAAGTGAAAAACAGTGGCCATGTGTCATCTTCACACCGTGGGGTCCCACACCCAAGTGTTACTAGTGACACCCCTGAGAGCGTCTTCCCCAGGGGGCACTGAGTTTGCGGACTTTTTGCGTCCCCAGCCCCAGGCCAGACCAAGGTAGCACGTTCAGATCAGGAGGTACTGGGTCTTTCCGGTCTCCCCAGAGGAATTACTCCCAAGGCCCCAGAACGAATCATGGCGCTCCCTGGTTTCTGTCCCTCCGGTACTAGCCTTCCGGACCCCCATCATACCAGTGAGGGTACTATACAACAACCATCCCCGTAAACTAGAATGGTCGGGAGCACCCCCACTGGACACTGATAAGAACAGATACTACACTTGATCTTAGCCAAAAGGCCGAGGCCTAACAATGTAACGCACTGGCTGACGACAACCACCACCCACAGACTGAAGTCCCTCAGGGCGCGGAGTCTAAGTCCCAGGCTGCCCTTCACCAGGGCCCCTGATGGTGGGGATGGACTTGACGCAGCCAGGAACCAGGTCGCGGCCCCCGAGACACCTCAGCTGCGGTAATGGCCGCCGCCAATGGCGTGTAGCTGGTGGAAGAAACAAAAGAGTAGTCAGACAAGCCGGGGTCAACAACAACAGGACAAAACAGTACAGGGCAGCAGACGAGAATCACAGGTCACAAGCCGGGTTCAGCAACCGAGGGTCAGATCAAAGGAGAATACAAAGAATAGTCAAGTCACAAGCCGAATCAGAATACCAGGAGAGTCACGAGAGTCAGAACAGAGTAATAGTAACACCAAGACACAAGACACAAGTGCAAAGAGCATGTGCAGGCCACAGGCTTATATGTCATCAGCCACGCCCCTCTGGGGGGTGGACCTCAGAGACCTGAAGGCATAAAAAGGACTCCCATCATGCACAGCAGAATCCAAGATGGACGCCAGCACATGGAGTAACATAACCTCAGGGAAAAGGTAGGACCTTGACAATATAGACAAGCCTGATGCATTTTGGAAACAAGTTCTGTGGACCGATGAGGTTAAAATTGAACTTTTTGGCCGGAATGAGCAAAGGTACGTTTGGAGAAGAAGGGGCACAGAATTTAATTAAAAGAACCTCTGTCCAACTGTTAAGCATGGGGTTGGATCAATCATGCTTTGGGGTTGTGTTGCAGCCAGTGGCACAGGGAACATCTCACGAGTAGAAGGAAAAATGGATTCAATAAAATTTCAGCAAATTTTGGATGGTAACTTGATGCCATCTGTGAAAAAGCTGAAGTTAAAGAGAGGATGGCTTCTACAAATGGATAATGATCCTAAACACACCTCGAAATCCACGGGGGATTACCTCAAGAGGCGTAAACTGAAGGTTTTGCCATGGCCTTCACAATCTCCTGACCTCAACATAATTGAAAATCTATGGATAGACCTTAAAAGAGCAGTGCGTGACAGACAGCCCAGAAATCTCAAAGAACTGGAAGACTTTTGTAAGGAAGAATGGGCAAAGATACCTCAAACAATAATTGAAAGACTCTTGGCTGGCTACAAAAAGCATTTACAAGCTGTGATACTTGCCAAAGGGGGCAGTACAAGATATTAACTCTGCAGGGTGCCCAAACTTTTGCAGACGCCATTTTTTTGTTTTCTGTTATTTTGAAAGTGTAAATGATGGAAATAAAATCTAACTTTTGTTGACATATTATAAGAATGTCTAATCTGTAATTTGATGCCTTTTGGAGATTTTTCCATCTTTCCTTGGCTTCTTTATGCACATTAATACAAATTTTTAGCTGGGGTGCCCAAACTTTCGATCCCCACTGTACATAGTTAGTCTGGCTTAAAAAAAAGGCAAAATTCCATCCATTTCAACCCAGTTAAATTCCTATACCAACAATTGATCCAGAAGAAGGCAAAAAAACCCCAGCAAAGCATGATCCAATTTGCTCCTGCAGGGGAAAAATTCCTTCCTGATCCCCTGAGAGGCAATCGGATATTCCCTGGATCAACTTTACCTATAAATGTTAGTATCCAGTTATATTCTGTGTATCTAGGATAGAAAAGGTTGCCAATGAAAAAAAGTGTCCACCTTACAGTGGTAGCAGGGGCGGACTGACCATTTGGAAACTCGGGCACTGCCTGAGGGCCCGGGGTCAGTAGGGGGCCCCATGAGATGCCCCTGGTACCTTTTTCATAGGCTTTTTTGAGTTTTGGCAAGTACACAGGGGCCCCATGATCCCCTATTGCCCGGGGGCCCCATGAGTTGTCAGTCTGCCCCTGAGTGGTAGCCAATGAAAAAAGTGTCCACCTTATAGGAATGGTCACTGGGAAGAATATCCACCTTGCGTTAGTAGTCAGTGAGACCCACTGGGTCTTTGAAGTGGAATTGGCCCCAGAACTATGCAGGCACCATCAAATGGGAAATTAATCAACCACAGATCAAGGAATCCCTTGCGACCTCTTGAGGAGCTCTAGGGTTCCACAGAACCCTGGTTGAGAACGGATGTTTGATAATATACAGTATAAATACTTTGGAAGTGTCTCTGAACAGGTGCCCCCTATTTGTAACTAATATATGCACCCTATGTTCATGTACAGTCTTATCATGTACAGAGAGATCCATCTACATAGCTAAGGACAGCTGAATAAGTTCTTATTGAAGTGGTGGCCAATGGATAATGGCTCCATACTGACTAGGAAGCTAAAGTTTAGAGGGAAATAATTCCCTGTCTAAATGAAAGACAGCATGGGAAATATGGTTCAAGTTTCCTGTACTGTCATTCACAAATATGTAATTTACCAGTCAGACCGGGCTCACACTAATGCGGTGCGGGAAATGCTGTGAATCCTGTGCGTTTCCCGCACTGCATTGCAATCACATGGTGTCCATACAATCTGGTGCGGGTGTCAATGTTAAATGAATGACCCCCCGAAACAGATTGCAAAAAGGTTGTGAGATTGCCAGAAATCTCATCGCATGGGTGAGAACACCCATGTGATGCAAATCAGGAGCAGGTAAAAAAAAGGGTCCTGCACCTTTTTTGGTGCGGATGCAATGCGATTTGAGCCATACATTTTGTATAGTCAAATGGCACTGGATAGACATCACATGTAATTTGCACAGGAATCCTGTAAGAATTACATGTGGTGTCCCTCACCGCATAGTCTGAATTGGGTCTTAGGATGAATTCTGTATAAATGCTTTCTGTTTGAATATTTGTCTTTTAGAATTTTGTCAGCTATTAAACACAGAAATCTTAGTAAACGTGCAGACGTGTTTTGTTTAATTTCAGATTGATTCATTATGGTACTAATTTCATTTTGTTTCATTCATAACAAAATTTGTTTTGCGTAGTGTAGTTTTGTTTTGTTTTTAGTTTTCGACCAGATTAAAATTTTTCCAATGGATTCCAAGTATTTGAATCGAATTTAAATCCAAAATATTGAATCTATTCAAATTCATTGTAAATAGCTGGTTCTATTCTATTAGAAATTCGAATATCAGAAGACAGCTATACTATTTCTATTTTATTCTATTTTTTCTATTCTGTTCTATTCTATTCAAATATATTCTATATTTTCTGCTCTATTCCTTTATTTTCTATTCTATTCTTTTATTTATTTTTATTCTACTATATTTATTATTTATATATAAATAATATAATTATAATAATATATACTATATTTATTTATTATTCTAATACTTTATTATATGCTATTCTTTTTTGCTTATTCTGTTTTATTCTATTCTATTCTTTTCAAAATCCGAATTTCAAAAGATGGCTATATTCTAGTACTAATACATATAGTCTTTGAAGGAAATCAGCAATAGTCAGTAATATGTTTATATTTTGAACTTGTTTTTGAATTTGATTTGATTTTCGAATTCGATTCAAACTCGATTCAAATTCAATTCGAATTTCAGATGAAATATTGTTTAATTATTTTAGATTCATTTAAATTCCTTACCAGGGGCGGACTGACCATTTGGAAAGTGCTCGAGGGCCCAGGGTCAGTAGGGGGCCCCATGAGATGCCCCTGGTACCTTTTTCATAGGCTTTTTTGAGTTTGGGCAAGGACACAGGGGCCCCATGATCCCCTATTGCCCGGGGGCCCCATGAGTTGTCAGTCCGCCCCTGTTCCTTACTATTGTAATTTGGAAATTCAGATACATGTGAATCTCTGAAAAACGAACACTTTGTCTGAATTTAGATTCAGAACCAAACTAACCAAGCATGTCTAATCCCTAGTAAGTTAGTCTTTTACAACCTGCTCCCAGTTGTGAACTAGTAAGGGGTCTCTATGGACTCTTCTAACAGATCATCTCACAGCTGAAATAGTAGTGGAAAGAATTGGTCGGCAGAGTGTTCTGTAATTCACTTTTATGTATGAACAGAGAAGGCCAGCAAAATGAACATTATATTTTTTCTCCTCCTTAGAAATAAAAAAGAAGACACTTCGGAATTGCAGGAAAATCCCACCGTGGTAAGAAATGATAACACGTTCCCAGGACCTGCAATTAAAGATTTTATTGTTGTCATATTATTATGCTTTAAAGAATCTCTTGAACTCCCTTCATCCAACCAGAAACCAGTTTTAACTAGAAAGGTTTGAGCGCTATGACTTGAGACCATTTTCAACCAATGAGTGTCAAGCCAATGCCTTACATTCGTTGGTTAATTTGTGTTCTTTGAGCAAACACTTGACGATGCATTGCTCACTTGTATCCTAGTAGATGGCATGACTGATGGACATGCAGAATATTGAGGCTAATACTTACCACCTAATCCATAAAAACCACTACCACCCTTCATCCCTCCCCACCTAAATAACCCCACGACTCTCTTTTTGGTGTAAAACCGGCCATAGCAGCCATTTATTTAACATAACTCTAACATAACACTTCTTACAGTACACTCAAATAATAACTGACAGTAATGATCCCAACCGGGTCCAAGGTCTTCGAAGGCACCGTTACTCACATCACGCTGTATCTGACACCCAATGAAAAGGCCCCCAGCCGCTACTACACTGCCTTGGGGACAATACTACAGTTACGTAGTCCCAGATACAGCCAATTAACTCCCACATTACCAACGTGACCTTATAATTGGGAAGGAATACCCATACCTAGGATAGGCCCAACCCATAATCCACCAAATTGTCACTCCAGCACTGCCTTCAAAGACCGATGGAACCCTGCCGGTTGCCATGGCAAAACAAACAGACAAACACCTCGGGACACAAAATGCCGTTCCGGACAAGAAACAAACTCAACAAACCCACACAAAACAAGGACAAACACAAAGAACAAACTATAACCAAAACAACAAAACAGCTCCAGGGAGGGAGGGCAGGAGAAACCAGCCCCCTGCTGGCACAATCTCCGACTGACCTCGGACAAGACCCAACTCCCCTCCTAATCTTGGCAAGACCACCCCTCAAGCTTGCCTACTCCAATCAAGTAAGTAACCACCCCCTATACCTCCTGCATATACTCCACCCAAATACATGCTCCGCCTCGTCTGCACGCCCCCGTCATGCTGGCCCTCCCTTTCAGCTTTGCTCAGTCCAAGCCCTGACTATCTGTTTACAATCTCGACGTACTAGAAGCAGCACTTGTTTAGGAAAATATAGGTTTTTTTTAAATATACCACTTTATCAAAAGAGCTCACATTCTCTTTGCAAACCCACTGGTTGACGTGTAAAAAGAAACTCCATGGAATTCTGTCCATCTCTCAGGTGTTCACCAGTGCAGGCATTAACCACTTCAGGTCCGGACACTTTTACCCCCTTCCAGGGGCGGACTGACAACTCATGGGGCCCCCGGGCAATAGGGGATCATGGGGCCCCTGTGTCCTTGCCCAAACTCAAAAAAGCCTATGAAAAAGGTACCAGAGGCATCTCATGGGGCCCCATACTGACCCCGGGCCCTCGGGCAGTGCCCGAGTTTCCAAATGGTCAGTCCGCCCCTGCCCCCTTCCTGTCCAGGCCAATTTTCAGCTTTCAGTGCTATCACACTTTGAATGACAATTGCGCGGTCATGCAACACTGTATCCATATGAATTTTTTAGCATTTTTTTGAGACAGATAAAACTTTATTTTGGTGGAATTTATTCACCACTGGGATTTTTATTATTTTTTGCTATGTAAATGGAAAAAGTCCAAAAATTAAAAAAAAAAAGTTTTTCTTATAACATTTTGCAAATAAATGATCTTTCTTCATAAATCTTGGCCAAAATTTATTCAGTTATCTTTTTAGTAAAAAAAAAAAAATTATAATTTTTCGAAATTTATTTTTTACATTTTCTTTTTTATACTGTCACCCTAGCAGTACAGTGTCACCATAGTGACACTGTACTACTTGTGGGGGGTGATGAAAATTTTTTTTTTTTTTTTTGTACACTGATTGCTTTTACACCCATAAAGGCTATAAAAGCAATAATTTCTTCTTTTCTCTGGCTGCACTCTTGCAGCCATTGAGAAATACTGTGAGAGCTGTGATTGGTCACAGCTTGTCACATGGTACAAGGCTATTTTGAATACCCTGTACCATGTAATCTCTGTGATCATTCACAGAGTCAGAGGTGACATCTTGCTTACTACTCTTCATGTGATCACTGATTGGCCAATCAGTGATCACATGATCGGGACCTCACACAGAGGTCCCGTACAACGATCGGTGCCCCACTGTCTCCGGAGGACACAGCAGGCACCGGATCGTGGTGCTACGCGCTCCCAGGGAGCACGCACAAGCAGGGAGCGGGGAGGATGTCCACCCGCCCCTGCACTGCTTCCGTCCAGCCGTTTATATACATGGACCTGACAGAAAGTGGTTAAACCTTTTCAAGAACCTAAATCAGAATTTGATCTTCCCAACTTTATGCTTTTCCGTTATCTCCAGCTCCGACACGCGTTGCATGCCCAATTCGGTGACTCTACTCCCCACCTGGACTCTTTACACCTTATGGATGTGATGCTAGGTATGGAATCTAAAAAACGTACGTCCACGTTCTACAATGCTCTTCATCGACCTAGGCATATCAACTAGGAATTTAACTAGAACTATTGACCTTTAATAAACTGGTTTCCACCCGAAACTGTCAGACCATGTCACCCACCTGTATATACTTCATAGAACCTATTTAATGCCTATCCATTTATCCAGATACCAACCATAATATATTAAAGAAAAGAAAAACACAGTGCAAAAAAAAAATAAAAAATATATATATATATATATAAATAAAATCACAAAACCTAAATAGAAAATATATAAAATAATATGTACAATAATGTCCAAAGGAAGTGATGTCAGGTACAGACGGGACATTCCATGTGCTACGAAGCAGAGAGGAGACGTTGGAACTGGCAGCAGAGGAGAATTGTCTGGGAAATCCTTGGAGCATTCTTCTGAACAGAGGAAACAGAGGCAGGATATATATTATCCACAAAGCGTATTTGACTCTTAATCACTGAGAGTCCACTATATTTGCTGAGTGCAGTATATGTTGGTTATCATGGATGATGTTTATACACTGAAGTTTTCTGCATACGCCACTTTTTTCATTTATTTCTTTGGAGCACATTGGATTTATGATATCTTCATTTTTTGGATTGGGACTTTTATTTTTTGCACTTTTATTTGGACATTATTGGACATATTATTTTATATATTTTCTGTTTAAGTTTTGTGATTTTATTTATTTATATAATTTTTTCTGCTGTGTTTTTCTATTTTTTATTTATTTTGTTTGATGGTTTGTCAACAATGAGCAGCAGCATTGGTTTAGTAATGTAATATAATTTTTTTGGCGCCTTTTTTTTTATTAATAACCGACCACAATATAGTCCGTTTTGTCCTAGATACGGGGTTGCCAATGGCAACCTTTATCACCTCATTTGGTTCTGCTCAGTTATTCAGGGATACTGGGTTCAAGTGGTCCGATTCCTCCATGACAAAATGGGTTCACCCCTCACCTTATGCCCTAAGCAGTGTTTACTGAGTCTATTCCCTGACTTGTAAACCAATACATTTCAGACTATTTTCTTACAGGAAAATCTCTCTATGGCTAGGTTTTTAATTGCCTGGACTTGACTCCGGGAGCTGCCACCTACTATCCCCCACTTGGTTGCTGCGATAAATAGTATATTACCATATGAGAAAGTTATCTACATGCATAGAGGATGCCCCACCAAATATTACAAAATATTGGATAAATGGCTTGACTCCGCTTGTACCTGTGATGCGGAAAATGACATGTTTTTATGTTATGTCTCCTTTTGTTACTTTTATCTATCCATCCTTATGGTGTTGAAGAGCTTTGTCATTTTTACTTTGTCTGCCTATGGCACGTGTATATATATATATATAAATATACACACACACACAGTATTTATTTATTTATTTTTTAGACAGTGCAATTACAGAATCTGTCAATATACTGGTCTCGTTTTTTGTTTGCTGTATAATGTTGTCTCATATTTTCTTCTCTTAATAAAGAGTTTGCTTGTTAAAAAAAGAAACCAAAAGTCTAATCTAGAAACCATTTACATTTACATCAGTTTTCTAAAGAGAAGCAGTGAATCGTTTTTGCTAATGTAGCACTTGCCCCCCGCAGGAGCAGCTGAAAACAGACAGGTTCCCATAAGTGGCACAGAGGCCACCAATCAATGAAGCACACTGACAAGTAAAGCACATTTCAGGGGGTGTCTTTTTTTTAGGATTTATTGCAATAGAACCTGAACAGGAGAAGGGTTTATTGCACAGGATACTCCAAAGAAACAATCAGCAACAGCAAGGAGGACAAACTTCTCTGTAGTCTCTCTCTACCTTTTCTGGAGGTAACTGGTGATGTCGGAATGTCTAAGGCCCCACAGCTGTACACCATAGGGCAATTTTTAGCAACTGGTTCCCTTACGCTTCTGCACAACTTCTAGTCCCAGATAAGATCCTTACTCACAGTGTCCCAGGAGCTGCCTGCCACCCAGTCTCCACAGGTAGATCCTTAATGAGGTAAATGAAGAAGTCCTCCTTCAGACCTGGATTCTGAAACGGTTTCCTTCAGCAAGTATTAGCTGACCTCTTAGCTGACCTCTGAGGCCCATAACACAGCAGGTATTGAGGCCAAAATTGTAGATTCTTGCCTTAATGATCCTTCTCCATCATGGGGCAGCAGCCCCAGAAATACCAGAACCCTTCTTGACGAGGAAAGAACAGTCTGCTAGGGACTACTGAACATTTACCACTTACTCGGTCACCTTCTGGATGCCTGCTTCAAGGGGCTGGCCAGGGCATGATATATTTGTAACTAGTCATTTGAATCTCCATCCCTACGCTCTGGAAGCTTCTTCCAGAGGAAGAAGGAAGTAATCAAGTTCTCAGCCTAGGAATCAAAACAATCAAAACAATTAATCACAGTCCCACTTATTATAGTAGAGCATTGGTCTCCAAACTGCAACTGTTTGTTTGCCTTTATCTGTCCCTTTGGGCAATATTCCACACATTGACTCCAGCAATGGAACAATTTCTTCCAGTGACACCAACAATAAGGCCCTATTCCTCACAATGATACCAATGATGAGGCATTATTCCTCCCACTGACACGAATGATGGGGTGCAATTCCACCCAGTGACACCAACGAAGGGGCACTATTACTCTACTAATATCAAAGATGGGGCCTTGCTTACTCCCACTGGCACCAGTACATTTTCTACCCACACTTGCCTGATTCCAGCCTCCTAAAGTCTGAAGAGCTGTAATCTGTCCCTCCCTTTGTTTAGAAAGTTTGGAGACCCCTGCAGTAGATCCAAAAACTATGTTTTCCTTGCAGTCTAACTAGGAGGGCGCTACACCTATGCACTTTACAAATTGCTTCGATAAACCACAATAGGATGTTATTCCCTATATATAACATAACGGTAGTAATAATAATATTACTATTAATAATAACCTATCTGGATACAGGGTGGAACCTGACTTGCAAAACATTTTTAAAACACAAATGTTGGCAAATATGCTGCATAAACTTTACTAACTGGTAACTGACAATGATTTTTTTTATGTTCCTATTAGATTGTGGAAGATGTGGAGCCATATGCCAGTTTTACCCAAAAAGTCAACACCATTTACAATTCTACCAGCGAACTGTCAGAAGCAAAGGAGAAACATCTGACTACAGAGGATGGAATTAGGAGGATCTACTTCTGAAACTGTAAAAATGACAGCTTTTTTTAAATTCTCATGGTGCAGCTATTTACAGAGCCATGCCACCTGAAAGAGTGTAGGCGGAGCCTGATGTCAACCAATTCAACCTTAGTAAGTCAACCAAATTAACTTGATGGACCACATCCTTAAATTCAACTTGATGAACCATCTCAACCAATTTAACATGATGGACCAAGTCAACCAATTCAACTTGATGGACTAAGTCAACCATTATGTCTTAGACATCACAATAGCAAAATCATCCTTGCATCATTCCCAACTTTGTTCCTGTCCAAATGATAGATTTAGGTGTTCTCATCCACATTTCCAGATCCTTCTATTGCACTGAAAAAAAAAATCCACGAAGCAGAGTGGGAGCCCATTATAATGGGTGCATGAAGTGTGCAGACCCAGGAACTCAGTGCAGAGATCTTCCCAAGAGACAGAAGAAACTACTGGTTTACCTTTCTAGGTAAAAACTTGTTTTGGCGAACTGATTATTTTATTTATTTTACTTTTTTTATGACAACTTTATAATAAAATGACTAATAAACAGAAAATAAATATAAATTTGTTCTTTTTTTTCATTATCATTTGTTGCGCAGAGATCTCCCCAAGAGATAGACAAAACCGCTGGTTAACCTTTCTCGGTAAAAAAAGTTTTTGGTGAACTAAATATTTTATTTATTTTACGTTTATACTAAAATAACAATAAATAAAACAATGAATATTGTTCATTGGCACTTTTTGCATTATTATGTGTTGTGAATATGATATGATATACTGGTACAGTAAAAACTTTTATTCTGCAATCAGAAGTCACCCGACATCCCTCACAGAAACATAAGATGCTAATAGAAAATTAATTCTTATTTCTTTTATTAATATAGCACCAACCAATTCCATATACATTTACAGACCATTAAAAAATTATATGTATATATATATATATATATATATATATATATACACACACACTATATTGCCAAAAGTATTGGGCCAGCCCTCCAAATCATTGGATTCAGGTGTTCCAATTCCCACCATGGCCGCAGATGTATAAAATCATCACCTAGGCATGCAGACTGCTTCTACCAACATTGGTGAAAGAATAGTTCACTCTCAGGAGCTCAGTGACTCCAAGCGTGGTCCCGTGATAGGTTGTCACCTGTGCAATAAGTCCATCCATGACATTTCCTGGCTACTAAATATTCCACGGTCAGCTGTTAGTGGGATTATAACAAAGTGGAAGCAACTGGGAACAACAGCTACTCAGCCACCAAATGGTAGGCCACATAAAATGATAGAGCGAGGTCAGCACATGCTGAAGCACACAGTGCACAGAAGTCACCAACTGTCTGCAGAGTCAATAGCTAAAGACCTCCAAACTTGGTGTGGCCTTCAGATTAGCACAACAACAGTGTGTAGAGAGCTTCATGGAATAGGTTTCCATGGCCGAGCAGCTGCATCCAAGCCTTACATCACCAAGTGCAATGCAAAGCGTTGGATGCCGTGGTGTAAAGCACGCTGCCACTGGACTCTAGAGAAGTGGAGACGTTCTCTGGAGTGACCAATCACGCTTCTCTGTCTAGCAATCCGATGGACGTGTCTGGGTTTGGCGGTTGTCAGGGAACGGTACTAACCTGACTGCATCGTGCCAAGTGTAAAGTTTGGTGGAGGGGGGATTATGGTGTGGGGTTGTTTTTCAGGGGTTGGGCCTGGCCCCTTAGTTCCAGTGAAGGGAACTCTTGAGGCGTCAGCATACCAAGACATTTTGGACAATTTTATGCTCCCAATTTTGTGGGAACATTTTGGGGATGGCCCCTTCCTGTTCCAACATGACTGCGCACCAGTGCACAAAGCAAGGTCCATAAAGACACGGATGAGCAATTTTGTTGTGGAGGAACTTGACTGTCCTGCACAGAGTCCTGACCTCAACCCAATAGAACACCTTTGGGAGCAATTAGAGTGGAGAGTGCAAGCCAGACCTTCTCCTCCGAAATCAGTGCCTGACCTCACAAATGCGCTTCTGGTTCCCATAGACACACTCCTAAGCCTTGTGGACGGCCTTCCCAGAAGAGTTGAAGCTGCAATAGCTACCAGGGGTGGGCCAAATCAATATTGAACCCTACGGACTAAGAGTGGGATGCCATTAAAGTTCATGAGCTTGCAAAGGCAGACATCCTGGCATATATATATAAAGTTAATGTTTTTTTTATATACACACCCTGCTCAAAAGAATTAAAGGAACACTTTTTAATCAGAGTGTAGCATCGAGTCAATGAAACTCCTGGAATATTGATCTGGTCAGGTACGTAGCAGAGGGGGTTGTTAATCAGTTTCAGCTGCTTAGGTATTAAGGAAATTAACAACAGGTGCACTAGATGGGCAACAATGAGATGACCCCCAAAAGAGGAATGGTTTTACAGGCGGAGGCCACTGACATTTTTTCCCTATTCATCTTTTCTGACTGTTTTTCACTAGTTTTGCATTTGGCTAGGGTCAGTGTCACTACTGGTAGCATGAGGTGATACCTGGACCCTACAGAGGTTGCACAGGCAATCCAACTCCTCTAGGATGGCACATCAATACGAACCATTGCCAGAAGGTTTGCTGTGTCTCCCAGCACAGACTCAAGAGCATGGAGGAGATTCCAGGAGACAGGCAGATATTCTAGGAGAGCTGGACAGGGCCGTAGAAGGTCCTTAACCCATCAGCAGGACCGGTTTCTGTTCCTTTGTGCATGGAGGAACAGGATGAGCACTGCCAGAGCCCTACAAAATTACCTCCAGCAGGCCACTGGTGTGAATGTCTCTGACCAATCAGAAACAGACTTCATGAGGGAGGCCTGAGGGCCCGACGTCCTCTAGTGGGCCTTGTGCTCACTGCCTGGCACCATAGAGCTTGATTGACATTTGCCATTGAACACCAGAATTGGCAGGTCCACCACTGGCGCCCTGTGCTTTTCACAGATGAGAGCAGGTTCACCCTGAGCACATGTGACAGACGTAAAAGGGTCTGGAGAAGCCGTGGAGAACGTTAAGCTGCCTGTAACATCGTTCAGCATGACCGTTTTTGTGGTGGGTCACTGATGGTCTGGAAAGGCATATCCATGGAGAGACGCACAGACCTCTACAAGCTAGACCAGACTTTCTCAATCAGGGTGCCCAGACATCTGGGTTGCCTTGAGGTTTCTTCATGAGTGCCTTGGTAAAATGTCGAAAAATTGCCCAAAACTTGTATACAAGCCAGCGAATGGAACAAGCCTGCCTTTTAGTTACACAAAGCCACAGGTTTTCATTGTGCACGATTACGACCTTCTAACTACCGGCATCCTGACAACCAATGACATCATCAATTGATACAGAGGATATCAGCTGCCTGCACAGCATCCTAGTTTGACCCTCCCCTGCCCCTCTGTCAGTGCTGGGGTCACATTAGCTCGGTGATGGAAATGAAGGAGAAGAGAAACACTGAAATACTAGTCAGTACCAGTGTGCAAACGTGTATTTACTTTGGAAGAATAAATCACCTCTAATGTTGGGTGTCCTACATGTGTGAGTGTTGCTGCGTTATATAAAACTGTTAGAATAGTTTTTCATATATTAGAATGGGATACCCTTTAAAATTATGGACAGTCTAGAGGCACCCCATTTTAGATTGGGGTGCCTCAAGACTGTGTATAATTTTAAAGGGTTCCTCGGGACTGTCCATAATTTTAAAGGGTGCCTTGACTGAAAAAAGGTTGAGAAACACTGGGCTAGACAATGGCACCCTGACTGCCATTAGGTATCGGGATGAAATCCTTGGACCCATTGTCAGACCGTACACTGGTGCAGTGGGTCCTGGGTTCCTCCTGGTGCAGTGGGTCCTGGGTTCCTCCTGCTGCACGACAATGCCTCGCCTCATGTGGTGAGAGTATGCAGGCAGTTCCTGGAGGATGAAGGAATTGATACCATTGAATGGCCCCCATGCTCGCCTGATCTAAATCCAATAGAACCCCTCTGGGATATCATGTTTTGATCCATCCGACGCTGCCAAGTTGCACCTCAGACTGTCCAGGAGCTCAGTGATTCCCTGGTCTATATCTGGGAGGAAATCCCCCAGGACACCATCCGTCGTCTCATTAGGACCATGCCCCGACGTTGTCAGGCATGCATACAAGCACGTGGGGGCCATACAAACTACTGAGGACCATTCTGAGTTGCTGCACTGAAACTTCAGGAAAATGGACTCGCCTGCCGCATCATTTTTTTACTTTGATTTTCAGGGTGTCTGAATTCAGTCCTCTGTAGGTGGATAATTTCAATTTCCATCAAACGATGGGGCATGCTTACGTTCCTAACACATTACCCAGTTCATATCAGTATAGATATCTAGCAGGAGATTTTTCCCCATTGAGATCTGATGTGTTTTCAAAGTGTTCCTTTAATTTTTTTGAGCAGTGTATATATAATAAAAATGTCAATAGTTGGTTCAGAGGATCTTACAGATTAAATGTCCTTTCAATTATAATACAAACGCACACAGACATGCACTGTAGGGGAAATTTGCCCAATAGCCAGTTAATAGTGTGCCTTGGGGTTGCTGGAAGAAACCCACACAAGCATGCGAAGAACACACAGGGGTGTAATTTAAAAAAACAAATGCATAGTAATTCACCCATGAAAGTGCATGTACATTAATTTTGTGTAAACTGGCTGAAAAAATTGTTATTAGGCTATTTCCTGTTCTGGCTGAATGTTTATCGTTGAATTAAAATTGAAAATATTGCATTTGGCCATGGCTAAGTATCATAAAAATGCCATCAAGTGACCAAAAGCGGTATTTTTTAAAATCAATTAGAAAACATTCGACCATCACAGAAAATGACTAATAAAATATGTTTTTTACTGCCCCATTCACACAGAATGAATGTACATGCACTTCCACTGGGCAAATTGCTATTCAATTTTTTTATTATAAAAACACTCCATAAACTCCATGCTGATAAGGTTTAAGCGTATGGACTGTTACCAGGGGCGGACTGACCATTTGGAAACTCGGGTCAGTAGGGGGCCCCATGAGATGCCCCTGGTACCTTTTTCATAGGCTTTTTTGAGTTTGGGCAAGGACACAGGGGCCCCATGATCCCCTATTGCCCGGGGGCCCCATGAGTTGTCAGTCCGCCCCTGACAGTTAAATATACATTTAAATGTGTTTTGTTATTTCTGTTCAATAAGTGCAAAAACACCTGTTGATCCTGCCAGAAATCTTGATGAGATGATCACTTCCTGACTCTTACCAGCTAGTATTGTTTCCAGCTCGGCTTAGCGGCCGACTTCCACTTCCTCCTGAGTCCTTATGCCATCAGTTCCGGAGTGCCGTGGTCCTCAGTCGGGACAGCTGTACACAGTGATCACCGTTACCAAACATCCCGGCTCAGGGACGTAGGTGAGCAGATATTCCACCTAGCCAAGCCAAGTTCACTGCTAGTTCTGGATGTGGTTCCTGTTTTTAATGAATGAATTATCATGGAATAAATCTATACGCCTTATGAGGCACATTGTGGGGTCATTATTGAACACAAGCTTTAGCTCCCTCACAGCTGGTCTTTTATTTTTTTAACTGTTTATCACTGGAAGTAATAGTGCCCTTTTGTTGGTGTCACTGGCAGGAATTATGACTCATTTTTGGAGTCACTGGCAGGAATTATGACTCATTTTTGGTGTCACTGGCAGGAATTATGACTCATCTTTGGTGTCCGTGGCAGGAATTATTACTCATCTTTGGTGTCCGTGGCAGGAATTATTACTCATCTTTGGTGTCCGTGGCAGGAATTATGACTCATCTTTGGTGTCACTGGCAGGAATTATGACTCATTTTTGGTGTCACTGGCAGGAATAATGCCTCAAGGGCCAGGTAAAGGCAAGTAAGGGGTCGTTTGGAGACCACTATCCTAGTGAAGTGCTCCTCTGCCATTCTGTGGTATGTAAGCGACTGATATATTGCTTTTTGGAAATTGCCTTGAGGATAAACAGTACCCTGTACTCAGGGCCGTGGGTAAAGGGGTACCACCATTCTTCCTGTACAGGGCCCAGGCCAGCAGGGGGGTCCAGGCAGCTGGGTGAATCGGATGTAGGCACAGAGGGTGATTTGTATGGTGGGAGGGGCAATTACTTGAACCGATCCCCTGTATGACTCCCTCTGCAGCAGCTGAAAGCTGGCTTCTTCTCTTCTCCCTTCTGTTTGCTTTCAGCTGCTGTAGACAGAGCCATACAGGGGATCAGTTCCAGTAATTGCCCCCCTCGCTGCACCCATCACCCTACCTGTGCACCATACATTTCACCCTGCTAGTTTCCACTGTGTGCCCCCACTCCCGCAGTTTTACTGGATTCCCTCCTCTCCTTCCCACTAGCAGCTGCAAGCACACAATAGGATCCTTCAGGATGGAGAGTGGGGGAAGGTTGCGATAAATATTTCACATTTACCAGCCCTTCCTTTCCTGAATGAACACAATGAGTGATCGGTACCAATCACTCACTGTGTTCATTCATAAATAAAGCCTAGTAAACTGTTTTTCTTGGGGTGGGGGCCTGTCAGGTTGGCTGTATGGGGTCCCGTGGTTTCTAATAGCAGCCCTGCCTGTACTGTCTGAAGAAGTGTGTCAGGAATGGACTTGCCAATAATGGTGGGACTCACCTGCCTTGTGGGCTGCAGTACCAGGGCTGGCCAGCGGGTGCTCTCAGCAATCAGAGACTCACCCCTGCAATCAGCTTCAGGTGTTTGGCTGGCTGCAGGGGTGAGTCTCTGATTGCTGAGAGCACCTGCTGGCCAGCCCTGGTACTGCAGCCCACAAGGCAGGTGAGTCCCACCATTATTGGCAAGTCCATTCCTGACAAAGTGTATG
The DNA here is from genome assembly GCF_062004578.1 of Staurois parvus. Taxonomy (NCBI): domain Eukaryota; kingdom Metazoa; phylum Chordata; class Amphibia; order Anura; family Ranidae; genus Staurois; species Staurois parvus. The sequence goes on along the minus strand of NW_028318370.1, from coordinate 4,603,585 downwards.
ACCTGCAACATACTGTATGTAGTAATATTGCCATAAATTACCTTACTTTTGTGACTAATCAATTTATACAATATAGGCAAAGATTAAGTACTCACGTGTTTTTTTGTACGCAATTCTCAGGTACGCTGGTCAGGCTGCACCTACATCTTGCTGTAGCACAAGAAACCACAAGGTTTGATTTACTAAAGGCAAATGGACTGTTTACTTTGCAAGAGAAGATGCACTTTGCAGGGGAGTTTTCCCCAAAGCTTAGTGAATGAGGTGAAACTCTGCTGACTTCCCTCATCTAATCATGTACAAGAAAAAAAAGCTATTTAACAGGACCTGTCAACAGGAGATAAAACCAAAATACCACAAAAGAAAAAAAAGTTGTAAAAAAAAACATACCACCCCCTGAAAAAAACACTCTAAACGAGAAGCTTAGTGGCAAAAAAAAAAAAGTTTTCTATTGCTAAAAATAATCACAGACCTCAAATTAACCACATAATAAAATTAAATACAACAAAAGCCACCAATAATAAGAACAAAAAGGACTCTTTGTCCAAAAAGCTAGCAATTGGCATATGGAGGCACACTGATATGCTCAGTACAACAGATCTACTTTCTGTCGCTGCAGCTGTGGGAGTGAAGCTAGATGGGCCAGAGCAGGGCTGCTGTTAGAAACCACGGGGCCGCATACAGCCATCATGACAGCCCCCCCCCCCCCCCCGAAAAAAGCACAGTTTGCTATGCTTCTTTTATGAATGAACACAGGGAGTGATCAGCACCGATCACTCATTGTGTTCATTCAGGAAAGGAAGGGGCTGGTAAATGTGAAATATTTACAAACTTTCCTCCAACTCTCCTTCCTGAAGGATCCTATTGTGTGCTTGCAGCTGGGAAGGAGAGGAGGAAGGCCGGCAGCACCCTGGGTGTGGGGGCACACAGGGGTTCCGGGCAACAGGGAGAAAAGTATGGTGCACAGGGAGAGTAATGGGTTCAGCGGGTGGGGGGCAATTACTGGAACCAATCCCCTGTATGGCTCTCTGCAGCAGCTGAAAAAGGAAGGAGAAGGGAAGAATCTAGCCTTCAACTGCTACAGAAAGAACCATACAGGGGATGGTTCCAGCAATCCCCCGCCTTGTTATGCTGATTACCCTCCTTGCCCACTTCTGAGTCATCCAGCTGCCTGGGCCCCCCCGCTGTCCTGGGCCCCATACAGGAGGGCTGATGGTAGCCCCTTATCCACAGCCCTGGGCCAGAGCCTGATGGGGATTCACAGACACTAGTTCTTCATCAGGTGTGATTGACAGCAGGCAGTGGGTGGAGCTTTAGCCAACAGACAGCCTTATATTGGTTATAGAATCCACCAACTGCCTGCAGTTAATCGCAAGGAGGACCTGATGGTAGTGTCTTAGCTACCCCTTCAGGCTCCACCCCTTGTTGCGTAGTTGGTTGTTAGGAGGCTGGTGGCTGTGAAGCCAACAGCCTTCATTACATCCAGTGACAGGTAAGGCAAACATGCCACACTGTTACGCGGGTAATGGTTAAATTGCATATTTCATTATTCCTTATAAAAATTGCTGTAAAATATATAAAAAAGCTCCAAATCCTGGTTAAGAGGCCATATAAGGACATTAGTATGGCTTTACCTTAACTAATTTCATACCAAAGGAATGTCATTGTTAACGGACCAGAATGTGATGTGGCCGAGCCCATTTCTTCCTTACAATTCATCATTTACTCACATACTAGTTCTGTATATACTACAGCTCTAACTTGGAATATTTAGTCTCATGTTGAAATGCGTTATTTTATATATATATTACAAAATATATTACAAATATTTTTCAAAATATATTTTTTTAAATATATTCTTCAGCTTTTTTTTAACATACAAAAAAGTCATTTTAACATATATTTTTACATATGTTTGTAAATGCATTCCAAAAATGCAGATTAAGTGTATTTTTAAAGACATACAGTATATTTGAAAATGTATTTTTAAAAATATTTTTCATATATTTTGTAATAAAAATGCATTTCAGCATACAGTGTATATATACTGTATATATATATATATATATATATATATATATATATATATATATATTGAAATATATTTTGAAATATATTTAATACGGTCAAAATTGTAGGACTGTCTTTCAAATATATGTCAATATATTTGGGAAGAATATTTTTAAAATATATTTAAAATATATTTTTCTTCCTTGTGGTTACAACCTCAAAAAAAGGTAAACTATCACATGACCGTGATAAAATAACAGGGTACAGAGATGGGCACTTTGCTTGTCTCTGTTCACCAACTTGAAGTAATTTTAATCACTTCCATTGTTGTTAACTAAGAACTGTGTCAGCACCTGTGGTAGTGAACTCTTGTAGATAGTCAACTTGGGGTTCCCCAGGGCACGGAGTCTAAGCCCCAGCCTGCTTCTTCACCAGACCCCCTGATGGTGGGGATGGACTTGCAGCAAGCTGGGACCAGATCGTGGCCCCCGGGTATGCCCAGCTGAGGATGAGGAGACTGCTCGCGGGAGCAGAGTACAATGGGAAGAGACAAATGGAAATCCGATAGACTAGCAGAGGTCAGGACGAGCGTAAAACAAGCACAGTCAGAGAATGAAGCCGGGGTCGGTACACGAGTAGTCAATGCAGGATACAGGAAATAGCAACACACAGGAGCTCCGACAACTAGGAAGTTGCTCAGGCAAAGTGGCCTAGACTGAGCATGTCTTATATAGGCAGACAAACAAGGAGGCAGGCCAGGAAGTAATGGAAGGGAAGGAAATAAAACCCAGAGAACAGCAGACGGCACCTATAGGTGAGCACAGACAAACTGTCAGGAATGGACTTGCCAGTGGTGGTGGGACTCACCTGCCTTGTGGGCTGCAGTACCAGGGCTGGCCAGTGGGTGCTCTCAGCAACCAGAGGCTCACTCCTGCAATGAGCCAACACCTGAGGCTGATTACAGCAGGTGTATTTAAGGAATGGCCAGGCCTGTGATCAGGGCCTTGGTGTATGTTTCCCATGAGCCCCTGTACCTGCATCCTGTCTGCTTCCTGCCTGATCCTGATTCTGCTTTAATCCTGACTCTGCATGAACTCTGCCTGTCCTGACCTCGGCTATTCCTAACTACGCTTCCGCCTGCTCCTTGTACCTTGCCTGCCCGTTTGCTACCGACCCGGCCTGCCCGACTACGTTTAGTATTGTTCTTATTGTTATCTGTTGGAGGTTTGGTTGCACTGTGTTTATGTTTAGTCTTGCACTGCGTTTATGTATTGTTTAGTCTTTAATAAATTGTATTGTTTATACTATACCTGGAGCCTGTGTTTCCCTGTGTCAGTCCACACATTTCTGGTCATACCCGGATCCCTAACACAAACACACATGTGAAAGGGATCAGGAACAGCACTGCAGCAAAGAGGTAAGAACACAAGCAAGAAACTGCAGGCTAACTTGTGACAAACTGGAAGTCGTTATTTTAAAATGTGGTTCATAAATAGTGCCAATGTGTACAAGTGGCTCTATTAAGACCTACCGGAATCTGGCGCATGTCTAGGTAAACGTACCGAAAAGGGCGTCGGGGACTTTAGAATCTGGGGCAGACCATTTTAAGGGCCATACTGCCAGAAAAGCGTTGTTATTGAATTTCCCCAACCCGAATGTGTGGTCAGCCAAAACAGGAAGATAGAGCACTCAAGTTTTGGTAGATTAGCGGAGATAGTACATAAATAAGTGTACTGGGGCCTTTTCAGATCATTTGCACACCCTGCTTTTTTATTTAATATAAGCGAATATTGTCTGTTATCACTGAACACTCATAACTGTAAAAACACCTTACAAGGTGTGAAATTTAATAGCTAAATCCCAGTAAAAAAATACAAATTTAAACAGAGAAGTAGAACAGACTGGTTAGTATTTTCCTGTATGTGGGCTGCCATTGCTGATGCTGACCTACTTTTGAAAATATCATTTCCTGTCCACCACTGGCTTCAAGCATGTCTATACCTAAATAATAAACGTCTCTTCTTTGCGCTTTATTAGGGTTGGGCTTCATGTTCAAGTCGAACATGGGCCGTTCGTGTGTTTGGTGAACCTACGAACAGTAAGGGTGTCCGGCAGGCTGTTTTTCTGCCCCACAATGCACTACACCCTGACCGTGCATTGTGATTGGCCAAAGCAATGCACCTGACCGTAGGTCAGGTGCAATGCTTTGGCCAATCACAGCACATGAGGACGTCACAAGGGGGCGGGGGAGACCTCGTCCCCTTGTGACATCACAGTATTTAAAAACTGGCACAGCTGTCAGATGGTTGGAGCCAGCATTGAGAGCGGAGCATTTTTTTTCTTTTTTCGGGTAGCGGTGGTGGCGGGCATCCTGATTGACATTGGATCTACTTCGGGGGGAGATTTTTTTTGTTTTTGATAAAGGACTTGTCAAAGACTGTCTATACTGTCATTTTTACACTACACTTTTTTTTTGTGAACGGGTAGTGGTACCATGTACCCCATACTCATTCACATGGGAGGGGTGGGATCTGGAGGCCCCTTTGTTAAAGGGGGCTTGCAGATTCTGATAAGCCCCCTGTCCACAGGCCTCCACAACCACCGGCCATGGGTATGGAGAATAGGCTCTTATCCCCATAAACATGGGGACAAGGTGCTTTGGGGGGAGCCCAAATGTTGAGGGCATGTGGCCAGGTATGGTGCAGGGGGGGGCGCTGGCTTGCGCCCCCCCCCTTTCCTGACCTGTGGGGCTGCATGCTTGGAAAAAGGTCTGGTAAGGATTTTGGAGGGGAACCCCACGCCATTTCTTTTTATTTTGGAGTGGGGGTTCCCCTCAAAATTCAGACCCAAATGATTGGGTATAAATGGGGGGGACCCCACACTGTTTTTCTTTTAATTTTGGCGTGGGGGTTCCCCTCAAAATCCAGACCCAAATAAATGGGTATAAATGGGAGGACTCCAAGCCATTTTTTTTCTATTTTGGCGTAGGGGTTTCCCTCAAAATTCAGACCCAAATAAATGGGGGGGGGTTTACTTTAATTGCCAGAAAGAATGTCTTCACTACTAAAATACCGCATGACTTAATACTATAACTCATGCAATATTTTAGATACCGCTTAGTGAATTGTCCCTTCTGTTTGAAGTTCACGGTCAAACTTTCGAAAGGTGCGAATGTTCAACCACGAACCGAACAGGGGGGTGTTCAGCCCATCACTACTCCTTATTGGTCTGTTAGCCATGTCAGCTTTTGCACCTGTACACCCCATGTGGACCTGAGCAATATTATTATTTCTACAACGGGCCAATGTTTATGCTACGATAACATTGTCATCAAGATGAGGGATAAGCCGAAGATGCAGTCCAAACCTAGGTTCAGACCGAACTTGAGCCATTCAGCGTTGATCATCTGTTCGGCAGAAGCCACACATCATACATAAAAATTATATTTATATCACTTTTTCTGGTTACCACTGGCATCCCTTGGAACCGCTGATGTCACAGTATACTGCCTTACATGGCCAGCCAGCAAAGGGGCGGGGGGACATTACTACCCAAATATGACCACTGGCCAGATTTGACAATGATGTCACTGTTAACTCCACCCCTTCCCTTATATAGCTGATGACTGCCAGGATCAGTCATGTGCACTGGGTTGTCAGGCATTCATTTCGGAGAGTTGGAGGGCGGTGGATTTGCAAGGGACTTTTTGGGGGGATTTTTATATGTTTAATAAAGGATTTAATAAAGGATTTGTCAAGTGTCTGGATTTTCTATTTTCTAGATACATCTTTTTTTGTGTGTGTGTAAATACCCCTTGTTCACGAGGGAGGGCAGTATCTGGATGGCCCCTTAATAATAGAGAGGGCTTTCAGATTTTGATAAGCTCCCCTACCTGCAAACCCCCACAACCAATGGCCAGAGTTGTGGGGAAGAGGCCCTTGTTCCTATCAACATGGGGACACGGTGCTTTGCCAGAGATCACTGGTGCTTTGCAGGGTACCCCCCCCCCAAAAAAGGGCATGTGGCCTGGTATCAATCAAACTGCACCAGGGGTGGACTGACAACTCATGGGGCCCCCGGGCAATAGGAGATCATGGGGCCCCTGTGTCCTTGCCCACACCCAAAAAAAGCCTATAAAAAGGTACCAGGGGCATTTCATGGGGCCCCCTACTGACCCCGGGCCCTCGGGCAGTGCCCGAGTGCTCGAATGGTCAGTCCGCCCCTGGACTGCACCCTGTCCTAGCAACATGCTCAAATTGGGGATCTGATATGGATTTTTAGGGGACCTCACTTTTTTTTGTGTGGTGCTCCCTCTTAACCACTTCCAGTCCGGACACTTATGCCCCCTTCCTGTCCAGGCCAATTTTCAGTTTTCAGTGCTAATGACAGTTATTTTCGGGCTCCCTCTCATTCTAGACTTCACTCTGGAAGCCCAACACCTGCTGACACCACCGTACACCTCTGGCCAGGAAAAACCCTCTGGATGTTACCAGAAATTAGACGCACACAAAGTTTAGAGTGAACTGATTTTTTATTTATATTGACGTTAAATGAAAGCGCAGTAAAGCAAAGTAAAATGTGTCGCCATTCTTAGCAACTGTAACCACTTCCTGTGCGGACACTTTCACCCCCTTCCAGTGCGGACACTTTCACCCCCTTCCTGTCCAGGACAATTTTCAGCTTTCAGCGCTATCACACTTTGAATGACAATTGCGCGGTCATGCAACACTGTACCCATATGAATTTTTTAGTATTTTTTTTAGACAGATACATCTTTATTTTGGTGGTAATTATTCACCACTGGGATTTTTATTTTTTTGCTAATAAATGAAAAAGTCCAAACATTTTGAAAAATAGTGTTTTTCTTATAAAATTTTGCAAATAAATAATATATCTTCATAAATCTTGGCCAATATTAGTAAAAAAAAATAACCCAAATTAGTTTATAAGCAATAATTATATAATATATCATTTTACATTTTTATTTAATTTTTTTATATTATTATTTATGTTTTTTTTTTTTTTTTAACATACTGTCACCCTAGCAGTACAGTGTCACCATAGTGACACTGTACTACTTGTGGGGGGATGATGAAGATTTTTTTTTACACTGATTGCTTTTACACCCATAAACAGGGGTGTATCCACTGTGAGGCAAACATGACATTTGCCTAGGGCGGCATTTTTCAGGGGGGCGGCGCCGGCAGCTGGCAGGTGACCGACGATGGGGACCAGGTGAGTGCTGGCACTACATGAGCTCACTCACTGGCTGCTACACTCCAGATCAGGGCAGCGCTTGGTGTCAGAGAAGGTTTGCTCCTGGGCTGAGCCGGGTGACAGGTGAGAGATCCGCAGCAGCAGAGAGAGGGGCCGACTGGCTGCAGCTATGATAGGTGCTGGGTGTCAGTGTTGTGTGTACTGAGGGGATGGGAGGAGTATTAGCAGAGAGAGGCAGACACCTCAGCAGGAGACAGCACAGCAAGGAGAAGGATGGAAGGATGGGATCTGCTTCTCCATGGAGTCAGGGGAGATCACAGCCAGGGAGGACTACAAGTACCAGCTGTACCCAGGATCCTGTCTGGTCTGGCCATGGAGTCATAGATCTGTAATTGTATTATATGCATATTGCATCTACTGCTGTTATATACTGTTATAGTGAGCAGATCTATACAGCCTGGAGGACTACAAGTACCAGCTGCACTGGGAATCCTATCTGATCAGCCTAGTCTCTCTCTCTCTCTTTTCCTCTCTCCCTTCCTATTTATCTTTTTCTCTCTATTTCTCTCCCTCTTTCTTTCTTTCTCTTGATCTCCTTCTCTCCCTTTTTATCTATCTCTAAATCTCTTTTTCTCTCCATCCCTCTTTCTCTCTTTATCTTTTTCTCTCTTGCCCTCTATTTTCTATCTTTCTCTCTCTTTCTCCCTCTTCATCTCTCTCTCTGCCTTTGTATCTCTTTCTCACTCTCCCTCTTTATCTCTCACCCTCTATCTTTCTATGTCTCTCTCTTGATCTCGCTTTCTCTCCTCTCTTTATCACTCTCTTTATCTCTCTCTATCTTTCCCTCTTTTCATTCTTTCTCTCCTCTCTTTTTCTCCCTCTTTATCTTTCTCTCTCTATTTCTATCTCTCTTTCCCTCCCTTTCTCTCTCTCTTTATCTTTCTCTCCCTCTTTATCTCTCTCCTTTCACTTTATCTCTCTCTTACTTTATATCTTTCTCTCCCGCCCTCTTTATCTCGTTCACTCTCTTTATATCTCTCTCCCTATCTTTCTATCTCTGTCTCTTGATCTCTTTTTATCCTTCCCTTTTACTTTCTCTCCTTCTTTATCTATATTTTGCTCTCAATTTAGATGGCGGGGGGGGGGGGGGTGTGGGCGCAGATGTTAGTGTTGCCTAGGGCAGCACAAAACCAAAATACATCACTGCCCATAAAGGCTGTAAAAGCAATCATTTCTCCTTCTCTCTGACTACATTCTTGTAGCCATTGAGAAATACTGTGTGAGCTGTGATTGGTCACAGCTTGTCACATGGTACAAGGCTGTTGTGAATAGCCTTGTACCATGTGACCTCTGTGATCATTCACAGATTTCACACGTAGTAAGCAATGAAGTCAGAAGTGACATCTTGCTTACTACTCTGCATGTGATCGCTGATTGACTCGCACAAAGGTCCCGTCCGACGATCGGTGTTCCACTGTGTCTGGAGGACACAGCGGGCACCAGATCGCGGTGCTGCGCGCTCCCAGGGAGTGCGCACAGCTAGAAAATGCGGGTGCCGTTAATGAACGGCAACCTGCCCCTGCAGTGCCACCGTCCTGCCGTTTATAAACAGCAGGCGAACGGGAAGTGGTTAAACACTTTTGTCCTTTGTAAAAGTCATTGCTGCTGCAGCACTTTCTGTACCTCACAGAGATGCGCCCTTCACAGGCAGGATGAGAACATCCTCCCACGCATGTTATCTAAAGGAATTGGGCCAAAACAGAATTTGACAAAAAAAAATTTTAAATCTAGTTACATTGATATATATTTCCCCATGACAGTGCCCTCCACCCTTTTTCACCCTATTTTTTTTTTTACATCCCCTTGCCTAATAGCCCAGAAAATGAGCGTTTTTCATTCAAATTGATTGATTTCAATGGAGTTTGGGTTTAAGTTTGCTGAACAATGCACAGAGTGAACCCAGAAGTACTGCTACAGGGCGGCACAGGTGCACAAAATCATATATATATATAGATATATATATACACTTGATTTTGCAGTTCTGGGTAGGGGGCATGCACGGTCTGTGTGCATACCCTACCCATGCTGCTGTTTGCGGTCTCGGCTGTCAATCACTGGGTCCCGGCCGGTGATTACTCGCCGGCGACCGGTGATTGCCTAGCATCTCCAACAGGGGGGAGAACTGTTTGTGAACAATACAGTTAACTCCCCTGTCAGCTCCTGCATACTGCTTTGTATGGCTCTGCATAGCACAGTCATACAAAGCAGTGTGCTTACGGTGAAGCACACTCACAGCCTACTATGTAAAACTGCACATAGTTAACCCTTTGATCGCCCCTGATGTTAACCCCTTCCTGCCCAGTGCCATTAGTACAGTGTCAGTGATTTTTATTAGCACTGATCACTGTATTGGTGTCACTGGGGATGTCAGTGACACCAAATCAGTTCCCCCCAGTGTCAGTCACACTATAAGTCGCTGATTGCCACCATTACTAGTAAAAATTAAAAATAAAATCCCAGTGTATATATACCGCCATTTGTAAATGCTATAACTTTCACGTAAACCAATTAATTTACATGTATTGGGGGTTTTTTTTAGCAAAGAAATGTCGCAGAATACATTTTAGCCTAAATGACGAAATTGTATTTTTTAAAATTTTTTTACTAGACATGTTTAATAACAAAAAGTAAATAGCAAAAGTATTGTTTTTTTCTCAATATTGTCATTTTTGTTTAATAGCGCAAAAAATAAAAAATACACAGGCAATCAAATACCACCAAAAGAAAGCTCTATTTATGGGGAAAAATGACGTAAATTTTATTTGGGTGCAGCATTGCATGACCGCGCAATTGTCAGTTAAAGTAACACAGTGCCGTAACGCAAAAAAGGGCTGGGTCAGGATGGGGGGAAATCCTCAGGAGAGTAGAATAAGTCCACCTTGTTTTTAGGATGGAACATGTAACATGTTCCCATAGCTGCAGCCGCTACACGCCGACCCCCTTCCCTCTCACAGATAGTATGGGGAGAAGTTTCCCTGTACTATCTGTCAAATATGAAAACAGCGTAGCCATGCGGGGCTCCGCCCACACGGCCACATCATTCATTCATGGACTTCCGTGAATGAATGAACTGCAAGTCCCGACAGCCTTAGCAGTTGAGGACTTGTAGTGTTCAATGAACTACAAAGGCACCGTGGAGCGCCGTGGTAGTTCATTGAAGCTTCCTGTCAGAATATCTGCCTCACCTAACGTCCCGTACATCCCGTACATCCCGTACATCCCATACATCCCATACATCCCGTACATCCCGTACATCCCGTACATGCCATACATCCCGTACATCCCATACATCCCGTACATCCCATACATCCCGTACATCCCATACATCCCGTACATCCCGTACATCCCATACATGCCATACATCCCGTACATCCCATACAGCACATACATCTCGTACAACTCGTACATCCCATACATCCCGTACATCCCATACAGCACATACAGCACATACATCCCGTACATAGTAGAGACCACATGTGAAGTGGAAGGAAAATGAGAAATGGTTTTCAACATTTTTTATAAATAAATATCTGAAAAGTATGGCGTGCATTTGTAGCCTCAGCCTCCCTTTACTCTGATACCCCTAACTAAAATCTAGTGGAACCAATTGCCTTCAGAAGTCACCTAATTAGTAAATAGAGTCCACCTGTGTGTCATTTAATCTCAGTATAAATACAGCTGTTCTGTGAAGCCCTCAGAGGTTTGTTAGAGAACAATAGTGAACAAATATCATCATGAAGGCCAAGGAACACACAATATTCCTCTCATTGTTGGGATTTTGTAACAAATCCACTAGGTGGCATACACCTTAGTAGCCAGCTAATTTTTAAATAACACTTGTTTTCTGGAGTTCTTCTTTAACCCCTTCAGGCTTAAGGGTAAAGCAAATCTTAATGCCTAAGCACAATTTTGCAACTTTGACATTTGTTAGTAAAACCGTACATATCATCACAACTACTTTGTACATCCAGGTGAATTATACCACTTTTTTTTTTCAGGACAAATTGGGCTTTCATTTGGTGGTAAATGGTAATGGATATCTCCTGATTTTTTTTATTCTCAAAGTAAAACTGGCCCAAAATATTTAAAAAAAACATTTTTTTTTATTTCAAATAAAAATGTATGTGAGCACACTATTAATTATATATTTTTATATTTATGTTTCATTACTCATATATCATATGAACTTTGCACCTATTTATTACCATTTTTTTAAGCGCTGCACTTATATACTTAGTATTTTTTGTTTTTATTTAGCTGTGTGTTTCTTGTTACTACCATAACCTACCACCAAAGAACAACCGAAAATAAATTTTGCAGCTCTTGGTGATCGCAACCATACCATATATGTGTATGTTATTTGTTGTTTGTACCCGTAGTACAGCCCAGAAACAACAGTGCACATTTTGTTTTTGTCTTTTTTACTTAAAACACACTGATACTGACATTGACACTAACTGACACTGATACCAATTTTTTTTTAAATCCTGACCTTTGGCCCTGACCTTTTTGACCTTGACCTTTGACCCTGACCTTGACCCAAACACTAACCCTGGCACTGAACTAGATCAAACCTTTATCTAGGTATTTTTTCTTTATTTTTTATTTTATTTTTTAATATTTATTTCTTTATCTTTTTTTTTTTTTACAAACATTTTTTTTCTTTCTATGCCAGGAGTTAGAGAGATACAATGTATCTCTCTCCTCCATTCATAGAAAGAGAAAAAACAAGGGGGCCGGGCTGCACAGTGACTGATCACTGTGCTAGCCAATCAGAGGCTATCACAGCGATCATGTGACCCGGAATCGGGAATCCCGATCATTAGAACGAGACCCGGTGCTCTCAGTGACACTGCTGTCTTTGTGCTGGGAGTACACCGAGAGGCGCGCTCCCAGCACAAAGACAGGTACACAAATATGTGGCCCCACGGAAAAAAGCCCAGTTCTGTTAGGCCGCATATTTGTGTTACGTCGGCGTCAAGGGGTTCAGTTAAAATATTGATGTGTAGTACAGGTGGCTAAAGAGTTTTCTTTTATAAGCAGAATCCAATTCGGTCCATACCTCCGGGGTTAGACAAAAAAATGGAAACACTACATGATTTGCAAGTATGAAAGTGACAACATGTTTGATGTGGAAAGCGGAAGTGATGTAACATTGTTTTGCTTCCGCTGTGTGATGAGACACCTAGCTAACAGGCAGGAAGCCTCACGTTCATCATTCACTGCGTGCTCTGCTAGTAATACGGAGTCATGTCAGAGCTTACTGAGCTTCAGAGAGGGTGAATTGTTGGTGCCGCTTAGCTGGTGCCTCTGTGATTGAAGCTGCCAATTTATTTGCCGTGTCGCGAGGGTCAGTATGAAAGGTAATGACGGCATATACAGTTTCCGGGAAAACGTCCTCTGAAAAGCATAAGTGCGGACAACATGGTCAACAAAGCGAAAGAGACAAAAGTGACTGCAGAGCTCAATCTCAGTCTTCACGGGACTCCGTCTTCACAGGACTGAGATTGAGCTCTGCAGTCACCTTTGCAGCAGTAGTCTCCCTATTCCAGGTCACAATCCTGCGCAATGTCCTTTTGTCTCTTTCGGTCAGCTGACCATGTCGACCGCGCTCATGCTTATCAGACGACGTTTTCCCAGAAACTGTCTGTGCCGTCCAGGGGTGGACTGACCATTTGGAAACTCGGGCACTGCCCGAGGGCCTGGGGTAAGTAGGGGGCCCCATGAGATGCCCCTGGTACCTTTTTCATAGGCTTTTTTGAGTTTGGGCAAGGACACAGGGGCCCCATGATCCCCTATTGCCCGGGGGCCCCATGAGTTGTCAGTCCGCCCCTGGTGCCGTCATAAGCTTTGATACTCGTACCACACATTTGAGGTATCGCCTGGAATGTAATAGTGAGAGCAATACTCTAGAACTCATTTGTAACTCTAAACTGGTAACCTGTCAAAATTTATAAAGCGTCGCCTATGAAGATTTTTAAGTATCGTAGTTTGTCGCCATTCCGAAACCGTGCGCAATTTTAACCACTTGCCATCCTGAGGATTTACCCCCCTTAATGACCAGGCCTCTTTTTGCTATTTGGCGCTGCACTATTTCAACTGATAATTGCGCGGTCATGCAATGCTGCACCCAAACAAAATTTCCGTTCTTTTTTTTCACACAAATAGAGCTTTCTTTTGGTGGAATTTGATCACCTGTGCGCTTTTTATTTTTTGCGCTATACATAAAAAAAGACCAACAATTTTGAGAAAAAAAAAACAATATATTGGACTTTTTGCTAATAAACATGTCCAGTAATAAAAAATGTAAAAATCCAGTTTCGTCATAAATTTAGGCCAAAATGTATTCTGCAATATGTCTTTGCCAAAAAAAAAAAATCCCACTACATGTATATTAATTGGTTTACGTGAAAGTTATAGCGTTTACAAATGGCGGTATAGATACTGGAATTTTTATTGTATACTAATAATGGTGACGATCAGCGACTGCGGCAGGCATTCTGACACTGGGGGGGAACTGACTTGGTGTCACTAACATCCCCAGTGACACCAATACAGTGATCAGTGCTAAAAAAAAAAGCACTGACACTATACTAATAGCACTGGGCAGGAAGGGGTTAACATGAGGGGCAATCAAAGGGTTAACTGTGTGTAGGGAGTGTTTTGCTAGGGGGCAGGGGGTTGTGTGCTTCACTGTAAGCACACTGATCAGGATGGCTCTGCTCAGCCATCCAGAGCAATGTGCTCACACTGACAGGGTAAACAATGCAGCCGTCCTCCCTGTTGGTGATTGCCGGTAATCACCGGGGACCGGCGGGTAATCACCGGCCGGGACCCGGTGATTGACACCCAGGGCCGCGGGTAGTGTGCACACGTGGCTTGCGCGTGCTCCCTACCTGGAAATGCATAATCACGTGTATATATACGTGATCGTGCGCACACGGGCCACTCTGTAGCAGGAAATGTACTGTGGGCGGTCCTTAAGCGGTTAAAGTGTGAAATGCTAGGTACCTATTAGGTGTAACATGATCTTTTATGTTACCAAAAATTGGGTTAAATATTTTGAGGTTTTGCATTAACCCCTTCATGCCGGTGCCTCCCGGCCCTTTGAAAGGATTCTGACGCTGGGAGGCGGGGTGGGGTTTAGGGTCACATGATCGGAAAGGTCCCGATCGCCAGGAGAGATCGGGACCTTTCCGTGGAAAGCCGTCACATGTGCTGGGAGCGCTCAGGCCGTGCGCTCTCAGCACATGTTTGTTTACATAGGTACGCAAATATACGGCCACTCTGCGTCAAGGCCCAGCCGCTGAGAGGCCGCATATTTGCATGCTGTCGGTGTGAAGAGGTTAAAATTCATTAAATTGCAATTTTGGAAAACAAAATTGAGTTTGAAAAACTGCTGCGCAAATACTGACATAAAAAATTGCAACAAGCACTTTTTTCTAGGGCATCTGCTACAAATATATATATATATATTGTAAGCTCCACGAGCAGGGCCCTCCTATTCCTTCTATACTGAAATGTATTGTCATTGTACTGTATCCCGTTATATTGTAACGCGCTGCGCAAACTGTTGGCACTATATAAATCCTGTATAATAATAACAATATATATATATTTGTTTTATATATAAATATATAAAAATATATATATATATATTTATATATAGTTCTATGTATATATATCTATATATATATATATATATATATATATATATATAAAATGTTTGGGGTTCTAAATAATTTTTTACAAACAAAAAATGTCAGAATAATAATATGAAAAAGGCATAGATGCGAATGTGTCCCATAGGAAACCATGTTAAATGGACTGTAGTGCATTTCTGCAAAAAGCACCAAAAAACGCATTGCTGTGAACCAGGCCTTACCAGGGGTGGACTGATCATTTGGAAACTCGGGCCCGGGATCAGTAGGGGCCCCATGAGATGCCCCTGGTACCTTTTTCATAGTCTTTTTTGAGTTTGTGCAAGGACACAGGGGCCCCATGATCCCCTATTGCCCGTGGGCCCCATGAGTTGTCAGTCCGCCCCTGGGCCTTACACAGTAATGTAAGGGAAATTACATGGTTGCAGATTTTCTTATTTTAACACACAGACTGGTCATGTGATTCTAGCAGTGGCAGTTAATCCTCATTGGTGTCAGTTTCTTACGAGGGACTTGCAAGACCTGCATCAGTATCTACAAAACAGGAACGGGTGAGGAACTATTATAACAGTTGCTTATATATAGGTAATATAGTTGATTTGCAGCCAAACTGTGGTTTCCCCAACACAATACAGGTATGTTACCACATTCTGCCACTAGGTGTCAATGGAAGCACAGGACATACTGTATACTGGTTTGTTGATTGACAAGTGCATGCTAATCATTTCCTTAAAGGGCCAGTGCAGACAAACTAGTATTTCAGCTTTTGGCAGCTGATGTGACAGTTTCCTGTATCTCTTAGAGACACACATGGAGAGACCTCAGTGCCGGAAATTCCAAATCTGCAGATCTGTGGCTGCCATTATATGGATTTTTATTTTATACTATAGAGAGTACAGTAAGAGATGTAGTTCTGTTAAAAATTATCCCTTTGTAAGAGGCCCTAAGCTATATAGTTCTCCAGAGATATAGGAACCCAACAAGAGACATAAGTGACCACCTATAATTGAAACACTATATTTAGGGGAACTGACTCTTATACTTCTGTAAGGGATTTCCGGTGAGACGAATTGTGAATAGAAATGCGCATGCGCATAGAAACGTCCGGAGAAGAGTGATCGGTTGTGCGCATGCACGCGGAAATGCGCAATCGTGCACACGCACGTGCACACGCAGGGTGAAGATTGGCGCCAGGCGGACTATTTAAAGGGTGTCTCTGCCCATGTTGAGTGCTGACTGGTCTTCATCTCTCCTGTGTCCTGCTTGTTCCTGTGTGATTTCCTTGTTGCTGACCCGGCTTGTTCCTCACCTGACTCTGATTACTCTCCTGATTGATACCGGTTCCTGACTTCGGCTCTGATCCTGACTTTGGCTTTACTTCTGATTCTGTACCGCGCTGCCCGACTGTTGATGACCCTGGCTATTCCTATGACACTGCTCCTGTCTCTCACCCTCACTTCCTGCCTTGCTCTGGTGCACACCTGGCTATCTACAAGACCAGCTCTGCATGTTACTACTGTGCCTGAATCAGAGGATCAGCAGTCTTCCAAGGTCATCATCTGCAAGAGATGCAAACAACATCTACTGGCGCTCTTGTCCCCCTGGTCCCTAGACACCCTATGTTCCATCTGCAGTGGGGTCAGGGCTATTGACACAAGTGAGGCTGACCTCATCATTTCAGTCTCCCATCAGGTACGTGACAGTACCAGTCAGCCAATGATGGAGTCTGAAAGGAAGGCCTTTGCAATGGGAGATATCTGTCAATCAGTCTCTGCCTTATCTCACTTGGTGCAAAGTTTGCAAAGGAACCTTGAGCACCTGGAGAGTCAACTACTACCCGAGTCTAATGTCTCCACAGCCATAAGTCCTTCTGCAGTCTCAGATATAACTACTCAGACAGAACTCAGTATGATTCTTGGAACTTCTCCCCTACCGGAACCCCGGGTGCCTACGCCTGAGTTTTTCACACGAAACCGCACGAAGTTCTGAACCTTTTGCAACTCCTCTGAGCTATATTTTTCCCTGCTTCCAAGAACCTTTGCATCACAAAGCACCAAAGTGGGATTTATTATCTCACTCCTTAAGAATGAACCCCTGGGCACACTACCTTCGTGAGCAACATGACCCGGCTCTAACTTCGATGGACTCTTTTTTTTCTCAGCAATGTCACAACTCTCTGCTGATCCCTTCTATCGTCAGACTGCAAAATCTATGCTTAGCAAGCTACAGCAGGACCAAAGACCTATAGAGGAATATGTTACCAAGTTCCGTATATGGAGTTCTGACACTCAATGGAACAAGTCTGCTCTCCGCTACCAGTTTCGTCTTGGCCTTTCTAGCACCCTGAAAGATGAGCTTGCCCGAGTGGGGGTACCAACCAGGCTAGAGGACCTGATAGACCTTGTTATCCACATTGACCGTCGGATCTGGGAGAGACAGGATGAAAAGACTAATAGGGAGATCTTGATATGTTCAGAGATGGAGACCCCTGTTTCCTCTACTACTGTTGTCGCATCAGACTTACTTCTCAATAAAAAAAGGCATCAAAGTTCTCCTAGAAGGAGCTTCTGGAGACCATCGTTGTCCTCTGCTGAACGTCTTTGACGACAAGAGTCCAACCTCTGTCTCTACTGTGGTGACGCAGGTCACTATGTACTAATGTGTCCAGTAAGACCTCATAGGTCTTCTCCTATCTGGTTCCATATGATGCACCCCCAAGGAGCAAGCCGAACGCACCTCTCCTTCCACCTTCACTTACAGCTGGCTGAAAGGATGATTACTGTTCTGGCCATTATAGACTCTAGGGCCTGTAGTTGTTTCATGGATTCAAACTTCGCTAACCAAAACAAGATCCCCCTCCATACTAAGACACAAAGACTTTCGGTCCATCTGGCTGATAGCTCTGGTATCAGTTCTGGTCCTGTGACAAAAGAGACCATGCCAATTTTATGCCACTCCTCCTCAGGACATCAAGAACTTCTATGTCTGGATGTCATAACTTCTCCAATATTTCCAGTCATTCTCGGCATTTGCAAGCATTTAACTGAATGAAATGGATTCATTCAGGTTTTTTTTGTGAATAGCTGTGATTGGCCACGGCTAATCACATGACACAGATGGGCTGTGATTGGCCCAGCTTGTGCATATGATCGCTGTGACCATTCACAGCTAGACACACTTGTATACAATGGATGGCATGAAAGGAAGCCATCCATTGTACATAACTGTCATGTGACCTGCTGTGATTGGTCACAGCAGGTCACATGGTACTGGCAACGGGGTCAGAGCACAGATCTGTCATTGGCCGTGTCCGGAGTACACGGCCGGTGACAGATCCCGCCACAGTGCAAAGCGCGATCCGGGAAAGATGTCACATGACGCCTCCATGAGGGACAAGGTGTTCCCCCGGCCGTCATTTGACTATAGGCCAGGCGGCAAGTGGTTAAAGTGTCGCCTATGGAGATTTTCAGGTAGCATAGATTGGCGCCATTCCACGTGCGTACACAATTTTTGAAGCTTAACATGTTAGATATCTATTTACTCGGTGTAACATCATCTTTGATATTTTACGATTGGGTATTATATTGTGTTTGAAGTTCATCAAAGTGTATTTTATCCAAAAAAATGTGCATATGAAAAACCACTGCGCAAAATATCATGTGACACAAAAATATGCAACACCCACCATTTTATTCTCTAAGGCCTCTACTTAAAACAAATACACTACTTAATCTTTGGGGGTTCTAAGTAACTGTACTACTTGTGGGGGGGGGTGATGAAGATTTTTTTTTTTTTACACTGTAAAATCAATCATTTCTCCTTTTCTCCGGCTGCTTTCTTGCAGCCATTGAGAAATACTGTGTGAGCTGTGATTGGTCACAGCTTGTCACATGGTACAAGGCTGTTGTGAATAGCCTTGTACCATGTGACCTCTGTGATCATTCACAGATTTCACAAGTAGTAAGTAATGATGTCAGAATTGACAACTTGCTTACTACTATTCATGTGATCACTGATTGACCAATCAATGATCACATGATGGGAACCTCATACGGACACAGCGGGCACCGGATCGCAGTGCCGCATGCTCCCAGGGAGCGCACACAGGCAGGAAGGCAGGAGGACATTTATAAATGGCCTCCTGCGCCTGTCTGTCCGTTTATGTACATGGTTCGGATGGGAAGTGGTTAAGGAAAGTCAATACATACAGCAACAAATCACAATCAATTCTGGAAGTCCTGCAATTCAGAATTAGACCAATAGCCTCAGCAATGAGATGTTTCTTACCCCAGTGAGCAGAGGAACACGAACAAGCAAGGCTAGCTCACTTTGGGCTCTCAGAGGCTGGTGACAGGTTCAGTTCTGAGTTAAGGAAAGAGCTTTTTAGCTAGAAAGGTCAATGTCCCTTTGACTGCAGTGAAAGATTTTCTGCGCGCACGGTGGGGCCCAAGTTGGTGCACTACCAGAGTTCAGATCTCCTTGTATGCAAAGTGGAAGTTCCTTAAAGGATCAATGCAAAGAACAACACTACCCATTCAAGTGACTTGGCTTGGGCAATACCCCTTTAACACATAAGGGGTGGGCAGAAGCACTTGGTGGTAAAGGTTAAGTCCTCTTTAGGCCACAATAACAAATGGCAACAATGAAAGGTGTCCCTTGATGAATGTGGGCCAGTTGCAGAAGAAACAGTGATATGGCTTAGCCTGCAGAGGGTGAACACTGCAGTGGGCTCTCATGACTGTATTAAGCTGAAGGTGTGTTTGCTAAAAGGCTGGGTGAAGTAGGCCTCAACATGTGCAACTTGTGATCAATGTCATTAACTAAGTAGAGAATGGTTGGCTTGAACAATGTGAGTGATAACGCAAATGGCTTGAGAATGGGAGTCTCTCTCACCCGATCTGTGGCGTCATTTAGGTAACTAATGGTCTTTCTGTAGATGGGGCCCCCCAGCTGTCCTGCGGTTCCTCCAGATCCTTAACTAGGAGAATGATTTGGTATGGATTTTGAATGATAAGCCCATGTCGTTTTTCTTTTGGCATGTGGTTCCCCTTGTCCCTTATACAGTCATTCAACCTGGGTGGTCAGTAAAAGGAAGGCAATAAGCATGAAGCCCCTCCCACTCATGAAACATATCAAGACACATGCCTTGCAGAAGAACAGATGTGGGGTCCCCCAAAATCCATACCAGATCCTTCAGGTCCCTGATGTAGATATGTTTTATGGTAAAGCAGAGCAACATTTCACAATTCTAGAAGTGGTAAACCTCAGATATGAAATATGAACAAATATATTCCTCTATAGTGTGTTCTTGTCTCAATCCAGATCACTAAGTGTCATTACTGTCTGCTGCCTTCTACCTCTGCTATCTGTATGAGTTACTTCTGACAAGTTTCCCTGACACCAAGAGATAAAAAGGTGACAGGGAATGGAGCTCCAGCACACATACTGTGATTGACAACCTCAGCACTGTTCCTTTAAGCTGTGTGGTGTAAGTCAAAATGCTCCCTAAACTAAAAAAATACCCTCTTTCAGTACAAATCCCCCTTTCCAGCTCAAGTCCGCCCCTCCCGAAATCTCCCCTCCCAGCACAAATCCTATAACCCTCAAATTTCACTTCTGAGCATAAATTCCCTCCCCCCCTCCAAAATTCCCCTCTCCCAGCACAAGTCCCCCCAATTCCCTCTCCTAGCACTAATCCCCCCCCCCCCCAATTTCCCCTCCTAGCACAAATACCCCCAGTCATATCTACTAGCTTCTGATTTAAATTTTTCATGTGGGGGCCATTGGAGAGGAGAGTATTTTGGCCTTATCTATGAAGGGGCATCTGAGCTATTATTACTGGTATGCCTATGAGTGCTCATTATCTCCACCATAGAGGATTGCCCTGATTACCATCGAGGGGGACACACAGGGATATCATCGATTGAGTGCATTTATTTTGAGTGCATTTACTTACCATGTCTTTACAACCTTTACGGGTGTAAAAGCAATCAGTGTAAAAAAAAAAAAAAATCTTTATCACCCCCCACAAGTAGTACCCTGTACTGCTAGGGTGACAGTATGTTAACAAAAAACATAAATAATAACATAAAAAATAAAATAAAAATGTAAATAAATTTTTGAGAAATTATAATTTTTGGTTATAAACTAATTTGGGTTATTTTTTTACTAACATGATAGCTGAATACATTTTGGCCAAGATTTATGAAAGATTATTTATTTGCAAAATTTAGAAAGAAAAACACTTTTTTTTTCAAAATTTTTGGACTTTTTCATTTATATAGCAAAAAAAAAAAATCCCAGTGGTGAATAAATACCACCAAAATAACGTTTTATCTGTCTCAAAGAAATGCTAAAAAATTCATATGGGTACAGTGTTGCATGACAGCGCAATTGTCATTCAAAGTGTGATAACGCTGAAAGCTGAAAATTGGCCTGGACAGGAAGGGGGTAAAAGTGTCCGGACATAAAGTGGTTAATAGCAAAAAGTCAAAAATATATTTTTTTTTCCAAAATTGTCGGTCATTTTTTGTTTAGTGACACCAAGTCAGTTCCCCCCAGAGTCAAAATATCCACCACAGTCATGCTATAAGTCACTGATCTCCGCCATTACTAGTAGAAAAAAAAAATTACAGTATCTATACCGCCATTTGTAAACGCTATAACTTTTACGTAAACCAATTAATTTACATATATTGAGATTTTTTTTAGCAAAGACATGGAGCAGAATAAATTTTGGCCTACATTTATGACGAACTTTGATTTTTTAAATTTTTTTACTGGACATGTTTTATAGCAAACAGTCAAAAATATAATTTTTTCTCAAAATTGTCGGTCTTTTTTTATTTATAGCGCAAAAAATAAAAAATGCAGAGGTGATCAAATACTACCAAAAGAAATCTCTATTTGTGGGGAAAAGGGACGTAAATTTCATTTGGGTGCAGTGCTGCATGACCGCACAATTGTCAGTTAACCGTTTCAATACCGTGCAATTTTACACCTTCCTGCCCAGGCCATTTTTCAGGTTTCAGCGCTCTCACACTTTGAATGACAATTGCGCGGTCATACAACACTGTACCCAAACTAAAATTTTATCATTTTCTTCACACAACTAGAGCTTTCTTTTGGTGGTGTTTAATCACCGCTGGGGTTTTTATTTTTTGCTAAATTAACAAAAAAAGACCAAACATTTTGAAAAAAAAACACATTTTTCTTTGTTTCTGTTATAAAAGTTTACAAATAAATAATTGTTCTTCATAAATTTAGGCCGAGATGTATTCTGCTACATGTCTTTGGTGAAAATAACCCAAATTAGGATGTATTTTTTAGTTTGTAGGAAAGTTATAGAGTTCACAAACTATGGTATAGATCTGAGTATTGATCAATCCTGAAGTACTGACAGCCAATCTAATTTGTTGAGGTCCAAGAATGTCAGAACAGGACAGATATCCCCGAAATGTCAGGACAGTACAGATATCCCCCAAATGTCAGAACAGTACAGATATCCCCCAAATGTCAGAACAGTACAGATATCCCCGAAATGTCAGGACAGTACAGATATCCCCCAAATGTCAGGACAGTACAGATATCCCCCAAATGTCAGGACAGTACAGATATCCCCAAATGACCCCTTTTTGCAGAGTAGACAGTCCGACGTACTTCATAAGAGGCATGGCGCGTTTTTTAAAGTTGTATTTTTTGTCATAATTTTTCGGAAAATGAAATTAAAAAAATTATTTTCACTATTTTTTTTTTTACATACTGTCACCAGTGCAGTACAGCATCATCATATAACTGGCATGGCGGTTAACAGGGACACTGACTGGTGACAGTATGAAAAAAAAATATATATATATATATATTTTTTTTTATTATTATATTTAATTTTTTATTACATTTTTTTTATTTTTTTAAGATTTTTTTTCATATTTTACTATGACCAAAGTAGTACAATGTTACCATAGTAACATTGTACTACTTTGGGGAAGTGATCAGTATTTTTTTTTTTTTTTTTACACAATTTGCTTATAGCAAAGAATTTCTTTGCTATAAGCAAGCATTTACCTGAATGAAATCGATTCATTCAGCTTTTTTTTTCTTTTTTTTTTTTTTGTGCTTAGCTGTGATTTGGTCACAGCTAATCACATGACATGTGCATGTGATTAGCTGTGACCATTCACAGCTAGGCACTAGTATACAATGGATGGCATCATGAATGAAGCCATCCATTGTATACAACTGTCATGTGACCTGCTGTGATTGGTCACAGCAGGTCACATGGTACCAGCAACGGGGGCCGGTACTCGGATCTGTCATCGGCCGTGTCCGAGGTACGCGGCCGGTGACAGATCGCACTGCTGCGCCGCTCTGCATTAGCGCAAACTGCGCATGTGCGGGAGCACGCCAAATGGCGTGCACCCAGAGTGCAGAGACACATTTGAAGCCGCCAAACGGCCATTGGCCGGGCGGCTAATGGTTAAAGTAACGCAGTGCCGTATCGGAAAAATAGGCCTGGTCAGGAAGGGTAAATCCTCAGGAAGGTAAGTGGTTAACTTACACGTATTTGTGTTAGGTATGTTATTATTCTAATCTTTTATTGTGTTTTTTTTTTCTACAAACCCAGATAGGATACCTAGGTATTTTTCCTTGTTATTTGTGGAAGGGATTTACCGCTGTTGTGAACACCGTCAATGATTCTCAATGTGCTTATCAATCGTCATTCCTCCTTCATGGGACTTTTTTTTATAAAATATATTTGTTTTGTATTATAAATAGAAAAGAATCATGCTTTTTTTATTAATCATAAAAAACAAAGGTGTGACCAATACTTCACTTACATTACAACCATAACATATTATTCTTTATCATCTGTTCCTGTTAGAGGAGTCAGAGAAATGATTACAGGTTTCACAGGGAAATGTCTCCTTCTTTAGAACAACCAATCTGGGTGAGCATTTAGATTCTATATAAAGGTCACATGGTAAACATGGTAATGAATCAGTATGTGAGTGTTGCAGCTCAATTTATTATTATTTATTATTATTATTTTTTTTATTATTATTATTATAAGACCCCGGTCACACTGGATGCAAATTGGAATGCGATTTGTATGCCATGCGACTTGCAAATCACATTCCAAATCACAGCCTATTGTCTGCAAATAGAGCGGTCATATCGGTGGTCATATTGGTCAGCGCTGCATCGATTTCTAAAGTAGTACAGGCACTACTTTTGGTGCGATTTGCATGGACATCTATATCAGGTGTCTTGCAAATCACACCTGAAATCGGCAAATCTGCGACTTCACTGTAAGTCGCGCGATTTCAAATAGGGTTTGATGTGACCGGGGTGTAATACAGGATTGATATAGCACCAACAGTTTGCTCAGCGCTTAACAAAATGAATATATACAGTGGCAAGAAAAATATGTGAACCCCTTGGGATTACGTGGAGTTTTGCATGAATTGGGCATAAAATGTGCTCTGAACGTCATCTAAGTCACAACAATAGAAGATCACAGTCTGCTGAACATAATGCTACACAAACATTAGATGTTGCCATGGTTTAATTGCACATAACATGTAAACATTCACAGTGCAGGGAGTCAAAAGTATGTGAACCTTTGGACTTAATAACTGGTTGACCCTCCTTTGGCAGCAATAACCTCAACCAAACGTTTCCTGTAGTTGCAGATCAGACCTGCACAACGATCTGGAGTCATTTTGGACCACTCCTCTTCACAAAACTGTTTCAGTGTAGCAATATTCTTGGGATGTCTGGTGTGAATCGCTCTCTTAAGGTCATGCCACAGCATTTCAATGGGGTTGAGGTCAGGACTCTGACTGGGCCACTCCAGAAGGCGTATTCTGTGCTGTTGCAGCCATTGTTTTGTTGAATTACTTGTATGCTTTGGGTCATTGTCCTGTTGCATCACCCATCCTCTGCGGAGCTTCAGTTGGCGGACAGATGGTCGTACGTTTTCCTGCAAAATGTCTTGATAAACTCTGGAATTCATTTTCCCATCAATGACAACAATCCGTCCAGGCCCTGAGGCAGCAAAGCAGCCCCAAACCATGATGCTCCCTCCGCCATGTTTTACAGTGGGGATGAGGTTTTGATGTTGGTGTGCTGGGCCTTTTTTTCTCCACACATAGTGTTGTGTGTTCTTCCCAAACAACTCAATCTTGGTTTCATCTGTCCACAGTATATTTTGCCAGTAGTGCTGTGGAACATCCAGGTGCTCTTTTGCAAACTTCAAACGTGCTGCAATATTCTTTTTGGACAGCAATGGCTTCCTCCGTGGTGTCCTCCCATGTACTCCATTCTTGTTTAATGTTTTCCTTATTGTAGATGTGTCAACAAAAATGTTAGCATGTGCCAGAGATTTCTGTAGGTCTTTAGCTGACACTCTGGGATTCTTCTTTACCTCATGCAGCATTCTGCGCTGTGCTCTTGCAGTCATTTTTACAGGACGACCACGCCTAGGGACAGTAGCAACGGTGCTAAACTTTCTCCATTTGTAGACAGTCTGTCTTACCGTGGACACATGAACATCAAGGCTTTTGGAGATACTTTTGTAACCCTTTCCAGCTTCATGCAAGTCAACAATTCTTGATCGTAGGTCTTCTGAGGGCTCTTTTCTGCGAGGCATGGTTCACATCAGACAGTGCTTCTTGAAACCAGTAAACCCAAAACAGGTGTGTGTATTTTAAGGGCAGGACAGCTGTCAGCAACACATTCAATATCATCACACTGATTGGAGTCAAGGTTGGCTCACTCCTGGCTCCAATTAGCTCTGGGAGAAGTCATTAAGCTAGGGCCTCACATACTTTTTCCTCCCTGCACTGTGAATGTTTACGTTATGTGCAATTAAACCATTACAACATCTAATGTTTGTGTAGTATTATGTTCAGCTGACTGTGTTCTTCTATTGTTGTGACTTAGATGACGTTCAGAGCACATTTTATGCCCAATTCATGCAAAACTCCGCGTAATCCCAAGGGGTTCACATACTTTTTCTTGCAACTGTATATTATATATATCAACACATTATATAATGCAAATCAAAGCAATAATATACACTTGTAGGCAGGTGCAGTTAACTACTCTGCCACTAGGTGGCCCCGCACCAGAAAAGTGTCTGGTTAAAGCAGATAGTGTCATCACGTGTTATTATTATTATTATTATTATACAGTATTTATAAAGCGCCAATAGTTCGCTCAGCGCTGTACATTACAAAGGGAGACAGAACATGTGACAGAACAATACCAATACAATGCAAAACATGAGGGGATCAAGGGCCCTGCTCTTTCGAGCTTACAATCTAGGACCCCTTCACACCTATTTGTTTTCCGCTGCGTTTTGCAGAAATGCACAGCAGTCCATTTAACATGGTTTCCAACAGGACAGGTTCACATCTCTGCGTTTTCACCCCGTGTGTTTTTTGGAAGGGGTCAGGGACTTTTTTCATTGCAAAACATTGCGTTTTTGGTTCTATAGACTTCAATGGAGACGCTGCAGAAAAGTGAGTTTTTGATGCATTTTGATGCATTTTTTTTATCTGTTTTGCATTTTATTCTGCCCAGCAACAAGTTGAAAATAGAAACAAATGTGAAATGCATCAAAAACGCATGTGCAGAAACGGATCAAACGCAAACTGCATAGGTGTGAACCTGGCCTTAAGCATTCCTGCAGCGATGTTAGGGGTGAGCAAGCCACCCATGTATAAGTCAGGCTGGGAGGGGCACAAACACACTTGAGGCATGGGAGGTAAGCAACCCACATTTATGTGGATGTAACCAGCACATGTAGGCCCTGGACAGGACAGGAGGCCAGGAGGAGTTGACCCGAACATGGCTGCAGTCTTTCTGTCCTTTATGGAGGTGGAGGCAAGAACGTTTTGCAAAAAAGCCTTTTTGGCTAGGCCAAGAGATCCCTGTGTGAGGCTGCTTCCCCTGAGGGTTCCCGGGAGAGGTGTACCTAATAAGGAGGTGACTATAGAGAGCAAAACCCTGTGAGTACTAATGACCCTGGGCAGAGGAAAGACTGTTGGAAGATGGTGGCTGAGGTGCTGCAATGCTTTCACTTTTGACTACTGCAGACTGTCCTCTAAATGTGATTGACTGTGTAATCTCAAGGGACTCCGAAAATAATGTCCTTGTGATGTGAATGTTTTGTGCAAAGTGCAACAAAACTAGATGGTGGAGGGTTTGGCCCCAGCATGAAGGACAGTGTTCTAGCAAGGCTGCAGTGGGGGTAGGGACTTGTGCTCTTGGTGCCAAATACAGCCAACCACGCAATCCCTCTTACACACTTGCTGTAGATATATTGTCACAGGAATCAAAGGCCAACTTTTTTTTTAATAAAGGACTTTTCTAAGGTGTCTATCTTATCTTATTACTATGGAATGTTTTTAGTGAATGAGTACTGATTCACATAGGGAAGAGGGAGGGATATGTGGGGGCCCCCTTATTTTCAAGGGGGCTTTTGGATTCCGATCAACGCTTGCAGACCCACACATACACTGAGCCTGGGATGTGGGGATGAGGTACTTGTCTTAATCAATATGAGGACATGGTATCCTCTGCGTGTTGAGGTTATGTTGCCAGATATGGTTCAAGAGGGGGACATACAGTGAGGAACAGAAGTATTTGAACACCCTGCGATTTTGCAAGTTCTCCCACTTAGAAATCATGGAGGGATCTGACATTCACATTGTAGGTGCATTCCCACTCTGAGAGACTTAATTGTTTAAAAAAATTCAGGAAATCACATTGTATGATTTTTAAAGAATTTATTTGTCTTGCACTGCTGAACATAAGTATTTGAACCCCTGAGAAAATCAGTGTTAATATTTGGTACAGAAGCCTTTGTTTGCAATTACAGAGGTCAGACGGTTCCTGTAGTCCTTGGCCAGGTTTGCACTGCAACAGGGATTTTGGCCCCCTCCTCCACACAGATCTCCTCTAGATCTGTCAGGTTTCGGGGCTGTCGCTGAGCAACACGGAGTTTCAGCTCCCTCCAAAGATGTTCTATTGGATTTAGGTCTGGAGACTGGCTAGGCCACTCCAAAACCTTGATATGCTTCTTACGGAGCCACTCCTTGGTTATCCTGGCTGTGTGCTTCGGGTCGTTGTCATGTTGGAAGACCCAGCCACGACCCATCTTCAATGCTCTGACTGAGGGAAGGAGGTTGTTGCTCAAATCCTCACAATAAATGGCCCCATTCATCCTCTCCTTAATACAGTGCAGTCGCCCTGTCCCCTTTGCAGAAAAGTACCCCCAAAGCATGATGTTACCACCCCCATGCTTCACAGTAGGGATGGTGTTCTTGGGATGCAACTCATCCTTCTTTTTCCTCCAAACATGACGAGTGAAGTTTAGAGCAAAAAGTTCTACTTTGGTCTCATCTGACCACATGACTTTCTCCCATGCCTCCTCTGGATCATCCAGATGGTCATTGGCAAACTTCAGACGGGCCTGGACATGTGATGACTTGAGCAGGGGAACCTTCCGTGCAATGCATGATTTGAAACCATGACGGCGTAGTGTTCTACCGACAGTGACCTTTGAAACTGTGGTCCCAGCTCTCTTCATGTCATTGACCAACTCCTCCCTTGTAGTTCTGGGCTGATTCCTCACCTTTCTTATCATCAGTGATACCCCACGAGGTGAGATTTGCATGGAGCCCCAGTCCGAGGGAGACTGACAGTCGTCTTTAGCCTCTTCCATTTTCTAACAATTGCTCCAACAGTTGATCTATTTTCACCAAGCTGCTTGGCAATTGCCCCATAGCCCTTTCCAGCCTAGTGGAGGTCCACAATTTTGTCTCTGGTGTCTTTTGACAGTAGTAGTAGTTGGTGTCTGACTGACTGTGGGGTGGACAGGTGTCTTTAAAGAGTTCAGACAGGTGCTACTAAGTTAGATTAATGAGTGGAGTAGAGATGGACTTTTTAAAGGC
The DNA here is from genome assembly GCF_062004578.1 of Staurois parvus. Lineage (NCBI taxonomy): Eukaryota > Metazoa > Chordata > Amphibia > Anura > Ranidae > Staurois > Staurois parvus. Next base: position 4,574,679 of record NW_028318370.1, on the reverse strand, counting down.
ACAGTGACAGGTCTTTGAGAGCCAGAATTCTTGCTGTTTCTTAGGTGTTCAAATATTTATGTTCAGCAGTGCAAGACAAATAAATTCTTTAAAAATCATACAATGTGATTTCCTGATTTTTTTTTATTTTTTTTTTTAATTCTGTCTCTCAGAGTGGGAATGCACCTACAATGTGAATTTCAGATCCCTCCATGATTTCTGAGTGGGAGAACTTGCAAATCGCAGGGTGTTCAAATACTTCTGTTCCTCACTGTATATTCTCTACCCCTCCAGGACACCCTTAAAATCTATACAAGACCCTTATCCGGGCATGCAACCCAGAGGGGGGGGGAGAAAGGAGGAGCAGTGAACAGACAGCCTCCCTCACTAAAACAAATATACCAGAACACGTTCCCTGCAGCAGAACAAATGTGAGTTCCCCCAAAATCCAAACCAGACCCTTATCAAGGATAAAGGTCTGGTATGGATTGTGAGGGGGAACCCCAAACAAACAAGGCATAGGGTCCCCTATAAAATCCATACCAGACTCTTCAGGTCCTTGATTTAGGCATGGTCTATTTTAACCACTTGACTACTGGGAACTTATACCCCCTTCCTGCCCAGGCCAATTTTCAGCTTTCAGTGCTGTTGCACTTTGAATGACAATTGCGCGGTCATGCAACACTGTAACCAAATGAAATTTGTATATTTGTTTTCACACAAATAGAGCTTTCTGTTGGTGGTATTTAGTCACCACTGGGTGTTTTATTTTTTGCGCTATAAACGAAAAATGAACAAACATTTTGAAAAAAAAAGTTTTTCTACGTTTCTATTATAAAATTTAGCAAACAGGTAATTTTGCTCCTTCACTGATGTGCGTTGATGAGACTGCACTGATAGGCAGCACTGATGGGCACTGATAGGCAGCACTGATGGGCACTGATAGGCAGCACTGATGGGCACTGATGAGGTGGCATGGATAGGCAGCACTGATAGGCACTGTAGGCTGCACTGATGAGTTGGTACTATTGAGGCGGCACTGATGGGCATTGATGAGGAGGCACTGATGATGCTGCACTGATATGCAGCACTGATAGGCAGTACTGATGGGCACTGATAGGCTGCACTGATGAGGCAGCACTGGTGGGCATTGACGAGGCTGCACTGATGAGGCTGCACTGGTGGGCATTGATGAGGAGGCACTGATCGACAGCAATGATGGGCACTGACTGGTGGCACTGACTGGCAGCATCGACAGGCACAGATTGGCAGCACTGCTGGATACTGATAGGCAGCACTGTTGGGCACTGATCGGCAGCACTGTTGGGCACTGATGAGCAGCACTGATGAGCAGCACTGTTTGGCACTTTTAGGGCTGTACTGATAATAGGGCACTGATAAGTGCCCTGATTATCAGTGCAGATGTCTCTTTTGACAGTTGCTGGTTATCGGCAGTACTTTCCTCCTGCTGTGACAGCATAAACAAAGTGCTGCTGATAACTGGCAAGTGTATTTACATGGTGATCAGCTGTGATTGGAAACAGCTGATCACGTGGTAAAAGGCCGCTGTGAATGGCCTTTTACCATATCACAGACAGTGCCGAGTGCGCGAGGGGCGCGTTCTGGCAGGAAGTCATATGACACCCTCCCAGAACTTGATGATCGCGCTGTAGCCTTCATTCAGAAAGTGGTTAAAATCCATGACACATAAACTGTAAACTTGTCAGGTCACTGCAGAGAGACCACTGCTTCTACACAAGGAGCAAGAGTCCTTCTCTACAGCATGCTGACAGGGGGCAGGCTTTTCTACCCAGGCTGTGGTTGCTTTAGAAAGGAAATGAACTAAGATTTTGTGTGACTTTAGTTTTTGATGCACTTTTTCTGGTGACCACGAAAAATTTGTCGCTTTCACCTTCAATGATAATGGTCGCTGGGACAAATAGAGAGGGGGAATTTCTCTAACAGGGCAGAAAAAGCAATAAAAACCTATCAGGGTTTCTAATTCCCCTCCAACCTATCAGAAACTAAGAACATTTTTCCTTCAGTTATACTTTATGAACAAGCAGATCCTTTTATAGTGTGTAGTTGCCTCAGTCCAAAGCAACTTCTGGTTGATGCCTAATTCCTCTGTTATCCGCATGAGTCACTTCTCACAGGTTGTACTGACTCCAAGGCGAAAGGGAGGGAAGCTCCAGTACCAGGGGCGGACTGACAACTCATGGGGCCCCCGGGCAATAGGGGATCATGGGGCCCCTGTGTCCTTGCCCAAACTCAAAAAAGCCTCTGAAAAAGGTACCAGGGGCATCTCATGGGGCCCCCTACTGACCCCGGGCCCTCGGGCAGTGCCCGAGTTTCCAAATGGTCAGTCCGACCCTGGGCAGTACACAGCCTGTGATTGACAGCCTCACTGTGCATGTTTCTCTATGAGAATGTGTAGAGTAGAGGGTGTCCATTCTCTCCACTCAGGTCTCAGATTACACTCACCTCCCTGTTCTATGCTGTGCGGCGTACATCAGATCCCCGCCCCCTGCCTTCTGGAGCTGAGAAAAGCTGGTTAAAGTGGAGTTCCACACGATTTTTAAACTTTTTTTCAAAGCATTCATTAGGGGTGTCCTTATATTGTTTGGGAGGTTTTTTTAGTTGTTGTTTTTGGCAAAGTTTACATACATTTTTTAGCCATTACAAATGAACTTCTGTTGTACCTGGCTGCGGCGAGGTGCGTTATGTCCGCCCACCCGCTGTTTCCTGGGACTGATGAGTCCTCAATCCCAGGTATCAATTAGCATCCCCCGCTTGTAGCGTTGCGTTATTTCCAAATTGGAAATGACGAGAAGCCAAGCAGAGACAAGCTTTCTCCTTTTGGCGACCGCCCTTTCTTTCCCAGGGTGGTGTTTAGACTGACAGGTTGCCATAACAACGGGGCATGAACTTGCCGTTGTTATGGCAACCTGTGCTAAACAACTTGTGCCGCGCAGTGTCCTTCCTGTGCAGGCATGAGATCGAGAGGTGCATGCTGGGATAGCCAGCAGCACCTAATCCAGGAAGTATACACTAGCGGGCTTTAGATGCCCACATCCATCATGGAACCTGCTTGCTTCCAAGATCCATGTAAGATAATTTAGATTATTTACATAACGAGCCTGATATCATACTGAGCAGTAGTCTAATATTAACCGCTTCCCGACCGCCGTATAGCAGAAATACTGCTATAGGGCGGCGCGGTGCGCAAAATCACGTATATATACGTGATATAGCATTTCCGGGTAGGGGGGCGCATGAGCAGCGCATGTGCCCTACCCACGCCGCTATTTGCGGCCGTGACTGTCAGTCACCTGGTCCAGGTTGGTGGTTACTCACCGGCACCCCGTGATTACCGAGCATCTCCGATGGGCTGGAGGACTGTTTTGTTTACTAACAGTTCTCCTCCCTGTCAGCTCGGGTACACTGCTCTGGATGGCTGTGCAAAGCACAGCCATCCAGAGCGGTGTGCTTACAGTGAATCACACACATCCTGCCCCCTAGTAAAACACACCCAGCACACAGTTAACCCTTTGATCACCCCTCATGTCAACCCCTTCCTGCCCAGTGCCATTAGTACAGTGTCAGTGCTTTTTTTAGCACTGATCACTGTATTGGTGTCACTGGGGATGTCAGTGACACAAAGTCAGTTCCCCCCAGTGTCAAAATGTCTGCCGCTATAAGTCGCTGATCGCCGCCATTACTAATAGAAAAAAAAATTCCAGTATCTATACCGCCATTTGTAAACGATATAACTTTCACGTAAACCAATTCATTTACTCGTATTGGGATTTTTTTCTTTAGCAAAGACATGGAGCAGAACACATTTTGGCCTAAATTTATGATGAAATTTGATTTTTAAAATTTTTTTACTGGACATGTTTAATAGCAAAAAGTCAAAAATATTGTTTTTTTTCTCAAAATTGTCAGTCTTTTTTTATTTATAATACAAACAATAAAAACACACAGGTGATCAAATACCACAGAAAGAAAGCTCAATGTGTGGAAAAAAAGGATGTAATTTTCATTTGGGTGCAGTGTTGCATGACCGTGCAATTGTCAGTTAAAGTAACACAGCGCCATAAAGCAAAACATTGGCTGGTCAGGAAGGGGTGTAAATCCCGTGGAGGGCAAGTGGTTAAAGTGCAGGCTGTAACAATTACAGGGGAGCTGTTTTAAAAAAAAAAAAATTATGGGGACTGGAACGCCGCTTTAAATTCTGTACTTTGAATGGCTGTAGAGGTGAGATGACTGCAGATAAACAGGTACAACATACATAGGAGGATTTGTTTCATCTCTGTGTGTCACTTCACTGGGTATATGTTAGGGTTTACAAGCACTTTCGTATGAATTTTTCATGTAGCACAAGTACTATCCCACAATACAGAACCAATTCTTCAGGTTCGGTATAAACAGTGAACATTGTAGAGGATTTTTTTCAAACTTTTTTGGGCGAAACGTTAATTTTTCATCTAAATAGAGCCGCATTCTAGTTTCATTTGTGAATAATTTTCACAAGTAAGCAAGTTGCACAGGAAGTGGTAATACAGTTTCCTGCCTCCCTGACAAGGCAATTTCGATATTACAAGCGAAGGGCACAAAAAATATAGAGCCATAGTCACGGAGTGCATCCATTAGCTACGGATGTGAAAGAGGTTCAGGTACCAAGCCAAAATATGGGGAACTGCGCCAGGAAGTCCAGGTAAGGAAACAGAACCGTGTGGTTTTAACATTTTAGGGAAGTAAAACGGGCGAGCCGCGGTCTGGCTATCTGTTGATTGCACAGCGCCTGAACGTGAAGACATTTTTGTCTGGTCTAGGAGGAAAATGGAACAAATGCTGGCTAGATCTTCGTAGAAAGTGGTAAATCTCTGCAATCGGTAACACGGGGTGGAGACTGATCGAGCTAAGAGGTGCAGGAGATGGTGCAACAGGACATGCCTAGGTAATAGGAGGTTTGGTTTCTAAGATGAAGGAGATGTCTATAGTGCCTAACCGGCATGCAAAGGGTCCAACTGGCAGGAAGAAAAACCAACTCACTCTATAGAGTCTGAGTGAGACCTTGTAAGGCGTGTTGGCATTTCCTCGGTGAATTGGCCAGCACTAAATATTACCATATGGATATGCATTTTAGCAACGCAACCGTCATTGTTAGATCTCTCATTGGCTGAAGATAACTGTCCTTTTTAAAAATAATAATGCTTCTTAAGCTCCCTAGCGGTCTGATTATGTCAGTATTTCTGTGCTCAAAATGGTACATGTTTTTTGCATGGAAATATGTTGTTTTTTTTATTGTAGGCCTGTAATTTTTAGTAATAACTCACTGAAATCTGTCCGAACAAGAGTCTAGTAAACATCCCGGGTATGATAAAATTTGAAACACAAAATCATAAATTATAATATGATAAATAATCATAAAAAATAATATAATAATAAATTCAATTCAATAATGTAATCAACCCCAAAAACGCTGAAATTTGAAATAGATTCGCACATCACTGAGCAAAGTCGCAAAGTCGCAAAATCGTTTTCAGTGTCTGATGATGAATTTCCCCCACGAATCATTATCACTCAATTCTGCAAGTGGTTCTGATTTACTATCGCTGTTCTCTAGTCGGTCTAAAACCGCTTTTGACCTAAAGGGACGCTTTTTGGACGCCATGGACTTTTCTCAGTTTCCAGGCAGAAAGAACAGTAAAAATGCAGGCAGGGCGCAGGACAAAGCACTTGGGACAAAATGTATGTGAAATGGTTTGATACAGGAATGTTATACTATGTGATTTTAGTGTATTTGGTGAATGTCACGTTTTGACATTATTAAATTTCCCGCCGTTCCGTCCCCCGTACGTCCCGACGTCACAGGGAACAGAACCCGGATGACAGATGCCGGCATGGGCCGGAGGAGATGGCCGGGGACGCTGCAGGGGGGACATCGCGGGAGCGCAGGACAAGGTAAGTGCAGAAGGGATCCCGGAGCAACACTGCAGTGAATTCCTGAGTGTAGCTCGGGGTTACCGCTTGTGGTGCTGAAACTTTACCCCGAGCTACACTCAGGAATACCGCCAGGGAGGTTAAAGTGGTAGTAAACTCTCCACCTTGATTTGTACCTACAGCTTACAATAAAGCTTACCTTTAGGTAAAATGAATATCTCCTAAACGTTCACCATTGAGGAGATATTCCAGCTAGCAGCAGCCGGTGACGTCACTGGTGCATATCCATACCGTTTCCTTTAGTGACCTGTGCCGTGCCCAGCGCTCCATGCGCACACTCACGGGAGTGACGTCACCACAGCTCGGCCAGTCAGATGGCCAGAGCCCGCGAACCCAGAAGGATGACCGGTTGAGGATGGAAGCCGTGTCAGCTTTGATGGCGCACCACCGGAGAGCTTCGTTTTAAGGTATTTCATAATGTGCTGATATGCGATGCATACTAGCACAGTATGATATCACCTTGCAGAGGGAAACATTTTTTTTTCTTTAGAAGGTTTACTACCGCTTTAAGCCGGCCATACATGGGTCAAATTCAAAACAAATTTCCGTTCGAATTTCACACCATTAGTGGGCTGCAGCAACAGCCAATTTTCGTGCAGACTTGGAATTTCAACGATTGGACATGTTGGAAATTTTTTGAAAAACGAACAAATTTCTAATCAATGATGGGAGAATCATGCGGCAAATATAATTGAAAAAGAATGGAGCATGAGCTGTGACCTGGAAGATTCCCAGCCACAAGATTTATTTTTCTGTAGCAACTTGAGGTGAAATTGAAGGCTTGGTTAGTCGAATTTCGAAATCAATGGTGGGACCATTGGATTATAAAATGCACAAAATTTCTGATTTTGGAAAGAAAATTCGTTTGGAATTCGACCTACATACAGCTTGCATTATCCTGGTGTTTTAGCTTTGTTAACTGATCCTATAGTGTACATAAATCTGTAATATTATTTTTTTTTAATATTATAATGACAGGATCCAGGTTACTTTGAACTCCGAGCTCTGTTACCTTGCACATTAAAAATGCTTCAAAGCATAACTAAACCCCCCCCTCCAAAAAAAAGATAATAATAATAATTTAAGAAAATAAATAATTAAAACAATAAATAAATGTGTGTGTATATATATAAATATATATATATACACACACACACACTTTATATAAATATATATATTTATTTCAGGTACTTATATAGTGCCGTCAATTTACGCAGCGTTTTACATATATATATTGTACATTCACATCAGTCCCTATCCCTCAAGGGGTGTACAATCTAAGGTCCCTAACTCACATTCATACATACACATACTAGGGACAATTTAGACAGGAGCCAATTCACCTACCAGCATGTCTTTGGAGTGTGGCAGGAGACCGGAGTACCCGGAGGAAACCCACGCAGACACAGGGAGAACATGCAAACTCCAGGCAGGTGGTGCCGTGGTTGGGATTCGAACTAACGACCCGAGTACTGCCAGGCGGAAGTATATATATATATACACACACACACACAGTATCTCACAGAAGTGTGTCCACCCCTCACATTCAATATTTTATTCTATCTTTTCTTCTGTGACAACACTGAAGAAATGACACTTTGCTACAATGTAACGTAGTGAGTGTGCAGCTGTATAACATGTAAATTTGCTGTCCCCTCAAAATATCTCAACACACAGCCATTAATGTCTAAACCTCTGGCAACAAAAGTGAGTCCACCCCTAAGTGACAATGTCCACATTGGGCTCAAAGTGTTAATATTTTGTGTGGCCAGCATTATTTTCCAGCACTGCCTTAACCCTCTTGGGCATGGAGTTCACCCGAGCTTCACAGGTTGCCACTGGAGTCCTCTTCCACTCCTCCATGACGTCATCATGGAGCTGGTGGATGTTAGAGACATTACGCTCCTCCACCTTCCGTTTGAGGATGCCCCACAGATGCTCAATAGGGTTTAGGTCTGGAGACATGCTTGGCCAGTCCATTACCTTTACCCTCAGCTTCTTTAGCAAGGCAGTGGTAGTCTTGGAGGTGTGTTTGGGGTCGTTATGTTGGAATACTGCCCTGTGGCCCAGTCACTGAAGGGAGAGGATCATGCTCTGCTTCAGTATGTCTTAGTACATGTTGGAATTCATGGCTCTCTCAATGAACTGTAGCTCCCCAGTAATGGCAGCACTCATGCAGCCCCAGACCATGACACTCCCACCACCATGCTTGACTATAGGCAAGACACACTTGTCTTTGTACTCCTCACCTGGTTGCCGCCACACACACTTGACACCATCTGAACCAAATCAGTTTATCTTGGTGTCATCAGACCACAGGACATGGTTCCAGTAATCCATCTCCTTAGTCTGCTTGTCTTCAGCAAACTGTTTGCGGGCTTTCTTGTGCATCATCTTTAGAAGAGGCTCCTTCTGGGACGACAGCCATGCAGACCAATTTGATGCAGTGTGCGGCGTATGGTCTGAGCACTGACAGGCTGACCCCCACCCCACCCCTTCAACCTCTGCAGCAATGCTGGCAGCACTCATACGTCTATTTCCCAAAGACAACCTCTGGATATGATGCTGAGCAACTGCCACTTAACCATGGTGAGGCTTGTTCTGATTGGAACCTGTCCTGTTAAACCGCTGTATAGTCTAGGCCACCGTGCTGCAGCTCAGTTTCAGGGTCTTGGCAAACTTCTTATAGCCTAGGCCATCTTTGTCTTTTTTTCAGATCCTCAGAGAGTTATTTGCCATGAGGTGCCATGTTGTACTTCCAGTGACCAGTATGAGAGAGTGAGAGGGATAACACCAAATTTAACACACCTGCCCCCCATTCACACCTGAGACCTTGTAACACTAACGAGTCACATGACACCGGGGAGGGAAATGGCTAATTGGGTTAAATTTGGACATTGTCACTTAGGGGTGTACTCACTTTTGTTGCCAGCGGTTTAGACATTAATGGCGGTGTGTTGAGTTATTTTGAGGGGACAGCAAATTTACATGTTATATAAGCTGTACACTGACTACGTCACATTGTAGCAACGTGTCATTTCTTCAGTGTTGTCACATGAAAAGTTAGAATCAAATATTTACAAAAATGTGAGGGGTGGACTCACTTCTGGGAGATATTGTGTATATATAGTTATGGTAGTTTACCAATTCTTAGGTGGTGTGGCTGCATTCACTTTCTTTTCTTTATTTTTACCCGGAGATCCAGCCAGTAACACATTTCTTGTATTAGGTTGGCTCTACACTATGGAGGAGTACCGTAGCCACCTTTGGACAGCAGCATTATTAGTCTAAGGGGAGGGGAGTGTTAGACTAGTTGATTTTAGATGGACTCTACTTATAAAGATGAACTCCAACTAACACTTTATAGTCAGTTACAGCAACAGTTATTTGTTTTGCGATAAAGGTTTTCCATAAATGAATAAAAACTGATCATTGTAGTCATCCCTGTCAGTGGTAAATAGCTTGCCTCAACCCCCTAGCTACCACTTTGTCTGGACAGCTTGGTCTGGTAAAGGAAGTTAAAGGATAACAGACCTACTGGCTGGATCACCAAGTGCAAATAAGGAAAAAAAAAAGCAAACAAATGCAGCCACCACATTTATGGACTAGTAAGCTGCAATATATTACATTTCTTGCTTTCAGGTTTAGTTATGCTTTATCATTTTTAAAATGTTTTATTTTTTTATTTTATCGAGTTTATATAGCACCAAAGGGTTTGCTCAGCGCTGTACAATAGAGGGGGGGACAATACATAAAACAGTACAGTAACAACAAACAGCACACGAGGGGTAAGAGGGCCCTACTCTTTCGAGCTTACAATCTAGGAGGGAGGGGGTAGAGGTACAGGAGGAAATGGCTGTGGGGGATGGAGTGGTAGGAGGAGGGAAGGGCAGTGGCTATTAGGTGAGGGTGGGGTAGGCTTCCCTGAAGAGGTGGGTTTTCAGGGAGCGCCTGAAGGTGAGGAGGGAAGGTGACAGTCTGATGGATTGGGGTAGTGAGTTCCAGAGGATGGGGGAGGACCTGGAGAAGTCTTGCAGTCATGCGTGGGAGGAGGAGACCAGGGAGCAAGATAGAAGGAGGTCCTGTGAAGAGCAAAGGGTACGGGTAGGGTGGTACCTGGGAATCAGGTCGGTGAGGTAGTTAGGGGCAGTGTTGTGAATGGCCTTATAGGTCAGAGTGAGCAGTTTGAATTTAATGCGTTGGGCAATGAGGAGCCAGTGGAGGTATAGGCAGAGGGGGAGGCAGAGGTGGAGCGGTTGGTGAGGTGGATGAGTCTGGCCGCTGAGTTCAGGATGGTCTGAAGCGGGGAGAGCCTGCACTGGGGTAGGCCGGTGAGAAGGGAGTTGCAGTAGTCAAGGCGTGAGATAATCAGGGGGTGTACGAGTAGTTTAGTGGTGTCTGGGGTAAGGAAGGAGCGTATCTTGGCGAAAATTTAAGTCTTATGTTCTGTTCACACCTATGCAGTTTACTTTTTGTCCGTTTTGCAGTGCTTTTTGTGTTTTTGACACTTTTTGATACGTTTTTACTGCATTTTGTTCAGCTTTTTTTTTCTTAAAAGTGGATTTTTTTTTGTTGCTGGGCAGAATAAAAATGCCAAGTGCAAAATGCAAAACGTGGCAAAAACATGGCGAAAGGCACTACCATGCATTTCAGCAGATTCTCCATTGAAATCTATTGTAGCAAAAAAGCTGCTTTTTGCTTTTACAAAAGTCCCTGACCGTTTCCAAAAACACAGCAGCGCAAAAAAGCACAGATGTGAACATGTCCCATAGGAAACCATACCGGATATCGTATGTACTCTCCAGCGCCTCAGGATATGCACAGCCAAAAGGGAAGCCAAGGGAACCAGGACAGCGACAACCAAAGGAAATGTTCCAGGGGTGCAGCCCTCCACAGACGGGGAAATCAGCCACTGGATAGAGAGAAAACAGGTGGCGCACACACCTCGTGCATTATCCAAGGTTTATTGTAGGAGTGAAATAATAATAAAAACATACTCACAGACGAAGCATGTATCTAAAAAGCATAGAAAAATGACAATGGCCACAACGGCGGGCAAGGTGTTCTCACTGTCAGTGCGGTCAAATGGTTGACGCGTTTCGGGGATGAATCCCTTTCCTCAGAGCTGATGACCAACCTCTGATGCTGATGTATGATGAATGGAAAGTAAGAGCCTTGCTGTTGATGCCTGATGCCTGAGGCAAATAAACCTTGGATAATGCACTAGGTGTGTGCGCCACCTGTTCTCTCTACCAAAAAACACTAAAAAACGCTTTGTGAGGTCATCATGTTCTTTCGATGACTGTACTGTGCCTATTTGCCTGGGGAATGATCTATACAGGACCTGCACATCACATCCAATGTAATTACATAGGCAAAATAGAAAATACAATTCCCATAACTCAATGGGAATGCGGCGACCAGGGGCGGACTGCCCTTTTGGAAACTTGGGCACTGCCCGAGGGCTCGGGGTCAGTAAGGGGAAGCCATGAGATGCCCCTGGTACCTTTTTCATAGGCTTTTTTGAGTTTGGGCAAGGACACAGGGGCCCCATGATCCCCTACTGCCCAGGGGCCCCATCAGTTGTCAGCTCGCCCCTGGCAGCGACATTGCGGGCGTATATCTAGGCGGTGCTAAGACATGTTCCTAGTGGAGAGCATTGTGTGACCAACAGCAGCTAACAATCAATCTGCCTGTGGGAAGACCGGGTGCTGTGCAGATCATGACCACTCACAGAAGGAAGCATGATTCAAACATGTCACTGCTACCTTCTCTACACTACAGAGAGAAGAAAATGTGGCCCGGAACCATATCTCTATAGGAAGATAATAGCAGTGACATGAAATAGAAGATATCCGGTGGTGGCTTAAAGTGGTAATAAACCCAACAATAAAAATTTAATATATTGCAGCTTAGCAATCATTAGATTAGGTGGCTGCATTCGTTTTCTTTTTTTAACCTATATGGAAGAAAAATATATTTGAAATATATTTTAAAAATATTCTTCCCAAATATACTGACGTATATTTGAAATGCTACAATTTTAGCCATATTCAATATATTTAAAAAAAAAAAATATATATATATATATATATATAGCTGACAATCTATTTTGTTTCGAGAATGGGACAGGAAGTCCCCATCTCACTGCCGGAACACAGTGCTCTATATTTTATGCAGCTGACGCCACATACAGTTAATACCAGGGGAGGACTGACCATTTGGAAACTCGGGCACCCGGGGTCAGTAGGGGGCCCCATGAGATGCCCTTGGTACCTTTTTCATAGGCTTTTTTGAGTTTGAGCAAGGACACAGGGGCCCCATGATCCCCTATTGCCCAGGGGCCCCTTGAGTTGTCAGTCTGCCCCTGGTTAATACAGAGCACCCAGCAAGTGCACCTGTTAGCGCAGTAAATATTTGGGCCAGCTTGTTTAAAGGAACATAAAGGGCCCCTTCACTCTGATGCACTTTTGGCATGTTTCCATGGAGTTAAAATGAAAGGTGCAATTTTGGTGCGCTTTTGAAAAACTGCGCCAAAGTTGCAGCATGCTGGAGTTTTCAAAGCGCAGCATACCCGCAGTGTGAACGAGGGGCGGACTGACAACTCATGGGGCCCCCGGGCAATAGGGGATCATGGGGCCCTTGTGTCCTCGCGCACGCTCAAACCCAAAAAAGCCTATGAAATGTAGCAAGGGCATCTCATGGGGCCCCCTACCGACCCCGGGCCCTCGGGCAGTGCCCGAGTTTCTGGATGGTCAGTCCGCCCCTGGTGTGAACAGTCACATAGCATTTAACTACTTCCCGTCCAGCCCATGTATATAAACGGCTGGATGGGGGTAGTGCAGGAGTGGGTTGCCATTCATAAACGACGCACGCCATTTTGGACTGTGCTTGCTCCCTGGGTGCGCGCGGCAATGCGACCCGGTACTACCTCTGTGCGAGGTCCCGATCATGTGATCACTGATTGGCCAATCAGTGATCATATGAATAGAAGTAAGCAACATCAATAGTAGTGAGCAACACTTCTGCCAGCATTGCTTACTACCTGTGAAATCTGTGAATATTTACAACAGCCTTGTACCATGTGACAAGCTGTGACCAATCACAGCTCGCACAGTATTTCTCAATGGCTGCAAGAATGCAGCCAGAGAGAAGGAGAAATGATTGCTTTTACGGCCTTTATGGGTGTAAAAGCAATCAGTGTAAAAAAAAATCATCATCACCCCCCACAAGTAGTACAGTGTCACTATGGTGACACTGTACTACTATGGTGACAGTATGTTAAAAAAACAAATAATATAAAAAAATAAAATAAAAATGTAAAAAAAAATTTGAAAAATTATAATTTTTGGTTATAAACTAATTTGGGTTATTTTTGTTTACTAAAAAGATAACTGAATACATTTTGGCCAAGATTTATGAAGAAAGATTATTTATTTGCAGAATTTTATAAGAAAAACACTTTTTTCAACATTTTTGGACTTTTTCATTTACATAGCAAAAAAAAATAAAAAACCCAGTGGTGAATAAATACCACCAAAATAAAGTTTTATCTTTCTCTAAAAAATGCTAAAATGTTCATATGGGTACAGTGTTGCATGACTGCGCAATTGTCATTCAAAGTGTGATAGCACTGAAAGCTGAAAATTGGCCTGGGCAGGAAGGGGGTGAAAGTGTCTGGACTGGAAGTGGTTAACAGGGAAAAGAGTGTTTTGTTGCCCTGGAAAAGCACAGCAAAAATGCACCAGTGTGAAAGGAGTGAAATTGTGGAGTTAGGCTTTAACACACTACGCCTTACACACTCCCTGCCCTTCATACTCATACACAACTCAACTTTACAATCACACCCGCATGCAATTTAGTCACTCCGCCAATATACAAAAAATAATCATTTGCGTCATCCTGAGATGGTATCCTTATACAACTATTTATTGTTTTTATTATACACTTACTAGTTTTATTACCTTTTACACTGGGAGTAAGGAGAGATAAGAACTACAAAGGTTCCATGTGTTGACTTTTATCTTTAAAAATCCTGATATTCTATACTCACTGCCTCATGATCTACTATTTCTGTGCATGCCGCAAATACTGTATGTGGATCAGGGGCGGACCGACAACTCATGGGGCCCCTGGGCAATAGGGGATCATGGGGCCCCTGTGTCCTTGCCCAAACTCAAAAAAGCCTATGAAAAAGGTGCCAGGGGCATCTCATGGGGCCCCCTACTGACCCGGGCCCTCGGGTCAGTCCGCCCCTGGTGGTCAGTCCGCCCCTGGTGGTCAGTCCGCCCCTGGTGTAGATGAACTCTTGGACTTAAGGCTTCATTCACACTTTGCAGTTTGAAATTATGGGCATAATCAGCGAGAATCGGCGATTCCAAATCACTTGGCGATCACATCACAGCGCGCAATGTGCGTTTGGGTGCAATTATCCCTTAACCTCTTCCGTGCCACCCTATAGCAGAAATACTGCAGCAGGTGCGCAAAATCACGTATATATACAGTACGTGATTTTGCAGTTCCTCGGCTGTCAATCATGGGATCTTGGCTGGTGATTCCCCGCCAGCACCCAGCGATCTCTGAGGATTTCCGACATGGGGGGAGAGACATGTATGTAAACAATACAGATCTCTCCCCTGTCAGCTCCTGTACACTGCTTTGTATGGCTCTGCATAGCAGTGTGCTTACAGTGAAACACAGACATATCCCTCATAGTGAAACAGCACACAGTTAACCCTTTGATCGCCTCACATGTTAACCCCTTCCTGCCCAATGCCATTAGTACAGTATCAGTGCTTTTGTATCAGTGTATTGGTGTCACTGGGGATGTCAGTGACACCCAGTCAGTTCCCCCCAGTGTCAGAATGCCCGCCGCAGTCTCGCTATAAGTCGCTGATTGTCGACTTTACTATTTAAAAAAAGTTTTAAAAAATTTCAGTATATACATCGCCATTTGGAAATGTTATATCTTTATGGTAAATCAATTAATTTATATGGATATATACAATATTCAGATTTTTTGTAACAAAGACATGGAGCAGAATACATTTTGCCCTAAATTTATGACGAAATTAGATTTTTTTAATTTTTTTACTGGACATGTTTAATAGCAGAAATTCAAATACAGGGTTATTTGTTTTTCAAAATTGTCGGTCTTTTTTTGTTTATAGCGCAAAAAAATAAAAACCGCACAGGTGATAAAATACCACAAAAAGAAAGCTCAATCACCTCTAAAAAAGGATGTAAATTTCATTTGGATGCAGCGTTGCATGAGCGCGTAATTATCAGTTAAAGTAAAGCAGTGACATATCGTAAAAAAATGGCCTGGTCAGGAAGGGGGGGGGGGGGGGTGAATCCTCTGGACAGCGAGTGGTTAATGGCATTCCAAACGCAAAGAGATTCTGACATGATTATCGCTCGTGAGCAGAGGTGGACTGACCATCCAGAAACTCGGGCACTGCCCGAGGGCCCGGGGTCAGTAGGAGGCCCCATGAGATGCCCCTGGTACCTTTTTCATAGGCCTTTTTGAGTTTGGGCAAGGACATGGGGCCCCATGATCCCCTATTGCCCGGGGGCCCCATGAGTTGTCAGATTGCGCGTCAAAATCGATTGAAGCTTGTTGCCCAAAGAGCAGCAGTTGCTTTCAGGCAACAAACCCGCGTAGGGCAGCCCATTCAAGTAAAGGGGCTAGCCCTACACAACAGGCAAAAATGCGTGTAAAACGCTAAAAAAAAAACTGCAAGCGGGAACGCTTCTTTCCACTACACGAAAGTGCAAACAAGGTTTTAAGTGATACTAAAATCTGGTTTTAAGAAAAAAATCAATTCAAGTCTGTATTCTGAACTCAACATAGTCCCTCCTATTGCTCTCAGCCTCCTCCAAATTCCTTTTTTCTCCCTCTGTATGTAAGAACGTAGCCACCCTCCCTTGATCATCACTGAGATGGACTATAGACTATAGGATGTGTAGTGTGCATAGAGCAGTGTACACGGCCCACTGAATGTCTGCAGGGAGGAGAAGCCAGCATTCAGCGGCTGCAGGAGGAAAATGGAGAGGACGGTTGCACTCCATGTAGCCACCTCCACTGTTCCTCCTATCCAGCTTCTTTCTGCTTCCCAACCCCCTCATGATCTTCGGCCCACCCTGTGCTCTAAACCCCCCATGTAAGTAACTCTCCTTTGCATTATTCCACCATTATCACTTTGGCACCATTACAGATGGGACAAATTGGAGAATATATTTTTGCACTTTTGAAAAACTAGAGAGGTATAAGCTACCTTAGATTCCATATGGAGGAACACATTAGTACTGAAAACCTGACTCTGTTTTTCCATGCTCGTCTTAATAATCCCTCCTTCCCGAAGAACCCTACAACCACCAGGCCAGGGTTGTGGAAAGGCCCTTGTCCTCAACAACAAGATCCTTTTCCCCCCTGTCCTGGAGGGTGGACCCCCTTGTCCATCCTCCATGTCGAGGGCATGTAGCCTTGTGTGGTTTAGGAGAGCAGGACACAAGTTCATCCACCCCGTCCTGGATGGCGGACCCCCTGTCCACCCTCCATGTTGAGGGCATGTGGCCTGGTGTGGTTTAGGAGAGCAGGACACAAGTTCATCCACCCCCTGTCCTGGACGGTGGACCTCCCTGTCCACCCTCCATGTTGAGGGCATGTGGCCTGGTGTGGTTTAGGAGAGCAGGACACAAGTTCATCCACCCCCTGTCCTGGACGGTGGACCTCCCTGTCCACCCTCCATGTTGAGGGCATGTGGCCTGGTGCGGTTTAGGAGAGCAGGACACAAGTTCATCCACCCCCTGTCCTGGACGGTGGACCTCCCTGTCCACCCTCCATGTTGAGGGCATGTGGCCTGGTGTGATTTAGGAGAGTAGGACACAAGTTCATCCACCCCCTGTCCTGGACGGTGGACCTCCCTGTCCACCCTCCATGTTGAGGGCATGTGGCCTGGTGTGGTTTAGGAGAGCAGGACACAAGTTCATCCACCCCCTGTCCTGGACGGTGGACCCCCTGTCCACCCTCCGAGTTGAGGGCATGTGGCCTGGTGTGGTTTAGGAGAGCAGGAGACAAGTTCATCCACCCCCTGTCCTGGACGGTGGACCGCCCTGTCCACCCTCTATGTTGAGGGCATGTGGCCTGGTGTGGTTTAGGAGAGCAGGACACAAGTTCATCCACCCTGTCCTGGACGGTGGACTCCCCCTATCCACCCTCCATGTTGAGGGCATGTGGCCTGGTGTGGTTTAGGAGAGCAGGACACAAGTTCATCCACCCCATCCTGGATGGTGGACCCCCCCTGTCCACCCTCCATGTTGAGGGCATGTGGCCTGGTGTGGTTTAGGAGAGCAGGACACAAGTTCATTCACCCCCTGTCCTGGACGGTGGACCTCCCTGTCCACCCTCCATGTTGAGGGCATGTGGCCTGGTGTAGTTTAGGAGAGCAGGACACAAGTTCATCCACCCCCTGTCCTGGACGGTGTACCCCCCCTGTCCACCCTCCATGTTGAGGGCATGTGGCCTGGTGTGGTTTAGAAGAGCAGGACACAAGTTCATCCACCCCCATTCCTGCTCAGATAAGTTATGGATTTTGGGGTGAGACCCTATTATTTTTTTTTTTTGCATGGGGTTTGCCTTAAAATCTATAGCAGGCTGAAAGGGTCTAGTATGGAATTTGGGGGGACCCCACAATTTTTTGAGTGTGTATACCAAAGAATCATGTACTTTTTTGTATATGATGTTCTCCAGTATGATGTTCTCTAATAGCCAATCCCTTGGCTATTAGTCTAAAAAATGGCCATTACTGGTTTTTAGCATTTGGCTTCCAATGACTTCATTGGGGTTCAGATTAAGCACTTTAGTTGTGTTCAGTGAATCAAACCCAGGTATGTTTGGCCCATCCAAAGAATAACCGACAGAGGGTGCACCAGCCTACCTTCGTATACACTTTATTGATCCATAAAAGCAAATTATATACTCACAAGTGTCAATAGTCATATCAAATAATCAAGATCTGACTGTTGCCAGATTTTCAGTGCTTGACCTTTCAGCTACATACAGTTTATACAACACATCCAGCAGCCTTACATATTAGCGATAGACATAATGGGGTTTATTTACTAAAGCTGGAGAGTCCAAAATCAGACTCCCTTCTGCATAGAAACCAATCAGCTTCTAACCTCAGCTTGTTCAATGAAGCTTTGGCAATGAAACCTGGAAGCTGATTGGTTTCTATGCAGAAGTGAGTCTGATTTTGGACTCTCCAGCTTTAGTAAATAAACCCCAGTTCGTTTGGGCCAGCTTGGCCTAAACGGATTATGTAAAATGTACCAAATGCTAGACTTCAGCTTTAGGCTCCATGTACACGGGACTTTTGGAAAACTCTTCTGAACGATGGAAACTGACTGCTGGAAAACGTAGGTCAAAAAACGTCTGTTTAGCCGCGTTTGCATACCGCGTTTATGTATGTTTGCGTTTAGAAGCGTTTTTTAAAGATAACCTCAGGAGACCTTCCAAAATGCCCAGAATGCACTGAAAAAAATTAACTATTTAAGACATTTTGAGAGAAATAGAGCAGAAAAGAGAGAGCAGTATGTGTTGAGATGACCTGTCTTTTCTGGTTGTATTCACTATGGATCCCATCATGAGCATAATGCCATTTTTTCCTTCACGCGAAACCTGGAACTGACTGTGCTGGTGTACCGGGTCCATTTGAATACACGGAAAACACTTTGCATGCATTTCTGATGATGAAAAATGGGTCTGGACAGCATTTGGATATAAAACGCATTTACAAGTGGTTGGCGTTTGAAATGCTGATAGAATCTACTCCTGAACTCAAGTTTGGTGCGTTCAAAAAAATGACTGTAAACTCAACTGCCTGTAAACGACTGTGTACATGGACACATAGGAAACATTAGGGAGAGTTCAGGGGCTGCTGAAAAAATGCAGAAAAGCTCCTAAACGTCAGTTTATCAGCTGCAGTGTACATGAGCCCTTAAAGTGTTACTAAACCCACAACAGTACAATCAGTCTGTATATGCAGTAAAGCATGCTTGTTATACTCACTGTGGATATGTGCACTGTCCAGATAGAGGGTCAGGGGTCATGCAGCCTCATAGGACAGTCAGAGGAGAATGAAAACTCCTTCTACAAGTTTTAACCAGTGCTCTGCTGGACACTGATAGAAGTCACAAGACTGCTCTGACTGCTGATGAGAAAAGGTATTTAGCAGTTTATATTTGTTAAAATAATTGAATTTCCATGTTGTGTGTATTGTGGGAGACCAGATATAGTGAATGCAGGGTGTGGGGAGACCAGATATAGTGAATGCAGGGTCCGGAGAGACCAGATACAGTGACTGCAGGGTCCGGGGAGACCAGATATAGTGAATGCAGGGTCCGGGGAGACCAGATATAGTGAATGCAGGGTCCGGGGAGACCAGATATAGTGAATGCAGGGTCCGGGGAGACCAGATATAGTGAATGCAGGGTCCGGGGAGACCAGATATAGTGAATGCAGGGTCCGGGGAGACCAGATACAGTGAATGCAGGGTCCGGGGAGACCAGATACAGTGAATGCAGGGTCCGGGGAGACCAGATATAGTGAATGCAAGGTCCGGGGAGACCAGATATAGTGAATGCAAGGTCCGGGGAACCAGATATAGTGAATGCAGGGTCCGGGGAGACCAGATATAATGAATGCAGGGTCCAGGGAGACCAGATATAGTGAATGCAGGGTGCGGGGAGACCAGATACAGTGAATGCAGGGACTGGAGAGAGCGGATATAGTGAATGCGGGGTCCAGGGAGATCAGATATAGTGAATGCGGGGTCTGGGGAGAGCGGATATAGTGAATGCGGGGTCTGGGGAGACCAGATATAGTGAATGCAGGGTCCAAGGAGACCAGATATAGTGAATGCAGGGTCTGGGGAGAGCGGATATAGTGAATGCAGGGTCCTGAGAGACCAGATATAGTGAATGCGGGGTCCGGGGAGAGCAGATATAGTGAATGCGGGGTCCGGGGAGAACAGATATAGTGAATGCAGGGTCCGGGAAGAGCAGATATAGTGAATGCAGGGTCCGGGGAGACCAGATATAGTGAATGCAGGGTCCGGGGAGACCAGATATAGTGAATGCAGGGTCCGGGGAGACCAGATATAGTGAATGCAGGGTCCGGGGAGACCAGATATAGTGAATGCAGGGTCCGGGGAGACCAGATATAGTGAATGCAGGGTCCGGGGAGACCAGATATAGTGAATGCAGGGTCCGGGGAGACCAGATATAGTGAATGCAGGGTCTGGGGAGAGTGGATATAGTGAATGCAGGGTCCTGAGAGACCAGATATAGTGAATGCGGGGTCCGGGGAGAGCAGATATAGTGAATACGGGGTCCGGGGAGAGCAGAAAGAGTAAATTCAGGGTCCAGGGAGAGCAGATATAGTGAATGCAGGGTCCGGGAAGAGCAGATATAGTGAATGCAGGGTCCGGGAAGAGCAGATATAGTGAATGCAGGGTCCGGGAAGAGCAGATATAGTGAATGCGGGGTCCGGGAAGAGCGGATATAGTGAATGCAGGGTCCGGGGAGACCAGATATAGTGAATGCAGGGTCCGGGGAGACCAGATATAGTGAATGCAGGGTCCGGGAAGAGCAGATATAGTGAATGCAGGGTCCGGGAAGAGCAGATATAGTGAATGCAGGGTCCGGGAAGAGCAGATATAGTGAATGCGGGGTCCGGGAAGAGCGGATATAGTGAATGCAGGGTCTGGGGAGACCAGATATAGTGAATGCAGGGTCCAGGGTTTAGTAACACTCCAAGCTTAGCCCATCCATATTTATACCACATCATCGAAGCAGGACCTCATGTTTTATCAGAGGTTTCAATTAGACAAACCAGTGTTGTTTTTGCTGTGCTGTCTCTTTAGTTAACTCACAGTGCTTTGGAAAACCTAGGTACATTTAGTTAACTTCACTGTAAACAGAAGAACACTGGGTTGATTACTTAGGATCTGTTCAGTTTTGCACAGGTTGCTGCTCTGTTACTTCCCTCTGTATTCTAGAGGATTTTAGAAGTATAGTGGGAAGAAGGACAGAGAAAGCAGCATGAAAATTTATAGGATTCCAGCCAATCCCTGGGGAGGTGTATCCAGAAGAAGGTGAGAGAGCCTACAAATAAGCTGAGGCCTGAGCAGCAGTGAAGTGTTCCTGGGTCCAGTCCTGCTGGAGGAGACTCTGTGCAGGGGATCTGCCCCTGGGGCTGGATTCTAGGAGGATGTTGTCAGGAAGACATCGAGGTCCCAGCTAGACCTAGCTGGGGAGCCTGTTCACAAGTTTAAAGCAGAGCTCCACCACTTGTATTCGCCAGCAGCTCCTACTGGGGTGTGCTACATAGTTAAGTGTCAACAATGGAAGCACAAAAAAAAATCCTTTTTTTGGTGACAACTGCTCTCTCCATTCCTTCCATGGCATGGGTGTATCAGCATTGGTTGCCCTCAAAGGGCTGGTTGTATCTGTAAGACTAAATGTCCAGAGCAGAGCACCCCACCCCACTTACATCAGATGTCAAAAGTCCCCCACACAAATGCATCCCCCTTCCCCTTACTGTGTGCTGCTGCTAGGAAGAAGCTGTGGGAGGATATGAGAAGCAGAAAGTGCAGGGTCTGGAGGAGGACCAGAGGAGGGCTGGAGTCAGCTGCTGGAGTCTGCTAAATGCTGAGACCAGGGGAAGCAGAGACGAGGGGGTGCTGTGGCTGCACAGAGCTCATGATCTGTAGGAGGAGTTCTGTCCTCTTCTCTGCTGCCAACTGCAGAGACGGGGAGTTTGGGGCAGACACGAGCCTCTCCGTAGCTGCACAGAGAAGTGCAGAATCTTGCTGAGGAGTTCAGTCCTCCTCTCTGCTGCTGACTGCTGAGACAATATTGAGGCAGAGAAGAGGTGGGGTGCTGCATCTACAGGAGAAGTGCGAGGGCCACATGAAATGACCTCGCGGGCCGCATTTGGCCCATAACATGATGCTGCTACCATCATGTTTCAGGGTGGGGACGTCTTGGTAGGTTTGCAGTTGTCATACTCTTTCCATTTTCGGATGATGGATTGAACAGAGTTCTGTGAGATGTTCAAAGCTTGGGATATTTTTTTATAACCTAACCCTGTTTTAAACTTCTCCACAACTTTATCCCTGACCTCTCTGGTGTATTCCTTGGCCTTCATGATGCTGTTCACTAATATTCTCTAACAAACCTCTGAGGGCTTCACAGAACAGCAATATTTATACTGAGATTAAATGACACACAGGTGGACTCTAATTTACTAATTAGGTGACTTCTGAAGGCAATTGGTTCCACTAGATCTTAGTTAGGGGTATCAGTGCAAAGGGAGCTGATTACAAATCCACGCCATACTTTTCAGATATTTATTTGTAAAACAGTTTGAAAAACAATTATGAGTTTCCTTCCAAGTCACCATTATGTGGCACTTTGTGTTGGTCTATCACATAAAATACCAGTAAAATACATTCATGTTTTTGGTTGTAATATGAAAAAATGTGGAAAATTTGAAGGGGGGGGTCGATACCTTTTCAAGGCACTGTAAATGCATCTCTGTAATAAACCACATACCGGTACATATCCTGTGTCCTGACAGTTTAGCTGTATTATGATTACTCATCAGGCGTGAATATTACACACAAAACACATCTGCCAGACATGTGACCGAAACGCGATCATGTGCTCAGCTTAATATAAGCTACACACATTCACTTAAATAAATATTTAATCTACTGTTCCATGGTAATGTATTTTTAGAAGATGTTTCGATCTTTTTAAATCTGAAAGTCACAATGACTCTTGATGGGACAGCCCCTACCTCCCCCACCTACTGATATGTTTCTTCTCTAAGCTCCCCAGTTGCTCTGTTCACATGCAAAAATCCTGAGAAATACCCTTTATTTCATGGTATAGAAGAGCATTTCCATTTCCTAGCAAGATTGTGAGGCCAGTCAGCACTGACCAACACTGGTCAACATGGAGCGTACACCGGGTTTAGTCTCAGCACTCTTGCAGGGAGAAGAAGAAAGGTGAGTATTAGGTGGGGAGTTTCCTGCCACTTTCCTGCAGGTTAGCTGCCCCGAGCCACAGACTTCTATTACACCTCGCTGGTGTGGTGCACTTTCTGAAACTGCCCCGAATTTCTGCATTCAATATAATAGAAGTCTATGGCTCATGGAGTCAGCGTTACAGAGGAAGCCTCGGCTTTTGTGGCTCCTGCTCCCTCTGTGGCCGCTTGCTTCATCCGTTGCTAGCGCCAGCTCCACTCTGATGCTCTAGGATGGCAGGTTAGCATCCCATTTTTTGCGATCTTGTTTGCTGACCTGCCATCCCAAAGTATGGGTATGAGCTTCCCTGGTTTGAGGTCATGGGCCACATCAGAGGGCTCCATGGGTCACAGGTTGTGAACCCCTGCCATAATGGCTAAATGGTTAGCACTTCTGCCAGGCAGTACTAGGGTTGTCAGTTCAAATCCCAACCACAGTACCACCTGCCTGGAGTTTACATGTTCTCCCTGTGCCTGCATGGGTTTCCTCCGGGTACTCCAGTTTCCTCCCACACTCCAAAGACATGCTAGTAGGTAAATTGGCCCTAGTACATGAATGTAAGTTAGGAACATTAGATTGTACACCCCTTGAGGGTTAGGGACTGATGTGAATGTACAATATATTTTGTAACAGAACCGGACCCCAACTGCTCTTCCGTTAGACTCCCGCTTCCTCGTCCGAACACCGACCACAGACACCACTCTTGAAGTAAAACCAGGAAATAGACTACTAAAATGACGCAGGGTGGGGCAATCCACACCCAATAACAAGAGACACACCAGCAGACAGTCCCATCAAGGGGGAGGGCTGCCAGAAACCCCCCCCACCAAGCCAATACACACAAACACATATATCCCATAATAGTTTGCTCCCAAGCAAGACACACAATAGAAAATGGGATGCAACCACATAGCATAAAACAATCACCAACCCCCCATCCCAATATTAGGACAGATCACCCTGTACTCCTAACAGGCACAGGGTGACTTACACATAAGAGGGATATGGGGAGCTGAGACAGGGGTCTCCCCACCTCTCCAAAGTGAGCTGTGTTCCATGGGCCCCCCACCCAACATGACTCCCTTCACTTATATGTAAAGCGCTGTGTAAATTGACAGCGCTATATAAGTACCTGAAATAAAATGTGAGCGTCCCTTTAATTTGAAAGCATAGACCACATCCATAGAGATGATGGTCTTCTTATTGGTGTGCTCAGTGTAGGTGATGGTACGTGACGACATTCTTGAGGAAAATCTTCAGCACTACTAGGGTCTCCTCATAGATGAGTCTGGAGATGTGTTGACAACCCCTCTGTGAGTCAAATATTAAACAACTGGTTTGGATGCCCTGGATGTTGTCCTGGAACACCTTTCTGTGGGCTTAGCGCCTCCTTTCCCCAGACCCATCCCTCCTTTTCTACAATTAGTGATGCTCACAATGGAAACATTTGTTTTGCTTTGTTTTGCTTTGTTTATTATGTTAATAATTTCATTTTGTCATATTGGTTATGTTAGAATGATTTGATTTAGGAATTAATTTTGTATATTTGTTTTTTTTTATTTAAATATTTATTAAATTTTTCAGATAAATACATATCACATTTATAATCTCATAAAACCAACCCATAACTTTTATTCAATTTTGTTCTCCTTTTCCCACTCCCTCCCCACTTCCCTCCCCCCCCCCCCCCATCACCAACTCTACCATACTTTCACCACTTCTAGTTCGAAATAAAGGAGATATACTTGCTATACACTCTACCCACTTCTATTCAACTTTAACTTAAACTCCTCCCACTTTCCCCATCGCAGTTGATATAGTCTCATCTTATCTTCTTGCATATTAATAATTTTTTCCATCCTACTGATTTGTTCAACTCTCTCCATCCAGTCCTCCTCCCTCGGCACCTCTATTTTCCGGCAGAACTTGGGTATTAACACTTTTGCTGCATTTAGATAATACCAAATACCCGTCTCCTTATGTTTGTTCACTGAGTACTCTGTACAATGAAAGAGACAAGTCTCTGGATCCAAACCAACCTCAATTTCAGTTATCCTCCTAATTAAATTCACTATCTCCTTCCAGAACACTTGAATTTTTGGACACCCCCACCATACATGATACACCGTGCCACTCTCTCCACATCCTCTCCAACACCACTGTGACTTCTCACCACACATCTTATTTTCCACTTCCGGTGTAATATGCCACCTTGTCAAACACTTATAATTCATTTCCACCTCTCTCATAGATATATTTTCGTGAATTAATCTAAATATTTTCCTCTGTTTCTCCTCATCAATTACCACTCCCAAATCTCTTTCCCAATTAACTATATACATTGGCTTTGAATTTGTGTCTAAATCAGTGAGAATTTTATATATCTTTGCTATTCCGTGTCTCCCATCTCCCTTTGATTCAAGTAATCTCTCAAACAGGTTCCACTCTTTTCTAGGTCTTAAGGGTTTTGGGAGATTCCTAACAAAGGTGTCCATTTTTGAACCAGCGGTAATAGATCGCTGCTCAGTTCTCCGGCATTCTCGGAGAACACAGTTCTCCTGTGAATGCAGTTTATGAAGCAGTTCTCCAAACGAAGGGAGAACGGTCTCCAAACGCTGGAGAACGCTCTACAAACTCTGGAAAACGGCTCATTTTACTATAATCTCACGAGATTACAGTAAAAGATCAGTTTACTAAACAGAGGTAAATTATCTCTGCTTAGTTTTCGGTCCCTCCGATTCTCCAGCTCTGGGCTGGAGAATCTGGAGGGAGAACACAGATCTCCAGCGAAGGGCTGACATGATCTCCTGAGTGTCATAAACTGTGAATGACCAGAGAATAGCTGAGATCTGTTGAATCGCAGCTATTCTGTGTGTCATAAACGGACACCAAAGTGCTTCAATTGGTGATATCTCCATTCATCTATCTTCGTGAAAACTTCTCCATCCTCCTTCTCCAAATTCTTAAGTGATTTCAATTCCCCCTCCACCATTATATCTCTCAACTGGGCATTTTCCTTCTTAATCCATTTTCCCACAATCTTCTCCCGCCCTGGGGGAAAAAAAATTTGTGTTCCTTAGTGGCATTAATTGTGAGTTAAACTGCCATCCCAATTGTTTGTGCATTACATCCCAAACTCTCAAAACATTCAGAGTGTACAAACTAGTGTTATCCTCTAATTCTCTATATTGTGCTGGAACCCTTACAACTTCCCTCAATATCCTTCCACTCAGTGTGTTTTGAATTTTAACCCAACTTTTCTCATCAGTGTTGTGTGTCCAATCAAATATTCTTGACAAAATTACTGCTTTATAGTATCTTTTAAAGTCTGGCACTCCCATGACCCCCCCCCCCCCCCCCCCGCTCTTTAGTTCTACTTCATAGGATATTCTAGGTTTTTTTATTCCTCCATATATATCTTGTTATCATTTTTTAATTATCTTAAAATAAGCCTCAGGGAGTTTGATGGGGACCATTTGGAATTGATATAGGATTTTAGTTATAATTATCATTTTTATCAAGTTTATACGTCCTAACCAATTCGGAATTCCTCCCCCCATTTTCCTTAATTCTAGCCTTATCTCGTTTAGTAATGCAATATAATTTATTTTATATAAATTCTGATATGATGTCGTAACATTTATTCCTAAATACTTTAACTCTCTTTTTTTCCATTTAAAGGGAAATTCTCTTTGTAAATTTTCCCTTTCACTATTTGAGAGATTAATATTCAATATCTCCGTCTTAGTTATATTGATTTTCAAGTTTGATATTTCCCCATATTCCCTCAAGCACTTCATTAAATTTGGGAGTGTTATCCTGGGATTCTCCACATAAAACAAGAGATCATCAGCAAATGCAGCCACCTTATGTTCTCTATCTCCTATCTGAATACCCTTAATGTCCACATTCATCCTAATTGTGGCTAGTAGAGACTCCAAGGACAAGACATACAATAATGGAGACAACGGGCATCCCTGTCTTGTACCATTTGACATCTCTAAAGGTTCAGACCTCTCACCATTTACCATTAATACTGCGGAAGGCCCACTATATAACTTTCTTATCCACTCTCTCATCCTACCACCTATCCCCGGGGCTTCTAAAGTATCCATCATGAAGCCCCAGCTAACCCTATCGAATGCCTTTTCCGTGTCAATCGACAGCACCACTGCCGGGTTCTTCCCTTTTCTGCTATTTTGAATAAGCAACAAAGATCTCAATCTGTTATCCCCGCCCTCTCTGCCTGGAACAAATCCCACCCGATCTTCATAGATCCAATCAGGCATCAACTCCTTCAACCTGTTTTCCAGAACCTTTGCATATAGCTTGGTGTCCGTGTTCAACAATGAAATGGGTCTATAGCTTGCACACTGGGATTCATCCTTTCCTTCTTTATGGATCAATGCCACATGAGCTTGTAGGGATTCCCTCCTCATCTCTATCTCTCCCCCCAAAGCATTCATATATATCTTCAATCTGGGTATCAACAATTCGTTATATTTTTTATAATATTTCACCGTGTAACCATCTGGACCTGGACTTTTCCCAGACTTAGAGCTTTTTAATGCTACTTTTATTTCTTCATGTGTAATCTCTGAGTTTAAAAACTCCATACGTACTTCATTAAGTTTAGGCAAACCTGCATTTTTTAAATATGTCTCTTCTCTCTCTTTTTAACTCCCCCAACTTATTTATAGTATCATGTGGAGTGATATTATACAGCTTACTATAATATTCCCTGAACACTTTAACAATATCTTTAGTTGAATACATCATTTCTCCTTTGGGGTTTTTTATTTTTTCAATATAATTCCTATTGGTTATGTTAGAATGATTTGATTTAGGAATCAATTTTGTATATTTGGATCCGTTTTGTACATTCCTTATTCTCAAATCGTTTTGAATTTGAATTTAAAATCGAAATGGAAACATATTGCAATAAATACAGTAAGGTATAAAAGTGATATAAGATGATGATTCCTACTTAGGAGGTTTTATAGAATATAATAGACCAGAATAGAATACAAAATTAAGGCATTAAAAATAATAGAATAGAATAAAACAGAATAGATTATCAAAATAAAGATATAGAAAGAAATAGAATAAAACAGCACAGAATGAAATAAAACAGAATACAATAGAATAGAAAATAAAAGAATATAAAATAATAAATGAGAATAAAATAGAAATTAAAGGAATAGAATATATCCCATACCAGGGTGGATAAAAATCAATGATTTTTAAAAAAAAAAAAAAAAAAAAAAAAATCGGATTTTCTTTATTTAAATCTGATTTTTTTTTATTTAAATCGGATTTTTTTTAAATAAAATGCTTTTTGAGGAAAATATGTTACCATCCAAAGGTTATTCCATCATGAAATAAAGATTAGTTTTTTAATTATGTAGAATAAGACTGTATATGTTTAATATTTTGGTAAATAAATTCCATGAATCCATTCACAATGTCATGCTCTTCCAGAGGTTTTTGTAAGATTATTGGGCAGTTTCTCTGCCTACAAGATATTATCACAGATGCTCGGTTTACTTTTGCAGTTCTCAAAACTGAATTTGACTCAGCGGAGATCACATGCCTCTTCTTCACAGCAAAAATGTTATAACATGAACAGAGTTAAGAAAAAGACCTTCATCCTAACTTCTACAAACCTATGAATACAGAATCAACCCCTTCAGTGCTAAGTTTCAAGAAGTTCAGTGAATAGAATAGAAACAATATTTTTCTGATTGTTTGGAGTGGAATAGATCTGCACAAGAAGAAAGTGAAACTAAGTGTGAGGAGGAGGAAGGGGCTGACAGTCTAAGTGTCTTAAAATATATATACCGTATTTTCCGGCGTATAAGACGACCCCCTATTTTTCCTGCTAAAATGTAGTGTTTGGGCTATACTCGCCGTATAAGACTACCCCTCTAGCAATGCACACCAGTGGGAGGAATAGTGCCCCATCATTGGTGTCAGTGGGAGGAATAGTGCCCCATCATTGGTGTCAGTGGGAGGAATAGTGCCCCATCATTGGTGTTAGTGGGAGGAATAGTGCCCCATCATTGGTACCAGTGGGAGGAATAGTACCCCATCATTGGTGTCAGTGGGAGGAATAGTGCCCCATCATTGGTGTCAGTGGGAGGAATAGTGTCCCATCATTTGTATTTGTGGGAGGAATAGTGCCCCATCATTGGTATCAGTGGGAGGAATAGTGCCCCATCATTGGTATCAGTGGGAGGAATAGTGCTCCATCATTGGTGTCAGTGGGAGGAATAGTGCCCCATCATTGGTGTCAGTGGGAGGAATAGTGTCCCATCATTGCTACCAGTGGGAGGAATAGTGCCCCATCATTGGTATCAGTGGGAGGAATAGTGCCCCATCATTGATATCAGTGGGAGGAATAGTGCCCCATCATTGATATCAGTGGGAGGAATAGTGCCCCATCATTGGTGTCAGTGGGAGGAATAGTGCCCCATCATTGGTATCAGTGGGAGGAATAGTGCCCCATCATTGATATCAGTGGGAGGAATAGTGCCCCATCATTGGTATCAGTGGGAGGAATAGTGCCCCATCATTGGTATTAGTGGGAGGAATAGTGCCTCATCATTGGTATTAGTGGGAGGAATAGTGCCTCATCATTGGTATCAGTGGGGGGAATAGTGCCCCATCATTGGTGTCAGTGGAAGGAATAGTAACCCATCATTGGTGTCAGTGGGAGGAATAGTGCCCCATCATTGCTATCAGTGGGAGGAATAGTGCCCCATCATTAGTATCAGTGGGAGGAATAGAGCCCCATCATTGGTATCAGTGGGGGGAATAGTGCCCCATCATTGGTATCAGTAGGGGGAATAGTGCCCCATCTTTGGTGTCAGTGGGGGGAATCCTGCCCCATCATTGGTATCAGTGGCAGGAATAGTGCCCCATCATTAGTATCAGTGGGGGGAATAGTGCCCCATCATTGGTGTCAGTGGGAGGAATAGTGCCCCATCATTGGTATTAGTGGGAGGAATAGTGCCCCATCATTGGTATCTGTGGGAGGAATAGTGCCCCATCATTGGTGTCAGTGGGAGGAATAGTGCCTCATCATTGGTGTCAGTGGGAGGAATAGTGCCCCATCATTGGTGTCAGTGGGAGGAATAGTGCCAATCATTGGTGTCAGTGGGAGGTGGAATAGTGCCCCATCATTGGTGTCAGTGGGGGGGGAGGAATAGTGCCCCATCGTTGGTGTCAGTGGGAGGAATAGTGCTCCATCATTGGTATCAGTGACACCAATGATGGGGCACTATTCCTCCCACTGACACCAATTACACTTGCTGACCTCTGTTACAGTATGGTGCTGCTGCAGCCAGCATATGTGGTTGCAGCAGCACCTCTACACGGCACACTTTCCGGCCGCTCCTTCTCTCGATTTTCGCGGGGCCGCTCGGCTCCGCCCCCTCGTCGGTGATTGGCCGCCTGTGTGCCTTGCTGAGCTACAGTTCTGGCGGCCAATCACTGGTGAGGAGGCGGAGCCGAGCAGCCGCGTGAACATCCAGTGGCCGAACAGAAGGAGCAGCCGCGCTTCCTGGACCGGATCGTCGTGGGACCGGAGCCAGGTAAGAAACAGCAGCCCCTGCCCACCCCTGTACTTAGTGTCCCTTCCATTGGAAGGGGGGGGGGGCAGCGGCGCACTAAAAAGTGTCAGTATGCCGTATACCGGCGTATAAGACGACAACCGACTTTAGAGAAAATTTTCAAGGGGTAAAAAGTCGTCTTATACACCGGAAAATACGGTATTTTGTTTAACCAAATTAGTTAACAAACATGGATGTTTAAGCAAATACCATCTGCTGGAATGTTATTGTTTCAGTTGAATAAATCTATTTAAATTGTTATTATTAAGGTAATGATTATTTTTCTCCTTCCTAAGTACAGCAGAAAAGTTGTCCAAATATGAATGATTAACCTATTAACTGGGGATAAAAAAAATAAAATGAAGAGTTATTATTCTAAAAATCTTCATCTACTTGCATATTAAAGTTATATCAGCAAGAATTATTCTTTATGTAGAAAACTAGGATTTAAATCAAGCCTTACTGACTAGTGATTTAAATCGTGATTTAAATTGTGATTTAAATCAGTTTGATTTAAATCAAATCCACCCTGTTCTATTCTATTTTATTCTATTCTGTTCTATTTTTTTATATTGTTTTATTTCATTTTATTTCATTCTATTCTATTTTATTCTATTCTGTAAAGCAGCCGAAGTTGGAATCATCTTATTTCACTTTTATACCTTACTGTATTTATAGAAATGTTTCCATTTCAAATTCAAATTCCTTTTCAAATTCATATTCATTGTCAAATTCAAATTTAGATACATTGTTTTGTTAAAATTAATTTTGGATTTGTTGAAATTTGTTACTATTGTGATTCAGAAATTTGGATACATCCATATCTCCAAATAACAAAGGTTTAGTCAAAATTTAAATTTGTAATGAAACATTTCACCTATGTCTATCTACGACCAGACTCAATAGATTATTTGCCATTATTGGGCCAGCGACATTTTCTTTGAAGTGTATCTAAAGCCAAAACTTTTTATTGATAGTGTTGATTAAAGTAGGTAATGATCTCTTAGATTGTAAGCTCCCAGGATCAGGGCCCTCCTATCCCTCTTGTATTGAACTGTATTGTTGCTGTATTGTCTCCCGTTATATTGTAAGGTGCTGAGCAAACTGTTGGCGCCATAAATCCTGTATAATAAACCCTGCTGGGTTCTATTTGGCTTCAATAGGGGAAATTTCCCTTTTTTATCCTGTACACACAACACATCACATTCCCCAAACTAAAAGTACTCTCCTTTCGGATAGTAGTCAACAGGACAAGTGTCCCCACTGGAAGATTTCCCTTCTACTCCTCTTCTGGTGGCAACTTAAAACTTGGGATTTTCCTTGCTTCCAGAGAATGGTTTCCAGGACAAATCTCCATAACAAGAACACAGAAATACACTCACTGGCCACTTTATTAGGTACACCTGTTGAATTGTTTGGTAACACAAACTGCTAATCAGCCAATCACATGGCAGCAACTCAATGCATTTAGTCATCTAGACGTGGTGAAGACGACTCTCTGAAGTTCAAACCGAGCATCAGAATGGGGAAGAAAGGGGATTTAAGTGACTTTGAACATGGCATGGTTGTTGTTTCCAGACGGGCTGGTCTGAGTATTTCATAAACTGCTGATCTCCTGGGATTTTCATGCACAACCATCTCTGGGATTTACAGAGAATAGTCCAAAAAAGAGAAAATATCCTGTGAGCGACGGTTGTGTGGATGGAAATGCTTTGTTGGTGTTGGAGGTCAGAGGAGAATGGGCAGACTAGTTGCAGCAACATTCAGATGGAAGGGTCAGAATTTGGCGTAAATAACATGAAATCATGGATCCATCCTGCCTTGTATCAATGGTTCAGGCTGGTGGTGGTGTAATGGAGTGGGGGAGATTTTCTTGGCACTAGCAAGCTGTACCTAATAAAGTGGCCGGTGAGTGTAGATTCTTTACACAATCTATTTAAAAAGGTTTCATTTTAGAGATACTTGAAGGGCTGATTAGCACCAACAACAGGAGATCGAAATGAAAGTGCTATGGCCAGCTTGGCCAGGGTCAATCATCTGATTAGTGCTTTTTCGATGTTCTGTTATTCTACTCAACTTTTTCTGTTCTGCCGATTACATCTTTATGTTTGTAATATTAATATTTTATGCTTCTTCTAGCCAATTGTTATTTTTTTTACCATAACTGAGACTGTATTCTTGTTTTACTGTAGGAAGGCCACGTTTGCTGTTAGTGAAGGTAAAGTATAGTTCCATTAATTAACTTTTGATATTTTATTGCTTCAACAGAGCATTTGTTATACTTACATACGTTAACCCTTTCCCGCCTGGCCCAGTATCACTTTAAAAAGTTCAAACGCCAGGGGGCGGAAAAGATTGGCCAATCACGTGACCACTGTGATTGGCTTTCACAGAGGTCACATGATCAGGAGATGGTCCTGCCAGCTACTGATCATTAGCAGGGACCAAGAGCTGTCTTTCAGAGCTTGGTCTGGAAATTGGAAATTCCAACTTCGCCAGTTGCCAAAGAAGAACTGTTAAGAGAAATTGATTATCAGAAGAGTTTAAAAACCAGTTCTGTTTTGATTTATGCATTGACATACCTTTTTAGACCCAGTCTGTCCAGACAGTATAGTCACCTGTTGACTTGGCACTATGCATAAGCAGCTTAACTCTTCAATAGGATTCAGAAGCTGCATCAAACATAATTTTACTTCAGTTAACCACTTGTCGACGGCAGATAGCCAAATGATAGCTTCATGGAGGCCGGACAGTTCTGGGAGTCATATGACGTCCTCCCAGAACGCGCCCTCCCTCGCACCCCCGGGGGCACACACCCGGCGATCTCCGTGATTGCTGTGTCCTATGGACACAGCTGATCACGTGATGTGGTAAAAGGCCAATCACAGCGGCTTTTTACCACGTGATCAGCCGTATCCAATAACACAGCAGATCACCGGTAAATGCAGTTGTCAGTTATCTGCAATTGTCAGAGGATGGATCGACACTGATGATCAGTGCCCTGATGATCAGTGCCCAGCAGTGCCACCCACCAGTGCCATCCATCTATGCCAACCAGTGCCACCCACAAGTGCCCATCAGTGCCACCCACCTTTGCCCACCAGTGCCAAGCAGTGCCACCCACCAGTGCCCAGCAGTGCCACCCATCAGTGCTGCCCATTAGTGCTACCCAGCAGTGCCACCCATCAGTGCTGCCCATCAGTGCTACCCAGCAGTGCCACCCATTAGTGCCCAGAAGTGCCACACATCAGTGCCCAGCAGTGTCGTCTGTCATTGCCCCTCATTGTTGCATATCAGTGCCAGATCATCAGTGCTGCCTATCAGTGCCCGTCAGTGCTGCCTATCAGTGCCCATCAGTGCTGCCTATCAGCGCAGCCTCATCAACGCACATCAGTGAAGGAGAAAAATTACCTGTTTGCTAAATTTTATAATAGAAACAAAGAAAAACTTTTTTTTCACCCAGTGGTGAGTACATACCACCAAAAGAAAGCTTTATCTGTGTGAAAAAAATGATAAACATTTCATATGGGTACAGTGTTGCATGACAGCGCAATTGTCACTCAAAGTGCGACAGCGCTGAAAGCTGAAAATTAGCCTGGGCAGGAAGGGGGTATAAGTGCCCGGTAGGCAAGGGGTTAATTGCAGTACAGGGGACGTTTTTCCAGTCCTTTGAAGTGTAAGAAGACAATGGGGGAAATTTACTAAAACTGACAGCTGGAGCAGCTGTGCATGGTAGCCAATTAGCTTCTAACTTCGCTTGGTCAATTAAGCTTTGGCAATAAAACCTGGAAGCTGATTGATTTCTATAAAAAGTTACCAGCTTTTGCACCATGCAGTTTTAGTAAATAACCCTCATGACTTCATAATCCCCATCTCAGCGAACTACTTACACTGACAGAGAGAAAATGGAAAACACAGGGAGGATCTGGCTAGAATAGAAATACAATGCACTAAACAGGAGGGAAGGACAAAGGGAGAAACCAAATTACATAAGTAAACAAGTTGCAGTGGCACAAAACCACCACTATATGCCAGCATACTGCAGAAAAATAATAACCTCATGCAGTTCAATGCAACACATAAAATATACACAGAAGTGAGGCAAAACAAAACCAGTCTTCATTGTTATTGTTCTCTCTTTGGAAGTCAGCTGGAGCCTCCTTTACGCCCCTTTCCAGCAAGTGTCCTCTGACATTGAGAATGCTTTCCTTGAGACGTGTAAAAATGCAAACAAACAAAAAAAAAATAGTTTTAATATACTTCCCCATTGACTACATGTATCCCTTATATAAACCCGGAACCAGTATTTCCCTTTTCTTCTTATCTTCTAACTTGAATCTGGGACGTCCCCTTTCTAAATTGCCGTGTCATGATGTCACTTGTGATCACATTCTCATGTCACAAGTTTGGAAAAGCACATCATCCATTATGTCTAACGTGGACTTTTCCTCCCTTTAACTGAAAATGACATCCGCATACATCTCTGCATTCCGACATGAAATCATCTCAGGGCATTCTTTATATTTTTTGCATGCGTGGTAAAATCTGCATTTTTTTTTTGCTAGAAATTACTGTAAAAAGTGTATATTTACTGAAAGCAGAGTCCCTGGAGAATAAAATGGTGGTGGTGCAATTTTTTTTATGTCGCATTGATATTATCAAATGCATATTTTCAGGAAAAAATGCACCAAAATGAATGAAACCGTATTATACCTAATTTTGTTCGGTAAAATATAAAAACTTGGGTTGTGTTGAGTAAATAGATACCAAACATGTCAAGCCTTAAAGTGTTACTAAACCCACGACAGTAAAATCAGTCTGTATACGCAGTAGAGCATGCTTGTTATACTCGCTGTGGAACTTAAGGGGTTAATCCTCTGCATTGTGTAAAAAGACTGTTTGGTCCTGTTTTCTCTGCCCCTCCTCTTGTTCAAATGTCCACCTGATAAGACAGACTGAACCCGCAGTTCCATGCACATACTCAGTTTAGTGTGTATTGCTAAAGAGGTTTTTTTTTCTTGGGAGAGTGCATGTGATCAGTACAGGGCCAAACAGCACTGCCCAGACAGAGAGTCAGGGGTTTTGTATCCTCCTAGAGCAGAATGAAAACTCCTCCTACAAGCTTTAACCAGTGCTCTGCTGGACACTGATAGAAGTCACAAGACTGCTCTAACTGCTGATGAGAAAAGGTATTTAGCAGTTTATATTTACAAAAAAAATTGAATTTCCATGTTCTGTGTACTGTGGGAGACCAGATATAGTGAATGCAGGGTCCGGGGAGACCAGATATAGTGAATGCAGGGTCCGGGGAGACTAGATATAGTGAATGCAGGGTCCGGGCAGAGCAGATATAGGGAATGCAGGGTCCTGGGAGACCAGATATAGTGAATGCAGGGTCCGGGGAGAGCAGATATAGTGAATTCAGGGTCCGGGGAGACTAGATATAGTGAATGCAGGGTCCGGGGAGACTAGATATAGTGAATGTGGGGTCTGGGGAGACCAGATATAGTGAATGCAGGGTCTGGGGAGACCGGATATAGTGAATGCGGGGTCCGGGGAGACCAGATATAGTGAATGCGGGGTCCGGGGAGACCAGATATAGTGAATGCGGGGTCCGGGCAGACCAGATATAGTGAATGCGGGGTCCGGGGAGAGCAGATATAGTGAATGCAGGGTCCGGGGAGACCAGATACAGTGAATGCGGGGTCCAGGGAGACCGGTTATAGTGAATTCAGGGTCCCGGGAGACCGGATATAGTGAATGCAGGGTCCGGGGAGACCGGATATAGTGAATGCGGGGTCCGGGGAGACCGGATATAGTGAATGCGGGGTCCTGGGAGACCGGATATAGTGAATGCGGGGTCCAGGGAGACCGGATACAGTGAATGCAGGGTCCGGGGAGACCAGATACAGTGAATGCAGGGTCCGGGCAGACCGAATATAGTGAATGCAGGTTCCTGGGTTTAGTAACACTTTAAAATTGTGCATGCCCATGAAATCACAAAAAACTATGACACCCAAATTTCTGCATAGGTGGCACTTTACAAGCCTTTACAGATTATCAGTTTAGAGCTAACTGTAAATTATGTTCCTAGAATTATTGCTCTCATTCCGACATTCGTGATGATACTCCACATGTGCGGCACAGTTGATATTTACATACAATGTCTGTGTTTTTTACAGGGTCTGTACAGGGGTGTCGAGGGTGCTTTTAAAAAAAATTACATTTTGATTTTTATATTTTTTTTTTAAACTTTATTGCTATCACAATGGGGCTAACAAGCCCCCTATGTGTTAGCATGGACAGGTTACAGGTACCTTATATGGAGACATCAGTGGTCAATTAGACACCCCCCCCCCCTTCCCATATCTCTCCACCCTTCATTGCAGATAATCAAGCAGAAATTGTGCTTGATTAGCTGCATGCTTAGCTACACTAGCTGAGGAATGACAACTGTGACCCTGGTAATGGCATGTATTACACAGGAGGGATTGGGGGGATTGCTCTCACTGTTCAGGTTGTTCAATCACAGGCTCCGCTAGCGGGGAGGGGGAGGTGGAAAGCCCTTCACCAGCTCTTTCAGCAGCCATGAGCTACTTTTCACCATTTGTCTACAATGTTGTTGATAATTGTACCTTGGTACACTAGTGGTTAAACATTTTTTTGTCCATTGTTTTTAATTAAAATGACTGTTTTTCCACTTCCTGGCTGAGCTCCCGGTTATGGTACCATGGCATCACAGCTGCATCCTGGTGCTAGTCTATTCGGTGCCTTAGGCAAGACCAGCTACCTTGCAGCCCCCACCACAAAAAAAAGAAAAATTAAAGTAGAAAATATTAGCTCAAAAAAACATAACTGCTAAATTTCTTTTAATTTGTAAAAATAAATGCCATAAGATGCCACCAGCACCAATATTACAGACAAAATCAGTATCACGGATGGACTGTATCTGTGGCTGGCAGTGGCAGGGTAATAGTTGCAGTGAGTGGAGGATGATGGATGCACACTCTGACAGATCCCAGGCTGGAATTCCCCAGGCAATGGGGGGAGGTAAAACTCTGTGACAGCAGGCAACCCAGCCCACACACACAGAGAACCCCTGAACTCAGCGATCCCACACAGTGACAGATCCAACACAACACACCACCTCCAACACTGACACAGATCAGCAGGCACTAGAAAAGCAGGCTGTGGGATGGTGATGATGTCATCACTCACTGACACATTGCACGTGTGATGGATGGCCGGCCGGGTCACAGTCTCACAGACATGAGACATCAGAGTCAGACATTACCTTCCTCTGCAGGCGCAGCTCCGCCTCCGCTGATGAATGGGAAGAGAAGGGCTGGAACTCCACAGTGATCAGCATCCAGTAGTCTGCTTTCAGTAAGGGACTGAGTCTGAGAGGAACACTGGAAGGAGCCGCAGCTCAGCTGCTACACTGGCCCCAGACACCCAGCATCTTTTCATGTCCACAGTGATCAGCATCCATTAGTCTGCTTTCAGTAAGGGACTGAGTCTGAGAGGAACACTGAATGAGCCACAGCTCAGCTGCTACACTGGCCCCAGACACTCAGCATCTTTTCATGTCCTTTTCTGTACTTTCGTCCACTCTGCTGCCCCTCCCCTCAGTTGCAGGATCATTTATGATGTCATCCCACAAAGAAAGAGTGCCCAGGCGCCCCTAGGTGGCAGTGCGCCCTAGTTTGCCTAGTGGAAGCACCGGCCCTGACTATGCTGCCCCACCATTAGTAACATATAGGATACTAAGCAGAGAAAGTGAATGTCAGAACATACACAAAACTGAACAAAGATAGCATAAACAAAGTATGACTAAGCTGTAACAAGAGGAGAACAGAAAACACATGTTGCTCACTGTGTTCAGCAGATCCCCCAAATGTGCTGCCCATAATTTTGTGTAAAAATTTAAATTTTGAAGGTAAGGCTGGAGTTCCTCTTTAGTGCAGAAGTGAAAACCATAATGTCCAAATACAGTTTTTAAAAATATATTTTATTTTTGTCATTTCAGAAACGGAGAAGGCCAACTTGGAGGTAGGCTGACATTTTGTGATTGACACATTTTTTTGTTCTTCCATTTCTTTTGAACAACAGAAGAAAGTCTCTGAGGCCAGCACTGGGCATGTTTTTTTGTTTATCACACTATAATAAAATGAACATTTCATAATAAATTATTGGTTAAAATTCTTACCCCAGTACTTGCAGTTTACAACTTTCAGTGCTGCTGGCTCCTGTTCTCTCAGTGCTGCTTCCCTGATCATCTGGACTTCACAGGAACAGAGTTAACAGTGGACAGTGCAGACTGGAGCCAGTCTGTTAGCTTGGAGAAGGGAGTGGGGAGGGAAGGGGAGTGTTTGCTATCCTAGGCTATGGGGCTGTGTGTTTCTATTGATGCACATAGTAGAGGGAGGCATGGCTATAGTCCCTGCATGCAAGGGTGGCTTCATAGGACACTGCAAGAGAAAGGAGCCACCCTGACACAGGAAACCCGGAGATCATGGCACTGGCCTAAACTGGAATATAGGCAAGGATTAGAAAACTGAACCTGCTTTAAAAACTGAGGATTTACTTTTAAAACCTATTATGATCAATTCACAAAGATAACGCACACTAGAATCAGGGATGTGCCTGTATTTGTTCAAGCCTGGCTGTGGGCCCGAACCTGGAAGTCAGCTGTCATTCTTGGTCCAATAACCAAGACCCCACCCTGCGGCTGACGTTACAAAGTGGCCATTAACGGTGCACCAAAATGAAAATTCAGGACTGAAAACTGAAAATTCAGGATGCATTTGGCCAAAAACCGAAATCGAAATGGACAGTTTTTTTTGTTTTTTTTTTAAATATCATTTTTATATAGAATTGTTTTATATTGCACTTTTTAATTAATATCATGAATTTAAATGAATATGATTTTTAAAAATCTATTTCAGTAATGTAAAATTTTAATGAAAGTAACGCACAAAAATTGGACAGAAAATAAAATTAAATATATATAAAATTAAAAAACTTAAATAGAGGCATTTTTCCATTGAAGTCAATGGAACGCAATTATGGATTGAAGTCAACGGGACGCATTTGTGCATTGAAGTCAGTAGATGTGCATTGATGTCAATGGGATGCGATCTTGCGTTGAAGTCAATAGGGGGCATTTTTGCACTGAGGTCAATGGGACACAATTTTGCATTGAAGTCAATGAGACACGGTTTTGCATTGAAGTCAAAGGGACACGATTTTGTATTGAAGTCCCTAGGGGCCTTTTTGCATTGAAGTCAATGGGATGCGATTTTTACACCAAAGTCAATAGGGGACTTTTTTTCTTCAAAGTCAATAGCATGTGATTTTGCATTGAAGTGAAAGGGACGTGATTTTTCATTGAAGTCAATAGAGGGCGGTTTTTGCATTGAAGTCAAAGGGAGGCAATTTTATATTGAAGTCAGTGGGATGCGATTTGGCATTGAAGTCAATTATTATCCAAAACTTTTTTATTGGTAAAACGCCAGTAACCCTATTTTGGCCTGATAATTTTTGGTGGCTGATACTAGTGACCATAGTAGATCAATGATGTTACGGGCATCCCCGTCCCTTTGTAACATCAGCTGTGGGGCAGGAAGGGGCGGACTGACAACTTATGGGGCCCCCGGACAATAGGGGATCATGGGGCCCCTGTGTCCTCGCCCACACTCAAACTACTCCCAAAAAAGCAAATGAAAGGTACCAGGGGCATGTCATCATTGGGCCCCCGGACAATAGAGGATCATGGGGCCCCTGTGTCCTCGCTCACACTCAAACCACTCCCAAAAAAGCATATGAAAGATACCAGGGGAATGTCATGGGGCCCCAACTGACCCCGGGTCCTCGGCCAGTGCCCGAGTGTCTGAATGGTCAGTCCGCCCCTGGGGGCAGGGAATCCATTGCCTGCAGTTCATTGGACCATGAATGATTCTAGATTCTGGGTTTGCACTTGAACCAAACGTTCACTCATCCCTGAGGCTACTCCTAGCGTTTCGTGAACACACCATTTGTGTGCGTTTTTGCACATAGGGCAGCCCATTCATTTTAAAGGGGCTGCCTTATGCAGGACAAATGTGCCAAAGTATCTCATGTATGCACCTTTTTGGGCGTTGAGCTTAGAATATTTTTAAACCGTTCATTTGATATGCATTTTAATGCGTGCAAAAATGGGCCTAATTTAGAATTGCATTAATAATGAATGAATTTAATATTCGTGCACCTGGAAGTGGGTGGGAGGTAGGAGGGTAGATGATCAGGGGCGGACTGACCATTTGGAAACTCGGGCACTGCCCGAGGGCCCGGGGTCAGTAGGGGGCCCCATGAGATGCCCCTGGTACCTTTTTCATAGGCTTTTTTGAGTTTGGGCAAGGACACATTGGCTCCTTGATCTCCTATTGCCCGGGGGCCCCATGAGTTGTCAGTCCGCCCCTGTAGATGATGCAGGGGGTGTGCTAATGAGGTAAGCTTCTTCCTGTGTCTTGTCCTAAAGTCTATAAAGTAAGGCAGAAGGAATGGATACGTTTGTTATACATCCATCTGGACACTGACATAAAGGCGTGTAGAAAAAATTGAAAGTTTTTGAATTTCTGCAAAAAAAGCACATTACAGCTATATTGGTACATAGGGGACCTGAAATTAAGAAAAAAAAAAACGTGAACTTATCCTTTATGTCTTCCATTCCAAAAAGTATATAGCAAAAAATAAAAACAGTTCATATAATGAGGGATTTATTTTTCTGTGAAAAAATGTCATGTTTTATTAAAAAAAATAAATACCTTGAAAGCATTCCGGTTCTTATTTTCCAGGCACCCCCTGCTGAAGAACCTGTAAAATCTAATGAATTACACTATGCAACCATCGATTTTGGATTTACCGAGTCAAGAAAAGTCATCGAAACAAAGGAAAGCACAATGTATGCCACAATAAGGACAGACAGCAAAGATGACACGGATGATTATGATGTGGTATTAATGAGGTAAAACCTCTGAAAGAAAAGGAGTAATAATCCCAGAAACCAGCTTCCAATCATAAAAATGCCATACGGTATCTAACTTTTTTAAAGTGAAGAAATGGATTTCCTAGACTGGACTGACTGGTTCCTGAATTCTACAGTAACTCATCCTGGTGTACTCACAATTCGGGATGAGCTTTGGATTGGTCTGAGTCTGGAAGTTAGCTATCATTGCTGGGCCAATGAGGTGAGGGTGTGAGATACCACACCCCAGAGCTGACCTATGTAAAAGGCAGGGATGCTTGGGACATCATTGACTTAAAATGGCCACATGGCCATATTAGGTCAATGACATGGCCATGTGCCCAAATTAGGTCAATATTGTTGACCCGTCTGACTGTGCCCATATTAGGTCAATGTCATGGACCCAGTTTAGCCATGTGCCCATATTATGTCAATGTCGTTGACCCAATATGACCTTGGGGCCAAATTAGGTCAATGTCATTGACCCAATATGACCATGTCCCCTTTTTAGGTCAATGTCATTGACCCAGTCTGGCCATGTGGCCATATTAGGTCAATTTTGTTGACACAGTCTGTACATGTACCCATATTAGGTCAATGTCGTTGACCCAATATGACCTTGGGGCCAAATTAGGTCAATGTTATTGACCCAATATGACCATGTGCCCATATTAGGTCAATGTCATTGAACCAATATGACCATGTACCCATATTAGGTCAATGTCGTTGACCCAATATGATCTTGGGGCCAAATTAGGTCAATGTTATTGACCTAATATGACCATGTGCCCATATTAGGTCAATGTCATGGACCCAGTTTAGCCATGTGCCCATATTATGTCAATGTCATTGACCCAATATGACCATGTCCCCTTTTTAGGTCAATGTCATTGACCCAGTCTGGCCATGTGGCCATATTAGGTCAATTTTGTTGACACAGTCTGTACATGTACCCATATTAGGTCAATGTTGCTGACCCAATATGATCTTGGGGCCAAATTAGGTCAATGTTATTGACCCAATATGACCATGTGCCCATATTAGGTCAATGTCATTGAACCAATATGACCATGTGGCCATATTAGGACAATGTCATGGACCCAATATGACCATGTCCCCTTCTTGGTCAATGTCATGGACCCAATATGACCATGTCCCCTTTTTGGTCAATGTCATTGACCCAATATGACCATGTCCCCTTTTTGGTCAATGTCATTGACCCAATATGACCATGTGCCCATATTAGGTCAATGCCGTAGACCCACTATAACCATGTGCCCATATTACTTTAAAGTCCTTCACCCAATATGACCATGTGGCCATATTAGCTGAATGTTATCGACCCAATCTGGCCATTTGTCTATATTAGGTCGATGTCGTTAACCCAATCTCACCATCTGCCCATATTAAGTCAATGATGCCTCGGGCATTTGCGTACATCAGCTCCAGAGTGGAGTATCTCACACTAGCACTTCATTGTCCCAGCAACGACAGCTAACTCCTGGGTTCGGATGAACTTGGGTTTGGAGCTCATCACCATTCACAATGGATGTGATCTCCCAGGACTTCTGCTGATGTCTTCCAGCCAGGAGTGCTTACGTCTTTGGAATACGTCACTTCCAAGCAGACTCACATATGTCCATATCCTCCACTGACATGTTTCACTCTATGCTTTTGCTTCACTAAGGACCAAAACCTGACAAAAGGAGGACCTATGCGGAGTGTCCCAGTTAGGTGCTTGAACAATAAAGTTGATTTTATTGCCCAACTTTTTTGGACCTGTGAACTCATCCAGGTGTGTAGAATGCAATAGAAGAAAATATATCCCGCTTTTCAAAAAGTTTCTGTTGGATTTTAGACACATATAATACTTCTTTTTAGTGTCTTGAGGCGATTATGAATGAAAGAGCCATTGAAATAAAAAATGAAGTGTGATTTTATTCTATCACACAATGGTGTAAAATAACAATGTAAAGCGTATCGTGAACAGTTCCATGTAGATAAAACTACTGTAGAAATATCAAGCAAAAGTTTAAAGATAAGTCACCATTATTTGTCATAGAAGTCCGGCCATGTGCTGTTCTGTCCTTCATGCTCTACTTGTCCTTCGAGACTTTGTGAAGAAGCCGGAAATAGATGGAAGTGACGATCTTTGTCTTGCAGCATGCACCTGTCCTAGACATGTATGTGTGTGTGTCAGAGTGTCAGTGTTAGCGTGTGTGTGAGCTCCCGTCCTCTGCAAGTGTATGATCCAAACGCACACGTTCCTGCGTTAAAAATGGCTGTGTGTATAAGTGGGTGCTGCAGCGACCGTCGGTTGGAACCGAACAAAATCAGCAAGGAAAAAATGTCACCAGCACACCGAGGATCACCAATATGGGTCCAAAGGTTTTAATAAACCATCACATAGTTACAGCAAGGCAACGTTTCGGAGTCTCGCAGGACC
Source organism: Staurois parvus (assembly GCF_062004578.1). Taxonomy (NCBI): domain Eukaryota; kingdom Metazoa; phylum Chordata; class Amphibia; order Anura; family Ranidae; genus Staurois; species Staurois parvus. Next base: position 4,530,531 of record NW_028318370.1, on the reverse strand, counting down.
CCTTCATCAGGCATGTGACGGGCCTGATGAAGGGGTCCTGCGAGACTCCGAAACGTTGTCTTGCTGTAACTATGTGATGGTTTATTAAAACCTTTGGACCCATATTGGTGATCCTCGGTGTGCTGGTGACATTTTTTCCTAGCTCCCGTCTTCTGTCCCTTATGGACCTTTTATGCAGAATGAGTGTGTCATAACGAGAGATTCTTAATACCTTGTATGGCATAGAAGGGAGGGGACGACACTCACATAATGTTTTTGATGGACAGGAACAGATGTATGCTGATGTACATAATATTGTAAGCCGATGATGTAACCTCAGCTATTCATATTTAAATGATAATATAACTTCAATGTATAATCACTAATCTATATATGCATCAATATTAGAAACATATACTAAATACACACAGCTACTATTAAAATACATAATGTAATAGTAAGTCTATAATGAGTACTCCTAATACCCTTGACACATTACTACCAGAGACTTTTAACCAGCTATACCTAAATATAGTACCGTATTTTTCGCTACATAAGACGCACTTTTTTCCCCCCAAAAAAGGGGGGAAAATGTCAGTGCGTCTTATGGAGCGAATATGGAGCGGCCGGTCCGGTATTTCCACCGCGGCCGTGTCAGAATACCGGGCCGGCCGCTCAGCTCTGCAGCGGGACATTATGGAGATGACTGCTGACCTTTGGGAAGGTGGGGAGCGGGTACCTGAATTTGACAGGTACCCACTCTTACTTCTTTGTTCTTTGATCTTACCTGTTCCTCTATCCAGCGGCGCGCTGTCTTCCGGCTTCTGTATTGTGGGCACTGGGCATGACAGCCGGGTGCCAAGTGCGCATGCGCAAGAAGCGGTGCTTTTTGTGAATGGTAAGGCGGTACCTGGGACACATGACAGATCCCAGAAGCCGCCGGACCAATCACAAAGCGCAAGTGCTTCTCGCTCATGCGCACTGGGCACCCGGCTGTCATGCCGAGCGCCATTACAGAAGCCGGGAAGACAGCGCGCGGCTGGATCGAGGAACAGGTAAGATCAAACAAAAACTCTACGGCAGTAAGAGCGGGTACCTGTCAAATTCAGGTACCCGCTCCCCACCTCCCCAAAGGTCAGCAGTCATCTGTACTGTCCGCAGTCTCTGGTCATCCCTGTGCTGTCCGCAGTCTCTGGTCATCCCTGTGCTGTCCACAGTCTCTGGTCATCCCTGTGCTGTCCGCAGTCTCTGGTCATCCCTGTGCTGTCCGCAGTCTCTGGTCATCCCTGTGCTGTCCACAGTCTCTGGTCATCCCTGTGCTGTCCACAGTCTCTGGTCATCCCTGTGCTGTCCACAGTCTCTGGTCATCTCCTGTACTGTGTCTGCAGTCCATTAGTTCAGAAATTTTTTTTTTCCTGTTTTCTGCCTCTAAAACCTAGGTGCGTCTTATGGGGCGAAAAATACGGTATACTCAGCCTTCAGCTGGTTTGGCTAGTTCAGCTTAACTCCTGTCTTATTTTACTGTCTCAGTTTAATTTATTCATATTTTTCAGTCTCAGTTATAATTGAAGAATTGTAATACTACCATTTGTCAAAAGACCATTCACACATATTAATATTAATTATGATTAATCATAAAAACCAAATATTTTGCAAGCTTGCCATCGATATAAGTGCCGAATCATAAATTTGATTTCTAACAGTTTCATTAACAAAAAAGTTCTGTTAGTCGCACTCCTTACTCGGCACACAGCAAGTCCTGGCACTTCATAGTGCAGCGTACTTCAGGAGAACCAATAAATACATTTAGGGGCAGCATACAGCTGGGCTAACTCTCTTGCCTTAAATATAACTTACATAACATAACATTCGGTACAAAGTGTGCAAAATGATCTGCTATTAAATGATGCTTTATTTGTGTATTTGTATACATTGTCTAGCTGAAAAATGTAACTTAAAGTGGATCCGGAATGACATACAGTATACACTCACCGGCCACTTTATTAGGTACACCTGTTGAATTGCTTGGTAACACAAATTGCAAATCAGCCAATCACATGGCAGCAAATCAATGTATTTAGGCATCTAGATGTGGTGAAGACGACTTGCTGAAGTTCAAACCGAGCATCAGAATGGGTAAGAAAGGGGATTTAAGTGACTTTCAACGTGACATGGTTGTTGGTGCCAGACGGGCTGCTTTGAGTATTTAAAAAACTGCTGATTTACTGGTATTTTCACGCACAACCATCTCTAGGATTTACAGAGAATGGTCTGAAAAAGAGAAAATATCCAGTGAGTGGCAGTTGTGTGGAGAAAATGCCTTGTTGATGTCGGAGGTCAGAGGAGAATGGACAGACTGGTTCAAGATGATAGAAAGGCAACAGGAACTCAAATAACCACTCTTTACAACTAAGGTATGCAGGATACTATCTCTGAACGCACAATACGTCCAACCATGAAGCAGATGGACTACAGCAGCAGAAGGCCACACCGGGTGCCACTCTTGTCAGCTAAGAACAGGAAACAGAAGCTATAAGTAGCACATGCTCACCAAAACTGGACAATAGAAGATTGGAAAAACGTTGCCTGGTCTGATGAGTCTCGATTTTGGCTGTGACATTCACATGGTAGGATCAGAATTTGGCGTATAAAACATGAACGCCTGGATCCATCCTGCCTTGCATTAATGGTTCATGGATATACAGCCGACAAATCTGCAGCAACTACTATGTCAATATGGACCAAAATCTGAGGAATGTTTCCAACACCTTGTTGAATCTATGCCACGAAGAATGAAGGCAGTTCTGAAGGAAAAAGGGGGTCCAACCCGGGACTAGAAAGGTGTACCTAATAAAGTGGTCGGTGAATGTATTTCTCCATGTTAAATGCATGCATACTAAGGGGGTCTGTGTAGAAAAACTTTGTTCAAGGAATATGGCACACATCTGCACAGCTCCAATGAAAGTTGGCATATTCTATGTTACCCCCAGACCACACCTATGCGGCCGTGAGGGCCACGTTTTGCACAGGCACAAGAGCCCATTCATTTGAATGGACTCCCGTGCCCCGTGACTTGCAGGGAAGAAGTCCCTGCACTTCTTTGGAAAACTCAGCCCTCACGGGAACCTCAGTTACCAGTACGGTTGCGTTTTCCAGTGCGGGCGGCGTGCCATTAGAACTAATGGCACCTGCCCGTGGGTCCGCATTTCTCTGTGCGGGTGGTGCGGCTGCACGGATTTTCGTGCGGATCCACAGTGGCACCACCCGCACAGATGTGAACCTAGGGTCATATACACTCTCCGGACGCTTTATTAGGTCCAACTGTTCAATTGTTTGGTAATACAAATTGCTAATCATCCAATCACATGGCAGCAACTCAATGCATTTAGGCATCTAGATGTGGTGAAGGTGACTTGCTGAAGTGCAAACCGAGCATCAGAATCGGGAAGAAAGGGGATTTAAGTGACTTTGAACGTGGCATGGTTGTTGGTGACAGACGGGTTGGTCTGAGTATTTAAAAAACTGCTGATCTACTGGGATTTTCACACACAACCATCTCTAGGGTTTACAGAGAATGGTCCGAAAAAGAGAAAATATCCAGCGAGCTGCGGTTGTGTGGAGGAAAATGCCTTGTTGGTGTCAGAGGTCAGAGGAGAATGGGCAGACTGGTTGCTGCGACATTCAGATGGTAGGGTCAGAATTTGGTGTACACAACATGAAAGCATGGATCCATCCTGTCTTGTATCAATGGTTCAGGCTGGTGGTGGTGTCATGGTGTGGGGGAGATTTTCTTGGCACTACCAAGGTGTACCTAATAAAGTGACAGAGAGTGTAATTATCTGGTATGACCATAAGCGCCATCTACTGGCCATAATGCAGTATTTGTTTTTAAAGTGGAACTAAATGGCTAAATGAATGACCACCCGCCCCTCTTTCACACCTTATTATTATTATTATACAGGATTTATATGGCACCAACAGTTTGTTCTTTACAATATAAAGGGAGACAACACAGCAACAATACAGTTCAATACAAGAGGGCTAGGAGGGCCCTGATCCTTGGAGCTTACAATCTAGGAGGGAGGGGCTAGTGGTACAAAAGGTAATAACTGTGGGGGATGAACTCATAGGGGAAATTGAAGATTCGGTTATTAGCTGAAGGCAGGATAGGCTTCCCTGAAGAGATAGATTTTCAGAGATCGCCTAAAAGTGAGCAGAGTAGGCGATAGTCTGATAAATTGTGGTAGAGAGTTCCAGAAGATGGGGGAAGCTTTGGAGAAGTCCTGGAGATGAGCAAGGGAGAAGGAGTCAAGGGAGCTAGAGAGCAGGAGGTCGTGGGAGGAGCGGAGAGTACGGTTTGGGTGATATTTGGAGACAAGATTGGTGATGTAATTTGGGGCAGAGTTATAAATGGCTTTATATGTTATTAAGTGTTGTTGCATGGCAGACCACTTCCTGTTATCTCACATATATATTCTTATTATTATAGCCAAATTTACCCCCCTAACTCCTCCCACAGTTTTTACACTACATAGACAGTAATATACCGAAACGTGCGGATTGTTCCCGATTGGTGTGCTATTACTTTGTGGAACGTTTTCGCCGAATGCTTCACGAAATAACTGTGTTTTTGTGGTGAAATTGGTCCCATAGGAATGAATGGCGGAATGTTCAAAACTAGAGTGGGAGCTGACAAAAGCTAGAGTGTGAGCAGAAAAATCAGGACATGATTTCTAAACTGCTATCACTCCCTCATTTTCAAGCCCACCTACACAAATCTTATATCAAAACGTTCAGCTATCCCTGCTGCCACTAACAATGTCCACGGCTAAGCCATAGTCCTGATAGTTTTCACAATATGACCATTTGTTTGCAACTCACGTCGCCCATTGACATTCATTGAAACTCCAATCTAGCCACCTCAAATTTGAAGGGCAATTTCTAAACTGCCACTGTGCCTTCATTTTTAATATTTCAGAGACATACTATACATTGAAATGTAGGTCTGGGTCTTGTGATTCTCACAATATAAAACTCTTTGGTGTAGGATTTATAATTTTTAAACTACAACCGTTTGAAGATGGCAACCGCCAGTGAAGTGAGCAAGTTGGAGCAGTTTGTTTTTAACCGCTCTTCTCTGCCCTTGCTGTAGAGTGAGTTGCCATAGGAACCCAGGTGTGTGAACAGGCAGCGGAGTGAAAAGCCACTCCACCCAGTTACTACGCCCACTCCAGTTGTAGACTACTGGTGGAGGCAAGAACACTTCACACAATTTCCCCAGAAATTGTAGCTTTTCTAGTTGTCAATGTTTTGAATTTTAACCGTTGGGCAATGGGAAGCCAGTGGAGGGATTGGCAGAGAGGGGTGGCAGATATGGAACGGTTGGTAAGGTGGATGACCTTCATCTTGAAAACTCCGGCACATGGGCCACCTGTGTCTTCTAGGTATCTGTGACCTGGCAGAGACTGGCAAGGCGTATGCACACGTGGATCAGGATTTCTGCGCATGCTCACAGATGCTGCCAGCTTCTGGCAGATTGTGACTGTACTGCCTGGCAGTGTTTGTGCGCAAGCATGCAACCCGCCTCTCATGCAACCATACACCACAGTTGTGCTTGATAACACACTGCATTCTGGGTCAGCTTTGATGTTGCTATTCCAGGAAGCAGTGGGGCCCAGCCTAGGCCAGAAACCCGGAAGAGCTGCTTTCCAGGATCAAAATCAAACAGTATAAAATGGAATAATGATTAGCTTTTGTGTAAGAGGGAGGGGGAGGGATAAAATATAAAAAGGTTGCTAGAGTGCGTTTATTTCTGCTTTAAATATCTTATTCGGGGGGGAATTATGGCCAGTAGGTGGCGCTTACAATCATACAAGAGAATTATATCATGCAGAATATGGGTTTTGGTGGAGCTGTGCTCAGGGGCGGACTGACCATTTGAGAACTCGGGCACTGCCTGAGAGCCCGGGGTCAGTAGGGGGCCCCATGAACTGCCTCTGGTACCTTTTATAGGCTTTTTTGGGTGTGCTTTGAGTGTGAGCAAGGACACAGGAGCCCCATGATCCCTTATTGCCCGGGGTCCCCATGAGTTGTCAGTCTGCCCCTGGCTGTGCGGATACGTGTGACAATCATTCAGCTAACTATTTAAACATAGTCATCTAAGTAATGTGTAAGTGTAACATTTTCTGGTATGTATTATCTCTCGTAGGGATCACAGTACTCCGCCAGACAATGCCTTCATCTGTGTTTCTTTACAGAAGGACGGCGCCATCTTTGTTCAGGCATCAGTCAGGGTCATCATTTACTTGGACTGAGATGCTGGCTCAGAGACGACACAGTCATGTAAATCCTGGTGTCTGTACAGTTCTGAGCCGTGTTCACAAGATCAGCCCCTGATGCGGCTTCTCGCTTTGTACCTTACAGTAATGTTACAAAGCTGCAGACCGATCACTGGGAGACAGGAGATGGAAGAAATGCTTCCAGGCTGGTTATCCAAGTCCTATAAACTGGAACTTAAAAGGCAAAACATTTGTGTATAAATATAAAAAAAATTACATAATCATTTATAGAAAAAAGAGAGAAACAAATGTGTATGTATCTTGTTGTCAGCTGCATAGAGAGCTGGGGGAGGAGAAACAGCAGCACACAGGTCTTCCCAGGAAATGGCTGCTTGTGCTTCACAGTAAGCACACTGTGCACAGCCATGCAAAGCCATGTGCACGAGCTGACAGGGAGAACTGTTTTGTTTACAAACAGTTCTCCTCCCCATTGGAGATCCTCGTTAATCATCAGGCGCCGGCAAGCAATTACCGTCCGGGACCTGATGATTGACAGCCGCGGCCACGAATAGCGGCGCAGGTAGGGCGTGCACATCCCCTACCCGCAAATGCAAAATCATGTATACTAGAACGCACCAAAAATGCACTGGAACGCACATGTCCCTATTTAAATTGAAGAAAAAGAGAGAGGAAAATTAACTGGAAAGCATCAAAAACGCAGCGGAACGCACCAAAAACGTGCATGCAGAGGAGGAGAAACAGCATTACACTGGTCTTCCAAGGAAATGGCTGTGTGGGGGGGAGCATGTCAGCATAAGTCTGATCATTGGAGAGAGTCGGCTGAGTTCCCAGCACAGCTAGAGAACTGACCACGCTGTGATGTCATGCCTAATGTGGTCAGTTTTAAATAGGAAAGCAGAGGGACTGGCAGGAACACCAGGGATTTCACACAAAGGAAGCAATACAAAGAGAACAGGAGACTTTTTCATACAACCCGCTTCAACCCTGGCAAAACGACCACTCGAAATGCCTCAAACAACGCAGTCGCGCGCTGGAGCGCTTATGGCGCAAAACCAGATTCCCCTCACGCGTTCTCCCTCTATAAAGCCGCCTACACCACCTCCCTCCATGCCGCCAAGCAAGCCTATTTCATAACCCTTATTAACACCCTCTCCACCTGTCCTCGTCGGCTCTTCTCCACTTTCAAATCCCTGCTCTCCCCCCCCCACCTCCACTCAGCACCTCACTCACCGTCCACGAGATTGCCAATCACTTCCAAAACAAGATTGACGCAATCCGTAAGGACATTGTCAACCCGCAATCCACCTCTCCACCCAGCCTCCCGCCCTCCTTCAACTCCTCAACCGTCCCCTCCCCTGACCTCAAACCGCACTACCCCCCACTATACCTAATGCCCCGCACATCATCACCTCCCCAACACTCCGCTCCCTCAGCCCAACTACCCCCGAGGAGGTCTCTAAGGTCTTCACTGAAGCCCACCTCACCACCTGCCCCCTGGACCCTATCCCCTCACAGCTCCTCCAGTCACCCCCCCCCCCCCCTCCATCATTCCCCCATACTCAAAAACCCTCCCTTGACCCCACCAACCCTAACAACCTTAGACCCATCTCCTTGTTGCCCTTCACTTCCAAGCTCCTTGAGCACCTGGCCTACAATTGCCTAAGCGCCCACCTCACTGATAACAACCTCCTTGACCCCCTACAGTCTGGCTTCCGTCCCCTGCACTCCACCGAAACCGCCCTACTTAAAATCACCAACGACCTACTAATCGCCAAAGCCAATGGCCACTATTCTATCCTCCTGCTCCTCGACCTCTCTGCGGCCTTCGACACTGTTGACCACCCTCTCCTCCTTGCCAAACTGCACTCCCTCGGCATCAAGGACGCTGCTCTCTCCTGGTTCTCCTCCTACCTTTCCCAACACTCCTTCAGCATCACCTACAACACTGCTACCTCCCCCTCCCTCCCCCTCTGTCGGGGTCCCCCAAGGCTTTGTCCTCGGGCCCCTCCTCTTCTCCATCTATACCTCCTCCCTTGGCAAACTTATTCACTCCCACGGCTTCAATTACCACCTCTATGCCGATGACACCCAAATTTACCTCTCCACCCCCCCACCTCACCCCCTCATTCTCTGCCCGCATCGCCCACCTCGTAAACGACATATCAGACTGGATGTCGCTCCACTTCCTCAAACTTAACCTATCCAAAACCGAGCTCCCGGTCTTCCCCCCACCCCGTGCCCCCCCATCTTCTCCATCACTACTCACAACGCCACCATCACTCCCACCCCACACGCCAAAGTCCTGGGTGTCACCCTGGACTCCCACCTCTCCTTCCTACCCCACATCCACCTGCTATCTAGATCTTACAGGCTCCACCTCCCCAACATCTCCAAGATACGCACATTCCTCACCCCAGACACCACAAAACAACTCGTACACTCCCTCATCATCTCACGCCTGGACTACTGCAACTCCCTTCTCACTGGCCTACCCAAACGAACGCTATCCCCACTCCAATCGATCCTAAACTCAGCAGCTAGACTCATCTACCTCACCAACCGCTCCACATCCGCCACCCCCCTCTGCCAATCCCTTCACTGGCTCCCGATTGCCCAACGCATCAAATTCAAACTGCTGACTCTGACCTACAAAGCCATTCACAACGCTGCCCCAAACTACCTAACTGACCTGATACCCAAATACTACCCTACCCGTGCCCTCCGCTCCTCACAGGACCTCCTACTCTCTAGCTCCCTGGTCTCCTCCTCCCACGCCCGATTGCAGGACTTCTCCAGGACTTCCCCCATCCTCTGGAACTCCCTACCCTAATCCATCAGACTGTCACCCACCCTCCTCACCTTCAGACGCACCCTGAAAACCCTCCTCTTCAGGGATGCCTACCCCAACCTCACCTAACACCCGACCTCACCTAACAACTAACCTCCTCCACTCCTCCTACCACTCCATCCCCCACAGCCATCTCCTCCTGTGCCATCTTCCCCTCCCTCCTAGATTGTAAGCTCGAAAGAGCAGGGCCCTCGAACCCCTCGTGTATTGTATTGTTACTGTCTTGTCTCATGTTCTGTCCCCCTTGCTACTGTACAGCGCTGAGCATACCCTTTGGCGCTATATAAATACTGTATACTAATAATAATAATAATAATTATTATTATTATTATTATTATTATACAGTATTTATAAAGCGCCAATAGTTCGCTCAGCGCTGTACATTACAAAGGGAGAAAGAACATGTGACAGAACAATACCAATACAATGCAAAACATGAGGGGATCAAGGGCCCTGCTCTTTCGAGCTTACAATCTAGGAGGGAGGGGGTGGTGGCACAGGAGGAGATAGCTGTGGGGGATGGAGTGGTAGGAAGAGTGGAGGAGGGAGGCAAGTTAGCAGGGGGTGGGGTAGGCTTCCCTGAAGAGATGGGTTTTCAGGGTGCGCCTAAAGGAGAGGAGAGTAGGTGATAATCTGATGGGTTGGGGCAGGGAGTTCCAGAGGATGGGTGACACCCTGGAGAAGTCCTGGAGGCGGGCATGGGAGGAGGAGACCAGGGAACTAGAGAGAAGGAGGTCTTGTGAGGAGCGGAGTGTGCGTGCTGGGCGGTACTTGGATATTAGGTCAGTGATGTAGTTCGGGGCAGTATGGTGGACAGCTTTGTACGTCAGCGTTAGGATTTTGAATTTGATCCGTTGCGCAATCGGAAGCCAGTGGAGGGATTGGCAGAGGGGGGTGGCGGAGACAGAGCGGTTGGAAAGGTGAATGAGTCTGGCAGCCGTGTTCAGGATGGACTGAAGAGGGGATAGCCAGCGGCGAGGCAGGCCAGTGAGGGGGGAGTTGCAGTAGTCGAGTCGTGATATGATGAGGGAGTGGATGAGCTGTTTAGTGGTTTCTGGGGTTAGGAACGTGCGGATTTTGGCGATGTTGCGGAGGTGGAGTCTGCACGAGTTTGTTAAAGATTGGACTTGGGGCTGGAAGGATAGGTTGGAGTCCAGAATGACACCCAGTACTCTGGCCTGCAGGGCGGGTTTGATGGTAGCGTTGTTGGATGTGACGGAGAAATCAATGGGGGGTGGTGTCCGGGCTGGGGGGAAGACAAGAAACTCGGTTTTGGAGAGGTTCAATTTAAGGAAGTGGAGCGACATCCAGTCTGATATGTCGCTCAGTAGGTGTGTGATTCGGGCTGAGACCAAGGGGGTGAGGTGGGGGGTTGAGAGATAGATTTGTGTGTCGTCGGCATAGAGGTGGTAGTTGAAGCCGTGAGAGTGTATGAGTTGGCCAAGGGAGGAGGTATAGATGGAGAAGAGAAGGGGCCCGAGGACAGAGCCTTGAGGGACCCCAACAGAGAGGGGGAGTGAGGGGGAGGTGGTAGCATTATAGGTAACGCTGAAAGAGCGTTGTGACAGGTAGGATGAGAGCCAGGAGAGAGCAGAATCTCTGAGGCCGCGGGAGTGTAGTTTTTTGAGGAGGAGGGGGTGGTCGACTGTGTCGAAGGCCGCAGAGAGGTCAAGGAGTAGGAGCACTGAATAGTGTCCATTAGCTTTGGCGGTTAGCAGGTCGTTGGAGAGTTTGAGTAAGGCAGTTTCGGTGGAGTGTAGGGGACGGAAGCCGGACTGTAGGGGATCGAGGAGGTTGTTGTCGTTGAGGTGAGAGCATAGGCGGGTGTAGACTAGGCGCTCGAGGAGTTTAGATGTAAATGGGAGCAGGGAGATGGGTCTGAGGTTGTTCGGGTCATTGGGGTCCAGGGAGGGCTTTTTAAGTATGGGGGTGATGTGTGCATGTTTCAGAGGGGAGGGGAAAGTGCCTGAGGAGAGGGAGAGATTGAAGATGTGGGTGAGGGAGCGTAGGATGGAGGAGGAGGAAGGTCGTAGGAGTTGTGAGGGGATAGGGTCGAGGGGGCAGGTGGTGAGGCGGGCATCAGAGAGGGTCTTGGAGACTTCCTCGATGGTAGTAAGGTCAAAGGTGTGGAGTGTTGGGGGAGCTTCAGTATGAGGAATGTAGGGTGGGGTGGAAGAGGAGGTCAGAGCAGTGGTGGGGCTGTGGGAGAGGGGTGATGAGGGGGTAGCTGAGTGAGGGTGAAGGGGGTTGGAGAGAGTTTGAGCAGCGACGAAGTCCCTGCGGGTTATGTCGAGGGGGAGGGGGGATAAGGGGGTAGCTGTGTGAGAGCGGACAGGTTGAGAGGGCGTGTGAGTTGCGGCAATGTCCTTGCGAATTGTGTCAATTTTGCTTTTGAAGTGATTGGCAATCTCAAGGGCAGTGAGTGAGGTGCTGGGTGGAGGTGGGGGTGGAGAGAGTAGAGAGTTGAAGGCAGAGAAGAGTCGGCGAGGATTGGAGGAGAGGGCCTTGATGAGGGTCAAGAAGTAGGCCTGTTTGGCAGCATGGAGGGAGGAGGTGTAGGTGCGGAAGGCAGATTTGTAGCGGGTGAAGGCTTGTTTGGATTTGGTTTTGCGCCATAGTCGCTCTAGGGCACGACTTTGTCGTTTGAGGGTTTTGGTGTGATCAGTCTGCCAGGGCTGGAGCGGTCGGGGTCTGATGTTGCGTGTGGTTAAAGGCGCTAGTGAGTCAAGGGCTGTTGAGAGCGCATTGTTGTAGGCGGTCAAAGCCAAGTCGGGGCAGGACAGGGGGAGGATGCGGTCGTGGAGTTGATCAGCTGCAGAGTGGAGGGAGGCAGGGTTAAGGTTGCGGAGGTTACGGCTGGTAGTAGTGTGACATTTGGAGGGGTAGGCGTTGGAGGACGAGGAGATAGAGAAGGTGATCAGGTTGTGGTCAGAGAGAGGGAAGGGGGTGTTAGTGAGGTTGTGGGGAGCGCATCGGTTGGAGAAGACAAGATCAAGGATATTTCCGTCGGAGTGGGTGGTGGATTGTATGCACTGTGCAAGTGCAAAGGAGGAGGTTAGGTGGAGGAGACGGGCTGTGTCCGGGTTGTCGAGGTTGACAGGGATGTTGAAATCCCCAAGAATTATGGTGGGTAGCTCAGAGGAGAGGAAGAAGGGTAGCCAGGAGGAGAAGTCATCCAGGAAGCGGGGTATGGATCCAGGAGGCCGGTATATCACAGCAATCTTCAGGGGGGTTGGGGAGAATAGTCAGACGCAGTGGGCCTCGAAGGAGGAGAAGGATAGGGAGGGGGGGTTTGGGAGGACTCGGAAGGTGCTCTGCGGTGACAGGAGCAGACCAACCCCACCACCTTTACGACCGTTAGGTCTGGGTGAGTGGGTCCAGGTGAGACCTCCATAGGAGAGTGCAGCAGGGGAGGTAGAGTCAGTGGGCTGGATCCAGGTTTCCGTGATCGCCAGGAGGTTGAGGGAGCGGGAAACAAAGAGGTCGTGGATGGCGGTAAGCTTGTTGCACACCGAACGGGTGTTCAGGAGTGCACATGAAAACGGGGGGGAGATTTTAGGGAGCAGGGGGACAGATACTAAGTTGCGGGGGTTGCAGTAGGACGTGGAAGTGGGAGGGTGTTGAGCGGGTGAGGGAGGTGGAGGGCCAGGATTTGGGGAGATGTCCCCGGCGGCTAGGAGGAGGAGAAGGGTGAGAAAGGTGGCATGGAAGCGGGATGTGCAGGAGCGTGAGAAACTCCTAGTGGAGGTGTTGGGGTCAGTTGGAGAGTGGAGTAATAGGAGGAGGTGGTGGGTGCCATAGAGGGGTGAGGGAAGCAGTGAGGACACGATATACAAATGTTTGGGAGGGGCAGAGGGATATAGTGAATGGAATTTGGGAACGGAGGAGAGGAAAATGAGAAGGAGGAGTGGAAGAGGCATTTTGGGGAGGTGAAGAGAGCAGTAGTAGGGAGATGATAGCAGTGAGGGGGAGATGTACAGGTTGTGGGGTGGAGCAGAGGGGTAGAGAAATGAGATTTGGGAACAGAGGGTAGTAATATGATGAGAAGAGGGGCGTATTATATAAAGGTACACAGAGTGGGTCTCAGGCATGTAAGAGGTTTCCCAGGGTGTTTGCTTGCAGTCTTCCAGCATGCAGTAGAGCTTCTTGCTGTTGTTGTGTCTTCCTGCTGCTTGGGTTCTCCTGCTTTAGTTCAACTGCTGCGTTTAACTGCTTCTTCTATGCACTCGTTCGAAGCCGCACCCCATCAGAGACTGTGCCCCCCATCAGAGATCTCCCCCATGAGCTGATCTAAATTTATAGGGAGATGCTCAAATGAGCATTCAACTCCACCCCAATTAGAAGCTGATAAAGATCACATGAGGAGTGGGGGATGATTCTCTCAGGAAACAGACATCAGTCGTAAAACGGGTGTAGCTAAAGGTGAGAGCTGGTCCACATATACAAAAATATAAATACACCATTTGTTCTGAATATAGCAGGAGTCAATGCGTTTTGGAGTTAAGAGTGGAGGTAGGAGAAAGGAGCATTTACCTGTGAAATAATAATAATAAAAAGTACAGGGCACGGCAGGCACAGATCAGGAATAGGAAATGCTGGGTTGGCATATTTTTTAAGGATGTGATATTAATGATAAATTGGTATAACTTTTTGGAACCACAAGGACACTTTTGTTGTATATTGTGATTAAACCACCTAGCATTTTTTCCCCATCACTTCAGTTCTGCTTTAAAATGTAAATATAATTCTTTTTACAGTAACACCAAAATAATTCCCACAAATAGAACAATATACAATTCACATCAGTGTCATAAGTAACGAGAAAATTATATTTTGCAATCAGCAGAGATGATACAGTTCTCCTTTCTGATTACAGTAATCTGTTTAGGAGACACTTTTTTTTTAATTACATTCAACCACTTGCCTTTCTGAGGATCCCCCCCCCTCCCCCTTCCTTCCTGACCAGGCCATTTGTTTCGTTACTTTAACTGACAATTGCGCTGTCATGCCAACGCTGCACCCAAATGAAATTTACGTCCTTTTTTTCCCACGAATAGAGCTTTTTTTCTGTGGTATTTGATCGCCTGTGCAGTTTTTATTTTTTGCACTATAAAAAAAAAAAGACCAACAATTTTGAGGAAAAAAAACAATATTTTTTACTTTTTGCTATAAAACATGTCCAGTAAAAAAATTTAAAAAATCCAATTTCTTCATAAATTTAGGCCAAAATATATTCTGCTGCATGCCTTTGCTAAAAAAAAAAAAATCCCAATACCTGTAAATTCATTGGTTTACATGAAAGTTACAGCGTTTACAAATGGCGGTATAGATACTGGAATCTTTTTTTTTTTACTTTTTTTACCAGTAATGGCGACTTATAGCAGGACTGCAGTGGGCACTGGGGGGAACGGACTTGGTGTCACTGACATCCCCTGTGACACCAGTACAGTGATCAGTGCTAAAAAAAAAAAAGCACTGACACTGTACTAATGGCACTGGGCAGGAAAGGGTTAATATGAGGGGTGATCAAATGCTTACCTGTGTGCTGGGAGTGTGGGGGGCTGTGTCTGTGTGCTTTACTGTAATCACACTGCTTTGTATGGCTTTGCTGTGCACAGCCATCCAGTGCAGTGTGATTGAACTGACAGGGAGGAGAACTGTTTTGTTTACAAACAGTTCTCCCCGTCCGAGATCCTTGTTAATCACTGGGCGCCAGCGAGTAATTGCCAGCTGACAGCCGCAGCTGAGAATGGAGGCGCGGGTAGGGAGTGCACACCCCCTACCCGGAAATGCAAAATCACGCATATATATCGTATTTTACGCTCCATAAGACGCACCTAGGTGTTAGAGGAGAAAAACAAGAAAAAAAATATTCTGAACCAATGGACTGCAGACACAGTACAGGAGATAACCAGAGACTGCAGACACGGTACAGGAGATGACCAGAGACTGCGGACACGGTACAGGAGATGACCAGAGACTGCGGACACGGTACAGGTGATGACCAGAGACTGCGGACACGGTACAGGTGATGACCAGAGACTGCGGACACGGTACAGGAGATGACCAGAGACTGCGGACACGGTACAGGAGATGACCAGAGACTGCGGACACGGTACAGGGGATGACCAGAGACTGCGGACACGGTACAGGTGATGACCAGAGACTGCGGACACAGTACAGGAGATGACCAGAGACTGCGGACACAGTACAGGAGATGACCAGAGACTGCAGACACAGTACAGGGGATGACCAGAGACTGCGGACATAGTACAGGGGATGACCAGAGACTGCAGACAGTACAGGAGATTACCAGAGACTGCGGACCTTTGGGGAGGGAGGGGGAGCGGGTACCTGAATTTGCCAGGTACCCGCTCCCACTTCCCCGGAGTTGTCCTTCCTTCTTCCCGTGGCGGCTTATATGACAGCTGGGTGCCCACTGCGCATGCGCGAGAAGCGCTGCGCTTTGTGAATGGGCCGGAGCCTTCTGGAACCTGTCATGTGTCCCAGAAGACACCGGACCATTCACAAAGCGTGGCGCTTCTCACGCATGCGCAGTGGGCACCCGGCTGTCACAGAAGCCGCCACAGAAAGACTGCAGCACTGGAGCGAAGAACAGGTAAGGTCCTGCAGGAGAGAAGAGCTAAGCGGCCGGCCCGATATTCTGACATGGTGGCAGCAGAAATACCGGACCGGCCGCTTGACATTTTCTCCCCTTTTTTAGGGGGAAAAAAGTGCGTCTTATGGAGCGAAAAATACAGTACATGATTTTGCACACCCGTGCCGCCCTGTAGCAGTATTTCTGCTATAGGGCGGTCGGGAAGCGGTTAAGGGCCAGTTCACATTACTTGCTTTTCAGTTGCTTTTTTTTCTGCACTCCCTTTAACCTCTCTAGCGGTATGATTATTTCAGATTTTTGGTGCTGAAAGCGGTACATTTTTTTGCATAGAAATATGTAGTTTTTTTATTGTAGGCTGTAATTTTTAGGAATAACTCACTGAAATCTGTCCGAACAAGAGTCTAGTAAACATCCCGGGTATGATAAAATTTGAAACACGAAATCATAAATTATAATTTAAGAAATAATCATAAAAAATAATAATATAATAATAATAAATTTAATTCAATAATATAATCAAACCAAAAACACTGAAATGTGAAATATAGCGCAAAGTCGCAGAATCGTTTTCAGTGTCTGATGATGAATTTCCCCCACCAATCATTATCACTCAATTCTGCAAGTGGTTCTGATTTACTATCGCTGTTCTCTAGCCGGTCTAAAACCGCTTTTGACGTAAAGGGACGCTTTTTGGACGCCATGGACGTTTCTCAGTTTCCAGGCAGAAAGAACATTCAAAATGCAGACAGGGGACAGAACAAAGCACTAGGGACAATATGTATGTGAAATGGGTTGAAACAGCAATGTTTTACTATGTAAAATGTGTTTTTAAAATTTCAAATTTCCCGCCGGCGGCGCCCGTACGTCCCGACATCACAGGGACCGGAACACAGAAGCCAGATGCCGGCATCGGCCGGAGGAGATGGCCGGGGACACTGCAGGGGACACATCGCGGGAGCGAAGGACAAGGTAAGCGCTCCAGGGACTCCCTATGCAACGCCGCATGGTAAGCCCGAGTGTAGCTCGGGGTTACCGCTTTTGGTACTGAAATTTTCCCCCGAGCTACACTCGGGAATACCGCCAGGGAGGTTAAGAGACTGCTTCTAATCTCAGCTTTGTACCTGTATGAAGACACCTGGTAGCCAGAAATCCTGCTGAATGATAGGGGATCAAATACTTAGTTCCCTCATGAACATGTAAATCAGTCATCATTTATTAGACATTCTGCAGAATTTTTTGTTGCTATTTTGTCTCTCAGTGTTACAATACACCGAACATTTGATTTTTAGACCGATCATTTCTTTGTGAGTGAGCAAACATTCAAAATCAGCAGGGGATCAAATACTTATTTCCTTCATTGTACATATCCAGGTTCTTACTGATGCATTTCGCTCTATGATTATGCACTACTAGGGGCCACAATGTGTCAAAGGGAGGACCTGGGGGGGGGGGGTCCAAGTTAAGTGCTAGAGCGATAAATTTGATTTTATTTGCATGGAAGGAATGTGAGATTTTATGGGTGTGTGAACTCATCCACGTATGCAGAGTGAAAATAAAAGAACCGATACGCCACTTTTTGCTGACTTTGTCTTCCCAGCAGAACCTTTCATTCTAAAAATGTCTGCAAACCACAGGAAAGTAGAATTGGTATCATTGCAAAACAAAAGTGAGAAAGCACTTGAAAAAAAATGTTTGCAATATATGTGGTAAACCTAGGGTGTTTTATGTTTACCATTTAAAGGTCATGGCGTATGGTAAACACCTTTAGCAATTAAAGTGGTTGTAATCCTCAGACATGAAATATGAACAATGCCTATCCTTCTAGAGCGTGTCCTTGTCTCAGTTAAAAGCACTAAGTTTCATTTCTGTTTGCTGTTTCCTTCCTCCGCTATCAGCATTAATCAGTTCTGACACGTTTTTCTGACACCAAGAGAAAAATGGTGACAGGGGAGGTAGCTCCAGCACACAACCTGTGATTGACAGCCTCAGCTCTGTTCCTGTGTGCCGTGTGAAAGGGGGATGTGCCCCCTCCTTCCAATCAGCACTCAGCTCTCCACACAGAGATCTTCAGAGTGTAATTTCAGCTCTCCGCCCTGTTTTCTCACAGCTCAGCCAAGCTTTATAAATTCTGGACTTTGAACGGATGTAGAGAAGAGAAGACTGCAGATAAACAGGTACAGCTTATGCAGGAGGATGTGTTTCATCTCTGTTTATCACCTGAGAACAGGCACCTCACTGGGTATATGGAAGGGTTTACAACAGGGGCGGACTGACCATTTGGAAACTCAGACACTGCCCAAGGGCCCGGGGTCAGTAGGGCGCCCCATGAGATGTCCCTGGTACCTTTTTCATAGGCTTTTTTGAGTTTGGGCAAGGACACAGGGGCCCCACAATCCCCTATTGAGGGCCCGGGGTCAGTAGGGGGCCCCATGAGATGTCCCTGGTACCTTTTTCATAGGCTTTTTTGAGTTGGGGCAAGGACACAGGGGCCCCATGATTCCCTATTGCCCGGGGGCCCCATGAGTTGTCACTCCGCCCCTGGTTTACAACCATGTTAAAGTATTTCAAAAACAACCTAGGGAAGAGTGAATTTGACCTCTTTCACAGAAATGTCTAATATTTGGTGGTCACCGTTTTGGCAAAAATAATTGTGGAGTTATTGGAAAAGCCAAAATTACAGAACTTAACTCACTAAATCAAGATTTTCCTATTTTGTCCCTCCCCCTCCCTCCTATACAAAGGCATTAAAAAAAATGAACTTGTACCTTTATGTTGTGTCTTCTGGGATTGCTATATTACAGCCATCCCAACAGGCACTCAGTCTAGGTTCACACCTATGCAGGATGCGTTTGTGGCGTTTCTGCATTGCGTTTTGTGTTGCATTGTGTTTTGTTTCTTTTCATTTTAAAAAATGTTTCTTGTTCCTAGGCAGATTTTAAATGCAAAACGCATAAAAAAAAAAATGGCAAAAACACGTAAAAACGCAATACATGCTTTTCTGCAGCATTTCCATTGATATCTATAGAAGCAAAAACACAATGTTTTGCGTTAAAAAAGTCCCTGGCCCTTTCCAAAAAATGTGAAAACACGGAGATGTGAACGTGTCCCATAGCAGGGCGGACTGACCATTCAGGCCCTCAAGCACTGCCCGAGGGTCCAGGGTCAGTAGGGGGCCCCATGAGATGCTCCTGGTACCTTTCATAGGTTTTTTTGGGTGTGGTTTGAGTGTGGGCAAGGACACAGGGGCCCCATGATCCTCTATTGCCCAGGGGCCCCATGAGTTGTCAGTCCGCCCCTATCCCATAGGAAGTCATGATTGATAAACAAATAAAAAAAAAAAACTGAAAATTTTGAAAAAAAAAGTTTTTCTTAGTTTCTGTTATAAAATTTTCTCCTTCATTGATGTGCGCTGATGAGGCTGCACTGATGGGTACTGATACACATCATTGATGGGCACTGAAAGGCAGCACGAATATGTGGCACTGATGGACACTGAGCCTGGGTTCATATATATGCGGTGCGGTATATCGCATGTGATTCACACAGGAACCAAACTGCATTCCTTTGCAAATCACATGCGATTTGTGTGCGGTGCGATTGGAGTCATACATTTTGTATGGCTCTCATCGCACCGCACCAAAAAGGTGCAGGACCCTTTTTTTGGTCCGCACTAGAATCGGATCACATGGGTATTCACACCTATACGATCCGATTCTGAACATCGCACCGCGTTTTTGTGGACCGCTTTTGGAATGTTGTTAACTTAACATACACACCTGCAGCAGTTTCCATGAATGGGGTGCGATTCTGATGTGGTGTGGAATTCGCTCAGAAAACGCTGCAAATTCCGTACCGCATCAGTGTGAACCAGGGCTGCTATGTGGCACTGATAGGTGGCATTGATAGTTGGCACTGATGGGCATTGACAGGCTTCACTGATGGGCACCGATATGTGGCATTGATAGTTGGCACTGACTGGTACTGATAGACGACAATGATGGGCACTGATAGACAGCACTGATGAGTACTGACAGGCACTATTGATGGGCACTGAAAGGCAGCACTGATATGTGGCATTGATGGGGACTGATAGGCAGCACTGACTGGCACTGATGGGTGGTACTGATGGGCATTGACAGGCATCACTGATGGGAACTGATATGTGGCAGTGATAGGTGGCATTGATAGTTGGCACTGATGGGCATTGACAGGCATCACTGATGGTCACCGATATGTGGCAGTGATAGTTGGCACTGACTGGTACTGATAGGCGACAATGATGGGCACTAATAGACAGCACTGATAGATGGCACTGATAGGCACTATTGATGGGCACTGAAAGGCAGCACTGATATGTGGCATTGATGGGGACTGATAGGCAGCACTGACTTGCACTGATGGGTGGTACTGATGGGCATTGACAGGCATCACTGATGGGAACTGATATGTGGCAGTGATAGGCGGCACTGAGAGGTGGCACTGACTGGTATTGAGAGGCAGCAATGATGGGCACTGATAGGTGGCACTGATAGATTACACAGATGAGGAAGTACTGACAGGCATCACTAATGAGCACTGAAAGGCAGCTCTGATAGGCACTGGTATGTGGCATTGATGGGCACTGATAGGTGGCAATGATGGGCCTGCACTGATAAGCAGGGCATTGACGATCAGTGTAGATGTCCCCTCTGCGAAATGCCGCCTACTGGCTCTCCACTCCTCATGCGCTGTCAGTGTGAGGAGAGGACTGCTGATAACTGGCATTTACTATTTACATCTGATCAACTCTGATTGGACACAGCTGATCACATGGTAGAGCTGACGTCAACAGTTCTTTACCGCGATCTGTGATCTGCTGTGTCTGAGAGTCACAGCGCTTCACCTATCACCGTGTCACACCCCCGTGCCCACGTTGGCTTAGAAACATTCCTAAAAGTCAATTTTGTCGATTGTGCCATAACTGCACCCAGCAATCTGACTACATTTCACAAGGTACAATACTTAAAAATAAATTTATCGAGAAGGGCTACCCTTTGGATATTGTAGAAGAAGCCCACACACTCTATACCAATGGTCCTATAACATCAGAACATCCTACAGACGATATGCCATCACAGATTAGATTTGTCACTCAGTTTCATAGTCATCCTAAGCAAATGGAATATACTATACGCAAACACTGGCCAATCTTGCACCAAGAGCCTTACTTCAAATCACTTTTACCACAACAACCCAAGTTTTCATACAGGAAAGCTCCCAACTTAAAAGGGAAAATAGCACCCAGCAAACTTAAAACTAAGAGAGAACACAGTTCCTCTCACCCTTTCCCCTATTGTTGGTATGTATCAGTGCAAAAATCCCTTATGTAAGACATGCCAGTTTATTCATCATGGACTAAAGGAGTTCACTGTTAAAGGGATATCATATCAGATTCAGGAATTTTTCACATGCTCTTCTGAATACGTGGTCTATTGTCTAATTTGTCCTTGTGGTCTGAACTATGTGGGTAGAACCACACGTACCCTTCATAAACGTTTTGGTGAGCACCATCACCTTATAGAGGATGGAAAAGATCAGCATAGCGTACCCAGACATTTCCTTGAATGCCACGATAAATCCACTGACGGTCTTAGTGTGAGGATCATTGAAGGAATGCCACGGGACCTCCCTCTGGCAGAGGGAAACTTTTGGGATCTACACCTTGGATGTGTTATCCCCCGGTGGCCTAAATGAAGAGCTTGAAATAAGCTCCATTTTATAGACATTCTCTCCCTTCCAAATGGTGGTTATAAATACCAACACTATATCCTTATACAGCTGTTTGTACTTTTTCCAACTAATTTAGGCGTATCCCTTCCTTGTCCCAGTCTCACTTAGCTACGATCCCTTTTAGTACATCACTAAGGGATAATAAGGAGATGCATAAAATTCACATACAATTATAGCAAGCCCATTTATTAAAATGCGTTTTTATTAAAATGCGTTTTTCAAACTTTTTATTTTGCTTTTATATTCATTTCTATTCATTTTTATTTATGGTACAGTAATCTACGTTTTTCATTAACTCATTGATTTATTCATTAATATTAATATTTATTTTCACCTCCATTGTTCCATTCTATTTATTTTTAGATTTAATTGTCATTTTCTATTTCCCTTCTATTGAATACGCCATTTTTTAGATATATGTTATTCTATGTATACATATACACTCGTATACTTTTTAACCCAAAAGCATTAGAGCTATTCTCTCGTGTGTTTTTATTTCTATTTTTATTTCTGTTTTTTTTTAAATCTTTTTTATACTTGTATTAATTCTTGCACGATGCAGGAAAACATGTAGGTCCTTAGGACCCAGGAATTACTTGCCTCCCTCCCATTTCCTCCACACTATAAAAATGTCAGGGTTCTACTGGGGCTCAGGTCTGAAGAAGGAGCCTATTGAGCATGCTCCGAAATGCATTACCGCCCCTTTCACCTACTACATCTGACTCTGCTCTCCAAGCTTCATTTCTGATGCACAGACACATCCTGGACTCTACTTCCTGATCATATAGGAATAGTTTGCTGCTAGACGGCTGGATGTCCCACCTGGATCTAATTACCAGACAATGAGTCTTTTTAACCGTTTATCTTGTAAGTGCAAATTTTCCATTGTTTACTAATAAATTGTCAATACTGCACTTACAGGCGCCTTCCTCTCTTTTTCTTTTTACTGTGAAGAAACCTTTCCGTGTTTGGAGATTAAATCTCTTTTCCTCCAGACGTAAAGAGTGCCCCCTTGTCCTCTGTGATGACCTCAGGGTGAATAACTCTACACCGAGTTCACTATATGAACCACTGATGTATTTATACCTGGAGATCATATCCCCCCTTATGTATTATACCTGGAGATCATATCCCCCCTTATGTATTATACATGGAGATCATATCCCCCCCTTATGTATTATACCTGGAGATCATATCCCCCCCTTATGTATTATACATGGAGATCATGTCCCCCCTTATGTATTATACATGGAGATCATGTCCTTCCTTATGTATTATACATGGAGATCATGTCCCCCCTTATGTATTATACAAGGAGATCACGTCCCCCCTTATGTATTATACATGGAGATCACATCCCCCCTTATGTATTATACAAGGAGATCACATCCCCCCTTATGTATTATACATGGAGATCACATCCCCCCTTATGTATTATACATGGAGATCACATCCCCCTTATGTATTATACATGGAGATCATATCCCCCCTTATGTATTATACATGGAGATCATATCCCCCCTTATGTATTATACATGGAGATCACATCCCCCTTATGTATTATACATGGAGATCACATCCCCCCTTATGTATTATACATGGAGATCATATCCCCCCTTATGTATTATACATGGAGATCATATCCCCCCTTATGTATTATACATGGAGATCATATCCCCCTTATGTATTATACATGGAGATCATATCCCCCCTTATGTATTATACATGGAGATCATATCCCCCCTTATGTATTATACATGGAGATCATATCCCCCCTTATGTATTATACATGGAGATCATATCCCCCCTTATGTATTATACATGGAGATCATATCCCCCCTTATGTATTATACATGGAGATCATATCCCCCCCTTATGTATTATACATGGAGATCATGTCCCCCCTTATGTATTATACATGGAGATCATGTCCTTCCTTATGTATTATACATGGAGATCATGTCCCCCCTTATGTATTATACAAGGAGATCACGTCCCCCCTTATGTATTATACATGGAGATCACATCCCCCCTTATGTATTATACAAGGAGATCACATCCCCCCTTATGTATTATACATGGAGATCACATCCCCCCTTATGTATTATACATGGAGATCACATCCCCCTTATGTATTATACATGGAGATCATATCCCCCTTATGTATTATACATGGAAATCATATCCCCCTTATGTATTATACATGGAGATCATATCCCCCCTTATGTATTATACATGGAGATCATATCCCCCTTATGTATTATACATGGAAATCATATCCCCCTTATGTATTATACATGGAGATCATATCCCCCCCTTATGTATTATACATGGAGATCACATCCCCCCTTATGTATTATACATGAGATCATATCCCCCCTTATGTATTATACATGGAGATCATATCCCCCCTTAATCTCCTCTTCTCAAGAGAGAATACATTCAGTTCCTCTAATCTTTCCTCATAGCTGATCTCCTCCATGCCTCTTATCAGTTTGGTTGCCCTTCTCTGCACTTTCTCCACTTCCCCAAAGCACAGTTAGGTTTTGCATACAGTTGGTTTCTAGTGAAGTTCCATTTCCTTATTTTATTATATATTTTTTACTTTTATTTTACACATATAATAATAAAAACACTAACAAATAAGGAACAATAAAATAGAAATGCACTGATGTGTACTGTGCCTATAGTTCTTTACTATTTTGTCTGTGGTACTTCTGCTTTTCATGAATAAACGCCAATTGTTCAGAAACAAAACAAAGCTTTGTATGTTCTAAAGTCATGTGGTACACCGTAGGTGCTTTTTTTTCTGTTTGTTCATTCTAAAACTTGCATCAACAAAGCCATGTGATCACCACGTCTTTTTGGCATCTTTTTTTTTTTCTGTGTACAAAAATATCAAGTAACAACAAAACACAGACAAAAAAAAATAAGGAAAAAAACAACCAAAAAGAAAAAAAATTGAAATACCTAGCCCCTGGGCTTCCAATGCTGCTACCTACTACCAAGCCATAAACAGAACACACCCTCTGTTTGCATCACGGCGTTTATGCAGGCCATGCATGGTCCAAATTCCGAATGATTTTTCGTCCCAGAATCGAAAAAGTCGTTCATTCGGTAATCTGATGGTTAGGGGCGGACTGACCATTTGGAAACTCGGGAACACTGCCTGAGGGCCCGGGGTCAGTAGGGGGCCCCATGAGATGCCCCTGGTACCTTTTTCTTAGAATTTTTTGAGTTTGGGCAAGGACACAGGGGCCCCATGATCCCCTATTGCCTGGGGGCCCCATGAGTTGTCAGTCCGCCCCTGCTGATGGTGCCATCAATGATTACGAAAATCGGCCAACCAAGTCATCATAAAGTTCACCCCATATAACAGGCGAAACTTCTGTTCCTTCCAGGTCACGGCTTATGCGCATATGCTTTTTCGGAAAAACGATTGTACAATTTGACCATCATTGAGTCGAAAATCGGTTGTTTTTCAAAAATTTTCCAATATGCCCGATCACCGAAAAGGGGGGGGGGGGGGGGGAAACACAAAAATTGGCCGGTGCCATTGACCCACTAACAAAGCGAAAATCGGGTGCGACTTGTCATGAGATTTGACAGTTCCAATTTTCATGAGAAGTCGCACCCTATTGTCTGCAATGAAACTGTTCAAATCTGTGCGACGCAATCTGTGCGAGTTGCACCGATTTTGAAAAGAGTTCCTGCACTATTTTCGGCAATTTCAGGTGCGATTTGCATAGCCGCCTGCACATGAAGTCGCACAGATGTCAGGAAAGTCGCACCTGAAATCACACTGACTATTTGCGTGGAAACTGAGCTACTTCAAGTAAAGTAGTGCAATTTCAAAGTCAAATTCAGTGTGAAAGAGGGCTTAGGGGTTGATTTACTAAGATTAGAAAGTGCAAAATCTGATGCGGCAGTGCTGCACCAGATATTGCACGCAACAGTTTTAGTAAATCAGCCCCTTACTGTCATTTTCGAGGCTCAGGCACAGCTGAAGCAGCTCTCCCCAGGAAGAGTATAAAAATAGGAACCCCGGAACATAATAATAATAAAAATAATAATAACAACAATAATAACAGCCATAATAATAATAATAACAATTACAATAATAACAACAATAATAATAATAACAGCAACAATAATAACGATGATAATAATAGTAATAACGATAACAATAATAATAACAAGAAACAACAATAATAATAATAATAACAACCATAATAATAATAATAACAACAATTACAATAATAACAACAAGAACAATAATAACAATAATAACAACAAGAACAATAATAATAATAACAAGAACAACAATAACAACCATAATAATAATAATAACAACAACAAGAACGATAATAATAACAACAATAATAATAACAACAACCATGATAATAATAATAATAACAATTACAATAATAATAACAAGAACAACAATAATAATAATAACAATAATAACAACAACAACAACAACAATAATAATAATAATAATAAAACGCACTGTTTTTGTACAAATTCCACACCGCATCATAGTCGCACCCCGTTCATATGAACCGCTGCAGGTGTGTATGTTAAATTAATGACACCCCGAAATTGGTTCACAAGATGCAATGTGATGTACAGAATTGGATCGCATGGATGTGAATACCCATGCAATCCAATTTTAGTGTGGACAAAATAAAAAAGGGTCCTGCGCTATTTCTGTGCAGATGCGGTGCAATCTGAGCCGTACAAAATGTAGGGCTCAAATTTCACCACACAGAAATCGCACGTGATTTGCACAGGAATGTGGTATGGTTCTTGTGCGAATCACATGCGATGTGCTGCACCGCAAAAGCATGTACTTAGGCTTAAGGCGCGGTTCATTCTTTTATGCATTTTGCAGGAACACAGTACATGCCATTTATCATGATTTCCTATGGATCACGTTCACATCTATGCAGTTTTTGCAGGTGCGTTTTTTGCGAAGGGTCAGGGACTTCTTCTCCCGTAGCAGTTTGCATTTTTAGTCCAATAGACTTCAATGGAACCGCATATAAAAACGCAAGTGCTGTGTTTTGCATGCTATTTTGATGCGTTTTTGGCATGTTTTGATGCATTTTTGATGCTTTTCGCGTTTTTAATCTGCCCAGTAACAAGTTGGCCAAAAAAAAAATAAAACCGCAAAATGCATCAAAAACGCATGTTCAAAAATGCAAAACGCACCGTAAAAAGCATTGCAGAAATGGTTCAAACGCAAACTGCACAGGTGTGAACCTAGCCTAAAGGTATCTTCTCAAAGTGTTCCTGTGTTTTTCTTTGTAAGTGTTCATGTACACGGAGCATTTGGAAAACTCTTCTGAACGATGGAAACTGCTGGAAAACGTAGGTTAAAAAACGTCTGTTTAGCTGCGTTTGCATACCACGTTTAGAAGCGTTTGCATTTAGAAGCATTTTTAAAACATAACCTCAGGAGACCTTCCACAATGCCCAGAATGCACTGAAAAACAGTAAAAAATTAACTATTTCAGACATTTTGAGAGGAATAGAAAGAGCAGAAGCAGAGAGAGCAGTATGTGTTGAGGTGACCGGTCTTTTCTGGTTGTATTCACTATGGATCCCATCATGAGCATAATGCGGCACGTTCTACCATTGTTTCCTTCACGCAAAACCTAGAGCTGGTGCGCTGGTGTATCGGGTCCATTTGAATACATGGAAAGCACTTTACATGCATTTCTGATGATGAAAAAAGGCTCTGGACCAGGGGCGGACTGACAACTCATGGGGCCCCTGGCAATAGGGGATCATGGGGCCCCTGTGTCCTTGCCCAAACTCAAAAAAGCCTATGAAAAGGTACCAGGGGCATCTCATGGGGCCCCCTACTGACCCTGGGCAGTGTCCAAGTTTCAAAATGGTCAGTCTGCCCCTGCTCTGGACAGCATCTGGATATGAAACAGTTAAAAAATGCTTATAAACGCAGTTAACCGAGTTTACAAGCGTTTGGCGTTTGACACGCTGAAAAAATCTACTCCTGAATGCAAGTTTGGTGCATTCAAAAAAACGACTGTAAACTCAACTGCCTGTAAACGACTGTAAACAACATAGTGTACATGGATACATAGAAAACATTAGGGAGAGTTCAGGGGCTGCTGAAAAAAACGCAGAAAAGCTCCTAAACGTGAGTTTATCAGCTGCAGTGTACATGGAGCCCTTACAAGTCAGATCCCAAGTCGCTGCAGTGTGAACTGAGCCTGAATCAACTCCATATTGTTAATTATCATAGTAAATGGTGAATTTTGGAGAACACTATGAAATGTACATCATGTATGCAATGCACGTGTTTCAATATTATGTGCAGAAGATTTAATACCGCATCGCACTGATTTTCTTTAACCCCCCTGGCGGTATTCCCGAGTGTAGCTCGGGGTAAAGTTTCAGCACCACAAGCGGTAACCCCGAGCTACACTCAGAAATACACTGCAGCGCTGCTCCGGGATCTCTTCTTCTCTTACCTTGTCCTGCGCTCCCGCGATGTCCCCCCTGCAGTGTCCCCGGCCATGTCCTCCGGCCGATGCCGGCATCTGTCTTCCGGGTTCCGTTCCCTGCGACGTATGGGGGACGTAACCGGCGGGAAATTTGAAAATTGTAAAAGTGACATTCACTAAATACACTAAAATCACATAGTATAACATTCCTGTATCAAACCATTTCACATACATTTTATCCCGAGTGCTTTGTCCGGCGCCCTGCCTGCATTTTTACTGTTCTTTCTGCCTGGAAACTGAGAAACGTCCATGGCGTCCAAAAAGCGTCCCTTTAGGTCAAAAGCGGTTTTAGATCGGCTAGAGAACAGCGATAGTAAATCAGAACCACTTGCAGAATTGAGTGATAATGATTCGTGGGGGAAATTCATCATCAGACACTGAAAACGATTCTGCGACTTTGCTCAGTGATGTGTGAACTTGGCGCTCTACTTCAGATTTCAGTGTTTTTGGTTTGATTATATTATTGAATTAAATTTATTATTATATTATTATTTTTTATGATTATTTATTAAATTATAATTTATGATTTCGTGTTTCAAATTTTATCCTACCCGGGATGTTTACTAGACTCTTGTTTGGACAGATTTCAGTGAGTTATTCCTAAAAATTACAGCCGACAATAAAAAATGACATATTTCCATGCAAAAAAATGTACCGCTTTGAGCACAGAAATATGGATATAATCAGACCGCTACGGAGGTTAATCCACAAATTAAAGTTCATGCTGTGCTCACCCTCCAAAAAAAACCCTACAATTTCCCTTTTTATTGTTTTTGATTTGTTCTAGTAAACATATTATTTCTGTAACTATTTACCAATAAGATTCCCCATCCACCAGTGACTTTGAGGACTTTCTGACACTAAACCAAAAACACCATTTATCTCTGTGTCATGCTTTGTTTACAATGACATGACTCTGACCTTGGGAGTTTTTGTAGCTTCAATCCTTTCACATCTGGTGATGGGCGTGTGCTCTATAATAACACGCATTATATTTAGGGTCTTGACTAGTGTAGAAGAGATGTGCTAGATAAGACCATAGCTAATAACCGATCCCCAACCCGACTCTCTCTATATCCCCCCTCCCCCCCAACTCTCAATATACCAATAAAGGAGACCAAACACCGTTGGAGTAAAAACTGCCTTCACTGCCTTTTATTAACAATTCAACTTCAATCACAAAAACATTCCTTAGCCACCTGCCTACCGGCACTTATACCCCCTTCCTGCCGAGGGCAATTTCCAGCTTTCAGCGCTGTCACACTTTGAATGACAATTGCGCGGTCATGCAACACTGCAACCATATGAATTTTTTATCATTTTTTTGAGACAGAGTTTTCTGTTGGTGGTATTTAATCACCTCGGGGTGTTTTATTTTTTGCTAAACAAACCAAAAACAACTGAAAATTGTGAAAAAAAATTTTTTTTTCTTAGTTTCTGATATAAAATGTTGTAAATAAGTGATTTTTCTACTTCACTGATGTGCGCTAATGAGACTGCAGTGATGGGCACTGATAGGTGGCACTGATAAGGAGGCGCTGGTAGGTGCCACTGGTGGGCATTGACAGGTATCACTGATGGGCACTGAAAGGCAGCACTCATATATGGCACTGATAGGCGGCACTGACTGGCACTGATTGGCACTGTTAGGTGGCACTGACTGGCATTGATAGGTGGCACTGATAGGTGGCACTGACTGGAATTGATAGGCAGCACTGGCGGGCACTGATAGGTGGCACTGATTGGCAGCACTGATAGGTGGCACTGATTGGCACTGTTAGGTGGCACTGATAGGCAGCACTGACGGGCACTGATAGGTGGCACTGATTGGCAGTGCTGATAGGTGGCACTGATAAGGAGACGCTGGTAGGTGCCACTGATGGGCATTGACAGGTATCACTGATGGGCACTGAAAGGCAGCACTCATATGGCACTGATAGGTGGCACTTACTGGCACTGATTGGCACTGTTAGGTGGCACTGACTGGCAGCACTGACAGGCACTGATAGGCGGCACTGATTGGCAGCACTGATGGGCACTGATAGGTGGCACTGACTGGCATTGATAGGTGGCACTGAAAGGAGCTCAGATGGGCACTGTTATGTGGCATTGATGTGCACTGGTAGGCACTGATATGTGGTATTGATGTGGCACTGATGGACACTGACAGGTGGCACTGCTGGGGCTACACAGATCTAGTGTGCTGATGATCAGTGTACATGTCCCCTCCGCGGAATGCCGATTATCGGCTCTCCTCTCCTCTGTCAGCGTGACAACTCGTGAGGAGAGGAATGCCGATAACCGGCATTTCCCTATTTACATGTGATCAGCTGTGATCGGACACAGCTGATCATATGACCAAGCCGACGTCTCGGTTATTTCCGTTGATCGGTGATCCGCTGTGTCCTAGGGACACAGCGCACCACCGATCGCCATGGTGCGCGCTCCCTGAGCTGCACATGCGCGGTTAGAGTGGGACGACGTCATATGACGTCCTATCAGATCGAGAGATCCGCCTTGCACCCGTCATTACCTTATATGGGGGGCAGGAGGCGGTTAAAACTGATGTGAATGTACAATATATATGTAAAGCGCTGTGTAAAGTGACAGCACTATATGAGTAACTGAAATAAATAAATAAACCAGAAACATACAGGAGAAGTTGTTGGTCTATGAAGGCACCAAACAACCCCGATATCCCCCTGCGGAACCTTAACCACAATATTAATACTAGGCCTCCATCCGCAACACACCGACTCAGAGACAAAACACATCATCCGCAGTGCAGAACCTCCACCTTCCAGTTAAACCTTGGTTAACCACTTCCAGTCCGGACACTTTCACCCCCTTCCTGTCAGGCCAATTTTCCGCTTTCAGTGCTATCACACTTAGAATGACAATTGCGCGGTCATGCAACACTATACCCATATGAATGTTTTTGCATTTTTTTTTGAGACAGATAAAACTTTATTTTGGTGGTATTTATTCACCACTGGGATTTTTTTTTGCTATATAAACGAAAAAGTCCAAAAATTTTGAAAAAGTGTTTTTCTTATAAAATTTTGCAAATAAATAATCTTTCTTCATGAATCTTGGCCAAAATGTATTCCGTTATCTTTTTAATAAACAAAAATAACTTAAATTAGTTTATAACCAAAAATTATAATTTTTCAAAACATTTTTTTACATTTTTATTTAATTTTTTTATATTATTATTTATGGTTTTTTTTACATACTGTCACCGTAGCAGTACAGTGTCACCATAGTGACACTGTACTACTTGTGGGGGGGGGAGGGGTGATGAAGATTTTTTTTTTTTTTTACACTGATTGCTTTTACACCCATAAAGGCCGTAAAAGCAACCATTTCTCCTCTGGTTGCTTTCTTGCAGCCATTGAGAACTACTGTGTGAGCTGTGATTGGTCACAGCTTGTCACATAGTACAAGGCTGTTGTGAATAGCCTTGTACAGGGCCGGACTGACAACTCATGGGGCCCCCGGGCAATAGGGGATCATGGAGCCCCTGTGTCCTTGCCCAAACTCAAAAAAGCCTATGAAAAAGGTACCAGGGGCATCTCATGGGGCCCCCTACTGACCCCGGACCCTCGGGCAGGACCGAGTTTCCAAATGGTCAGTCCGCCCCTGACCTTGTACCATGTGACCTCTGTGATCATTCACAGATTTCACACGTAGTAAGCAATGATGTCAGGAAGTGACATCTTGCTTACTATGCATGTGGTCACTGATTGGCCAATCAGTGATCACATGATGGGGACCTCGCACAGAGGTCCTGTACAACGATCAGTGTTCCACTGTGTACGGAGGACACAGCAGGCACCGGATCGCGATGCTGCGCACTCCCAGGGAGTGTGCACAAGCAGGGGTCGGGGAAGCCCTTTATAAACAGTCACCCGAGCCTGCACTGCTCCCATCTGGCCGTTTATGTACATGAGCCGGATGGGAAGTGGTTAACCGGAATGCACCCAGGCACACCATATCACAGATGGGTCCCAACCATTCACTTTCACTTTTTAATTTGCCGTTTCCAAAGACCAACAACCGCCCCCAAAGTCAGAACAAACCAGGAACTGCAAGACCCAAGCAACCCCAAGGAAGGGTGGGAAGGAAGTTTCCTCTTCAGCTGCAACTCCTGCACTGTATCATCCGACCCCCCACCACCACTCCCAAAAATTCAGAAGATCCCACCCTGCACTACCCATCACCAATCCGATAACTTGCATGTTTTATGACCATCCCACCTTAACCTAACCCTTTTCTGTCTTCCCCTCTTCACCTAGTCATGTCCACCCCCCACTATTCTTCACTTTCTCGCTATGGGCACCACTTTCTAGACATAATTTACAATTCTTAAACAGAAGAACATTTTGTGGGAATTGGTTTGATTTTCATGTAACATAGCAGAACGGTGGAAACATTTGCATTTTAATTTAGGAGACCTTTATTACTCTTCCAATGGTACATTGCAGCGCATACAGGAAAAAATGGTTATATAAATTGTCAGCATAATAATAAGGTGAGGTCGGGTTGGCGAGGGCCAAACTAACCCAATGTTGACTTTTTTCCAGGTTTGTGAATACCAGGGGCGGACTGACCATTCGAGAACTCGGGCACTGTCCAAGGGCCCGGGGTCAGTAGGGGGCCCCATGAAATGCCCCTGGTATCTTTTATAGACTTTTTTTTGAGTGTGGGCAAGGACACAGGGGCCCCATGATCTCCTATTGCCCGGGGGCCCCATGAGTTGTCAGTCCATCCCTGGTGAATACTACAATTTTGAATTACATTGCATTTGTTATCTCTCAGTAAACTCAAATGCCATCTAGAGATCAAACTTTTTTATTAGGACCTGGGGGTTAACCCCTTCCCCGCTGCACTATAGCAGCAATACTGCTACAAGGCGGCAAGGCTGTGCAAAATATATATATATATATATATATGTGTGTGTGTGTGATTTTGCATTTCCGGGTACGGGGCGCGCACATAGCAGAGCAATACACAGCAGCATGTTTCCCTGTTAAAACAGCACACAGTTAACCCTTTGATCACCCCCTCATGTTAACCCCTTCCTACCCAGTGTCATTAGTACAGTGTCAGTGCTTTTTATTAGCACTGATCACTGTATTAGTGTCACCGGGGATGTCAGCGACAGTTAGTCAGTTCCCCCCAGGGGCGGACTGACCATTTGAGCACTCAGGCGTTGCCCGAGAGCCCGGGGTCAGTAGGGGGCACCCATGAAATGCCCCTGGTACCTTTTTTTATAGGCTTTTTTGAGTGTGGGCAAAGACACAGGGGCCCTATGATCCCCTATTACCCGGGGGCCCCATGAGTTGTCAGTCCGCCCCTGGTTCCCCCCCAGTGTCAGAATGCCCGCCACAAACTCGCTATAAGTCGCTGATCGCCGTCATTACTAGTAGAAAAAAAAAATTCCAGTATCTATTCCGCCATTTGTAGACGCTATAACTTTAATGTAAACCAATTAATTTACACGTATTGGGATTTTTTTTAGCAAAAACATGGAGCAGAATACATTTTGGCATAAATTTATGACGAAATTTGATTTTCTAAAAATTTTTTACTGGACATGTTTAATAGCAAACAGTAAGAAATATTGGGGGGTTTTTAATCAAAATTTTCGGGCTTTTGTTGTTTATAGCACACAAAATAAAAACTGCACAGGTGATCAAATACCATCGCAAGCAAGCTCTATTTGTGGAAAAAAAGGGACATACATTTCATTTGGATGCAGCATTGTATCACCGCTCAATTGTCAGTTAAAGTAATGCAGCGCCGTATCCCAAAAAAAAGGCCTGATCAGAAAGGGGGGGGGGGGTAAATCCTCTAGAGGGCAAGTGGCAGATTTTTCATTTTTGTTTTTGTTTTGTTTTTGTTTTTTTTATCCATGAAAGGCAGATTAAAGATGCAAAATGCTTAAAAAATGCAACACGTGTGTTTTTGATGCGTTTTTCATTGCATTGCAGGCCTGGTTCACACCAATGCAGTTTGTGTTTTGTCCATTTTGCAGTGCGATTTGTATTTTTGCACGCACATTTGACACTTTTTTGATGTGAAAATGCTTAAAAAACACACTACCTGCGTGTTCTGCAGCACCTCCTTTGACGTTTATTGAACCAAAAATGTAGCATTTGAAAAAATCATAGATGTGAATGTGTCCCAATGGAAACCTTGCTAAATGGACTGTAATGCATTTCTGGAAAAAGCCCTAAAAAACGCCTTGGTGTAAACCAGGACTCAATGGGGAGGTGCGTCTTTGGTGCTTTATTCCAACTTGCCAAACATGCACCAAAAATGCATCAGGCAGAATTTTTAAGTACAACGGACCAG
This sequence comes from Staurois parvus, assembly GCF_062004578.1. Classification (NCBI taxonomy): domain Eukaryota; kingdom Metazoa; phylum Chordata; class Amphibia; order Anura; family Ranidae; genus Staurois; species Staurois parvus. Next base: position 4,496,124 of record NW_028318370.1, on the reverse strand, counting down.
TATGAAAACATACGCTGAATTTAAAGGGATGCATTTTTTCTCGAGCTTTTCTTACGCCTCGTTTTTTAACGCGAAAGCGCTGCAAAAAACTGTTCGGTGTGAAAGCAGCCTATTGGTCAAAAAGCTTCTGAAAGCAAATTCATATACCTTTAAATTCATGATATTGATTAAAAAGTCAAATATAATACAATTATAGATATATAAAATATATATATTTTTTTTAAAAAACTGTCCATTTCACCAGATCATCCCACGCAGCTATCAACTTTTGTATCACCTCCCCCTTTCTTTAGATTGTAAGCTCCACAAGCAAGGCCCAACTATTCCTTCTGTACTGAAATGTATTGTAAATTGTCTCCCATTATATTGTAAAGTGCTGAGCAAACTGTTGGAGCTATATAAATCCTGTATAATAATAATAATATAAATCCTGTATAATAATAATAATAATATATAAATCCTGTATAATAATAATAATATATAAATCCTGTATAATAATAATAATAATATATAAATCCTGTATAATAATAATATATAAATCCTGTATAATAATAATAATAATATATAAATCCTGTATAATAATAATAATAATAATATATAAATCCTGTATAATAATAATATATAAATCCTGTATAATAATAATAATAATAATAACCCCTATCGGCATACTAAAACTGATCACAGATGGATCGAATCTCGGCCACTTCACCAGGGACCGGCTGAGATTCAAATTGTGCATGGGTAGGCTGATTGTACCCAAATCGATGCTATATAAATCCTGTATAATAGTAATAATAATAATAATTTCGGTTTCAGTTTTTGGCCAAATACATCCTAGATTTTCAGGTTTCTGTTTTGTTCCAAGAATTTTCCATTTGGTGCACCACTAGCTAAAGCTACTATGTACAAAATTCTGCTTCCAGAATCCTCCCAAGGTCGGGCACAAGTGATCATATCACCCCTATCCTGGATTCCCTGCACTGGTTACCCGCCAGGTTTCGCAAATACTTGAAGATCCTCTTGCGCACCTATGAGGCTCTCCATGGCTTGGCACCCTATTATCTGTCAGAACCAGGGCATACTGACCATTCGAGAACTCGGGCACTGCCCAAGGGCCCAGGGTCAGTAGGGGGCCCCATGAAATGCTCCTGGTACCTTTTATAGGCTTTTTTTGAGTGAGGGCAAGGACACAGGGGCCCCATGATCCCCTATTGCCCAGGGGCCCCATGAGTTGTCAGTCTGCCCCTGGTCTGAACTTTTATCAACTTACTCCCCCCCATAACCTCTGCTCCTCAAATTCTGGTATTTTGTGTGTCCGTTCCCCCTACTCACCTACACTCGATGGGAGGCCGGGCCTTCTCCTGCTATGTCCCAAAACTCTGGAATTCCCTCCCAAAGAGTCATCTCCTCTAAACTCATTCAAATCAAATCTAGAAACTTTTTTTTTAGACAAGCTTTCACCTAAAGTGGAGCTCCACTCAAAAGGGGAAGTTCCGCTTCAAGGACTTAGCGTTTGGAAGCGTTTTTTAACTGTTCCACACACCAAACTTGCGTTGAGTAGATTTTACTGGCGTTTTAAATGCCAAATGCTTGAAAATGCATGTAAACACAGTTAACCGCGTTTAGAAGCGTTTTTTTAACTGTTCCATGTCCAGATGCTGTCCAGAGCCTTTTTTCATCATCAGAAATGCATAAAAAGTGCTTTCCATGTATTCAAATGGACCCGGCACACCAGTGCAGTCAGTTCCAGGTTTTGCATGAAGGAAAAATGGTAGAACGCGCCGCATTATGCTCATGATGGGATCCATAGTGAATACAACCTGAAAAGACGGGTCATCTCAACACATACTGCTCTGTCTGCTTCTGCTATCTATTCCTCTCAAAATGTCTGAAATAGCAATTTTTGTTTACTGTTTTTCAGTGCATTCTGTGCATTTTGGAAGGTCTCCCGAGGGTATCGTAAAAAAACGCTTCTAAATGCAAACGGGCATAAACGCAGTATGCAAATGCAATACATTTTCCAGCAGTCAGTTTCCACCGTTCAGAAGAGTTTTCCAAACGTCCCGTGTACATGATCTCTAAGACCCAAAGTCGCATGCCATGTAAAATCCCATGTTAGTCAATGAGAGCTGTCTTAATTAGCTCTACTGAAGTCGCTGTGACTTTAGAAAAGGTTCCTGCGCTACTTCAAGGTGACTTCTATCCGACTTGTGCCCATAGACTTTATTGGAAGTTGCCTCCAAGTCGGATCCTCATCTATATTGATGTGATTTGGATTACAGGAAGATTACCCAAGCAAAGTCGCATGGCATTAAAGTTGTGCATCAAGTCAGATCAAAGTCGTACTCAAGTCACCAGCAAATCGCTAGGAAGTCGCCAGGCAAAGTCGCACTGACTTTCAGATCACAGTAGTGTGAGCTGAGCCTTAGGGTCCTTTCACACGGGGCACTGAGCAAACAGATACGCTAAACGGGTCGTGAATCTCTCCGCTGATCCCCGCTGAGTAAGAGGAGGACAGCTCGCTGTCCTCAATGGGTGGCCGGATGGAAACGGAGCACCTGAAATAATAATGCATGAGACACACATCTTTATACCCCCCCCAGAGACCCCCCTGCTCACGCCAGCCGACGCAACCCCCTCAACCTCATACATGTGCCCCTCCTCCCCATATCTATCCCCCCTCTCTCGGTTGCACTCCTGAATGCCCGTTCGGTTTGCAACAAGCTTACCGCCATCCATGACCTCTTCATCTCCCGCTCCCTCAACCTCCTAGCAGTCACCGAAACCTGGGTACAGGCCACTGACTCCACTTCCCCTGCGGTACTCACCCATGGAGGTCTCATCTGGACCCATTCGCCAAGAATGAGCGATGGCAGAGGTGGTGGTGTCGGCTTGCTCTTATCACCGCTGAGTACCTTCCAGGTCCTCCCTAACCCACCCTCTCTATAATTCCCTCCTTTGAGGCGCACTGCATCCGACTCTTCTCACCCACCCCCCTAAGGATCGCAGTGATCTACAGACCTCCTGGGTCCATACCCCACTTCCTGGACAACTTTGCCGCCTGGCTCCCCTTCTTCCTCTCCTCTGAGCTACCGACCATCATCCTCTGGGACTTCAATATCCCCATCAACGACAACAACCCGGCTACTTCCCAATTCCTCCACCTAACCTCCTAAACACCTCAAACGTCGCAGTCACGCACTTGAGAGACTGTGGCGCAAAACCAGGTCCCCTCATGCATTCTTCCTCTACAAATCTGCCTTCCTCACTTACACCTCCTCCCTCCACGCCGCCAAGCAGGCCTACTTTGTTAACCTGATCAACACCCTCTCCTCCTGCCCTCGCCGACTCTTCTCCACCTTCAACTCCCTGCTCTCTCCCCCCCTCCTCCACTTAATACCTCACTCACCGCCCACAAGGTTGCCACCCATTTCCACAACAAGATTGCCGCTATCCGTAAGGACATTGTCAACTCGCAATCTACCTCCCCACCTAGCCTCCCCACCCCCATCACCCCTTCATCTCCCCCCTCCTCTGCCCTCACAACCGCACTGCCCCCCACCTCTCCCAAGGCCCCACCCACCGTAACCCCCCTGCACTGCACTCCCTCAGCCCTGTCACTACTGAGGAAGTTGCCAAGGTCCTCTCAGAAGCCCGCCTCACTTCCTGCCCCCTGGACCCTATCCCCTCGCAACTCCTCCGGTCACCCCCCTCTTCCCTCATCCACTCCCTCACCCACATCTTCAATCTCTCCCTCTCTACTGGCGCATTCCCCTCCCCCCTAAAGCACGCGCATATCACCCCCATCCTCAAAAAGCCCTCCCTGGATCCCGCAGACCCCAACAACCTCAGACCCATCTCCCTGCTGCCAATCACCTCCAAGCTCCTTGAGCGCATAGTCTACGATCGCCTAAGCGCCCACCTTACTGACCATAACCTCCTTGACCCACTACAGTCCGGCTTCCGTCCCCTACACTCCACTGAAACTGCCCTCCTCAAAATCACTAATGACCTACTAAACGCCAAAGCCAAGGGCGACTACTCTGTCCTCCTTCTCCTGGACCTCTCCGCGGCCTTCGACACAGTTGACCACCCCCTCCTCCTTAATAAACTACTCTCCCTTGGCATCAGAGATACCGCTCTCTCCTGGTTCTCATCCTACCTATCCCGACGCTCCTTCAGCATCACCTACAATGGTGCCACCTCCCCCTCCCTCCCCCTCTCTGTTGGGGTCCCCCAAGGCTCTGCCCTTGGACCCCTTCTCTTCTCCATCTACACCTCCTCCCTGGGCACACTCATACACTCCCACGGCTTCAATTATCACCTCTACGCTGACGACACCCAAATTTACCTCTCCACCCCTCTCCTTACCCCCACTATCTCCGCCCGCATCACTCACCTCCTAAACGACATCTCAGACTGGATGTCGCTACATTTCCTCAAGCTTAACCTCTCCAAAACCGAGCTCCTCATCTTTCCCCCTGCCCAAACCCCCCCCCATCCTATCCATCATCACGAACAACACCACTATCATTCCCGCCCCGCAAGCCAAAGTCCTTGGCGTCATTCTTGACTCGAACCTCTCCTTCCAACCTCATGTCAAATCACTTACAAACACATGCAGGCTCCACCTCCGCAACATTGCCAAGATACGTACCTTCCTCACCCCAGACACCACCAAACTTCTAGTACACTCCCTCATCATCTCACGCCTTGACTACTGCAATTCTCTTCTCACCGGCCTACCCCAGTGCAGGCTCTCCCCACTCCAGACCATTCTGAACTCAGCGGCTAGACTCATCCACCTCACCACCCGCTCCATCTCTGGCATAAATGGGTATATACTCTGGCATAAATGGGTATAGACACCCTAATTTGAAAAAACAATGGCTTAAATGTAATGAGGTCCCTTTAACTAGAAATAGCAACTTGAGTCCTTACATGTTTAAAGCTCCTGATGTGATAGTATTCGTTGTCTTCTGCTAGCAATGGTGGGACCCATATAAAGTACGGTAGTGAATACTGGTACTTCAATGAAGATAACAGATAGGCTGTGGTAAAGATCTCTTTGTGCTAAGGTGTAAAGGTGTCTGCAAGTAGTGTCTCTAGAATGATGACAGAAAGAGATTGGGCATCCGCCCGCTCACCGGTCCCACGGCCTCCTAGGAACAGGGTTCTTGCACAGGCTCTTGGATGTTCACAGAGAACCACAAAGTTACTGCCTGTCAGCGTGGCAAGTATAGATGACAATTACAACCCCCTGATGAAGCTGCGTGACCTGCGGAGTAACGTGTAGGGGAGGGGCTACGACGTCACTATACATCTGTGGACGGCGAGTATACTATGTGTGCGGCGCACACAGTTATCTGCAGCTAATAGTGGCAAGGAGGATAAGAGCATTGGGAAGCAATTAAGGGATACCCACCACTCTTCACATGGTGCAACAGAATATTTAAAGTTCCATATGTGAACAAAAAGCGAACTAAGCCTGGAACAGGCTGAAAAGGAGGTGATCGCATAACCTAATCACAATAAGGAGTCACTGGGAATTGCAAGCACTTATTTTTTTTATCACTTTTTATCAGGATTTATCATGTTTTATACCAATAGAGACTTTTTTATATTATGTTTTCACTTTCACAATTGTTTTTGGATCACAATATTTTTTTGGAACTATCACTAATAAGTTGTTATCAGAGACTTCATGTTTTTTATTTTATTTTTTAATATTTTTTAATTTTGTCATTTAAATTTATTTTTCATGAATTATATATTCTGATAGTTGTATAATTACTATATTGGTAATAATTGATAACAATTAGGAGCGCAACATTTATTGAAAAATATTTTTGTGGTATGCACACTATATGAGGATGTGTTTCATGTCAGCGATCTATAATTACATTAAGTGGCTCACAAGTAATATTTAAATTTTAATGGCTGAAGACTGGTTAGTGACAGTCCCGATGCGGAGAAGCTGCTCCCAGTGTGGTAATTGGCGTCACTGCTGTACTGAACTGGTATGCAGAGTCCCGTAGTAGTAGCCAGCAATCTGTCTGATATTGATCGGTAGTTCCCCGTGTTCAGCTCTGAATCCTGCACCAAGAGAGAGAGCCAGTCCCTTGCTGGAGAATATATCTGCTCTCCCAGCAACCTTCTTGTTTCCCAGCTCTCTGGTAGTTGTAGTTCAATCAGCACTCAGAAATATAGGATGTATTGGCTATAGGACTACAGGTCCCAGCATCCTCTGCTGTCAGAAGAACTGGATCCACTCTGCTCACAGAAAGTGAAGTAGCAGTCCCAGTACTGGGCACTAGGGGAGAAATGGATTGACCCTGGTGTCATCTGTAAATGTCCCTGAAAGGCATAATGATATAGCCGACACCTGGCTACATATAAAATGTGGTTTAACCGCTTCCCACCCGCAATGTACTGCAGCAGAGCGGCAGCTACAGGCAAAGTGACATACCTGTACGTCGTTCTGGCTGTATTAACAAAGGGGAGCGCGCAGCTCTCCCCCCTCGCAACTGCTGTTTCCAGCGGACACAACAGAATGTAGATCCCGGTGAACGGGACCCGGTGATCATGTGATCGCTATCCGAAACTGTGATAGGTAGGTGCGGAAGTGATATGAGGACATATGCCCTTTGAAAGCCTGGAGGTGGTCATTGGATTTTGGGGGCCTGTATGTACCTAGGCTGCCAAAAAGTCTCTCACATGTGGTATCCCCATACTCGGGAGAAGTAGCAGGATGTGTTTTGAGGTGTCATTCCACATATACCCATGACCTGCATGAGCAACATATCATTAAAGTGACAACTATGTGTAAGAAAAAAAAACTGTCATATTAAAAAAAAAATTGTGGCAAAAAATAAAATGTTCCATGGACTCAACGTGCTTCTGCAAAATCCTTGGGGTGCCTGTTTTCCAAAAAGGGGTCATTGGGGGGGGGGGGGGGGTTGTACTGCCCTGGCATTTTAGCACCTCAAGAAATGTGATGGACAGTCAGAAAGTAAAAGCTAAGTAAATCCCAATATATACACCATAGTTTGTAGACGCTATAACTTTAACACAAACCAATTAATAAACACGTAAATAAATGAACGCATTTTAGCCTAAATATATGACTAACTTTGAGTTTATTCGATATTTTTTATAACCAAAAGTGAAAAATATTGTTTTTTTTTTTTAAATGTGCAGTCTTTTTTTGTTTATAGTGCAAAAATTAAAATATCAAATACCACCAATAGAAAGCTCTATTTGTGTGAAAAAAGAACGTACATTTTGTTGGGTACAGCATTGCATGACCACGTAATTACCAGTTGAAATTTTGCCTAACAGCAAAAAATGGCCTGATCAGGAAGGGGGGGGGGGGGGGTAAATCCTCAGGAGGACAAGTGGTTAAATAAAAGCTGACTGAAAATAAAATAATCGGTAAGCTGCAAAATATTACGTTTTTGATTTTGGGTTTAATACCACTTTAAGCATTACTAAACTTGCTACTCCCCACCAAAGGGAGGTTTTTTTTTTTGAAAGAATTTTTGCTTAATGCAGGCCATAGACGGGTTTAAAAAAACAAAAAAACAAAAATTGGTCGTTCAATAGGCCGACGTTACCACTAACGGTAAAGAAAAATCAGCCAATTTTCATCCCGTCTACGGCCGGCATTTAATTACTTCTGTCCCTGCAGAGAGCTCCACTATTATATTTGACATGAAAAAGTCTTGCGGTTGCAACAATGTATCTATTTGTATCCATTTTGGATACAGATGGTTTTATTTGGATACAAATAGATACATTGTTGCAACCGCAATACTTTTACTAGTAATGGTTGCTGATCGCCGCCATTACTAGTATAAAAAAAAATTAAAAACATTCTGGTATATAAACCGCCATTTGTAGACGCTATAAATTTCATTTAAACCAGTTAATTTACACTTATTCGGATTTTGTCTGTTTACCAAAGACATGTAGCGGAAATCATTTTAGCCTAAATTTATGAAGAAACTAAATTTTTTTACATTTTTTTCACTGGATATGTTTTATAGCAAAAAGTCAAAAATATAGTTTTTTTTTCTTTCAAAATAGTTTTTTTTTATTTAGTGCAAAAAATATATGCCTGCCACAGTCCCACGATAAGTCGCTGATCGCCGCCATTACTAGTATAAAATTTTTCTTTAAAACATTCCAGTATATAAACCGCCATTTGCAGACGCTATAACGTTCATTTAAACCAGTAAAGTTACACTTATTAGGATTTTTTTTTTTTTTACCAAAGACATGTAGCAGAAAACATTTTAGTCTAAATTTATGAAGAAATTTTATTTTTAAAAGTTTTTTAATTGGATATGTTTTATAGCAAAAAGTCAAAAATATAGTTTTATTTCAAAATTGTAGGGCTTTTTTGTATATAGCACAAAAAATAAAAAATGCAGAGGTAATAAAATATGACCAAAAGAAAGCTCTATTTGTGGGGGGAAAAAAATGACATAAATTTAATGTATGTACAGTGTGACTGCGCAATTGTCAGTTACAGCACAGTGCCGTATCGCAAAAAAAGGATCTGGTCATAAAGTGGGGTTAAATCTTCTGGAGGGCAAGTGGTTAGCAAAGCTCACTGAATGTTAAAAACCAGTAATGGCCATTTTCTATGCTAATAGGTAAGGAATTGTCAAATGGTATGGAGCGCTGGCCATTGTCCTGGGGACACACACCAATGAAGGCCATAGACGGGTTGCAAATCGGCTGATTTTTGAGCCGGAAAAAAAAAATTGTCCGATTTTCGCACCGTTAGTGGGTTAACCACTTGCCGCCCAGCCACCGCATATAAACGGTGGCAGGGCGGCACTCGTAGGCAAAAGCATGTTTTAGCATGTTTTAAAACGGCTGCCTTCAAAACAGGTAGGGGACAGTATCAGTGACATGGGGGGGCTGGGGACAGTATCAGTGACATGGGGGGCTAAGGACAGTGTCAGTGACATGGGGGGCTGGGGGCAGTATCAGTGACATGGGGGGGGGACGGTGTCAGTGACATGGGGGGGACAATGTCAGTGACCTTGAGGGGGGCAGTATCAGTGACATGGGGGGGGGGGGAGCACAGAGTGTCAAGAATTTGGCGGGACCTGCTGACAAACAGACTGCAGTGAATGACGGCAGGGGTTTGGGGGGGCGCACTCCAAACCTGGAAATACACTGCGCCGTACAGGTACATCGCTGGTCCGCACAGGCGGTCATTAAGCGGTCAGTGCTCCCCGAACCCGCCTGGGACCGAACCCAGTTATTTTTTGCCCATCACTAGCAATTGATACAGCCATGGAATTTCTATAACTTTCATAGTTCAGAGAGGGGTTTGAAGAGTTGGGGGGGGGGGGTCAGGTAGACTGTCCGGTAGGCAGTACATCACCCCATGATTTTTAATGGGCCTGAACAACGGAAGGAGTTGGGGGGAGAGTCACAGTGAATTTACATTTCCAGTTTCCGTGACACTGCAGGGACTTTCCGACATGACAGAAGCAGACAGTATATGAATGAACGTGTATTTCCTCCATCACCACTCAGCTGTGAACATGAGCCGACTCCTTCTCCTCCTCCTCTCTCTCTGCTGTTCAGCGTACAGTACGTATTGCACTATAGATGCACACTCCATGCAGTCTCTGTATTTAGTGACAGCTAGGCAGCTACGCAATGCATATTTCTGCTGATCCCTAAGGGCCGGTTCACACTATAGAAACGCAGTCCAGATGCATTCCGGATGCGTTTCTGCATACACATATCTGAGGCGTTTTTTAAGCATTCCAGTTAATTTTTCCCCCTCCCTTTTTCTTTCATGTAAATAGGGACAAGTGCGTTTTTGGTGCGTTCGGTGTGGTTTTTATGCGTTTTCCCGCGTTCCACTACAGTTTTGTGCAGAAAAAATGCAGCCTGTTCAGCTTTTTATTCTTCAACCGGAACGCACTGAAACTGCAAGCACTGATGTGAACAATGACATCGACCACCATATCACCTAATTTCTGTGCGTTTTGGATGCAGAAAAAAAGCAACTGAAATGCATGTAGTGTGAACTGGTCCTAAAGGGAACTTATCATCAGAGACACACAAAGCCTGCTTACATCTCCTCAATACGGTAGGTGCTCAGCTGTCACACTGACTTTCTTGCCAAATGAAGTTACTAGTGATGCCTGATTTTTCCTGATCCAGGCCAGTGACTTGGAATTGAAAGCAGTGACAGCCAGGCGACTAGAATGTTCAGGAGTCTGCAATGATATCTCTTGTATGTTTTCCAAGGTTTGCTTTATCATCATTGGATTTGTCATATGGATTTGCCTTTGATTTTTTTTTTTGTCCTTTGTGTGGAATATACAGAGCCAGATACTGAACTAAAGGTATCAAAAGAGGATGGACAATGAATGTGGTGGCGAGATTTTGGGGGAGGGTGTTGCCGTTGAATTCATTCATTGTTAGACGGTAGTAGAAAGTGCTCTGTGTCCCTCTACAACCACCGAGCAGGAATAAAGTGATATTAAATCCGAAATCACACTTAATATATTGAAGCTTACCAATTCTTTGGTGTGATGGCTGCATTAGTTTTCTTGTTGAGGCTTTCTTTCATTTATGTTCAATTGGTAATCTGCCCAGTAAGCCTGTTGTTTTTTTATAGAACAAGCTCTTCTACAAATGCACGCACTATGCACAGGCTGCAGTATTCAGGGGTGCTCTATGCACAGGCTGAAGAGTTCAGGGATGCGATATGCACAGGCAGCAGAGCTCAGGGGTTCGCTACGTACAGGGTGTAGAGTTCAGGGGTGCACTACGCACAGGCAGCAGAGCTCAGGGGTTCGCTACGTACAGGGTGCAGAGTTCAGGGGTTCGCTACGTACAGGGTGCAGAGTTCAGGGGTGCGCTACGCACAGGATGCAGAGTTCAGGGGTGCGCTACGCACAGGATGCAGAGTTCAGGGGTGCGCTACGCACAGGATGCAGAGTTCAGGGGTGCGCTACGCACAGGATGCAGAGTTCAGGGGTGCGCTACGCACAGGATGCAGAGTTCAGGGGTGCGCTACGCACAGGATGCTGAGTTCAGGGGTGCGCTACGCACAGGATGCAGAGTTCAGGGGTGCGCTATGCACAGGATGCAGAGTTCAGGGGTGCGCTACGCACAGGATGCAGAGTTCAGGGGTGCGCTATGCACAGGATGCAGAGTTCAAAGGTATCAAGAGGATAGACAATGAATGTGGTGGCAAGATTTTGGGGGAGGGTGTTGTCGTTAAATTCATTCATTGTTAGACGGTAGTAGAACGTGCTCTGTGTCCCCCTACAACCACCGAGCAGGAATAAAGTGATATTAAATCCGAAATCACACTTAATATATTGAAGTTTACCAATTCTTTGGTGTGATGACTGCATTAGTTTTCTTATTTAGGCTTTCTTTCCTTTAATGTTCACTTGGTAATCTGGCCAGTAAGCCTGTTGTTTTTTTTTATAGAACAAGCTCTTCTACAAAATGTAGCAGTTAGACTGTTGAGACAAACCATTTACCATTGACAGGGGTGCTTCCAATAATCATCTTTTATTTATTTATGGAAAACCTTTATCCCAAAAGGTACAAAACTGTTTGCTGTCTGCTTATAAAGTGTTAGATGGAGCTCAGCTTCAATTTGTTAGTGTAACTGTATTTAAATGTGCTAGTCAGGGCTTTTTTTTTTTTTGTCAGAGAATACTGTCTGTGCAGGAGCTCATCCCCTACCTGCGGGTGAGAGTTGCAGTGTGGTTTATTCTTTTATTTGTATCCTCTTATCATCTTATCAATAAGAGGATCTTAAAAGTGCATTATTAAAGCAGGGATTACACAATTCAGGAGTGTGCTGTGCACAGGGTGCAGAGGTCAGGGCTGCACTACAGATACAACCCAGAGTTCAGGGGTGCCCTGTGTATAGGGTTCCACGTTCAGGGGTGATCTATGCACAGGGTGCAGAGTTCAGGGGTGTGCTACGTACGTGATGAAGAGTTCAGAGGTGAGCTACACACAGGCTGCAGAGTTCAGGGATGCGATACACACAGGCTGCAGAGCTCAGGGGTTCGCTACTTACAGGGTGCAGAGTTCAGTGGTGCACTAGGCACCGGATGCAGAGTTCAGGCGTGGGCTACGCACAAAGTGCAGTGTTCAGGGGTGCACTATGCACAGGCTGCAGCGTTCAGGGGCGCTCTATGCACAGGCTGCAGCGTTCAGGGGCGCTCTATGCACAGGCTGCAGAGTTCAGGGGTGCACTATGTACAGGGTGCAGAGTTCAGGAATGCGATATACGCACAGGATTCAGAGCTCAGGGGTTCGATATGTACAGGTGCAGAGTTCAGGTGTGTGCTACGCACAGTGTATAGTGCTGAGGGGTGAGCTATGCACAGGCTGCAGAGTTCAGGGGTGCACTATGCACAGGCTGCAGAGTTCAGGGGTGCACTATGCACAGGCTGCAGAGTTCAGGGGTGCACTATGCACAGGCTGCAGAGTTCAGGGGTGCACTATGCACAGGCTGCAGAGTTCAGGGGTGCACTATGCACAGGCTGCAGAGTTCAGGGATGCGATATACGCACAGGCTTCAGAGCTCAGGGGTTCGATATGTACAGGTGCAGAGTTCAGTGGTGCACTACGCACCAGGTGCAGAGTTCAGGTGTGTGCTACGCACAGTGTATAGTGCTCAGGGGTGAGCTATGCACAGGCTGCAGCATTCAGGGGTGAGCTATGCACAGGCTGCAGCATTCAGGGGTGAGCTATGCACAGGCTGCAGCATTCAGGGGTGAGCTATGCACAGGCTGCAGAGTTCAGGGGTGCGCTATGCACAGGCTGCAGAGTTCAGGGGTGCGCTATGCACAGGATGCAGAGTTCAGGGGTGCGATATATGCACACGCTTCAGAGCTCAGGGATTCGATAGGTACAGGGTGAAGAGCTCAGGGGTGCACTACGCACCAGGTGCAGAGTTTAGGCGCGTGCTACGCACAGAGTGCAGTGCTCAGGGATGCTCTATGCAAAGGCTGCAGCGTTCAGGGGTGCTCTATGCATAGGCTGCAAATGTCAGGGATGTGATACACACAGGCCGCAGAGCTCAGTGATGTGCTACGCACTGCGTGCAGATTTCAGGGGTGCGCTATGCACAGGGTGCAGAGTTCAGCGCTTCTCTCAGTAAGTCTTTAGTTTTCAACTTTCTTTACCAGACCAAGTTGTCCAGCAAAAATGGCAGTTGGATGGTTGAGACAAACCATTTACCACTGGCAGGGGTGCTTACAATGATCAGCTATTATTTATTAATGTAAAACATTTAGCCCAAAAGGAAAAAAAAAAATGTTGCTATAACTTTTTAAAAAGTGTTAGCTGAAGTCCATCTAAATCTGCCAGTGTATTTAACAATACCCTCTCCAAAGGAAGACAGTGCTGCTGTCCAGGGGTTGCTCTATTGCTCTGTTGGAGACACGCTCAGACAGGAACTGTTATACTGGCAAAATAAATAGTAAAAATTAAAGGAGAAACAAGTCTAAAACAATAAGAACACTAATGCAGTTGCCACATTTAAAGATTGGTGTAACATTTTTGTTTTTGGGTTTAGTACTGCTTTCAGAGGAGCGCACCTGAATTCTTGTGCATTTTTGCTGAGTGCAGAAAAAAAGAATTGCAATAAGACACATGCATACTGTGATACTTTGCATCCCACCACAGCCAATCACATGTGTGCGCAGCAGGACCATGGATTGTAGGGTTCAATTGGGGATATTTACTAAGACTGGAGCACTCAGATTATTAATATTATACAGGATTTATATAGCGTCAACAGTTTGCTCAGCGCTTTACAATATAAAGGGAGACAATACAGCAACGATACAGTTCAATACAAGAGGGATAGGAAGGCCCTGATCCTTGGAGCTTATAATTTAGGAGGGAGGGGCTAGTGGTACAAAAAGGTAGTAACTGTGGGGGATGGACTGGTAGGAAGAGTAGAAGATTCCAGTATTAGTTGAGGGCAGGATAGGCTTCCCTGAAGAGATTTTTAGAGATCACCTAAAAGTAAGCAGAGTAGGCGATAGTCTGATAAATTGGGGTAGAGAGTTCCAGAGGATGGGGGAAGCTCTGGAGAAGTCCTGGAGACAAGCATGGGAGGAGGAGACAAGGGAGCTAGAGAGCAGGAAGTCTTGTGAGGAGCGGAGAGTAAGGTTTGGGTGATATTTGGAGACAGGATTTCTGATGTAATTTGGGGCAGAGTTATAAATGGCTTTATATGTTATTGTTAATGTTTTGAATTTTATCCGTTGGGCAATAGGACACCAGTGGAGAGATTATGGTGCAGCTGTGCATGGTAGCCAATCAGCTTGTTCAGTTCAGCATTGGCAATAAAACCTGGAAGCTGATTAGTTTCTATGCAGAGCTGCATGAGATTTTTGACTCCCGTTTTAGTAAATCACCCCTCAATGAAGCCTATAAGATGCAGGAGCCCATAAGATGCAGGAGCCCATGTCACCGGTGAAGTAGATTTTTCATTATGCTCTAATCTCTCTAAATGATGGTCAGGGAACCCTGAATGTTGTTAATTGTATGTTGTGTGTTTGGGTCCATCATTAAGAAGAAAACTCATGTTCTTTGAACGTCTGCTGATGAACTGGGTCCCAAATGTCTGACTTGCATGCCTTTGAATAGATTGTCCAACCTTGGACCCATCCATATTGTAGATGTTGATGTAGATATTGCTTTATGTGTTTTGTTATTAAAGGTTTGGTCATGGTGATCAGCAAGGAAAAGCAGGCAGTGACAGTTGGTGGCAATGTGACCCTCCAGTGCAGGCTGCAGGCCAGCCGACCAAACATCTTCCAAATTACATGGCAGAAGGAGACGGGCAACTTCACCGGGCCGGTGGCTACCTGCAGCAAAATTTATGGAAAAAAGATACTGGGACACTTCACTAATCGGACTGAGCAACACACAGTGGATACACTCAGTGTGTCCACCATCACCATCAACCCAGTGACCCTGGAAGATCAGGGGTGTTTTAAATGTATCTTTAATGTTTATCCAACTGGAGCAAATTCTGGAACAATCTGCCTGGAGGTCCATGGTAAGAGCTGCAATATGTGACTGAGGGTACTGTCCAATGTTCTGTGCCATTTGCATTTTATAACATTATATGATATTATATTACATATGATATGTACTATATAGTGCAAAGTGCGTTGACAACTGACCATCACCCTTATATGAGCTGATTGGACAATCACTTCCAAAATCAAATTAAGTTCAGGTGTTTCTAGTAAATGCTAGAGTGTACCAAGACATTGTAGAATATTGTGCTTCTCCAACCTTGTGGTGAAGGCTATTTTCCATTCCAACATGACTTGTCCCTGTGTACAAAGCCAGCTCCAAGACCTGGTTTGATGAGTTTGGGGTAAAGGAAGTTGATTGTCCTCCAAGCCAGGACTCCAAGCCAGGTCCTCTTATCCAACATCAGTACTGACCTCAAAAATGTCCTTTTGACTGAACGAGTACAAATTCCCACAAACCCGTGTCAATCACACTCAACCATAAATTCTTGTGGAAAGCATTCCCAGAATAGTGAAGACTGTTCAATCCAGAAAGGGGAACCCAACTTCATAGCAATGCCCATAATTTTGGAATTATGGAACACTCAACCACAAATTCTTGTAATACGCCTTCCCAGAAGAGTGAAGACTGTTTGATCCACATAGGGGATGCAACTCGATAGCAATGCCCACAACTTTGGAATTATGGAAAGCTCAACTACAAATTCTTGTGAAAAGCCTTTTTGGAAGAGTGAAGACTGTTCAATCCACAAAAGGGGACCCAACTCTATAGCAGTGACCATAATTTTGGAATTATGGAATACTCAACCACAAATTCTTTTGGAAAGCCTACCCAGAGGAGTGGAGATTGTTCAAGCCAAAAAGGGAGACCCACCTCGATAACAATACCCATAATTTTTAAATTATGGAACACTCAACCACAAATTCTTGTGGAAAGTCCTCCCAGAAGAGTGAAGACTGTTCAGTCCATGAAAGTGGCTCAACTCCATATCAATGCCCATAATTTTGGAATTATAGAACACCCAACCACAAATTCTTGTGGAATGCCTACCTAGAGGGTGGAGACTGTTCAATCCACAAAAGGGGACCCAACTCTATAGCAAATTATATATGCTAATAATTTTGGAATGGGATGTCCAACAAGCTCATATAGGTGTGATGGTCCCAGATATTGGCCATGTAATATATTCCCTGAACGGAGGTTTGAAGGTAAATGTTCTTCGTGGATTCTGCCTCTCCCTAACAACTGAAGCAGATTTGTATATAAATGGATATCTTGGATTTACCCAACTCGGATTGTTGAGGGCTTGGATTGTGCTCTCAGACTGCTTTGAAAAATGCTACCTTAGGACAGGCCATACCAAGAGAGGCCATAGAATTAGTTGTACAGTATCTATAACCAAACCTTGTTTTTTGGGGGATTTTTTTTGTTTGTTTCATAGAGTGGGTAGGGGTTTTAATCTCAGGTCATGGAGTTCTTGGTGATTTCACCTAAAGCAAATTGCTGTAAGAGTGCAAGGGGTTGTTTGTTTCCTTTTTACCATGTGAGAAAAGGTCAAAACAAAAACACAAAAGGGTTTTACTTTTCATTTTCTTCATTACAAAAGTAAAAATCCCAGTGAGCAAGTATGTACAATCACCGGGATTTCCTAAATAGACTAGTCAAGTGATAACTCCTGCCCCCAGTGTTGCAAATGCTTCATGAATTTGGTGCAATAACAAGAGGAAGTAATGCCACAAAAGTGGCCCAGCAACTGTATTGAAATCCCCCCCCTCCCACACTGATCAGAGGAGATGTGGCAATGCAATTTAAAGGGTGGATAATGGAAGAAAGGACAGGGGATACTATCTGTTGAGCAGCTGCAGCATATCAATCAGCAGCATATAACAACCCTGAGCAAATGTTGTCTGGTTGCATACTAAATCACTGAGCCACAGAATTTTAATGGCTCAAAAAGAGGCAAACAAAGCATCACTTATTAGAATGAGTAGAATATAATTTGCATTTCAGCCCACCACCCCCGACACCAACTCCAGACCTGCAAGTATTCCATCAAAGCTTTAAAACCTTTATCTCTGTCCATACATCCCAACTTTTCTGGGAAAGAAGGACACCTCTTGGGACAGGTTTGTTAGGCAAAGAACTCTGATGTCAAACCTGTGATCAAATGTCAAATTAATATGGTCTATTTATTAAAAAAAAAATTGCTCGGCTAATGTGTCTAATATATTTTTTTCCTATGATCGTCAGCTTACTATAGAGGCCATACTGCGGTATTTTCCTGAAATGCCGCAATCAAAAAAACACCACATTATGGCCACTAGATGGTGCTGACAATCATAGGATATAAACATATTAGACACATTACAGGGATTATTCAAAAGGATCAGGCCCTTCTAGGAGCTTCCCCCATCCTCTGGAACTCTCTACCCCAATTTATCAGACTATCGCCTACTCTACTTACTTTTAGGCGATCTCTGAAAACCTCTCTCTTCAGGGAAGCCTATCCAGCCCTCAGCTAATAATGGAATCTTCTACTCTTCCTACCAGTCCATCCCCCACAGTTATTACCTTTTGTACCACTAGCCCCTCCCTCCTAGATTGTAAGCTCCAAGGATCAGGGCCTCCTATCCCTCTTGTATTGAACTGTATTGTCTCCCGTTATATTGTAAAGTGCTGAGCAAACTGTTGGCGCTATATAAATCCTGTATAATAATAATGGGTCAGCAATGAAACTGACACTTAGGCAAGCCATACATTAATTGATATTTCTTCCCTTCCAGCATTGGTTGCCTTCTGCAGCGTTATTGTATTCTGCTGGCAGGGGGGCACGGAGAGCTTTTCCACACTTCAGAATACAATGATTACTGCTAGTATCTGTAGCCGCCGGCAGGGGCGGACTGACAACTCATGGGGCCCCCGGGCAGTAGAGGATCATGGGGCCCCTGTGTCCTTGCCCAAACTCAAAAAAGCCTATGAAAAAAAAGGTACCAGGGGCATCTCATGGGGCCCCCTACTGACCCCGGGCAGTGCCCGAGTTTCAAATGGTCAGTCCGCCCCTGGCCGCCGGTAGTAATCGCATGCTAAAAATCCAACAGGCTGGTTGTACCCAATTCGATCAATGGATCGATTTGGGTACAATCAGCCTACCCATACACAATTTGAATCTCGGCCGGTCCCTGCTGAAGTGGCCGAGATTCGATCCATCTTTGATCAGCTTTAGTATGCCGTACGGGTTATTATTATTATTATACAGGATTTATAAAGCTCCAACAGCAGCACTTTACAATATAAGGGAGACAGTACAATTGCAATACATTTCAGTACAGAAGGAATAGGAGGGCCCGGCTCGTGGAGCTTACAATCTAAAGGGAGGAGGAGGTGATACAAAAAGGTGATATCTGCGGGGGATGATCTGGTGGAGGTGATTCAAGTACAGCTCTTAGGTGGAGGTGGGGTAGGCTTCCCTGAATAAATGAGTTTTCAAAGATTGCCTAAAGGCAGACAGGGTGGGGGCTGACCGGACATACTGTGGTAGGGAGTTCCAGAGGATGGGAGAGGCTCTGGAGAAGTCCAGGTTTAGATTAATCAATGATTTTCCAGGGACCGCCTAGATATCAGCGTTAAACAATACCTTCAAGATGGAACTGTGAATTTTTTATAAATAGACCTGACATTTTTTTTGTAGCTTTGGATAGAATGAGGAAATAGAAAACCCATTTTAGGTTTTTGCTGATGAGAATTATTCTCTTTCCTTTTCCTGGTGAGCAGTGTCTCCCGGAAAGTACATATGTATGGGAAAAACCAACATAAGAGTTCTCACATTAGCAGAAACATTCTAGTGGGAACTCCAGACCAGCTGACAGCTAAAGAGGAAATTTCTCCTTTGCTTTTCAAAAATGTTTCTTGCTTTCATTTTGACACAGACAGAAAAAAAAAAAAAACATTTTGGCTTCCTACTTACCTTTAAACACGATAATGATCATTCAAACCTCTGAAGCTTTTTTCCACTATTACTTTTCCTTTATATATTCAATTTTAAAACAACCAACGCAACGATATGAAGGAAGCAGGAAATGTTTAGTGAGATATACAGTCAGGTCCATAACTATTGGGACATCGACACAATTCTAACATTTTTGGCTCTATATACCACCACAATGGATTTGAAATGAAACAAACAAGATGTACTTTAACTGCAGACTGTCAGCTTTAATTTGAGGGTATTTACATCCAAATCAGGTGAACGGTGTAGGAATTACAAAAGTTTGCATATGTGCCTCCCACTTGTTAAGGGACCAAAAGTAATGGGACAATTGGCTTCTCAGCTGTTCCATGGCCAGGTGTGTTATTCTCTCATTATCCCAATTACAATGAGCAGATAAAAGGTCCAGAGTTCATTTCAAGTGTGCTATTTGCATTTGGAATCTGTTGCTGTCAACTCTCAAGATGAGATCCAAAGAGCTGTCACTATCAGTGAAGCAAGCCATCATTAGGCTGAAAAAACAAAACAAACCCATCAGAGAGATAGCAAAAACATTAGGCGTGGCCAAAACAACTGTTTGGAACATTCTTAAAAAGAAGGAACGCACCGGTGAGCTCAGCAACACCAAAAGACCCGGAAGACCAAGTAAAATAACTGTGGTGGATGACCGAAGAATTCTTTCCCTGGTGAAGAAAACACCCTTCACAACAGTTGGCCAGATCAAGAACACTCTCCAGGAGCTAGGTGTATGTGTGTCAAAGTCACCAATCAAGAGAAGACTTCACCAGAGTGAATACAGAGGGTTCACCACAAGATGTAAACCATTGGTGAGCCTCAAAAACAGGAAGGCCAGATTAGAGTTTGCCAAACGACATCTAAAAAAGCCTTCACAGTTCTGGAACAACATCCTATGGACAGATGAGACCAACATCAACTTGTACCAGAGTGATGGGAAGAGAAGAGTATGGAGAAGGAAAGGAACTGCTCATGATCCTAAGCATACCACCTCATCAGTAAAGCATGGTGGTGGTAGTGTCATGGCGTGGGCATGTATGGCTGCCAATGGAACTGGTTCTCTTGTATTTATTGATGATGTGACTGCTGACAAAAGCAGCAGGATGAATTCTGAAGTGTTTCAGGCAATATTATCTGCTCATATTCAGCCAAATGCTTCAGAACTCATTGGACGCTTCACAGTGCAGATGGACAATGACCCAAAGCATACTGCAAAAGCAACCAAAGAGTTTTTTAACCTCCATGGCAGTATGATTATTTCAGATTTTTGGTGCTGAAAGCGGTACCATTATTTTGCATGGAAATATGTATTTTTTTTATTGCAGGCTGTAATTTTTAGGAAAAACTCACTGAAATCTGTCCGAACAAGAGTCTAGTAAACATCCCGGGTATGATAAAATTTGAAACACAAAATCATAAATTATAATTTAATAAATAATCATAAAAATAATAGAAAAATAATAAAAAATTTAATTCAATAATATAATCAAACCAAAAACACTGAAATGTGAAATAGAGCGCCAAGTTCGCACATCGCTGAGCTCAGTCGCAAAATCGTTTTCAGTGTCTGATGACGAATTTCCCCCACGAATCATTATCCCTCAATTCTGCAAGTGGTTCTAATTTACTATCGCTGTTCTCTAGCTGATCTAAACCGCTTTTGACCTAAAGGGACGCTTTTTGGACGCCATGGACATTTCTCAGTTTCCAGGCAGAAAGAACAGACAAAATGCAGGCAGGGCGCCGGACAAAGCACTCGGGACAATATGTATGTGAAATAGGTTGAAACAGCAATGTTTTACTGTGTAAAATGTAAAAAAAAAAATTACATTTTTTAAAATTTTTAAATTTCCCGCCGCCGGCGGCGGCGGCGCCCGTACGTCCCGACGTCACAGGGACAGGACACAGAAGCCGGATGCCGGCATCGGCCGGAGGAGATGGCCGGGGACGCTGCAGGGGACACATCGTGGGAGCGCAGGGTAAGGTAAGTGAAGAACACATGCCGGAGCAGCGCCGCATGGTATTCCCGAGTGTAGCTCGGGGTTACCGCTTTTGGTACTGAAATGTTACCCCGAGCTACACTCGGGAATACCGCCAGGGAGGTTAAGGGAAAGAAGTGGAATGTTATGCAATGGCCAAGTCAATCACCTGACCTGAATCCGATTGAGCATTTTACTTGCTGAAGACAAAACTGAAGGGAAAATGCCCCAAGAACAAGCAGGAACTGAAGACAGTTGCAGTAGAGGCCTGGCAGAGCATCACCAGGGATGAAACCCAGCGTCTGGTGATGTCTATGCGTTCCAGACTTCAGGCTGTAATTGACTGCAAAGGATTTGCAACCAAGTATTAAAAAGTGAAAGTTTGATTTATGATTATTATTCTGTCCCATTACTTTTGGTCCCTTAACAAGTGGGAGGCACATATGCAGGCTGTTGTAATTCCTACACCGTTCACCTGATTTGGATGTAAATACCCTCAAATTAATTAGTCTGCAGTTAAAGCACATCTTGTTCGTTTCATTTCAAATCCATTGTGGTGGTGTATAGAGCCAAAAATGTTAGAATTGTGTCGATGTCCCAATCTTTATGCACCTGACTGTAAATAGCTAGCGAATTGAAACAGTATATACACACGTCAGAGCTAAATACAGTTACATAGTTAGTCTGGCTGAAAAAAGACAAAAGTCCATCCATAGAAAAAAAAAAAACAAAAGTTATAATCCTACACCCACAGCTGATCCAGATGAGGTCATTGTAGGAGGAATGAGGGTCTGACGGATTCGGCTGTAACAGTGGGACTGTTCCTATAAATAAGGGACATGTGAGAGCCGTGATTTCCTTTGAAATCCCAGGTTAGATCAGGAAGCCCAAGCAGTTTCCCAGAAAGCAGCACATCAGCGGGAAGTGTACGAGACAAGGACTGTTCTCAGCTTTTAGTTTCAGTTTCACTTCTAAGAGGAATTTCCAAACCAGAGGATTTTCCACAAACCTACGAAGAGATTTATCTGGAAGTCATGATCTATGGACGGTTATTGAAGAGGAATTGAGTTCTGCCCTCCTGGGGAAATAAAGTGATTTGTCAAACATCTGACAGACTGAAAGCCATGCACAGAAATACAGTGCTTCCAGGGATTTATGGTCCTGCGGTTCTAGATTTCAATCCCTAGCGCAGTGGTCTCCAAACTGCAGCCTGAGGGCCAGATGTGGCCCTTTGCTTGCCTTTATCTGGCCCTTGGAACTCTATTCCTCCCACTAACACTAATGATGGGGCACTATTCCTTTCCTTCATTTTAGATAGAGCAAGTCAGATTTTCTTTCGCCATCTGTGTCCCATTTGGGAGAGTTCCCTTTACTTCATGTCCCATAGCCAACAGGAAGGGAGAGGAAATCCCTGCAAATGTGTTACTAACCCCACAACAGTACAATCAGTCTGTATATACAGTAAAAAATGCTTGTTATACTCACTGTGGAACCTAAGGGGTTAATCCTTTGCATTGTGTAAAAATGCTGTTTGATCCTGTCTTCTCTGATCCTCCCCTTCTTCCAGTGCCCCCCTCTTATCTCCTGATAAGACATATCATGTGGAGTCACCCTGCACATGCTCAGTGTGGTGTGCATTGCTAGAGGTTTTCTACATCCTCCTAGAGCAAAATAAAAACTCCTTCTACAAGCTTTAGCCAGTGCTCTGCTGGACACTGATAAAGACTGCTCTAACTGCTGATAAGAAAAAGGATTTAGCAGTTTATATTTACTAAAATAATTGCATTTCCATGTTCTGTGTACTGTGGGAGACCAGATATAGTGAATGCAGGGTCCGGAGAGACCAGATATAGTGAATGTGGGGTCCGGGGAGACCAAGATATAGTGAATGCGGGGTCCGGGGAGACCAGATATAGTGAATGCGGGGTCCGGGGAGACCAGGTTTAGGGAATGCAGGGTCCGGGGAGACCAGGTTTAGGGAATGCAGGGTCCGGGGAGACCAGGTTTAGGGAATGCAGGGTCCGGGGAGACCAGATATAGTGAATGCAGGGTCCGGGGAGACCAGATATAGTGAATGCAGGGTCCGGGGAGACCAGATATAGTGAATGCAGGGTCCTGGGAGACCAGATATAGTGAATGCAGGGTCCGGGGAGACCAGATATAGTGAATGCAGGGTCCGGGGAGACCAGATATAGTGAATGCAGGGTCCGGGGAGACCAGATATAGTGAATGCAGGGTCCTGGGTTTAGTAACACTTTAAGGGAATTCCATGAGGGACAACCCAATATTTGGAATTTTCTTTTTCTTTCACTTTTAATGATAATGGTAAAATAGGATAAATAGAGAGGATGAATCTCCATACTGAGGGCACAAACAGCAATAGAAACTGACAGGGGTTCTAATCCATCTCCACTCTGATCAAAAGTAAGAAAAAAAAAAGTTTTGCCTTTAGTTATACTTTAACCTTTTGGTTCTGACCACCAATATAAGGAGCATTCTTCCTACTGACCACCAACCTAGGGGCATTCTTCTCAATGACAATGAATTTAACCCTTCCCACCAACCGTACGCATATATACGGCCTATTGGAACTGGGTCTTTATCTGTGGGGCCGCATATATGCAAACCTCTCTTGCGGCATGCTCCCAACACAGAGACCGGGCTCTCACCAAGAGCACCGGGTCTCATACTAACGATCAGGACCCTGGACTCCCGGTTTCGAGTCACCTGCAGACTGGAGCAGCAGACTGGAGAATCTCCTGACCAGCAGGTGAATTGGGATGGAGACTGTTGGTTGCTAGGAAGCCAGCGGCCCATGGCTTTCTAGCAACCAGAAGCGTAAATTCATGACAACCTTCTGGCACAAAATACCCCACTCTGAGCACTGGTGTCTCTCCGTATGCCAACTCAGGGTTGGTCTTAATTACCTCCAGTTGGCTTATGTGCGAAGTGCAGTGATTCTTTTCATATCTGTCGCAACCACAGCAACATTTTCCCACAGTGCCGGAAATCTGGAAAGAATCTGGCATACGTGTTGGACCTTCTTCCAAAACTGTTTTAATACTTTACTGGATGTGATGCAGTCCATGGTAACCTCCCTGGCGGTATTCACGAGTGTAGCTCGGGGTAAAGTTTCAGCACCACAAGCGGTAACCCCGAGCTACACTCGGGAATACACTGCAGCGTTGCTCCGGGATCCCTTCTTCACTTACCTTGTCCTGCGCTCCCACAATGTCCCTCCTGCAGTGTCCCCTGTAATGTCCTCCGGCCGATGCCGGCATCTGTCATCTGGGTTCCGTCCCCTGCGAAGTCGGGACATACGGGGGGCGGAACTGGCGGGAAATTTGAAAATGACAAAAAGTGACATTCACTAAAATTACATAGTATAACATTCCTGTATCAAACCATTTCACATACATTTTGTCCCGAGTGCTTTGTCCGGCGCCCTGCCTGCATTTTTACTGTTCTTTCTGCCTGGAAACTGAGAAACGTCCATGGCGTCCAAAAAGCGTCCCTTTTGGTCAACGATTTTCCCGACTTTGCTCAGCGATGTGCGAACTTGGCGCTATATTTCAAATTTCAGTGTTTTTGGTTTAATTATATTATTGAATTAAATGTATTATTATTATACATGGAGATCATATCCCCCCTTATGTATTATACATGGAGATCATATCCCCCCTTATGTATTATACATGGAGATCATACCCCCCCTTATGTATTATACATGGAGATCATATCCCCCTTATGTATTATACATGGTGATCATATCCCCCTTATGTATTATACATGGAGATCATATCCCCCCTTATGTATTATACATGGAGATCATATCCCCCTTATGTATTATACACGGAGATCATATCCCCCCCTTATGTATTATACATGGTGATCATATCCCCTCTTCTGTATCATACATGGATATCATATCCCCCTTATGTATTATACATGGAGATCATATCCCCCTTATGTATTATACATGGAGATCATATCCCCCTTATGTATTATACATGGTGATCATATCCCCCCTTATATATTATACATGGAGATCATATCCCCCCTTATATATTATACATGGAGATCATATCCCCCTTATGTATTATACATGGAGATCATATCCCCCCTTATGTATTATACATGGAGATCATATCCCCCCTTATGTATTATACATGGTGATCATATCCCCCCCTTATGTATTATACATGGAGATCATATCCCCCCTTATGTATTATACATGGAGATCATATCCCCCCTTACGTATTATACATGGAGATCATATCCCCCCCTTATGTATTATACATGGAGATCATATCCCCCCCTTATGTATTATACATGGAGATCATATCCCCCCTTATGTATTATACATGGAGATCATATCCCCCTTATGTATTATACATGGAGATCATATCCCCCCCTTATGTATTATACATGGAGATCATATCCCCCCTTATGTATTATACATGGAGATCATATCCCCCTTATGTATTATACATGGAGATCATATCCCCCCTTATGTATTATACATGGAGATCATGTCCCCCCTTATGTATTATACATGGAGATCATGTCCCCCCTTATGTATTATACATGGTGATCATATCCCCCCTTATGTATTATACATGGAGATCATATCCCTCCTTATGTATTATACATGGTGATCATATCCCCCCCTTATGTATTATACATGGAGATCATATCCCTCCTTATGTATTATACATGGTGATCATATCCCCCCCTTATGTATTATACATGGAGATCATGTCCCCCCTTATGTATTATACATGGAGATCATGTCCCCCCTTATGTATTATACATGGTGATCATATCCCCCCTTATGTATTATACATGGAGATCATATCCCTCCTTATGTATTATACATGGTGATCATATCCCCCCCTTATGTATTATACATGGAGATCATATCCCTCCTTATGTATTATACATGGTGATCATATCCCCCCCTTATGTATTATACATGGTGATCATATCCCCCCCTTATGTATTATACATGGAGATCATATCCCCCCTTATGTATTATACATGGTGATCATATCCCCCTTATGTATTATACATGGTGATCATATCCCCCCTTATGTATTATACATGGAGATCATATCCCTCCTTATGTATTATACATGGTGATCATATCCCCCCCTTATGTATTATACATGGAGATCATATCCCTCCTTATGTATTATACATGGTGATCATATCCCCCCCTTATGTATTATACATGGTGATCATATCCCCCCCTTATGTATTATACATGGAGATCATATCCCCCCTTATGTATTATACATGGTGATCATATCCCCCCTTATGTATTATACATGGTGATCATATCCCCCCTTATATATTATACATGGAGATCATATCCCCCCTTATGTATTATACATGGAGATCATATCCCCCCTTATGTATTATACATGGAGATCATATCCCCCTTTAATCTCCTCTTCTCAAGAGAGAATACATTCAGTTCCTGTAATCTTTCCTCATAGCTGATCTCCTCCATGCCTCTTATCAGTTTGGTAGCCCTTCTCTGTACTTTTTCCAGTTCCCCAATGTTCTTTTTGTGAATTGGTGCCCAAAACTGAACTGCATATTCCAGATGAGGTCTTACTAATGATATGTACAGGGGCAGTTGCTTCAGGTCTCAGTAAATGAGGGGAAGCTCTACTGACTTCCATCATTCAATTATGTGCAAGCAAAAATGCTGTTTTTTGGGGGTTTTTTCCTTGCATGTGATTGGATATTCTTAGTAAATGAGGTTAAGCTTCATTTTACAAAGTTCTGCAACAACTGCCTTTGGAAAGTGCACAGACTGTTTGCCTTTAGCAAATCAACCCCACAAAACACATGCATCTCATAGGTCCATCAGACATCAGATGGTCGGACGTGAGAGACCCATGAGTCCTATGTTTTATGAAACTTATGCAATGGGGGAGATGTCCTAAAACTGGAGCACTCTGGTGCAGCATGGGAGCCAATCAGCTTCTAACTTCAGCTTGTTCAACTAAGCTTTGGCAATAAAACCTGGAAGATGATTGGTGTCTATGCAGAGCTGCAACAGATTTTGCACTCCCGAGTTTTGCAAATCTTCCCCCCGCCAAATGTGTCCCTAACTTTCGCTGTCAATTTCCCATTAGTGAAAGTTCAATGAGCCCTATTCTTCACAGCTGTTAGGGAAAGGGATGCCAACAGCCAGGCTTTTGCTATTGCTTATTTGGTTGGTGTAAAAAATCTTGTCTCCAAATATCACCCAAACCATCCTCTCCGCTCCTCCCATGACCTCCTGCTCTCTAGCTCCCTTGTCTCCTCCTCCCATCCTCATCTTCAGGACTTCTCCAGAGCCTCCCCATCCTCTGGAACTCTCTACCCCAATTTATCAGACTATCGCCTACTCTGCTCACTTTTAGGCGATCTCTGAAAACCTGTCTCTTCAAGGAAGCCTATCCTGCCCTCAGCTAATAACCGAATCTTCTACTCCTCCTACCAGTCCATCCCCCACAGCTATTACATTTTGTACCACCAGCCCCTCCTTCTTAGATTGTAAGCTCCCAGGATCAGGGCCCTCCTAACCCTCTTGTATTGAATGTATTGTCTCCCTTTATATTGTACAGTGCTGAGAAAACTGTTGGCGCGATATAAATCCTGTATAATAATAATAATGGGTCAGCAATGAAATTGACACTTAGGCAAGTCATACATTAATTGATATTTCTTCCCTTCCACCATTGGTGGCCTTGTGCAGCACTATTGTATTCTGCTGGCAGGGGGGCACGGAGAGCTTTCCCGGATGTCAGAATGCAATGATTACTGCAAGCATCTGTAGCTGCCAGCAGTAATCTCATACTAAAAATTCAACAGACTGGTTGTACCCAAGTCGATCGATGGATCGATTTGGGTACAATCAGCCTACCCATACACAATTTGAATCTCGGCCGGTCCCTGGTGGAGTTGCCGAGATACGATCCATCTGTGATCAGCTTTAGTATGCCCGTACGGATTATTATTATTATTATTATACAGGATTTATATAGCACCAACAGCAGCGCATTACAATATAAGGAGACAGTACAATTACAATACATTTCAGTACAGAAGGAATAGGAGGGCTCGGCTCGTGGAGCTTACAATCTAAATGAAGGAGGAGGTGATACAAAAGGTGATATCTGCGGGGGATGATCTGGTGGAGGTGATTCAAGTACAGTTCTTAGGGGGAGGTGGGGTAGGCTTCCCTGAATAAGTGAGTTTTCAAAGATCGCCTAAAGGCAGACAGGGTGGGATGCTGACCTGACATACTGAGGTAGGGAGTTCCAGAGGATGGGAGAGGATCTGCAGAAGTCCAGGTATAGATTAATCAAATGCTTTTCCAGGAACCGCCTGGATATCAACGTTAAACAATACCTTCAACATGGCACTGTGATTTTTTTATAAATAGACCCAAAATATTTTTTTGTAGCTTTGCATAGAATGAGGAAATAGAAAACCCATTTTAGGTTTTTGCTGATGAGTTATTCTCTTTCCTTTTCCTGGTGAGCACAGTGTCTCCCGGAAAGTACATATGTATGGGAAAAACCATCATAAGGCTATGTTCACACTAGCGATGTGTGCAGGCGGCAGAAAGGCATTTGGGAAGCGTTTTTACCACTTCCCAAACGCCTCCGACAATTCTGCACATTGCAGCACATAGTGCTGTTCTAACGGGAGCGTTAGCGTCGTGGCAAAACGGACGCCTCTGGTCAAGTCAGGAGGCGTTGAAGCCTCCTATTCTAGACTATGGTGCCGCTCCGCAAATGCCCGGATGGTGTTTGCGGCGCAGTTGCAGGGCGTTTGCGGAGCGGTAACACCATTCAAACTTCATTATAGGCGTTCGTGGGGCGTTTTTAATGCTCGGCAAACGCCTAGCAACTGCCGCTGAACCG
Organism: Staurois parvus; assembly: GCF_062004578.1. NCBI lineage: Eukaryota > Metazoa > Chordata > Amphibia > Anura > Ranidae > Staurois > Staurois parvus. The sequence goes on along the minus strand of NW_028318370.1, from coordinate 4,467,145 downwards.
CGCATGTGGCAATTGCGGAGCGTTAAAAAACGCTCCGCAAATGCCGGACCAACGCTAACGCTCTAACGGGAGCATTAGCGTTGCGGCAAAACGGATGCCTCTGGTCGAGTCAGGAGGCGTTGGTGCTGCTCCGCAAATGCCCGGCCGGTGTTTGCGGCGCGGTTGCGGGGCGTTTGCGGAGCGGTAACACCATTCAAACTTCATTATAGGCGTTTGTGGGGCGTTTTTAATGCTCGGCAAATGCCTAGCAACCGCCGCTGAACCGCGCATGTGGCAATTGCGGAGCGTTAAAAAACGCTCCGCAAATGCCGGACCAATGCTAACGCTCTAACGGGAGCGTTAGCGTCGCAGCAAAACGGGTGCCTCTGGTCGAGTCAGGAGGCGTTGAAGCCTCCTATTCTAGTCTATGGTGCCGCTCCGCAAACACCCGGCCGGTGTTTGCGGCGCGGTTGCGGGGCGATTGCGGAGCGGTAACACCATTCAAACTTCATTATAGGCGTTTGTGGGGCGTTTTTAATGCTCGGCAAACGCTTATCAACTGCAGCTGAACTGCGCATGTGGCAATTGCGGAGCGTTAAAAGACGCTCCGCAAATGCCGGACCAACGCTTGCCAAACGCTATAGGGGCGTTTGGCAAGAGTTGGTAAAACAGTCAAGTGTGAACGAGCCCTAATAGAGTTGTCACATGAGCAGAAACAGAAACATTCTCGTGGTAACTCCAGACCAGCTGACAGCTAAAAAGGGAATTTCCCCTTTGTGTCGAAATGAAAGAAAAATTTTTTGAAAAGCAAACAGAAAAAAAAGGTTTTGGCTTCCTGCTTACCTTTAAATACGATAATGATCATTCAAACCTCTGGAGCTTTTTTCCATTATTACGTTTCCTTTATATAATCAATTTTAAAACAACCAACGCAACAATATGACGGAAACAGGAAATGTTTAGTGAGGTATAAATAGCTATGGAATTGAAACAGTATTTACACACGTCTCCATGTCAGAGCTAAATATACAGTTGCAAGAAAAAGTATGTGAACCCCTTGGGATTACGTGGAGCTTTGCATGAATTGGGCAGAAAATGTGCTCTGAACGTCATCTAAGTCACAACAATAGAAGAACACAGTCTGCTGAACATAATACTACACAAACATTAGATGTTGCAATGGTTTAATTGCACATAACATGTAAACATTCACAGTGCAGGGAAGAAAAAGTATGTGAACCTTTGGACTTAATAACTGGTTGACCCTCCTTTGGCAGCAATAACCTCAACCAAACGTTTCCTGTAGTTGCAGATCAGACCTGCACAACAATCTGGAGTCATTTTGGACCACTCCTCTTCACAAAACTGTTTCAGTGTAGCAATATTCTTGGGATGTCTGGTGTGAATCGCTCTCTTAAGGTCATGCCACAGCATTTCAATCGGGTTGAGGTCAGGACTCTGACTGGGCCACTCCAGAAGGCGTATTCTGTGCTGTTGCAGCCATTGTTTTGTTGAATTACTTGTATGCTTTGGGTCATTGTCCTGTTGCATCACCCATCCTCTGCGGAGCTTCAGTTGGCGGACAGACGGTCGTACGTTTTCCTGCAAAATGTCTTGATAAACTCTGGAATTCATTTTCCCATCAATGACAACAATCCGTCCAGGCCCTGAGGCAGCAAAGCAGCCCCAAACCATGATGCTCCCTCCGCCATGTTTTACAGTGGGGATGAGGTTTTGATGTTGGTGTGCTGTGCCTTTTTTTCTCCACACATAGTGTTGTGTGTTCTTCCCAAACAACTCAATCTTGGTTTCATCTGTCCACAGTATATTTTGCCAGTAGTGCTGTGGAACATCCAGGTGCTCTTTTGCAAACTTCAAACGTGCTGCAATATTCTTTTTGGACAGCAATGGCTTCCTCCGTGGTGTCCTCCCATGTACTCCATTCTTGTTTAATGTTTTCCTTATTGTAGATGTGTCAACAAAAATGTTAGCATGTGCCAGAGATTTCTGTAGGTCTTTAGCTGACACTCTGGGATTCTTCTTTACCTCATGCAGCATTCTGCGCTGTGCTCTTGCAGTCATTTTTACAGGACGACCGCGCCTAGGGAGAGTAGCAACAGTGCTAAACTTTCTCCATTTGTAGACAGTCTGTCTTACCGTGGACACATGAACATCAAGCCTTTTGGAGATACTTTTGTAACCCTTTCCAGCTTCATGCCAGTCAACAATTCTTGATCGTAGGTCTTCTGAGAGCTCTTTTCTGCGAGGCATGGTTCACATCAGACAGTGCTTCTTGAAACCAGTAAACCCAACACAGGTGTGTGTTTTTTAAGGGCAGGACAGCTGTCAGCAACACATCCAATATCATCACACTGATTGGAGTCAAGGTTGGCTCACTCCTGACTCCAATTAGCTCTGGGAGAAGTCATTAAGCTAGGGACTCACATACTTTTTCCTCCCTGCACTGTGAATGTTTACATGTTATGTGCAATTAAACCATGGAAACATCTAATGTTTGTGTAGTATTATGTTCAGCAGACTGTGTTCTTCTATTGTTGTGATTTAGATGACGTTCAGAGCACATTTTATGCCCAATTCATGCAAAACTCCACGTAATCCCAAGGGGTTCACATACTTTTTCTTGCAACTGTAGTTACATAATTAGTCTGGCTGAAAAATGACAAAAGTCCATCCAGTTCAACCATAGAAAAAAAACAAAAGTTATAATCCCACACCCACAGTTGATCCAGATGAGGTCATTGTAGGAGGAATGAGGGTCTGACGGATTCGGCTGTAACAGTGGGACTGTTCCTATAAATAAGGGACATGTGAGAGCCGTGATTTTCTTTGAAATCCCAGGTTAGATCAGGAAGCCCAAGCAGTTTCCCAGAAAGCAGCACATCAGCGGGAAGTGTACGAGACAAGGACTGTTCTCAGTTTTTAGTTTCAGTTTCACTTCTAAGAGGAGTTTCCACACCAGAGGATTTTCCAAAAACCTACGTAGAGATTTATCTGGAAGTCATGATCTATGGACGGTTATTGAAGAGGAATTGAGTTCTGCCCTCCTATTGAAATAAAGTGATTTGTCAAACATCTGACAGACTGAAAGCCATGCACAGAAATACAGCGCTTCCAGGGATTTATGGTCCTGCGGTTCTAGCTTTCAATCCCAAGTGCAGTGGTCTCCAAACTGCAGCCTGAGGGCCAGATGTGGCCCTTTGCTTGCCTTTATCTGGCCCTTGGAACTCTATTCCTCCCACTAACACTAATGATGGGGCACTATTCCTTTCCTTCATTTTAGATAGAGCAAGTCAGATTTTCTTTCCACATCCGTGTCCCATTGGGGAGATTTCCCTTTACTTCATGTCCCATAGCCAAAACAGGAAGGGAGAGGAAATCCCTGCAAATGTAAGTGTTACTAACCCCACAACAGTACAATCAGTCTGTAGATGCAGTAAAACATGCTTGTTATACTCACTGTGGAACCTAAGGGGTTAATCCTCTGCATTGTGTAAAAATGCTGTTTGATCCTGTCTTCTCTGATCCTCCCCTTCTTCCAGTGCCCCCCTCTTATCTCCTGATAAGACATATCATGTGGAGTCACCCTGCACATGCTCAGTGTGGTGTGCATTGAGAGGTTTTCTGCATCCTCCTAGAGCAAAATAAAAACTCCTTCTACAAGCTTTAACCAGTGCTCTGCTGGACACTGATAAAGACTGCTCTAACTGCTGATAAGAAAAGGGATTTAGCAGTTTATATTTACTAACATAATTGCATTTTCATGTTCTGTGTACTGTGGGAGACCAGATATAGTGAATGCAGGGTCCGGGGAGACTAGATATAGTGAATGCGGGGTCCGGGGAGACCAGATATAGTGAATGCAGGGTCCGGGGAGACCAGATATAGTGAATGCAGGGTCCGGGGAGACCAGATATAGTGAATGCGGGGTTCGGGGAGACCAGATTTAGGGAATGCGGGGTCCGGGGAGACCAGATATAGTGAATGCGGGGCCCGGGGAGACCAGATATAGTGAATGCGGGGCCCTGGGGAGACCAGATATAGTGAATGCAGGGTCCGGGGAGACCAGATATAGTGAATGCAGGGTCCGGGGAGACCAGATTTAGGGAATGCGGGGTCCGGGGAGACCAGATATAGTGAATGCGGGGCCCTGGGGAGACCAGATATAGTGAATGCGGGGCCGGGGAGACCAGATATAGTGAATGCGGGGCCCGGGGAGACCAGATATAGTGAATGCGGGGCCCGGGGAGACCAGATATAGTGAATGCGGGGCCCGGGGAGACCAGATATAGTGAATGCGGGGCCCGGGGAGACCAGATATAGTGAATGCGGGGCCCGGGGAGACCAGATATAGTGAATGCGGGGCCCGGGGAGACCAGATATAGTGAATGCGGGGCCCAGGGAGACCAGATATAGTGAATGCGGGGCCCAGGGAGACCAGATATAGTGAATGCGGGGCCCGGGGAGACCAGATATAGTGAATGCGGGGCCCGGGGAGACCAGATATAGTGAATGCGGGGCCCGGGGAGACCAGATATAGTGAATGCGGGGCCCGGGGAGACCAGATATAGTGAATGCAGGGTCCGGGGAGACCAGATATAGTGAATGCGGGGTCCGGGGAGACCAGATATAGTGAATGCGGGGTCCGGGGAGACCAGATATAGTGAATGTAGGGTCCGGGGAGACCGGATATAGTGAATGCAGGGTCCGGGGAGACCAGATATAGTGAATGCAGGGTCCGGGGAGACCAGATATAGTGAATGCAGGGTCCGGGGAGACCAGATATAGTGAATGCAGGGTCCGGGGAGACCAGATATAGTGAATGCAGGGTCCGGGGAGACCAGATATAGTGAATACAGGGACGGGGAGATCAGATATAGTGAATGCAGGGTCCTGGGTTTAGTAACACTTTAACGGAATTCCATGAGGGACAACCCAATATTTGGAATTTTTTTTTCTTTCACTTTTAATAATGGTAAAATAGGACAAATAGAGGGTGAATCTCCATAATGAGGGCACAAACAGCAATAGAAGCTGACAGGGGTTCTAATACATCTCCACTCTGATCAAAAGTAAAAAAAAAAAAAAAAAAAAAAGTTTTGCCTTTAGTTATACTTTAACTTTTTGACTATCTCTGCAAGATACATTCTTCCTTCTGACCACCAATATAAGGAGCATTCTTCCTACTGACCACCAACCTAGGGGCATTCTTCTCAATGACAATGAATTTAACCCTTCCCACCGACCGTACGCATATATACGGCCTATTGGAAGTGGGTCTTTATTTGTGGGGCCACATGTATGCAAACCTCTCTTGGGGCATGCTCCCAGCACAGAGACCGGGCTCTCACCAAGAGCACCGGGTCTCATACTAACGATCAGGACCCTGGATTCCCGGTTTCGAGTCACCTGACAGTACCTGCAACAAATTCATGTACCTGTTGTGGACAGGTCAGGGGCGCACTGACTATTTGGAAACTCGGGCACTGCCCGAGGGCCCAGGGTCAGTAGGGGGCCCCATGAGATGCCCCTGGTACCTTTTTCCTAGGCTTTTTTGAGTTTGGGCAAGGACACAGGGGCCCCATGATCCCCTATTGCCTGGAGGCCCCATGAGTTGTCAGTCCACCCCAGGGACAGGTGCATAAACTTAGCAAAGGCATGGTGGGGGGCAGCACTGAGGACACATCTGTCACTAGTTGCTAAGAAGCCATCAGCTGTGCAACTGACAGCGTTGTTTCAACCAGTGATGCTTCCCTGCCCCTACTTAGCAGTCAGCTGGAAAATTTCTGCCATTACCCAAATATGCCCATTGCCAAATTTGGGTAATGACATCAGCAAACATCCCCCACCCATTTGTGTACATTCAGCAGCAGACTGGAGAATCTCCTGGCCAGCAGGTGAATTGGGATGGAGACTGTTGGTTGCTAGGAAGCCAGCGGCCCATGGCTTTCTAGCAACCAGAAGCGTAAATTCATGACAACCTTCTGGCACAAAATACCCCACTCTGAGCACTGGTGTCTCTCCGTATGCCAACTCAGGGTTGGTCTTGATTACCTCCAGTTATGTGCGAAGTGCAGTGATTCTTTTCATATCTGTCGCAACCACAGCAACATTTTCCCACAGTGCCGGAAATCTGGAAATAATCTGGCATACGTGTTGGACCTTCTTCCAAAACTGTTTTAATACTTTACTGGATGTGATGCAGTCCATGGTAACCCCCTCTGGTGGTATTCCCGAGTGTAGCTCGGGGTAAAGTTTCAGCACCACAAGCGGTAACCTCGAGCTACACTCGGGAATACACTGCAGCGCTGCTCGGGGATCCCTTCTTCACTTACCTTGTCCTGCGCTCCTGCGATGTCCCTCCTGCTGTGTCCCCGGCAATGTCCTCCGGCCGATGCCGGCATCTGTCTTCTGGGTTCCGTTCCCTGTAAGCGTCGGGACGTATGGGGGACGGAACGGCGGGAAATTTGAAAATGACAAAAAGTGACATTCACTAAATACACTAAAATCACATAGTATAACATTCCTGTATCAAACCATTTCACATACATTTTGTCCCGAGTGCTTTGTCCGGCGCCCTGCCTGCATTTTTACTGTTCTTTCTGCCTGGAAACTGAGAAACGTCCATGGCGTCCAAAAAGCGTCCCTTTAGGTCAAAAGCGGTTTTAGACCGGCTAGAGAACAGCGATAGTAAATCAGAACCACTTGCAGAATTGAGTGATAATGATTTGTGGGGGAAATTCATCATCAGACACTGAAAACGATTCTGCGACTTTGCTCAGCGATGTGCGAACTTGGCGCTATATTTCAAATTTCAGTGTTTTTGGTTTGATTATATTATTGAATTAAAATTATTATAATATTTTTTATGATTATTTATCATATTATAATTTATGATTTCGTGTTTCAAGTTTTATCATACCCGGGATGTTTACTAGACTCTTGTTCGGACAGATTTCAGTGAGTTATTCCTAAAAATTACAGGCCTACAATAAAAAAAATACATATTTTCATGCAAAAAAATGTACCGCTTTGAACATAGAAATATGGACATAATCAGACCACTAGGGAGGTTAAAGGAGCCATAAAGCCAGAAAAGTGTTGTAGCTCCTTTATTAAACGACCCCAGTATTTTTTTGGCCTGCACTGGTTATCTTATGGGTTGTTTTGGGTTTTCTTTTACGTCTAGAAAGAAACATATCAGACCCTATTCTGGAAATACATCCGGCCAAATCCCAGGACGGCTCAGAGAAGATGCACGTTGTCACCTGTTCAGCCACCGGCAAGCCAGCCCCGGTGATCTCATGGAATGCTACGGGTAGTCTGCCATCAACACGTCAGACCTACACTATTGAAAACCCAAATGGATCAGTGACCACCATAAGTAACTTTACTCTGGGGGTCACTCGAGGAATGGAAGAGAAAGTGGTCTGTGTAGTGAGTCATCCGGCACTCCCTTCCGACAAATATCTTTCGGAATTTCTAAAGGATACAAGTAAGTTGTCACGCGGACTGTATCACTTTATCAGTTGGTTGTATGTGCCGTGTAGCTTTGCCATTGTTCTCCTTGCATTACACTAGACATGTGTAGTTACTAATATTTTAAAGAGCTACTCCAAAAAAACACTTTAGTTAGCCTATGTATTACATACAGTGGGTAAAGAACCCCTTTACAATAATCACATTTTGTTGCTTTGCAGCCTGAAATGAAGACAGACACCTTTTTGTGTTTTATCCACACAGTTAACCCCTTGATTGCCCTCCTGATCACTCCTGTTACTCCACCAGTGTTAGTACAATGTACACTATTATCACAGATCATTGTATTAGCGTTGCTAGTAACGTTAGTGTCCCTCCCAGCCCGTGTCATTTAGCACCAGATTGCCCACCACATTATCACAGTCACACTATAAGTCACTGATCACCACCATTACTAGTATACTGTCTGTACCAGGGGCGGACTGACCATTTGGAAACTCGGGCACTGCCCGAGGACCCGGGGTCAGTAGGGGGCCCCATGAGATGCCCCTGGTACCTTTTTCATAGGCTTTTTTGAGTTTGGGCAGGGACACAGGGGCCCCATGATCCCCTATTGCCCGGGGGCCCCATGAGTTGTCAGTCCGCCCCTGGTCTGTACAGATAAGAATCTTTATCACGATCAGAATTATACTAGTGACCCTAATGTTTTAGTGTCCCCCAAAAAACTCAGTGTTGGATGTGGGATTTTTTTTTTTTACCAAAGATATGTAGCAGAAAACATTTTGACCTAAATCTATGAAGAAATTTGATTTTATTGGACATGTTTTGTAAAAAAGTAGAAAATATATCTTATTTCAAAATGTTCACTCTTTTCTCATTCATATAATGAATGCCCTATTTGTGTGGGAAAAAAAATATATAAATTTAATTTGAGTACAGTGTTGCATAACCATGCAATTGCTAGTTAAAATAGCACAGTGCTGAATAGCAAAAACATGCCCTGGTCATGAAGGGGATAAAACCCTCTGGAGGTCAAGTGGTTAAAGTATATCTACACTCAGGGCTTTTTTTCTCAAAAAATAGGTGCAGGAATTCCGCCCTTCTGAATCACTTCTTGTCTACACCCCTATCTGCCTCCAAGCATGTCCCCTGGTTCCTACCCACCTCCCAGTACCGCTCCTTATAGAGAATACACAGCCAAGTATCATTTTGTGGTGCTAAGTCATTTGTATGGAATGTGTTAATGATAACAAGAAAAGCAGTAGAATAGCTCCTCCTCAGCCAGCAGAAATAGACCCCCAGCAACAATGAACCCTGGCAATACAATACCACCCCAGAAACAGACCCCAGCAGCAACAGCAGATCCCCCAGCAACCAACATCAATAGACTCTCCGGCAGTCTGCAACAATAGACCCCTCCCTCAACAGTAGGTGTCTTCCAGCAACAATAGATCCCCCACCAGCAACAACAGACCTCCCCAACAACTATAGACCACCAGGAAAAAATTCCCCTCCAGTGACAAGAGATCCTCCAGAAGCCTGCATTGATAGACCTTCCAGCACACCCCAGCACCTCTTGTCATTACATACATTCAGTGCAGGTGGTGCTGGAGCTGAGTTCCTCCATGTTCCCGCTAGAAAAAAAGAACCCTGTCTATACCCCAAAACAAAAATGTCCTGGTAGCATTAGTTTTCTTTTTTCAAGTTTCTTTTCACCTGGCAATCTAGTGAATAAACCACTGTCTATGCCTACTCCTCCAGCGGATCTATGGAAGGAGTCATAGTTGACACCCGGGCTGGACTTCAAACATATCTGCCTTTGCGTATCTAAAGTGCATGGGGGATAGAATAGTAGTTTAGAGCAGGATGATAATATTGTTTTATGCTTCCAGTGTGACTGAGACACAGCGTTTCTGGCAGGAAAAACAGATATGTTCTGTACTTGCTGAAAATGGTCTTAGTCTGAAAAAAAAAAGCTAATGCAGCTATTATATGCAAAGACTGATAAGCCGCAATATATTACATTTTTGTTCTTGGGTTTAGATAACCTATAACACAGAATCCATGGATTTTTAGTCATTGATCTACGTTGTTTTTTTATCTTGTCACTAATGGCATTTTTCCACTCAACAGCAACTGAAGATGCCATGGCAGATTCTCCTCGTATCTATATCTATATCAGTGTTACCATCATTGTTGTCATGCTTGCCATATGTGCTCTATGTGCTAAAATGCTGTTCTACAAGTGGGTATCCAGGAATAAAAAGGGTTATTTTGTGAGTATTCAAAGTTTTTATTTTTCTTATGTTTGCTGCAATGTATCAAAATGTAAGTGGAAGGGGTTAAAATGCCAAAGTATGTATTGCAAACTGAGATAGATGTCCCTCGTGTATTCATATGTGATCGTGTTGTGCGGGGCGTTTTTTTCTCAGAGAGTAGGTGCAGGAACTCTCCCTTTCTGAGTCACCCCTGGTCTCTGTCCTGCACCATCCCTGGTTCCACTCCATACCTACCTCCCAGTACTGCCCTTCTAGAGAATACAGATCCAAGTATCAATTTGTATGGAATTTGTTAATGATAACAAGAAAAACAGTAAAATAGATCCCCTGCAGCCGGCAACAATAGACCACCCCTCAACAACAATGGACCACCTGCAACAAAATACCCCCCCAGCAACAATAGACCCATGAAAACAACAAATCGCCCCACAGCCAGAATCAATAGATCATCCTGCAGCTAGTAACAATTAGACCTCTCTCTTAATAGTAGATCCCTCCCAGCAACAATTGACCACATAGCAACATAAGACCCACCCCCAGCAAAAATAGATCCTCCACCATCAGCAGTAGACATCCGCAGCATAAATAGATCCCCCTCGCCTGCAAAAACAGATCCCCAGCAGCCAGAATCAATGCAGCCTGCAGTACACCAAACCACCCCTTGCCATTGCCTACATTTAGGGCTGGGACAGGGGCAGACTGACCATTTGGAAACTTGGGCACTGCCCGAGGGCCCGGGGTCAGTAGGGGGCCCCATGAGATGTCCCTGGCACCTTTTTCATAGGTTTTTTTGAGTTTGGGCAAGGATACAGGGGCCCCATGATCCCCTATTGCCCGGGGGGCCCCATGAGTTGTCAGTCCGCCCCTGGGCTGGGGATGCCGGAACTGCGTTCCCCCAGTATTCCTGCTGAAACAAACCTTAGTGTTGTGTGCCGGGGAGCAGATCTACTCTTTAAACCATTCCTGCTTGGATCCAGGGGGTGACGCCCGGCTTCAACACAGTAGGATGGGCAAAGGGCCCCCAGGGAAAATGTTCTATTCAGCCAGTGGTCTCCAAATTGTGGCCTGGGGGCCATATATGGCCTTTTGCCTGCATTTATCCAGCCCTTGAGGCACTATTTTCTATCCACTAAAATTAATAATGGGGCATAATTCCTCCCACTGACACCAGTGAAGGGGCAGAATTCCTCCCACTGACACCAATGATGGGGCAGAATTCCTCCCACTGACACCAGTGAAGGGGCAGAATTCCTCCCACTGACACCAGTGAAGGGGCAGAATTCCTCCCACTGACACCAGTGAATGGGCAGAATTCCTCCCACTGACACCAGTGAAGGGGCAGAATTCCTCCCACTGACACCAGTGAAGGGGCAGAATTCCTCCCACTGACACCAGTGAAGGGGCAGAATTCCACCCACTGACACCAGTGAAGGGGCAGAATTCCTTCCACTGACACCAGTGAAGGGGCAGAATTCCTTCCACTGACACCAGTGAAGGGGCAGAATTCCTCCCACTAACACCAGTGAAGGGGCAGAATTCCTCCCAACGACACCAGTGAAGGGGCAGAATTCCTCCCAACGACACCAATGATGGAGCACAAATTCCTCCCAGTGACACAAACAATGGGGCCCAATGACACCAATGATATGGCGCTATTCCTCCCACTGATACCAAAGATGGAGCATTATTTATTCCCACTAACGTTTGGACCTCTTCTACTCCTAATGGCCCCCATCAAGTCTAGAAGTAAACTGACCCTTTGTTTGGAAAGTCTGGAGACCCCTGAATTACGCGTTGAATTGCTTCCAAAGGGCCGTCAGTTGAGTTATCAGATTTATACACATTCCAGTCTGCTGTAGCAGCTAAAAGTATCATTTATAGTGTGTAAAACCTCCCCGCTGGTATCAAAAGGGTTAAATTAAAGCTGGCCATACACTGAAAGATTTTCATTGGAAGGTTGGTACAACAAAAAAATCTCATCAGTACATTCGATAATGCCATCCAAGCCTTGACGAATGTCCTTCGAAAGCACTTCAAAATTGAATTTGCTTTTAACATTCAGTTTTGGAATTTCCGAAACAAAATCCACATACGCTGTTAGAGATTGGTTTGTTTAACTACTTGAGCTCCGGAAGGCTTTACTCCCTTCTTGACCAGGGCAATTTTTTGCTGTTCAGCACTGCGCTAATTTAACTGGCAATTGCGCAGTCATGCAACACTGTACCAAAATGAAACATATATCATTTTATTTCACGCAGAGATTTCCTTTGGTGGTATTTGATCAGCACTGGGTTTTTATTTTTCATTATATAAATGGAAAAAGACTAATCCCCCCCTCCCCCCCCCCTTATTTTTTATTTATTTATTTTTTTCCTTATCTTCCCTTCCTTTCCTCTTATCCTTATTCTCTTTTCTCCTTTCCCTTTTTCTTCATACCCCCCAATTCCACTAGATATATCCAGTCTTTTTTTCTCTATTAACCACTTACCTACCGGGCACTTATACCCCCTTCCTGCCCAGGCCAATTTTCAGCTTTCAGTGCTGCTGCATTTTGAATGACAATTGCGTGGTCATGCAACACTGTACCCATATGAAATTTTTATCATTTTTTTCAGACAAATAGAACTTTCTTTTGGTGGTATTTTATCACTACTGGGTGTTTTATTTTTTGTGCTATAAACAAAAAAAGAGCAAAATATTAAAAAAAAAAGTTTTTCATTGTTTCTATTATAAAATTTTGCAAACAGGTAATTTTTCTCCTTTACTGATGTGCGTTGATGAGGCTGCACTGATAGGCAGCACTGAAGGGCACTGATAGGCAGCACTAATGAGGTGGCACTGATAGGTGGAACTGATAGGCGGCACTGATGATGGGTACTGATAGGCGGCACTGGCTAGTGGCACTGACTGGCGCAACTGCTGGGCACTGACTGGCAGCACTGCTGGGCTGCACTGATGGTCAGAGGTGGGTGGCACTGGTGGGCACAGGTGGGTGGCACTGATGGGCACAGGTGGGTGGCACTGATGGGTGGCACTGATGGGCACAGGTGTGGCATTGATGGGTGGTACTGCTGGGCACTGGTGGGTGGAACTGGTGGGTGGCACTGCTGGGCACCGATCATCAGGGCACTGATGATCAGTGCCCTGATGATCGGTGCCGATCCCTGCTCTGACAACTGCCGGTTCTCGGCAGTACTTTCCTCACGTTCTGACAGCGTGAGGAAAGTGCACCCGAGAACCGGCAATTGCATTTCCCTGTGATCAGCGTGTCATTGGACACGGCTGATCACGTGATAAAAAGCCGCTGTGATTGACCTTTTACCACATCACGTGATCAGCTGTGTCCGTAGGACACATATGAAGCCCTCCCAGAACTGGCCGGCCGCTATCTGCGGTCGGCAACTGGTTAAGTTGTGGGTTTATCCCTATGGTGTTCAACGACTCCAATCTTTCCAAACTGACAGGTACATGTTTGACCCCGTACGGTGGTGGAGGAGTCTCAGTCCTCCTTCTGAGACATTATTGTAAAGAGGCCCGTCACACACTGTATATACTGTTCTCTACACACCTATTATAGGGGTCCTTACTCTTTTTTTTTTTTTGCTATATTTTGTCTTTGGTACATGACTGTTGGATGCTTCTGATGGAGTATCATCAGCTTGTGAATTCAAAATTGTTCAAGCTATACTGTTCTTTAACTGCTTCATATGTTTTGCCCTTGCCTGTTATAACTTATCTGTACCAAGTCAAAATTGTTAATAAAAACTCTTTATGGAAAAAAATAAAAATAAATATTAAATATCTTCTTAAATTTAGGCCAAAATGTATTCTGCTACATGTCTTTAGTAACAAAAAAAAAAATATCACAATAATTGTATATTGGTTTTTGTGAACATTATAGCGTCTACAAACTATGGTATATACAGTATACTGGAATTTACGCAGCTATGACGCTATACTTGTAATGGCGGTGATCAGTGAATTATAGTGGGACTGTAATAGTGTGCAACCTGGTGCTTGACGCTGGCTGGAAGGGTCACTAACTGGCACTGACATCAATAGTGACAGTAGTACAGTGATCAGTGTTAATACTGTACACTGTCACTGTACTAATGACACTGGCTGGGAAGAGGTTGGCATCTTGGGGCAATCAAGGGGTTAACTGTGTGTCTAACGATGTGTAATGTGTGCTGCTTTTGCTTTACTATATGGCTGTATTTTCCCTCTGCTTTGCAGGTAGGAAAAACAACCAGATCCCTGTTCCCTGTACACAGAGTTCTGTGTTTTGTAAACACAGAACTTTGTGTGTGATTGGACACAGTCGATCAGTTGACTTCAGCCAAAATCATGGGCAGTGAGCACAGGGCCCACTAGAGGACATCGGGCCCTCAGGCCACCCTCATGAAGTCTGTTTCTGATTGTTTGGTCAGAGACATTCACACCATTGGCCTGCTGGAGGTCATTTTGTAGGGCTCTGGCAGTGCTCATACTGTTCCTCCTTGCACAAAAGGAGCAGATACCGGTCCTGCTGTTGGGTTAAGGACCTTCTATGGCCCTGTCCAGCTCTCCTAGAGTAACCGCCTGTCTCCTGGAATCTCCTCCATGCTCTTCAGACTGTGCTGGGAGACACAGCAAACTTGCTGGCAATGGCACGTATTGATGTGCCATACTGGAGGAGTTGGATTGCCTGTGCAACCTCTGTAGGGTATAGGCATCACCTCATGCTACCAGTAGTGACACTGACCCTAGCCAAATGCCAAACTAGTGAAAAACAGTCAGAAAAGATGAGTAGGGAAAAAAATGTCAGGGGCCTCCACTTGTAAAGCCGTGCCTGTTTTGGGGGTCATCTCATTGTTGCCTATCTAGTGCACCTGTTGTTAATTTCATTAACACCAAAGCAGCTGCAACTGATTAACAACCCCCTCTGCTACTTACCTGACCAGATCCATATCCCAGGAGTTTCACTGACTTGATGCTATACTCTGATTAAAAAGTGTAATTTTTTTGAGCAGTGTGTATATATATATATATATATATATATACACATATACACACATACACAGTATATATATTATTAGTAGTATACAGGATTTATATAGCGCCAATAGTTTGCTCAGCACTTTACAATATAAATAAATAGAAAGAAAAATAAAATAGAAAAATATAAATAAATAGAAAAATATAAATATATAGAAAAATATAAATAAATAGAAAAATATAAATAAATAGAAAAATATAAATAGAAAAATAAATAGAAAAAGAAAAATAAATAAATAGAAAAAGAAAAATAAATAAATAGAAAAAAAAAAATTATATATATATATATATATATATATATATATATATATATATATATATATATATTACACACACACACACACATAGTTACACTATACTGCCAAAATGTTTGGGGGATAGAAGAAATTTTCTAGCTAAAATACGGATTTAAGCTTTTAAGCAAAACGTCCCAGGAAATTATTGGGCTTCAAGTGATACATTTTCTATGAATATATAAATGATTATTTTTTTCTTTCCAGGTTCCTCATGTACAAGACAACACATCTGCAAGTAACCATGAGAAGGCTTTATTGGCAGATAAAAATCAAAGTCTAAAGAACAGCGAGTTGCCAATCTAATAAGCTAAAGAAGAAGATTTCAGTCATTTGTTTACAAAATTGCATCCATGAAGCTAAACGCCGGGCTCAATAATTGTCATTTAAATATATTCCTCAGTAACCACAAAGGATACAAATGTGTGTACCAAACGCCTTTTCAAACCCAGGTATAACCTTGTAAAAGTAGTGGTGCTCTCATCACTGTGCTGAGAGCAGAGCTGTGTGAAGGATGCAGCTGGCCCCACCCACTACAGGCTTCCTGCAGAAAACTGCAAGAGGGGGTGGGGCCAAGACCTGTCCTCTTGCACAAGGCGAAAGAGCAGCAGTGGCCGGTCTTTATTCCAGAGGTAACGTTTTACACTGGATTACTGCACAGGTCTGGAATAAATACACAAAGCACACCGAGATTCAAGGAAGAACACATATGATGAATGTATTTAGAAAACATTTGATTATTCTCCGGTTCAGCCCAATAGTTTTGGGTTAGTGTTATTTATTGTATTTAATGTGATAGGTCTCAAACCAATGTAGTTTTCGTTCTGAATGCAGGGTCCTGGGGGACCAGATATAGTGAATGCAGGGTCCTGGGGGACCAGATATAGTGAATGCAGGGTCCTGGGGGACCAGATATAGTGAATGCAGGGTCCGCGGAGACCAGATATAGTGAATGCAGGGTCCGGGGAGACCAGATATAGTGAATGCAGGGTCCTGGGGGACCAGATATAGTGAATGCAGGGTCCTGGGGGACCATATATAGTGAATGCAGGGTCCTGGGGGACCAGATATAGTGAATGCAGGGTCCTGGGGGACCGGATATAGTGAATGCAGGGTCCTGGGGGACCGGATATAGTGAATGCAGGGTCCTGGGGGACCGGATACAGTGAATGCAGGGTCCTGGGGGACCGGATACAGGGAATGCAGGGTCCTGGGGGACCGGATACAGGGAATGCAGGGTCCTGGGGGACCGGATACAGGGAATGCAGGGTCCTGGGGGACAGCGGATATAGTGAATGCAGGGTCCGGGGAGAGCGGATATAGTGAATGCTGGGTCCGGGGAGAGCAGATATAGTGAATGCAGGGTCAGGGGAGAGCAGATATAGTGAATGCAGGGTCAGGGGAGAGCAGATATAGTGAATGCTGGGTCAGGGGAGAGCAGATATAGTGAATGCTGGGTCAGGGGAGAGCAGATATAGTGAATGCTGGGTCAGGGGAGAGCAGATATAGTGAATGCTGGGTCAGGGGAGAGCAGATATAGTGAATGCTGGGTCAGGGTAGAGCAGATATAGTGAATGCTGGGTCAAGGGAGAGCAGATATAGTGAATGCTGGGTCCGGGGAGAGCAGATATAGTGAATGCTGGGTCCGGGGAGAGCAGATATAGTGAATGCAGGGTCCGGGGAGAGCAGATATAGTGAATGCAGGGTCCGGGGAGAGCAGATATAGTGAATGCAGGGTCCGGAGAGAGCAGATATAGTGAATGCTGGGTCAGGGGAGAGCAGATATAGTGAATGCTGGGTCAGGGGAGAGCAGATATAGTGAATGCAGAGTCCAGGGAGAGCGGATATAGTGAATGCAGAGTCCGGGGAGAGCGGATATAGTGAATGCAGAGTCCGGGGAGAGTGGATATAGTGAATGCAGGGTCCGGGGAGAGCGGATATAGTGAATGCAGGGTCCGGGGAGACCGGATATAGTGAATGCAGGGTCCGGGGAGAGCAGATATAGTGAATGCAGGGTACGGGGAGAGCAGATATAGTGAATGCAGGGTCCGGGGAGAGCAGATATAGTGAATGCAGGGTCCGGGGAGACCAGATATAGTGAATGCAGGGTGCGGGGAGAGCAGATATAGTGAATGCAGGGTCCGGGGAGAGCAGATATAGTGAATGCAGGGTGCGGGGAGAGCAGATATAGTGAATGCAGGGTGCGGGGAGAGCAGATATAGTGAATGCAGGGTCCGGGGTTTAGGAACACTTTAAATTTAAAGTATATTTGCTAGTATTTAAAAAAAAAAAAAAAAATGGTCAGAATCCATTATAGAGCCCCATTCACGTCTGAACATTTAATTCCTTGAAGTTTAGAGCTCCAAAATGTTCTACCAAATCCCATGCTTTTAAATTGTTCCTGTTCACATTTGAGAGTTCAAACGCCTAAAGCTTGAAAAGGTACGTGAGCTCCTTTTGAACCAGAATGGGGCATTTTTGACCCTTATGACTTTAATAGGATTGGCTAAAAAAAAAAATGCATGTTACATGTGTTTTTCCCATAACAAGTCTGTGGGGCCAAAATGGTGCAATCCTATCCCAAAGAAGCTCATGTAGGGAATACCACACAATAAAAAGCCCCAAAATCGTCCACATATGCCACTCCCAAGTGTGAATGAGGGCTAATAGGACTCTTGTGTTTTGTTGTTGTACTTATATGTATTACACTGTGAATCTGATGTACTGGTGGTATAGGTATATGGCTGTGTTATGCATGTACAATGGAAACATGGTAACCCCAGTATCTGTACATACCTCTTCTTTTGTGTCTTGGTATTACTGTTTATGCTGTTACTTTATGTAGTTTTAGGTACATGTTACTGGAAATACTTTTATATGTAGTATGCGTATGATCCGTATTGTCAGTGCTTGTTTGTTTCCCTTCCATCATACCTCCTTTCTTTCCAAAATTAGAACAAGGGATGACTTTTGGCACAAAATATAGGCAATGGACCCACTCCTACCATACCCATGGCTACCAGATTTTCAAAATGAAATTCAGGGACACCCTACCACCCATGTCTACATTTAACCACACCCACAAAAAAACACTCCCCCTCCCCTTCCTATTTGTAGCCAGACCCACAAAATCACACCTCCATTTTTAACATTCCCTCCAGCAATTGATCATAGAGTTGTGGAACACAAGGCAGACATTCAAGTTATACAGACAAAATAAACAGGCTTCAAATAGAGAGGAGGGACACACCTGGAGGTATGAAGTAAAAACACCTGGAGGCATGGTCATTTAAGTGGGTGTTACATACAGTGTATGGCAGTACAGTAGGCCCCACCATTGGGTTTTTGGCAGTAATAGTAATCCCCAGCATTTATTGGCAGTAGTAATAACCCACAGCAATGGTGTCACTGGCAGCAGTAATAACCCTCAACATAGGTGTCCTTGGCAGCAGCAATAACCCCTGCCAGTGGTGACAGTGTCATTGGCAGCAGTATTAACCCTCAACATTGGTGTCAATGGCAGCAGCAATAACCCCTGGCAGTGGTGACAGTGTCA
Source organism: Staurois parvus (assembly GCF_062004578.1). Lineage (NCBI taxonomy): Eukaryota > Metazoa > Chordata > Amphibia > Anura > Ranidae > Staurois > Staurois parvus. The sequence goes on along the minus strand of NW_028318370.1, from coordinate 4,448,504 downwards.
CTGGCAGCAGTAATAACCCTCAACATTGGTGTAATTGGCAGCAGTAATAACCCCCGGCAGCGGTGTAAATGGCTAATTATTCCCTCTTCATTAATGGTCAGCGGTAGAAAGGTTAAATTCCCCCTCAGCATACGTGGTCATTTGCAGGCTGTAAAAATAAACCTACCTACCTCTCTTCCGGCATTGGTCATTTTATGTGATTGATGTACAATAAACTTGATTTGAGGTTAGCCTATTAGGTGTGCAACCTATTTTCTCTCCTTCTTTGTTTTTCAGTAAGATTAACTCCCCAGCAGTGGATGGTTGTAAAAAAAAATAATCCCCCACCTTCGGCCTTGGTGACCAGTGGCTGCTTGTAAAATAACCCTCCAGCATTGGTGGTCAGTGAATAGCTGTAGAATAACTCTCCCCAGCACTAGTGGTCAGTGGTTGTCCATAAAAATAACCCTCTGGCATTGATGGTCAGTGGTTGGCTGGAACAATAACCCTCTAGCATTGATGGTCAGTGGTTGGCTGGAACAATAACCCTCTAGCATTGATGGTCAGTGGTTGGCTGGAACAATAACCCTCTAGTATTGATGGTCAGTGGTTGGCTGGAACAATAACCCTCTAGCATTGATGGTCAGTGGTTGGCTGGAACAATAACCCTCTAGCATTGATGGTCAGTGGTTGGCTGGAACAATAACCCTCTAGCATTGATGGTCAGTGGTTGGCTGTAACAATAACTTTCTAGTATTGATGGTCAGTGGTTGGCTGTAACAATAACTCTCTAGTATTGATGGTCAGTGGTTGGCTGTAACAATAACCCTCTAGCATTGATGGCCAGTGGTTGGCTGGAACAATAACCCTCTAGCACTGATGGTCAGTGGTTGGCTGGAACAATAACCCTCTAGCACTGATGGTCAGTGGTTGGCTGTAACAATAACTTTCTAGTATTGATGGTCAGTGGTTGGCTGTAACAATAACTTTCTAGTATTGATGGTCAGTGGTTGGCTGTAACAATAACCCTTTTGTATTGATGGTCAGTCGTTGGTTGTAACAATAACTCTCTAGCATTGATGGTCAGTGGTTGGCTGTAACAATAACCCTCTAGCACTGATGGTCAGTGGTTGGCTGTAACAATAACCCTCCAGCATGGGTGGTCAGTTGCATGCTGAAAAAATACCCCACCCCCAGCACTGGTGATTAGTGGCTGACAGTAATGACAATAATAACCCCCCCCCCCCCAGCATTGGTTTTCAATGTTTACGTACCTGAAAACACACTCCCTCACCAAGCTCTCTTCCAGTAGAGCTGATATAGTCCAACTGTTGGGTGGAGATCGCTCTGACTTCTTTCAGTGCTACATGCTACAGAAACAGTTGAGTACTGTCCGTGATACTTTTTTTATTTGCACTAACATACAATTTTGAGGACAAGCTTTCGGGGTATGTCCCCTTCTTCAAGGTCCAAGCAGTACTATAGAAATTTGGTATTTGTATAGTACTGCTTGGGCCTTGAAGAAGGGGACATACCCCCAAAGCTTGTCCTCAAAATTGTATATTAGTGCAAATAAAAAAAGTATCACGGACAATACTCAATTGTTTCTGTCGCAAATGAACTAACACGGCTACAATCACCTCAGTGCTACATGCTGGAACGCAAGGAGTGTTCCAACATTGAGCACACCTCTTTCACTCTGCTGATTGCCGATTGCCACACCGGGGAACTCTCTAAGTAGGAGTACCTGGTGCAAACTGCTCCCCCCCCATAGATATCCCACTGCTGCCCAGGACATCATGGGAACATTTGTTTGCTGGGAACATGCCTCTCAGAATGGAGACTGTCCACAGAAAAAGAGGATGGATGGCAACCATAGATCAGCTATACGGCCCATGAAGAATTAATATGCAAAAAAAAATAAAAAATTACTGGTGAAACCCACAAAATGTGTTTTTTGCCCACTAAAGATTCCTTTATATCGACTGCTAAGAAATGCAAAAAGGTAGAGGTTGGGTAAAAGGTTTAGTATAGGAAAACACATTTTTCAGTATAAATGTATATTTTGCAGAGGTATATTAACCCCATGGAAGTATATGGGAGCCAAATCTTGGCCAGTTTGCTTTTAGTAATAAAGGGTATGGGTAGATGGGGACATGTAACAATGTAAAAAAATAAAATTAAAAATACTGTTCAGGGTGGAGAGGATATTTTATTAAAGCTTTAAGGGGAACATAAAAAAAAATTACAATTCCTTTAAATAACATGTTTGAGGGATGGCTTGACATGCACAAGTCTAAGGTAGAGGTGAACCCAAACCTCATCTCAAGTGGGGAGCTGTGAGCTTGGAAGCACTGAGAGAAGGAGAATGCTACCAACCTGCTGTCCCTTCCCCAAACCACAACACCCCCCATCTCTCCATCTTCCCTGCCCTGTCCATCCTGAAGACCAGCACCCTCTTCTGTTTTTATTGTGAAATACCATGGCTTTGATTGAGCTTGTGTGGCGTGTTGTGTTTCAGTGCAATAATAAGGGTTTTGGTGTGTTTTTAAATGAAAGATTGTATTGTTAAACTTTTTGTAAGATTATTTTTTTATTGAGCTTACATTAAATAAGTACAAAAAAAAAAAAAAAAAAACTGGATAGAGGAACCAAAATGCAATGCTTTAATAAACATTTCTATGAACACAAAATGAATGGTATCATTATTTCATTCTACATGTCCTGCACTTTTTATAAAAAAAAGTTGCAAAAATGATGTAGTACTTGTGTCTTATTTTACTATGTGTTTGCGATTTCTATTTTTTTTAAAAATAAAATATTTATTCAAAAAAATGTTGTGTGAACTGAATGTTTATGGAAATAAAATGGCTGCTGTTTCTAGCATTTAAAATTCAACTAAAATAGCACAGCAAATTAGAAACAAAAAATGTTATTGAAATCCTTGGCCCTCACTACCTCCACTAGATGTGATGGGAGCAAGCAATGCTGGGCTCTTAGAAAGTTCAGTATAATCTACAAACAAGGCATAATGGAGTCATCCTGGTTTAACCATTTGCCCTCCAGAGGATTTACCCCCCTTAATGACCAGGCCTTTTTTTAATATTTAGTGTTGCACTGTTTCAACTTATAATTGCGCGGTCATGCAATGTTGTACCCAAACGAAATTTCCATTTTCTTTTTTTTTTTTTTTCCCCCTTCTACACAAATAGAGCTGTGCACTTTTTATTTTTTGCGCTAGAAACAAAAAAAGACCAAAATATTTTACTTTCGGCTATAAAAAATATATAGTAAACTCAAAGTCAGTTATAAATTTAGGCCAAAATGTATTCTGCTCCATGTTTTTGATAAAAAAAAAAGATCCCAATAAGTGTATATTGATTGCTTTGTGTGAAAGTTATAGCGTCTACAAACTATGGTATAGATACTGCAATTTACACCATTTTTTTGCTCTACAGTTCTGCACTAGTTTAACTGACAATTGCGCGGTCATGCAATATGGTACATAAATGAAATTTATTTCCTTTTTTTTTTTAAACACAAATAGAGCTTTCTTTTGGTGATATTTGATCATCTGTGCACTTTATTTTTGGCGCTAAACAAAAAAAGTTTGAAAAACAAAACAAAAAAAACCCCAAAACTATATTTTCTCATTTATGTCATAAAAAAATATCCAAAAAAATTAAAATTTTGTCATAGATTTAGGCTAAATGTTTTTGGGTATATTGATTGCTTTGTGTGAAAGTTATAGCATCTACAAACTATGGTATAGAATAGATATTGGAATTTACACAGCTTTTACTTTATGACTGCCCATCACTTGAGGTGCTAAAATACCAGGATAGTACAAATACCCTCAAATGACCCCTTTCCGTAAAGTAGACACCCTAAGCTATCTGCTTAGAGGTATATTGAGTCCATGGAAGATTTATTTTTTCACAAGTTTTTTGAAAATGACAATTTTTTTTTTTTTTCTTAAACACAAAGTTGTAATTTAAATTATATATTTCTCACACAAGCCATGGGTATATGTGGAATTACTCCCCAAAATACATTTTGCTACTTCTACCTAGTATGGGGATACCACGTGTGAGACTTTTTGGGAGCCTAGCCACATACAGGAGTCTGAAATCCAATGACCACTTTTAAAGCTTGACGGTGCATAACTTCCTCACTACCTAACATAGTTTCGGAGGCTTTGAAATGCCAGGATAGCACCACCCCCCCCCCCCCCCCAAATGACCCCCTTTTGGAAAGTAGACACCAAGGAATTTAAAAAAAGAGGCATGGTCAGTATTTTGCTGATCTAATTTTTTCTCACAAGGTTTTGAAATATAAAAACCTTGTTTTTGTTTTTTCTTCATTTTCCAAAAACTTGTGGCAACATTCACACCATACGTGCAGAAAAACCGATGCACAGATTTTACTTGCAGAGACATCAGTTTACATAAATTTTCATGCACACCTCATTGAGTTTTATTAAATTTGCAGATTCCTGCTGAGAAAAAAAAAAATCTGCAAGTGATACTAGTGTTGTGGTGTGAACAGGACTTTTGTCATTTTTATTGCATCCACCGACACCAATGCTGCGCCATTTTTATTGTGTGTCAACACTGATGCACCATTTTTATTGCGTGCGCCGTTTGTGTCCGCTGACACCAATGCATTTGCTCTGTTTTTATTGCGTCCACTGACACCGATGCTGTGCCGTTTTTATTGCGTCTGCCGACACTGATGCACCATTTTTATTGCGCGCACAGTTTGTGTCCGCCGACACCAATACGCTGTTTTTATTGCTTGTGCCGTTTTCATTGCATCTGCTGACACTAATGCTGCAACTTTTTTTATTGCGTCTGTCGACACCGATGCTGCAACATTTTTATTGCGTGCACCAACACCGATGCGCTTACTCCATTTTTATTGCGTGCGCTGACACCGATGCTGCACCGTTTTTTATTGCGTGCGCCGACACTGATGCTGTGCCGTTTTTATTGCGTCTGCCGACACCGACGCTGCAACGTTTTTATTGCATGCGCCAACACCGATGTGCTGTTTTTTTAATTGCTTGCTCTGTTTTCAGTGCATTCGCCAACACCGATGCTGCACCGTTTGTATTGTGTACACTGATGCGTTTTTTATTGCGTTCGCTGATACCAATGCTGTACCATTTTTATTGTGTTCGCCGACACCGATGCGTCATTTTTATTGTGTCTGCCGACACCAATGCTGCGCCATTTTTCTTGCATGCGCCGTTTTTATTGCGTCTGATGCACCATTTTCATTGCGTCCGAAACCGATGCTGCACCATTTTTATTGCGTCCATCGACACCAATGCTGCGCTTTTTTTATTGCCTCCGCAGACACCTGCGCTGCACCATTTTTATTGCCTCCGCAGACACCAATGCTGGTGGTTGTTGTACTCCAAATTCTTTTGTGTGCATTGTAATAAGTGTATTATGTCCGCCAACACCGGCGCTGCGCCTTTTTTATTAGCTGGAGAAGGGTTTTAGACAGAATTCTTCCTTGCTTTATTTTGCCAAGCCTTCTAGATGGTATGGCATTTTTTACATAGTTACATTGGACCAACCTATGCGTATACTTCTCCTGTGTGATTCCTCTAAAAGCTGTACTAGGCCCTACAACTCCACTAACTTTTGGATCCCATGCCAAGCAGCTGCCTTGCTGCCTTCTAAACACAGGAGGTCAGCCACTTAGCATGGGCACCATTCTGAGAATGCTTTGCATTCTCAACACATGTAAAGCCTTCTCTGAATGGATGAGGTGCAGAGTGTAACATCACAACTCCACTTCATCCAGTCACAGAATGCTTTGCATTCATTGAGAATATGCAAAGCATTTTCAGAATGGCACCCGTGCCGAGCAGCCAACCTCCAGCGCTCAGAATGCGACAGGGCACTTACTGGACCCGGAAACAAACGGAGATCATTGGAGGAGCTGTTTCTACAATGACTTCCAGCTTCTAGAGGGACCCCACAGGCATGCAATATGCATAGTTACATTGGTGCAAGCTGGAACAATGTACAGTAAATATGTAAAAAATGCCAAACCAGGAATTCTTTAAATATGAAAAAAACTCTCAAAGATATTATATAAAATTATTTAGGTACATTTCTGAATGAAAGAGTAAATTGTCAGTCAACCTATCACAGCATTGCAAACTGAAAAATGGCATGGTAATGAAGGGGGTATGTCACGGTCTGGGTCAGGTTCAGAGACCAGTTGCTACAGCAGTGCAAGGCTTACCTGAAACCAGCAGGGTTGGTACACCAGTGGATCCCCCTGGGAATGACGCAGTCTCACCTGAGGTGCAGGGTCTAAGTATTAGCCGGTTTTCCCCAGAGCTCCTAATGGTGGAGATGGATTTGGCTGCGTACTGATACCAGGTTGCAGATCTCAGGATCACCCCATTAGGGCAAGCTGGAAACCAAAAGCGGATCAAACAGATTAGGGATCAAACAGAAGCGGAGTCAGTCACAAGCCAAGGGTCAGTCACCAATGGTAGTAGATAGGATGAGGCAGAATCGTTGTCAGTAGCAAGCCAAAGGTAGGTAACGAAGATGTAGACGATAGCAGGAACGGTAAGTGGGATATTGGCTGGGAAGGCACAATAATCAGGCAAGGAAGAAGTGTATGGACATGGCTTTTGTCAGGGATCGCGGCGTCCTGTCGGCCGGCGCATGCGCGCTGGCGACGGCTCACGCCGGGACACAGGCACCAGGTCCCGGTGAACCGCGGATGACAGGACGCCGCGCATGCGCAGTGGAAGCCTCGGGCGGCCAATGACAGCCCAGGGGCGCGTCCTGGGCGGCCAATGACAGTGCAGGGCGCACTATTTAAAGATGCCCTGCACTGTCAGTAATTGCCGCAAGGTCTATCTGTGATTCTGAGTTCCTGCACCCGTCTAGTGACCCTGTTTGACCCTGACTACGCTGCCTGCCCCTGTGATTGACCCTGACTACGCTGCCTGCCCCTGTGATTGACCCGGATTGCCCTGACTACACTGCCTGCTCCTGTGATTGACCCGGATTGCCCTGACCATTCTACGGACTGACTTACCCTGCTGACCCTGCGTGTGACCCGACTACTCTTTGCCCGCCGATTCTGTACCTCGCTTACCCCCACGGGACCACAATCCGTTACTACCCTGCTGGGGCCACCATCCGCTTCACATCTGGCTCTCCGGTACCTGCATACGTCCCCGGAGGTCTCCTCAGCCACTGGTGGGCCTGCTCAGAGGTCGTGACCTGGTCCGGGACTGTTTCAAGTCCATCCCCACCATCAGGGGCCCTGGTGAAAGCACAGCCCGGGCTTAGACCCCACGCTCTGGGTAGGTCTGTCAGTTGGCAGCCTGAGCGGATCATAACAGCTTTTATCAGGAAGTTCATGGGAGGAGCAAGGAGTTCAAGGTTCAAGAGAAATCAAGGCACAAGGCAGGATTATCCAATAGATCAGGCAGAGCATTGACCAATATCCCAGGTAGCTCAGTGAGGAGAGTTACTGCCTGACACAGTAGAAGTCCCAGGTTCAAGTCCAGGTCCTGACAGGGTATTACAGGCTGCTATTACAGTACCACTTCCAGACCAGCAAAGGCTTTTGTTGGTTATACTGAGTTGATCCATTCAAGATGCTGGAATTACCCCGGTACATTTTTTACCAAGCATCTCCGACAGGGAGGAGGACTGCTTTGTTTACTAACAGTTGTCCTCCCTGTCAGCTCGGGCACACTGCTCTGGATGTCTGTGAATAGCACAGCCATCCAGAGCAGTGCGCTTACAGTGAAGCACCAACACATCGCCCCCCAGTAAAAACTCCCACCACACAGTTAACCCTTTGATCGCCTCTCATGTTAACCCCGTCCTGCCCAGTGCCATTAGTACAGTGTCAATGCTTTTTTTTTAGCACTGATTACTGTATTGGTGTCACTGGGGATGTCAGTTCCTACCAGTGTCAGAATGCCTGCCGCAGTCCCGCTATAAGTCGCTGATGAATGCCATTATTGTTAAAAAAAAAATTCCAGTATCTATACCGCCATCTGTAAGTGCTATAACTTTCACGTAAACCAATTAATTTTACACGTATTTTTTTGTTTTAGCAAAGACATGAGTAGAATACATTTTGGTCTAAATTTATGAGTGAATTAGTTTTTTAAATTTTTTTACTGGACATGTTTAAAAGCAAAAAGTCAAAAATATTGTTTTTTGTTTCAAAATTGTCGAACTTTAAATTTTATAGCGCAAAAATGAAAACCGCACATGTGATCAAATACCACCAAAAGAAAGCTCAATTTGTGGGGAAAAAAAGGCCGTAAATTTCATATGATTGCATCATTGCATGACCGCGCAATTGTCAGTCAAAATAACGCAGCACCGTAATGCAAAAAATGGCCTGGTCAGGAAGGGGGGTAAATCCTCAGGAGGGCAAGTGGTTAAGAGCAGTTGAAAAGCAATGCCCTGTGTTATAAGCACAGCAGGCAGCCTGACTGGGGACAGTCCCTTCGGACTAGTCTGCGGGGTAAAAAAAGGGGTCAAGTGATGGCAGAAGGGTGGGATGGTGAAGGGGTGTGATTTGGATTGTGGTGGCAGATTATTGGCAGGGAAAAAGAAGAGGAGGGGACTCCTGCATCACATTAAGTCCCATGACATACTGGTCCTTCATTTGGCGCCTTTCCATGAAGAAACAATTTCCCATCCTCCCACCCCATTTTTCGTTGCTGGGTTTTGTTGTTGTGGTGTTGTTTATGTCATAAAAGTAAATAAATAAAATATAAAAAAACCAAAACAGAGAGCAGTTTATAACACTGGAAAATAAATAACTAAATAACAAAGAGACAAATTATTATTCTTGGTTCCTGTCATGTACGTTTGTTTTCAGTTTATTTGTCACAGCTAGCGTTTATCTCCTTTCGCGGGCTGAGGTGCCTGGCAGAGGCGGTGGAATTGGTTCCTGGAAGCCCAAGTAAGCCCCTAAGCCTAACCTGGATGGCTGGGGGCTGACTTGGTTCCTGCTAAGGAAGAAAAGTGGAGATACCGTACTAGTGGTGCCCCGAAATGAAAATTCTGGTGCCGAAACCAAAAATTCAAAATGCACTTGGCCGAAAACTGAAATGCGCAGTTTTTAACCAATTCAATTCCGCGCAATTTTACCCCTTCCTGCCCAGGCCAGTTTTCAGGTTTCAGCGCTTTCACGCTTTGAATGACTATTGCGCGGTCACACAACATTGTACTCAAACTAAAATTTTATCATTTTCTTCACACAACTAGAGCTTTCTTTTGGTGGTATTTAATCACTGCTGGGGTTTTTATTTTTTGCTAAATTAACAAAAAAAGACCAAAAATGTTGAAAAAAACACACGTTTTTCTTTGTTTCTGTTATAAAAGTTTGCAAATAAATAATTGTTCTTCAGAAATTTAGGCCAAGATGTATTCTGCTACATGTCTTTGGTGAAAATATAGGATGTATTTTTTAGTTTGTAGGAAATTTATAGAGTTCACAAACTATGGGATATATCTGAATATTGATCAGTCCTGAAGTACTGACAGCCAATCTAATTTCTTGAGGTCCAAGAATGTCAGAATAGTACAGATATCCCCCAAATGACCCCTTTTTGCAGAGTAGACAGTCTGACGTACTTCATAAGAGGCATGGCGAGTTTTTTGAAGTTGTATTTTTTTTGTCATAATTTTTCGGAAAATGAAAAAATTAAAAAAATTTGTTTCACTATTTTTTTTTTTACATATTGTCACCAGTGCAGTACAGCGTCATCATATAACTGGCATGGCAGTGATCAGGGGCACTGACTGGTGACAGTATGAAAAAAAATAATATATATATATATTTTTTTTATTATTTTTTATTTTTTATAAAAAAAAATTCTTTTTTTTAAGATTTTTTTTCATATTTCACTATGACCAAAGTAGTACAATGTTACCATAGTAACATTGTACTACTTTGGGGAAGTGATCAGTATTTTATTTTTTTTTTTTTTACACAATTTGCTTATAGCAAAGAATTACTTTGCTATAAGCAAGCATTTACCTGAATGACATCGATTCATTCAGGGTTTTTTTTTTTTCTTTTTTTTTTGTGCTTAGCTGTGATTTGGCCACAGCTAATCACATGACATGTGCATGTGATTAGCTGTGACCATTCACAGCTAGACACTAGTATACAATGGATGGCATGAATGAAGCCATCCATTGTATACAACTGTCATGTGACCTGCTGTGAGTGGTCACAGCAGGTCACATGGTACCGGCAACGGGGGTCGGTACTCAGATCTGTCATCGGCCGTGTTTGAGGTACACGGCCAGTGACAGATCGCGCCACTGCACGGCTCTGCAGGAGCGCAATCTGCGCATGTGCGGGAGGACACCATATGGCGTCCACCCGAACACTGATGACATTCAGCCATAGGGCGGGCGGCAAATGGTTAAAAATGAATATATATTTTTTTGAAAAAAATACACTTTGATTAAAAAAAAATATATATATACACTACCACAATTTTTTTGTAAAATATGAAAGAGGATTTTACGACAAGTAAATAGATATCCAACATGTCACGCTTTAAAATTGCGCATGCTCATGGAATGGCGTGAAACTGCAGTACTTAAAAATCTTCATGAGTGATGCTTTAAAAATTTCTACAGGTTGGCAGTGTAAATTTACAGAGGAGGTCTAGTGCGAAAATTATTGCTTTTGCTCTGACATTTGTGGCGATACCTCACGTGTGTGGTTTGAACACCGTTTACATGACCTATGTATGTGTTCACCACTACGTGCGAGCATGGGGGGGGCGGGGGCACGTTTCAAACTTTTAAAAAAAATTTCTTGAAAGTTTTTTGGTTTTTTTTCACTGTCCCTTTAAAAAAAATTGTAATCACTTTTATTCTTATCACAAGAAATGCATGCATCCCTTGTGATAGAAATAATTAGTGACAAAACAGTCACAAAAAACAGTTTTTGTAGCTGCTGACTTTTTTGAAAGGGTGAGTGGAACTCCGCTTTAATTACCACCTTAATCAGCCTCAGAACCTGTGTCATTATTATGTGTTCGGTTTTAAAGGGATGAGGTGGCAACCCTAAGTTACCAAACAATAGACACAGATTGATTGTTATTGCATAGTGTTGCTGGGTTACATAGAAGCGTAGTATTTCTAGACATATGTACATATACCTGGTGACGGTGCTGGAAAGGTGAGAACTGAAAACTACTCTTCACTCTCTGAACTACTTAAAGCAAAAATTAGAAATACAGATTTCTTCTTACTGTATATCAGAGCAGGAGTATACAGTGACACAGGGGTGGACTGACAACTCATGGGGCCCCCGGGCAATAGGGGATCATGGGGCCCCTGTGTCCTTGCCCACACTCAAAAACGCCTATGAAAAAGGTACTAGGGGCATCTCTTGGGGGCCCCTACTGACCCCGGGCCCTCGGGCAGTGCCCAAGTTTCCAAATGGTCAGTCCGCCCCTGCAGTGACATATATCTTCATTGCTATATTTGCCTTTGCTAAGGTGGCGTTTGACAATAATAACAAAAAAAAAAAATAGGAAGGGCATATAGCTCAGTATTATGAAAGTGTACCGACGATCTTTTTTTTCACAGCTGGAGATTACTTGTAGGTGAAACCACTGTATTAATTTAGATGCATGTATGCTCAATAGAACAGTATTAAAGCCAATAACAATAATGTTTTATTTTGCAGCTTAGCAATCCTTAAATGTGGTGGCTGCATTCATTTTTTTTTATTTTTTTTTTAAGGATTTTTTGCCTTTATTTTCACCTGGTGATCTGACCATAAACCTGTTAACATATTAACCCCTTGGCGCCAGCGCCTCCTTGCCCTTTATGGATTTCAGAAGCCGGAAGGCGGGGCAGGATTTTAGGGTTATGTGACCGCACATGATTGGAAAGGTCCCGATCGAAAGAGGAGATCGGGACCTTTCCATGAGTACTGAACATGTGTGCAGGGTGCGCGCTCTCAACACATATGTTTTTCTTAATTGCACGCAAATGTGCGGCCGCTCAACGTCAAGGCCCAGACGCCGGTGCCATGAGGTTATTATTATTATTATTATTACAGTTATTTATATGGCCCTCCACCACCTCCCTCACCCACACAACACCCTCCCGCCTCCACGTCCTGCCGCAACCCCCGCAACTTAGTATCTGTCCCCCTGCTCCCTAAAATCTCCCCCGTTTTCATGTGCACTCCTGAACGCGCGATCGGTGTACAACAAGCTTACCGCCATCCACGACCTCTTTGTTTCCCGTTCCCTCAACCTCCTAGCGATTACGGAAACCTGGATCCAGGCCACTGACTCTACCTCCCCTGCTGCACTCTCCTACGGAGGTCTCACCTGGACCCACTCACCCAGGCTTAACGGTCGTGAAGGTGGTGGGGTTGGTCTGCTCCTGTCACCGCAGAGCACCTTCCGAGTCCTCCCAAAACCCCCCTCTCTATCCTTCTCCTCCTTCGAGGCCCACTGCTTCTGACTATTCTCCCCAACCCCCCTGAAGATTGCTGTGATATACCGGCCTCCTGGATCCATATCCCACTTTCTGGATGACTTTTCCTCCTGGCTACCGTTTTTCCTCTCTTCTGAGCTACCCACCATCATCCTTGGGGATTTCAACATCCTTGTCAACCTCGACAACCCGGCCACATCCCATCTCCTCCACTTAACCTCCTCCTTTGCACTTGCACAGTGCATACAATCCACCACCCACTCCGACGGTAATATCCTTGCTCTTGTCTTCTCCAACCGCTGCACTCCCCACAAACTCACTAACACCCCCTTCCCTCTCTCTGACCACAACCTCATTACCTTCTCTATCTCCTCGTCCTCCAACGCCTACGCCTCGAAATGTCAAACTACTACTACTTCCCCCTCACTCAGCTACCCCCTCATCACCCCTCTCCCACGGCCCCACCACTGCTCTGACCTCCACTTCCACCCCACCCTATATTCCTCATACTGAAGCCCCCCCAACACTCCGCACCTTTGACCTTACTACCATCGAGGAAGTCTCCAAGATCCTCTCTGATGCCCACCTCATCACTTGCCCCCTCGACTCTATCCCCTCACAACTCCTACGACCTCCCTCCCCCTCCATCCTACGCTCCCTCACCCACATCTTTAATCTCTCCCTCTCCTCCGGCACTTTCCCCTTCCCTCTGAAACATGCACACATCACCCCCATACTTAAAAAGCCCTCCCTGGACCCCAATGACCCGAACAACCTCAGACTCATCTCCCTGCTCCTATTTACATCCAAACTTCTCGAGCGCCTAGTCTACACCCGCCTAAGCTCTCACCTCAACGACAACAACCTCCTCGATCCCCTACGGTCCGGCTTCCGTCCCCTACACTCCACCGAAACTGCCTTACTTAAACTCTCCAACGACCTGCTAACCGACAAAGCTAATGGCCACTATTCAGTGCTCCTGCTCCTTGACCTCTCTGCGGCCTTCGACACAGTTGACCACCCCCTCCTCCTCAAAAAACTACACTCCCTTGGCCTAAGAGATTCTGCTCTCTCCTGGCTCTCATCCTAGCTGTCACAACGCTCCTTCAGCGTTACCTATAATGCTACCACCTCCCCCTCACTCCCCCTCTCTGTTGGGGTCCCTCAAGGCTCCGTCCTCGGGCCCCTTCTCTTCTCCATCTACACCTCCTCCCTTGGCCAACTCATACACTCTCACGGCTTCAACTACCACCTATATGCCGACGACACACAAATCTATCTCTCAACCCCCCACCTCACCACCTCAGTCTCCGCCCGAATCACACACCTACTGAGCGACATCCCCCCTCTGCCAATCCCTCCACTGGCTTCCGATTGTGCAACGGATCAAATTCAAAATCCTAACATTGACGTACAAAGCCGTCCACCATACTGCCCCGAACTACATCACTGACCTAATATCCAAGTACCACCCAACACGCACACTCCGCTCCTCACAAAACCTCCTTCTCTCTAGTTCCCTGGTCTCCTCCTCCCATGCCTGCCTCCAGGACTTCTCCAGGGTGTCACCCATCCTCTGGAACTCCCTGCCCCAACCCATCAGATTATCACATGCTCTCCTCTCCTTTAGGCGCACCCTGAAAACCCACCTCTTCAGAGAAGCCTACCCCACCCCCTGCTAACTTGCCGACCTCCTCCACTCTTCCTACCACCCCATCCTCCACAGCTATCTCCTCCTGTGCCACCATCCCCTCCCTCCTAGATTGTAAGCTCGAAAGAGCAGGGCCCTCAATCCCCTCATGTTTTGCATTGTATTGGTATTCTGTCACATGTTCTGTCCCCCTTTGTAATGTACAGCGCTGAGCGAACTATCGGCGCTTTATAAATACTGTATAATAATAATATGGCAATAACAATCTGTGCAGTGCTTTTACATTCTGTACATCCACATCAGCCCCTGCCTTCAAGGAGCCTTCTAATGACCTCATCTGACATACAGTCTCTAACTGGAGGAAAGTTCAAAACTAATCTCAGTACTATTTTACTGAAAGAGTAGTTGATGCTTGGAATAAACTTCCATTAGAGGTAGTGAGCCATCAACAGTAAATAGCTTCAAACATGCTTGGGACAAGCACAGATCTATACTCAGACAACCAGTTAACCAAAAAAACAAACTCCAAAACAAACAAACAAAAAGCAAACATACACAAACAAGCCTATACCTACACTTGCGCTCAGATATTAAACCACAAAAAAAAAAATATTAAAACAGAATAAAAGCAGCTAGCACATATAAAGGCAATATTACAATATAAAGTGAAAAAAATGCAGCGCTAGCGCTGCATTTTATCATTTTATACACATACAAGGGCCAATTTATACAAGAGCCCATCAACCCACCAGCATCTCTTTGGAGCGTGAGAGGAAATCAGGTTAGTCAGAGGAAAGAAATGCAAGAACATGCAAACTCCATGGAGATAGTTTCCTGTTTGGCAGAGGGGAGGGGGGTTTGAACCACAGCCCCCAGTTCTGCAAGGGAGAAGTGGTAAATTAAAGAAAAAGGAAATAACATACAGGACAGTCATAAGGAAACAAATAATAATAATTAGTGTCCAGAAACAAAATGCAGACTATGAAAATGGTAGTGTTTTGCTCAACTCTGCTGTGGTGGTCAGTGGAAATTTGCACCTTTACACTGATGATGGAAAACTGCCCACTAACACTGGTGACTAGTGAAGTGCCCATTTACACCAGTGGTCGGTGCAGTGTCTCCATAAACAATTGGTTATTGTAGTGCCCCCTTACACTGGTGGCTGAGTGTGTGAAGAAAAGCAGAACATATAATGTCAGGATTTAATTTTATTGCATCATAATAATAAGCTGATGTATAAAACGTTAGCGATTCTGAGGGGTAATCAATCAATATTCACTTCCTTGAGATAAGGCCAGTCTGTTTTACAGCACAACAAACATTTGGATTCCAGCTACGATTCCAGTAGAATAGCAGTTGGTACCAAATGGTTGTTGAGGGTCAACCAGACTGCCCTTTCATGGAAGTGAATGCTGACTAATACCCCTCTACAACCCTCCAGTGTTATTAGTCCACTACAGTGGAAAGAAGCCCTGAAGAAAGGGGACACTTTGAACCCTGGAAACATTTTGGGTTTTTATGATGATAGAGTCTGAATAAAATTAAATCTAGGCTTTATATGGTATGCTTTTTCCATTTTTCCACACCCAGTCCCTTGAGCAGAGTCAACCTTCAATCATCACTCATGGTAGAGATGCCTATGAACAATTATTCCTGCTACATGAAGACCTGACTAGAACAGCTAAAGCTTTAAGCAGGGGCGGACTGACAACTCATGGGGCCCCCAGGCAATAGGGGATCATGGGGCCCCTGTGTCCTTGCCAAAACTCACAAAAGCCTATGAAAAAGGTACCAGGGGCATCTCATGGGGCCCCCTACTGTCCCCAGGCCAATGTACTGGAGAACTTAATGCTCCTTAGACTGGTATTCGATAGGAGAAGGATACCCTTTAATTGCTGATCAGTGTAGTGCCCTCATTGAATGAGAGTGAAATGCTCAATTTAATTGGTGGTCAGTAAAGAAGTGCCCCTTTAGATTAGTAGTCAATGGGAGAAGGACACCCTTAGTTGATGGGCAGTGGAGAAAGGGTTGCCACCTCATCCCTTTAAAACCCGAACACATATTAATTACACAGGTTCTGAGACTATTTTAATGCAGATAAGGCACTAAGTGAGTTTAATTACCGCCTTAAGCAGCCACAGAACCTGAGAAATTAATATGTTTGGTTTTAAAGGGATGAGGTGGAAACCCTAAGAAAGACCCCATTACAGTGATGGTCTTTAGGAAGAATGCTCCTTGCATTGGTGGTCAATCCATTGCCCCCTTACAGTGGATGTGAGTGAAATGTTCCTCAGATAGATGGTCGGTGAGAGAAGGACACCCTTACATTGACGGTCAGTGGAGAAAGGCCCCATTAAGTGATAGATTTGGGAAGAATGCTCCTTATATTGGTGGTCATGGTAAAATGCGCCTTACATTGGTGAACTGTAGAAAGAATGTTCCTCTTTCAAATAACCGAAAAGGCTGGTATAGCAATACCCCGTTAGGAGATACTGAGATTTGGGTCCCCCTATAGTTCTGCACAGCCAGTCAACACACATTTTCTTCCACACTTGCACTCTGGAGACAGTAAACAGTCCTTGAGCTTGTTTTTCATGATTTTATTAGGGGTATTGAACTTGATTGGGGTTGAGGGGTGTATGAGATGCCAAGGAACTGTGAAAATGAGGACAAATCTCCTTAGCAACTACTTACAAGCCCATAGACAAGGACTCTCCAGCCCTTCTGCTGTACCTCCTCAGACCCCAGATGACTTTTCCTCTCCACCCAGCTGCCTGAGAGAATCCCTGGGCAAGGGGATCCAAGAACTACCACTTGGTAAAGCAGCTCCAGATGGGGAGCTTGTTGGGTTTGCCACCTGAGACTGCCTCGGGGGTGCAGTGTTACTCACTCAGTCCTCTCCTTTAAGATTATGGGTTGGTGGCTGCCTTCAGGCCTTACACTGGGTTGGCTCCTTCCCCGCTTCCCAGTCTGTCAACTCTCAGGGGACAGTTGATGATGAGAGATCCACATTTCAAGATTTTGCCTGCAGGTAGGCCCCTCCCAGGCTTCACACTCCAGCCTTCTCACTCCATCTTCCACACGACACTGACCACCCTGTTCAGGCTCTACCATACTTAAGGGTTGCCTCCTGCTTGGGGATTGGTCAGAGTCCTCTGAGCAGATCAGCCCCTCCTCGCACCCACCCACTGTTTGGTAGAACCAGGGAACGGATCTGTAGAGCCGTCAGCCCTGACCTAAAGTTACCTGGCTGATTTATACCTGGCTGAGTCATAGCAGGCTGCTATCCAGTCTCTAACTAAAAACCTATCTAGCGCCCCCTGCCTAACTAGAGGGTTGCTACACTGGTGTCAGTGCTAAGAGTCAGAAATTCTTAAGGAACCACTACAAAACCTCTGGAGGAATCCCTAGGGTTCCACAGAACCCTGGTTGAGAAAGGCTGCCATACAGAATTCATTGCTTTGGGGAAGAAAAACAGCCTAAATGCCAGAAGTTACAAACAAAGACTGTGGCTATCATTTCAGTCCATTGCAGCTTACCTCAAGATCAAGCGGCAATTATTATGGCTTTACAACTACAAGATAAGCATGCAATGCTAATGTTTATTAGTTAAAAATGTAAGCTATTTAAACTTCACTTTTTACATTTATAAACCTTATCAACCCAATTTCTGGTAGACATTGGTCATCTTTCCTTACACAGAATGTTAACCCCCCCAGAGTGCAGAGTGGGAGGGTCCTTCTTCAGGCAGCCTCATCTCCCGCACATCCCGCTCCCATGCCACCTCTGATGGGGGGCACAGTCTCTGATGGGGTGCTGCTTCAGATTGAGTGCGGCTTCGAACGAGTGCATAGAAGAAGCAGTTAAACGCAGCAGTTGAACTAAAGCAGGAGAACCCAAGCAGCAGGAAGACACAACAACAGCAAGAAGCTCTACTGCATGCTGGAAGACTGCAAGCAAACACCCTGGGAAACCTCTTACATGCCTGAGACCCACTCTGTGTACCTTTATATAATACGCCCCTCTTCTCATCATATTACTACCCTCTGTTCCCAAATCTCATTTCTCTACCCCTCTGCTCCACCCCACAACCTGTACATCTCCCCCTCACTGCTATCATCTCCCTACTACTGCTCTCTTCACCTCCCCAAAATGTCTCTTCCACTCCTCCTTCTCATTTTCCTCTCCTCTGTTCCCAAATTCCATTCACTATATCCCTCTGCCCCTCCCAAACATTTGTATATCGTGTCCTCACTGCTTCCCTCACCCCTCTATGGCACCCACCACCTCCTCCTATTACTCCGCTCTCCCACTGACCCCAACACCTCCACTAGGAGTTTCTCACGCTCCCGCACATCCCGCTCCCATGCCACCTTTCTCACCCTTCTCCTCCTCCTAGCCGCGGGGGACATCTCCCCAAATCCTGGCCCTCCACCTCCCTCACCCGCTCAACACCCTCCCACTTCCACGTCCTACTGCAACCCCCGCAACTTAGTATCTGTCTCCCTGCTCCCTAAAATCTCCCCCCCGTTTTCATGTGCACTCCTGAACGCCCGTTCGGTGTGCAACAAGCTTACCGCCATCCACGACCTCTTTGTTTCCCGCTCCCTCAACCTCCTGGCGATCACGGAAACCTGGATCCAGCCCACTGACTCTACCTCCCCTGCTGCACTCTCCTATGGAGGTCTCACCTGGACCCACTCACCCAGGCCTAACGGTCGTAAAGGTGGTGGGGTTGGTCTGCTCCTGTCACCGCAGAGCACCTTCCGAGTCCTCCCAAACCCCCCCTCCCTATCCTTCTCCTCCTTCGAGGCCCACTGCCTCCGACTATTCTCCCCAACCCCCCTGAAGATTGCTGTGATATACCGGCCTCCTGGATCCATACCCCGCTTCCTGGAAGACTTCTCCTCCTGGCTACCCTTCTTTCTCTCCTCTGAGCTACCCACCATAATTCTTGGGGATTTTAACATCCCTGTCAATCTCGACAACCCGGACACAGCCCGTCTCCTCCACCTAACCTCCTCCTTTGCACTTGCACAGTGCATACAATCCACCACCCACTCCGACGGAAATATCCTTGATCTTGTCTTCTCCAACCGATGCGCTCCCCACAACCTCACTAACACCCCCTTCCCTCTCTCTGACCACAACCTGATCACCTTCTCTATCTCCTCGTCCTCCAACGCCTACCCCTCCAAATGTCACACTAGTACCAGCCGTAACCTCCGCAACCTTAACCCTGCCTCCCTCCACTCTGCAGCTGATCAACTCCACGATCGCATCCTCCCCCTGTCCTGCCCCGACTTGGCTTTGACCGCCTACAACAATGCGCTCTCAACAGCCCTTGACTCACTAGCGCCTTTAACCACACGCAACACCAGACCCCGACCGCTCCAGCCCTGGCAGACTGATCACACCAAAACCCTCAAACGACAAAGTCGTGCCCTAGAGCGACTATGGCGCAAAACCAAATCCAAACAAGCCTTCACCCGCTACAAATCTGCCTTCCGCACCTACACCTCCTCCCTCCATGCTGCCAAACAGGCCTACTTCTTGACCCTCATCAAGGCCCTCTCCTCCAATCCTCGCCGACTCTTCTCTGCCTTCAACTCTCTACTCTCTCCACCCCCACCTCCACCCAGCACCTCACTCACTGCCCTTGAGATTGCCAATCACTTCAAAAAAAAAATTGACACAATTCGCAAGGACATTGCCGCAACTCACACGCCCTCTCAACCTGTCCCCTCTCACACAGCTACCCCCTTATCCCCCCTCCCCCTCGACATAACCCGCATGGACTTCGTCGCTGCTCAAACTCTCTCCAACCCCCTTCACCCTCACTCAGCTACCCCCTCATCACCCCTCTCCCACGGCCCCACCACTGCTCTGACCTCCTCTTCCACCCCACCCTACATTCCTCATACTGAAGCTCCCCCAACACTCCACACCTTTGACCTTACTACCATCGAGGAAGTCTCCAAGACCCTCTCTGATGCCCGCCTCAACACCTGCCCCCTCGACCCTATCCCCTCACAACTCCTACGACCTTCCTCCTCCTCCATCCTACGCTCCCTCACCCACATCTTCAATCTCTCCCTCTCCTCAGGCACTTTCCCCTCCCCTCTGAAACATGCACACATCACCCCCATACTTAAAAAGCCCTCCCTGGACCCCAATGACCCGAACAACCTCAGACCCATCTCCCTGCTCCCATTTACATCTAAACTCCTCGAGCGCCTAGTCTACACCCGCCTATGCTCTCACCTCAACGACAACAACCTCCTCGATCCCCTACAGTCCGGCTTCCGTCCCCTACACTCCACCGAAACTGCCTTACTCAAACTCTCCAACGACCTGCTAACCGCCAAAGCTAATGGACACTATTCAGTGCTCCTACTCCTTGACCTCTCTGCGGCCTTCGACACAGTCGACCACCCCCTCCTCCTCAAAAAACTACACTCCCTCGGCCTCAGAGATTCTGCTCTCTCCTGGATCTCATCCTACCTGTCACAACGCTCTTTCAGCGTTACCTATAATGCTACCACCTCCCCCTCACTCCCCCTCTCTGTTGGGGTCCCTCAAGGCTCTGTCCTCGGGCCCCTTCTCTTCTCCATCTATACCTCCTCCCTTGGCCAACTCATACACTCTCACGGCTTCAACTACCACCTCTATGCCGACGACACACAAATCTATCTCTCAACCCCCCACCTCACCCCCTTGGTCTCAGCCCGAATCACACACCTACTGAGCGACATATCAGACTGGATGTCGCTCCACTTCCTTAAATTGAACCTCTCCAAAACCGAGTTTCTTGTCTTCCCCCCAGCCCGGACACCACCCCCCATTGATTTCTCCGTCACATCCAACAACGCTACCATCAAACCCGCCCTGCAGGCCAGAGTACTGGGTGTCATTCTGGACTCCAACCTATCCTTCCAGCCCCAAGTCCAATCTTTAACAAACTCGTGCAGACTCCACCTCCGCAACATCGCCAAAATCCGCACGTTCCTAACCCCAGAAACCACTAAACAGCTCATCCACTCCCTCATCATATCACGACTCGACTACTGCAACTCCCTCCTCACTGGCCTGCCTCGCCGCTGGCTATCCCCTCTTCAGTCCATCCTGAACACGGCTGCCAGACTCATTCACCTTTCCAACCGCTCTGTCTCCGCCACCCCCCTCTGCCAATCCCTCCACTGGCTTCCGATTGCGCAACGGATCAAATTCAAAATCCTAACGCTGACGTACAAAGCTGTCCACCATACTGCCCCGAACTACATCACTGACCTAATATCCAAGTACCGCCCAGCACGCACACTCCGCTCCTCACAAGACCTCCTTCTCTCTAGTTCCCTGGTCTCCTCCTCCCATGCCCGCCTCCAGGACTTCTCCAGGGTGTCACCCATCCTCTGGAACTCCCTGCCCCAACCCATCAGATTATCACCTACTCTCCTCTCCTTTAGGCGCACCCTGAAAACCCATCTCTTCAGGGAAGCCTACCCCACCCCCTGCTAACTTGCCTCCCTCCTCCACTCTTCCTACCACTCCATCCCCCACAGCTATCTCCTCCTGTGCCACCACCCCCTCCCTCCTAGATTGTAAGCTCGAAAGAGCAGGGCCCTTGATCCCCTCATGTTTTGCATTGTATTGGTATTGTTCTGTCACATGTTCTGTCTCCCTTTGTAATGTACAGCGCTGAGCGAACTATTGGCGCTTTATAAATACTGTATAATAATAATAATAATAATAATAATCTCTGCCTAGTGCAATGTACACTTCCATTGGGTCCATTGGCAGGGTCCTCACAGGATCCTGGAGACTCCAGTGACAGTATGATGATGTCACGATGGGGGCTACAGGGAAACCAGTTGGTGGTAGGCCCAGACTGCAGCGGTGGTTCGCCATGGAGGGTCAAGTGACAGTGAACCCTTAATAAAGGGGGGTTTTGAAAGGTTTTTTTATTTTTTTACCTTTACAGGTGGAGATGGTTTTGAGTGACAGGTAAGTTGTGGTGTAGGGTTGGTTTTGGCTTTGCCCAGAGAGAGGCTTTAAGAATGGCTGCACCTAGGTACAACACTTTTTATATAAATTCATGATAGTCCACGTTGCAAGCGTACTATTGAAGTCTATTGTATTGTATTAAATCATATTGTAAAATATATTGTGATTAACTGATTGCTTTTTTTAGGTCATAGCGGCCATCAGTCTATCAATTACACGGTCGTACGTATATGTTCAGCCCTACAGTTCATGGTGAGGTTTCTTCTGTAATGTCTTATTGCCATTTCTTGCTAGATTTATACTAATTGGATACCTCAAATTTTGACTTAATAGATTCATTTCTCTGCAGATTCCAATTTGATATATTTCTGACTATGTTTACTGGACGGGTTGTTTGTTGACGTTTTGCCTAAGTTCTCCAGTAAAAATGGTACTAAAAATGGCACGGTCTGGTAAAGATGGCATTTGGACCAAAGAAGAAAGACGCTCCCATGTATGAATGATGTAGATCAAATGGATTACAGTGAGGACAGCAGTGGAGGACTCGCATACAAAGAGGGAACATCAGCCCTAAACATACTGGGATCATCAAAAGTAAGAGATCCCTGGGGTCCTACACATGCCAAATCTCAGCCAGAACATAGTCACGGTCCATAACAGGTGGATGACGATTTAAAGACATTATCATGGGTTTAGGTGGGCAGGTGTGAAGAAATGCTGTAAAGTAAGAAGGCTTTCAAATACATATATTTTATTCTTCTCAGTTTACAAAATGCATAGTGAGTGAACAGAAGAAAAATCTAACTCAAATCAACATATAGCGTGGCTACCCTTTTGGCTTCAAACCAGCTTTAATTGAATATAAAACTCTTTTGAAGAAGCACAAAGAAACAGGTAGCGTTGGGGACCATAGACACATTGGTCATTCACGGAAACCTAATGCAGACGTCCATGCTTACTTCCCTTCGACATCAGAAAATGTCCAGCAGTGCTATCAGCACAGAACTGGCAAAAACCAGTGGGACCCAGGTACACCTATCTTCTGTTTGAAGAAGTCTGGCCAGAAGTGGTCTTCATGGAAGAATTGCAGCCAGAAAGCCATACCTCTGATGTGGAAACAAGGCTAAATGACTCAACTATGCATGAAAACATAGAAAATGGCAGCAGGTGTTCTTGACTGATGAGTCAAAATGAGAAATATTTGGCTGTAGCAGGAAGCAGTTTGTTAATGAAGGGCTGGAGAGCGGTACAATGAGTGCCTGCAGGCAACAGTGAAGCATGGTGGAGGTTCCATTCAAGTGTGGGGCTGCATTTCTGCAAATGGAGTTGGAGATTTGGTCAGGATCAATGGTGTCCTCAATGCTAAGAAATACAGGCAGACACCTATCCATCATGCCATACCATCAGGGAGGTGTGTGATTGGCCCCAAATTTATTCTGCAGTAGGACAACCACCCCAAATATGCAGCCAATGCCATTAAGAACTATCTTCAGTATAAAGAACAAAAAGCCTTGAAAGTCATGGTTTGGCCCCCACAGAGCCCTGATCTCAACATCATGGAGTCTGTCTGGGATTGCATGAAGAGACAGAAGGATCTGAGGCAGCCTACATCCACAGAAGATCTCAAAGATGTTTGGAACAACCTACTTTACCTGCCGAGTTCCTTCAAAAACTGTGTGCAAGTCTACGTACAAGAATTGATGCTGTTTTGAAGGCAAAGGGCAGTCATCCCAAATTGATGTGATTTGGATTTCTCTTCTGCTGATTTATTTTCCATTTTGTTAATTGATAACCTAAACAAATAACACTTCTATTTATGAAAACATTCTTAATTTACAGCATTTTTTAACTTTTTATCTGTTTTATTTGCACAAAAAACTTTTTTAAAAACAAATATTGTAGGCAAGAAACATGATTCAAAAATCACTGTGGGTTCCTAAAGCTAGAGAAGACCAAATGGAGCTTCCTTTAAGACTCGTCATAGGGACACTGACAGCATTAAAACATGACAGAAAAGCTAACTATTCACTACTCCCCTGCAGCATGAACGCAGCCCTTTGGCACATTTTGTGTGGCCCTTAGGGCCCCTTTAGACAGTAGTATTTTCCTCATATTTACCTGTAATGGCAGTGATCTCTAGCTGTCTCATGTTATACAGTATGTCTCCAAATGGTTTTTGATGTTCCCCTAAACCCAGAGGTATACGTAGAACCTTCTGGTCTACGGTGCAAGAAACCATGAAGGGTCCCCACTGACCCCATCCTGGGGCTCTTTCCATCAGTCCCACAGCCCTTGCCACTGGTCCTGGGGGCCCTTTACTCTCAATGCAGGGCCCTTTTTATTGCAGTCCCACAGCAGGACTCTCCCTGCCATCTTGTGGTCCACCATTGGACTGTTCGCAAGTGCAACCTTTGCGACCCTGGTAGTTCTGCCACTGACAACTTACTCTTATTAGGGTGGAATTTTGGATGATGTAAGGGGGCACACTGGAGAGTAAAGGGAGGTACTAAAATAGTGCCCCCCCCTAAAAAAGGTCAGTATATGTAATCTAGCCAAAAGTCTGGGAACTCACAATCACCAGTTTCATTGTGGGCTTTCAGGAAGTGCAGAAATTGAATATGGTGGGCCACCCGCAACTCGCAAGCATGCCAGGCTGGCAGTAAAACGCTTTAAAATGTCCTTGTCGGCAATTCAGAACTGCGCACATGCAGCTCTGAATTCAACCAATTAGCGTACTGCCGAGCTCGGTCTCTACTTATGCAGGAGAGCGTGTAAATATAAGCCACACCCCGCTGCCCAAACCGAGGCTGAACCTGGCACTTCTCTAATCGGCTGCATCTGGGATTGCGCATACACAGTTCAAAGCCGCTGGCAAGGACATTTTTACAGGCACTTTTCTCCTGTTTACTCCCGGTTGCAAGTGTGACCTTTGTGACCCTGGTAGTTCCACCACTGCTTAAACTAAAAAAATGCATTTAATGGTTGCAGTGGGAGGTGAGTCTTACTGCAAGAGTCTGATTTTATTTTAATTAAATGAGACCATTTTACAGCTGTCACCACATGAGGGTAAAGCTTCCAATGGGGAAAACTGTCTAAGAAGAGAGTTGCCTACCACTTTCTGGCGTCTGTGTGGGATACAGGCAGCAAAAAATAAACTAACAGGTTTTTTAAGTCTTTTCTGCTTTAATCAAAATAAAAATGTGTGTGTGTATATGTATGTATGTATGTATGTATGTATATATATATATATATATATATATATATATATATCAAATGCTATTTCCTTTTCTTGTTCTAGTTTTGGAATAAGGAAAATTGTGTGATTCTCATTTATTACCATCACCATGCTGAAACATCTGGTTGTGCTGTGCATCCTGTGGCATCTGATAGCCACAAGTGAGTATTCTTCAAAAATATACTGTGACTTTTTCCTTGCATTCCTGATAGAGTTTCTTTTCACTCAATTGTAATTTAAAGTAGAACTATAGCCTCCCATTAAAAAATGTGCTGCACCACTTTTAACCACCGAACCACTGTTAAAGGGCAGCTGTACTGTTTTCTTCTAGCCACTTTGCAAAGGCCCAAAAATACCTGTTGATTAGTGATGGGCCAAACATTCCCTTGTTCAGATCTCGGTCTAACATTTGAACCTAACAGTTCAACGATGAACTTCAAACTTAATGCAAGTCTATGGGACTCGAAAACTCAAAAGTGCCCATTTTGAAGGCTTATACAGTTGCAAGAAAAAGTATGTGAACCCCTTGGGATTACGTGGAGTTTTGCATGAATTGGGCATAAAATGTCCTGACCTCAACCCAATTGAAATGCTGTGGCATGACCTTAAAAGAGCGATTCACACCAGACATCCCAAGAATATTGCTACACTGAAACAGTTTTGTGAAGAGGAGTGGTCCAAAATTACTCCAGATCGTTGTGCAGGTCTGATCTGCAACTACAGGAAACGTTTGGTTGAGGTTATTGCTGCCAAAGGAGGGTCAACCAGTTATTAAGTCCAAAGGTTCACATATTTTTTCCTCCCTGCACTGTGAATGTTTACATGTTATGTGCAATTAAACCATGGCAACATCTAATGTTTGTGTAGTATTATGTTCAGCAGACTGTGTTCTTCTATTGTTGTGACTTAGATGACGTTCAGAGCACATTTTATGCCCAATTCATGCAAAACTCCACGTAATCCCAAGGGGTTCACATACTTTTTCTTGCAACTGTATGCAAGTTATCGGCCATAAAAGGGGTACGTGGACTTTGGTACTGAGGGAAATGAATGGGTGAAAAACTGTTTTCTCAAAAAGTACCTTTTCAAAGGGGCAGTCATTTTTCATTGCTTAAAAAAAAAAAAAATCCTTTAAATATCAGGCCTGGGGAGTCCCCTTAAACTACCTGCAAAGTTGCACATTTGCACAATGTATAGAACCTGCTGCAGCAGGACTGACGTTTTTTTTAATTACATTTTTATTTAAAATAAATAACAGTGTGGAGTCCCCCCAATCTATACCAGACCCCACAGTAAAAAAAAAAAAAAAAAAAAGTGCATGGGGCTCCCCCTAAAAGCCTTACCAGGCCCTTTAGGCCTGGTAGAACTTTTAAGGGGAACGCCACCTCCCAAAAATGGGGGGGAGGGGAGAATGTGCATGGGGTTCACCCTACAAGCCATACCAAGCCCTTTAGGCCTGGTAGGACTTTTAAGGGGAACCCCACCTCCCCCCAAAAAATGGTGAAAAAAGCATGGGCCCCCCCTAAATTCCTACCCTTGATCCGAGCACAGGTCTGGCAGGGCAGGAAAGGGGGGGGGGACGGGCGAGCACCCTCCTAGACCGTAGCCGGCCACATGCCCTTAACATGGGGCATGTTGATGGGGACAAGGGGGCCCCCAGATCCCACCGCTTGTGAATGAGTATGGGGTATATAGTACGCCTGCCCATTCACTATAAAAGTATAAAATGTGAAATAAAACAGTTTTTGAAAAGTCCTTTATTAAATATATATATAAAAAAAAAAAAGCCAAAAAATGGTTCCATCGTTGTAATCCATCATCAATCACTGCATCCAGCAATGCCACCACAATGACGCTGACTCGCCAAAATGTTAAAAAAAAAAAAGACGCCCACCAACCTGTCCGCACTCGCCGCTGACATTTGCCGGTCAGATGTAAACAATTAGGCGGAGCTAGCAGTGATTTCATTGCTAGCTCTGCCCAATTGTGCTGTGATTGGCCAAAGCATTGCACCTGACCTGACCTGCATTGCTTTGGCCAATCATAATATCAGAGCGAAGTGCATTGTGGGGAGCGGGGGGGGGGGGCGCGATTCGCCGAACACACTAATGGCCAATGTTTGAGTCGAACTTACGTTCAACTTGAATATCAAGGCCATCACTACTGTTGATCCTGCCAACGAAGGACACCTAATTAAACTTTCTGTGATGGGGTGGCCAGGGGCGGACTGACAACTCATGGGGCCCCCAGGCAATAGGGGATCATGGGGCCCCTGTGTCCTTGCCCAAACTCAAAAGCGCCTATGAAAAAGGTACCAGGGGCATCTCATGGGGCCCCCTACTGACCCCAGGCCCTCGGGCAGTGCCCGAGTTTCCAAATGGTCAGTCCGCCCCTGGGGTGGCAATAATGCTGCACCTCTTCTGAATTCAGAGCAGAGTTGTAGTTCTTATGTAGGCTGTAGCTGCTTACATTTTAAAAGTTGCAGGAAGCATGGCAAACCGCATTGTCATTGCTCATTCACAAGCCTATATATTGCCAATCAGTGCCTGGCCACACCTAGTCCAGCCCACTGTTTTCTGAAATAACAATACTGCCTGGTTACTGAATCCCCCAACTGTGAGCTGCAGTGTATGGGAAGGGGAACATGTGAATGAATGAGGATTTGGCTCAGTCAGGGATGGTAAAGGAGGGTTTTTGTTTATTTTATGAATTTTATCATTATTTGTTTATTGTCACTTTATTGTTGTCTTTTATTTGCGTTTTTTTGTGTAACACCCTGCTATAATGCAAGCTGCAGGATGTTAAGAGACACAAGATGGCAGTGTCCTGCAACTCAGTGGCACACACACTCTGTAGAACAGCCTCCTGGATTTTGTATGCCGAATCGCAGCAATTTGTTGGGGAGCAGTGTATCATAGGACTACATTTCCCAGAGGAGCTGGCATGTGGCGGGGGGCATTTATATACAAAAGCCCAGGAGAGTGGAACAGGAAGTGAGTGGACAGAGAGCTAGAAAGCAGAAGTGAGGACGTTCTGTCCCAAAGCCAAACAGGAAGTGAGAGGAAATCCCTTTAAGTTAAGGGAATTCCTTGGGGTCCCCCAGGTCACATTGGTAGATTTCCGCTCTCATTGGTAGATTTCCCCTCTATTATTTTTCTGGAGACAACCCAAAATTTCAGATTTTTTTACTTTCACTGATAATGGAAAATAGGAAAAATAGAGCAGGTGAATCTCAGTAATGGGGGCACAGACAGCAATAAAATCTGACAGTGGTCCTAATCCCTCTCCAATCTATCCAAAACTTTAAAAAAAAATGCCTTTAGTTATACTTTAATTTTGCCTTCCTCATTGGAGCAAATGCAGTTCTCTAAAATGTCGATATGTTGTCAGCCCTAATTTCACTGAAATTTTGTGGATACGAAAACACATAATTTGGCCCAACCTTATTCGTGAACGACTATGCTCAAACCTTCTCATGCTATTGATGCCACATATGTTTTCTTTGTAGGACAACCCTTTGTAATAAATGTGAGGAAACAAACCGCTACCGTAGGGAGCATGGTCAATCTTCAGTGTCAGCTGCAGCCTGGTCTTCTGAATGTTTTCCAGATCACATGGCAGAAGGAGACGGGCAACTTCTCTGGGCCAGTGGCTACCTGCAGCAAAGTGTATGGTCAGAGGCTCCTCGGTTATGCTCTCAATCGGACAAGACAGTTTACAACAGAAGCACTAAATGTCTCATCCATCACAATAAACCCCGTCATCCAGGAAGATCAGGGATGTTTCAAATGTATCTTTAATGTGTACCCATTGGGGGCACACTCTGGAACGATCTGCCTGGATGTCAATGGTAAGCGGTACAAAGTTGTAGGAATTGTATATGCAATGTATAAAACAATTTCTTGGTCTTGCCTTAGCAACATAGGAGATCTATAGGCTTGTGCCATGTTTCAGGCAGTTGTGAAATCCCAGTGTGTTCTGAGAATAATTTTGGGCATGTTCTTAAGTCCCTTGGGGAAATTTTGCCTGCAGAAGGCAGAAAGAGTTTAGCCCCAAGTCTAGGACAGCTGACCATGTATGCTTAAGGCTTACGTAACACGATGACTGAGCAAGACTAGACATTGTGCTAGGATGTCCATAGCAGGAGAGTGAGGAGATATCATGTATGGTTATGTGAGGCCCAGTCATTAGAAAGTTGATCATTCTGGTGGTTGCTGAAGGTAGGTTTGGTATACCTGAGTTGTCGGAAGTACCTCTGGTGGCTCACTCTGGGTTTGACTAACGTTTAAAACAGTGGTTCTCAACCTTCCTAATGCCGCGACCCTTTAATACAGTTCCTCATGTTGTGGGGACCCCCCAACCATAAAATTATTTTAGTTGCTACTTCATAACTACAGCAGCTCTTCTCATTCTCGCCATACAAGGTGTCACACCTCCCCCATCCCCACCACACAGAGCAGCCAGCTCTCTTCACACACGGCCCGCTCTCACCTCCACCATCATGGATCCGCTCTCCCCCTCCTCTTCCACCCAGTCTCCAGCTAGCCGGTTCCCTGACAGAGGCCACGCCCAATCTGAGGACGTCAAAACTTTTTCACTGGCACTTCCCGTTGACACATCACCTCGTCTGGTTGTTCAAGTTCAATCCCGATAAGCCCTGCCCCGCATTTAGAGCTGGGGATGATGTCGCCGCTCAGCGATGATTGGGTGAGCAGTGCAGACAATGTGCGTGGCGGATGTTGTGGGAGACGATAGGCTAGAGCAGAGGGGTCATGTGTCATCACTGCTGACTGTTCTCTTACTCGTATGTGGGCGTATCTGCATGTGGGTGGACCCGCCTGGAGACTGATAGAGGAGCGGTGTCTTGGTTCCTAAAACCAAAATCGGAAATATGTGTTTTCCGATGATCTTAGGCGACCCCTGTGAAAGGGTCATTCGACCCCCAAAGGGGTCGCGACCCACAGGTTGAGAACCGCTGGTTTAGAAGAAAGTATTTTCTTGATAGAGTTGAACAAAGTTGGCCATTTTTATATGCTGAAGCAGGTTTGGTTGACTCAGGTTGTTGGAAGTACCCCTGTTGGTTTAAGTGTAGAAGAGAGTAATTTCCTGGTGGGGTCGATGCATCCTGTGTGCCATGATGTGTGTCATGTACCAGAACTTCAATTACATTTACACAGCTAACTGCAATTGTCATTTGATGGGCTTACATTCTGTTTGGATTCTCCCACAGAATCATGTGGGAGAGAAAGAAAGGCAACAATGATACAAATTTAAACCTGAGTGGAGCAGTGAGCTGCTATAGGAATAGTCTCACAAAATGTGCCCCCTTCATATTTAAAGACCTTCTCAGGTCTGTAATTTTATGCAGCATTCCTGTGATCTGGCTCCCACATCATCCAATAGGAATCATTCACACACGCTCATTTCTTTGACAGACTAAGAAGATACCACACCTTTATACTTGCTAACATTTTGCTTTTTCTCAGATAGCACCTAGTCCTTCTTTCTATATACTGTCTAGTTTTTTACATTTTGGATAGAATTCTTTCAGATTTTTGTTCCTTTGTGTGACCCCATTGTGGATGTTTTTTCCAGCTCTTTGTCTCTCACTTCCTGTCTTACAATAAAAAGCAGGGAAAGGCTGTCATCGGGACAGGAAGGCAAAGACGGCAGTAAAAACGTCAGAAGTTCTAATCTTATTTGGAATAAATTAACTGTTGCCTATCTATTGGCTATGGCAAGATTTCCCAG
This sequence comes from Staurois parvus, assembly GCF_062004578.1. NCBI lineage: Eukaryota > Metazoa > Chordata > Amphibia > Anura > Ranidae > Staurois > Staurois parvus. The sequence goes on along the minus strand of NW_028318370.1, from coordinate 4,417,390 downwards.
AAGCAGTTTGTGTCTCCAGCTACTTTCACATGACCATAGGTGTCACCCTCTTACAGTTGGACTCAATTGTTACTTCTACGTTATGGAAAATCCATTTTTGTGACACCATCATCTGGTTTTCTAATGGTCTTAGCAGATGGGCAGAGCTGGAAATTCTGGTATATCTCACCAAATATTCCATGCAAAATTTGGAGAAATTACATTCTTAAACACAAAATATCTATGAATTGTTCTTTTTAGATGTGAAAATAACAGAACATTACACGAGGATTAATCACCAAACTGATGCAATTTCTTCTGATACCTATGGTGCAGGTAAGTGTACTTTCTTCAGCATTTTGGTGCTGAAGACCCCTTTCCACTCTAGCCTGGGTTCTCTTAACATATCCACTCAGAATGTAAAGAAGAGCAAGGCAACAAAGGTAGTTGCCTTAGACCAAAGATCCTCAAACTGATCTACAGAACACCATTACCTGGGTTCTCTTGAAGCACACTATCAGGACATAGGAAGGGGCAAGGCAACAAAGGTGGCTACCTTAGACCAGAGCTCCTCAAACTGATCTGCACAACACCAGTAGCCTGAGTTTGCTTAAAGTACCCTGTCAGGATGTAGGGAGGGGCAAGGCAACACAGGTAGTTGCCTTAGACCAGAGCTCCTCAAAATGATCTTCAGAACACCAGTACCCTGGGTTTGCCTAAAGTTCCCTGTCAGGATGTAGGGAAACACAAGGCAACAAAGGTGGTTGCCTTAGACCAGAGCTTCTCAAACTGATCTATGGAACACCAGTAGCCTACAAGATTTTACCAACTGGCCCCTAATTATCTGTCCTACTGTGTTGATGGTAGCAGTGATTAGTGGCAATGGGAGATGGGCAAGTGGAGCCATTCTCTATTGTACTTTTCAGGTCTAAATATGGCAGACTCAGTGTTGAGCTTTGCAGAATGCATTTTTCTGGTGCTTCAGTTTAGACTTGATGAATGACATGCAGGAATCCAGAAGGCCAAGAAATTTGAAATAAAAAAAATAGACCAGAGCTCCTCAAAATGATCTTCAGAACACCAGTACCCTGGGTTTGCCTAATGTTCCCTGTCAGGATGTAGGGAAACACAAGGCAACAAAGGTGGTTGCCTTAGACCAGAGCTTCTCAAACTGATCTATGGAACACCAGTAACCTACAAGATTTTACCAACTGGCCCCTAATTATCTGTCCTACTGTGTTGAGGGGTAGTAGTGATTAGTGGCAATGGGAGATGGGCAAGTGGAGCCATTCTCTATTATACCTTTCAGGTCTAAATATGGCAGACTCAGTGTTGAGCTTTGCAGGATGCATTTTTCTGGTGCTTCAGTTTAGACTTGATGAATGATATGCAGGAATCCAGAAGGCCAAGAAATTTGAGAGGGGTTAGTTGAAAACAGTCAAGATTATGAAGATATTAGAAATGCGTATGAACAACAACAAGGTGGCAACAAGCAGTAAAGGAAGCAAGAGGTGTTAGGAAACCTTTAGTCACATTTATTTTTGTTAGGATAGAAAAGAGTCCCCAAAAAATGTATTGGCCTGAGTACTACAGTAATAAGTAACTGTATTTTGGGGGAAAGAAGTAAATGTTGGCAGGGTAATAAATTATAATTATCACCATATTAAAGTTTGGGAACTTGTACAGCACTTTGCACTGTGTTTTTAGTCGCCTATACTTTGTTCAACAGTGGTGGCCTGTCACCTATACTGCATCTCTAAAAGAACCAGATTTATGTATCCTGCCCCCTAGACCAATTCTTGTTCAACAACCTTCCTATTCCAATTCAGTAGCAAACATTAACGTAGCACCCTCCTAGTTACACGAAGTGGAGCTAGATCCCTGATGGCTAGAGAGGAGCTGATTAGCAGCTCAGGTGAGATAGTTAGAGGGGTCAAATTGTGGTCAGGACTGAGAGGCTGTGCAGGCCAGCCCCTCTGGAATTTTCCCTGCTCTAAGGCTTCCAGAGGAGGGCCTTGGAGACAGTAGGTGGATCTGAGGAGTGGTTAGCTGCACCTTTGAGGGACCTCAGCCAATCCCCAACAGGAGTATTGGCAAGGGGCTGGACTCCTTTAAAGGTATTAGTGTCTACTCAGTAGTTAGGAGAGGGCAGGAGTTGGAGAGTGGAGTGTGAGCCAGGAAGATGTGAGGCTGGAGGAAGAAGGCTGCCAGGAGGTCTGCTTGGATGTCGCCTACCACTTTTAAAGGAAAGTTGCCTACATAGAATGTGGAAGTGGAAGAGATTTTGTTTTATAAGTTCTTACTACAAGTGAATGTACTTATAACTGTTAGAACTGTTTTTTTTTTCTTGCATCAAAAAAAAAAGAGAAAGACCGACCAATGCAAAGAGAAGCTTCTTCACACATTCTGTTCCTTCTGCCTTTTATGATAGCTGTGATCGGTTTGGTAGTCTTTGTTGGCTTGAAGGGAGATTTAAGAAGAAATTGTTTGGTGAGCTATCATAACAAGTATATAAAAATGTATATAAATGTATATGAAAATAAAATTATAGATAGATTTATTATAGATACACACTATATTATATATATGGAGCCGCAGAACATAACGCATAGTTGTGTATCACCAAGTGTTTTGGTGCACTGCAGTGCATGTGCATTGAAGCTATAATACCTTAATGCAGGGGTGGGCAACAGCGGCCCTCCAACTGCTGTTGAACTACATGTCCCATAAAGTACTGCAAGACTGACAGTTTAAATCATGACTCCCAGAGGCATAAGAATGGTGGGACTTGTAGTTCCACAACAGTTGGAGGGCCACAGTTGCCCACCCCTGCCTTAATGCATTGGGTTGCCGTTCACAACCATTAGCACCGTAAATGCATTAATACATGCAATGTGCGATAATGTGCATTCTACAATGTACCGCAACGCAAAAGTGTGATAAGCCCTTAACCCACGTATTTGATAAATGCACTTCCAGTTGCCCATTGATTTCAATATATTTGTTTAGATTTAACCCCTAGCCTACAGGGTACTTATACCCCCTTCCTGCCCAGGCCAATTTCCAGCTCTCAGCGCTGTCACACTTTGAATGACAATTGCGCGGTCATGCAACACTGTACCCATATGAAATTTTTATCATTTTTTTGTGACAGATAGAGCTTTATTTTGGTGGTATTTAATCACCTCGGGGTTTGTTTATTTTTAATTAAACAAACCAAAAACCACTGAAAATGTGGAAAAAAAAACGTTTTTTCTTAGTTTTTGTTATAAAATTTTGTAAATAAGTGATTTTTCTCCTTCACTGATGTGTGCTAATGAGGCTGTAGTGATGGGCACTAATAAGATGCACTGATGGACACTGATAGGTGGCACTGATGGGCACTGATGAGGAGGCACTGGTAGGTGGCACTAATGGGCATCGCTGATGGGCACTGAAAGGCAGCACTGATATATGGCACTGATATATGGCACCGATAGGCAGCACTGACTGGCACTGAAAGGTGGCACTGACTGGCACTGTTAGGTGGCACTAACCGGCACTGATAGGCGGCATTGATAGGCGGCACTGACTGGGACTGATAGGCAGCACTGATGCGCACTGATAGGCGGCACTGACTGGCACTGATTGGCAGCACTGATAGGTGGCACTGATTGGCATTGATAGGTGGCACTGATGGGTGACAATGCAAGGCAGCTCAGATGGGCACTGATGTGCACTGGTAGGCACTGATATGTGGCATTGATGTGGCACTGTTCAGCACTGACAGCTGGCACTGATGGACACTGACAGGTGGCCACACTGATCATTAGGGCACACTGATCATCAGTGCCCTGATGATCAGTGCACATGTCCCCTCCGCGGAAAGCCAATTACCGTCTCTCCTTTCCTCTGTCAGCGTGACAGCTCATGAGGAAAGAAATGCCGATAACCGGCATTTCCCTATTTACATGTGATCAGCTTTGATTGGACACAGCTGATCACATGACTGAGCCAACATCTTCGGCTCTTTCTGTGGATCGGTGATCCGCTGTGTCCGAGGGAGCCACGCATGCGCGGTGAGAATGGAAGGACGTCATATGACGTCCTATCAGAATGAGAGAACCACCTTGCGCCCGTCATTGGACTATATGACGGGCGGGAGGTGGTTAAAGGGATTCTGAAAGGCAGATTTTTTTTTTCAATAAAAACATGTCATACCTGCTTTCTGCTGTGTTTTTAAACAGAGCAGCCCCGATCCTCCTTGGGTCCCCCCGCTGGTGCTTCTGACCCCTGCCTCCTGCCTAGTGCTCCCCACAGCAAGCAGCTTGTTATGGGGGCACCTAAGCAGGCTCACTCCCAAGCCGCTGCTCTGTGTGTCTTTAGATACACAGCCATGGCTTTGCCCCGCTCGCTCCTCATTGGCTCACTAGCTGTGTTTGATAGCAGGAACCAATGGCTCCTGCTGCTGTCTCAGCTAATGACAAGGGAGAAACCCTGAGCAGCCAAAGCTCTGGTGCACATCATATCACATTGAGATGGGGCTTGTATAAGCATTGGAGGGCTGCTGCACACACAGTGCGCTTATTGGAAGATTTATCCTTTTTTCTTGTTGGGATTTTTTTTTTTCATTTTCACCTTTTGGTGGTAACGGTCACCATGTTGAACAGAGAGGGTGAATCTCCCTGACGGGGACAGCAATAAAGGAACATGACAGGGAGGCTAATCCTGCTCCACTCTCTCCAAAACGAACAAAAAAGTTTTGTCTTCAGTTATACTTTAACCAGCTCAGCTCTTTGGACGTACTATGTGCAAAGAGTGAACCTTTAATCACAAGCTGATGGCTGCAGTACCACTCCATTTTATCTCCTAGATTGTAAGCTCCTAGGATCGGGGCCCTCCTATCCCTCTTGTATTGAACTGTATTGTTGCTGTATTGTCTCCCGTTATATTGTAAAGTGCTGAGCAAACTGTTGGCGCCATATAAATCCTGTATAATAATAATAATATACACAAAACAGCGCACAACTATCCTTCACAGATCTTCATATATTCTCACTAGATTCTTCCCAATAAGAATGCATTATATATCATATAATCTTCTCTGTCTTTTCTTCTTCGTCATCTACTTCACTGCTCCCCATCTCTAAAACAAAAAAAACTAATATAGTGTAGTAATTCCACACATAATGTGATACACCCGTGTACCAATTATACACAAAAACCCTGTAAATGCAAAAAACCTTGTGAATAGTATCCACCACTATCCACACTAATTACTCTTAACCCTCACAGGGTGAAAATGTGCATATGACTCCCCATCAATATAGCTTATCCTCTTGATTAACCCCTTCACGCCTAAGGGTAAAACAAATCTAAATGCCTAAGCACAATTCTGCAGCGTTGACATGTGTTAGTAAAACCGTACATATCATCACAACTACTTTGTACATCCAGGTGAATTATACCGCGTTTTTTTTCAGGACAAATTGGGCTTTCATTGGGCGGTAAATGGTAATGGATATCTTTTTTTTTATTATCAAAGGAAAACTTAATATTAAAAAAAATATATATTTTTTTATTTAGCTGTGTGTTTCTTGTTACTACCATAACTTAACACCAAAGAACAACCTAAAATAAATTCTCCAGCTCTTGACGATCGCAGCGATACCATATACCGGTATGTGTATGTTATTTGTTTGTTCCCGTAGTACAGCCCAGAAATAATAGTGTGTATTTTGTTTTTGTTTGTTTTTTTTACCTAACACTAGCTGACACTGATACCAATTATTTTTTAAATTCTGACCTTTGACCCTGACCTTTGACCCAAACACTAACCCTGACACTGAATTAGATCAAACCTTGATCTCTGTATTTTTCTTCTATTTTTTAATATTTATTTATTTCTTTTACAAACAACTTTTTTCTCTCTATGCCAGGAGTTAGAAAGATACAATGTATCTCTCCTCCATTCATAGAGAGAAAAAAACAAGGGGGCCGGGCTGTACAGTGACTGATCACTGTGATAGCCAATCAGAGGCTACCACAGTGATCATGTGACCTGGAATCAGGAGTCCCAGGTCCCGATCGTTAGAACGGGACCCGGTGCCCTCAGTGATGGGAGTGTTGGGAGCGTGCCGTGTGGTCCGCTCCCAGGAAAAAGACAGGTACAAAAATATGCGGCCCCACGGAAAAAAGCCCAATTCTGCGAGGCCGCATATTTGTGTTACATCGGCGTCAAGGGGATAAAGTTCAACCACGCACCATCCACCTCCAGTGTGCAAATAAATACGCATGCTGTTCTCTTCCCCTTTTAGGCATGCACCTTACCCTGCATACATGGATATGTGCTTTCAGTATTCAGTGTAATCTTCACTCTGCTCTTCTCTTCAATGATTCTTCATGAACTTTCAATCACCATAAAAAAATCAAACCTACAAGCCCACAGGCCCATACTGCAGCAGTAGCGTAAAATGACCTATTTATTGTTCAAATTGCGCCTACATGAAAAAAAAGTACAAACAACCTGTACCAAAATAGCCGCCGCGGCACTTCCGGTCACGTCTGAGGTCCCTTACAATTGACGCATTTCGGCATCAAATTGACTTCTTCATAGGCAGTAAACGTCGGACGTCTCCATACCGTGTTTTATAAGGAGCTCCTGCCCTAATCTTGAAGCCCCATTCACCATCTTGTTTACTGGACAACTTGTACTGTTACAACACATAAGTGCTAGTATCCACATTATTATTATTATTATTATTATTATTATTATACAGGATTTATATAGCACCAACAGTTTGCTCAGCGCTTTACAAAATGAAGGCAGACATTACAGTTACAATACAGTTCAATACAAGAGGAAACAGAGGGCCCGGCTCGTTAGAGCTTACAATTATTATTATACAGTATTTATAAAGCGCCAATAGTTCGCTCAGCGCTGTACATTACAAAGGGGGAAAGAACATGTGACAGAACAATACCAATACAATGCAAAACATGAGGGGATTGAGGGCCCTGCTCTTTGGAGCTTACAATCTAGGAGGGAGGGGATGGTGGTACAGGAGGAGATCGCTGTGGGGGATGGAGTGGTAGGAAGAGTGGAGGAGGTCGGCAAGTTAGCAGGGGGCGGGGTAGGCTTCCCTGAAGAGATGGGTTTTCAGGGTGCGCCTAAATGAGAGGAGAGTAGGTGATAATCTGATGGGTTGGGGCAGGGAGTTCCAGAGGATGGGTGACACCCTGGAGAAGTCCTGGAGGCGGGCATGGGAGGAGGAGACTAGAGAGAAGGAGGTCTTGTGAGGAGCGGAGTGTGCGTGCTGGGCGGTACTTGGATATTAGGTCAGTGATGTAGTTCGGGGCAGTATGGTGGACAGCTTTGTACGTCAGTGTTAGGATTTTGAATTTGATCCATTGCACAATCGGAAGCCAGTGGAGGGATTGGCAGAGGGGGGTGGCGGAGATGGAGCGGTTGGAAAGGTGAATGAGTCTGGCAGCCGTATTCAGGATGGACTGAAGCGGGGATAGCCAGCGGCGAGGCAGGCCAGTGAGGAGGGAGTTGCAGTAGTCGAGTCGTGATATGATGAGGGAGTGGATGAGCTGTTTAATGGTTTCTGGAGTTAGGAATGTGCGAATTTTGGCGATGTTTCGGAGGTGGAGTCTGCACGAGTTTGTTAAAGAGTGGACTTGGGGCTGGAAGGATAGGTTGGAGTCCAGAATGACACCAAGTACTCTGGCCTGTGGGGCGGGTTTGATGGTGGCATTGTTGGACATGATGGAGAAGTCAATGGGGGGTGGTGTCCGGGCTGGGGGGAAGACAAGAAACTCGGTTTTGGAGAGTTTAAGGAAGTGGAGCGACATCCAGTCTGATACAATCTAAGAGCACATAAATAATCTTCATCTAATAGAACATAACCTCGTGTTGTACTGAAACATATACTAGCGCTCGATGTCCACTGATATAAATAAATGAAAATAATACAACAGAGTTAGTGTACACCCTTTATGGGTGTGCTATAGAACTGCATACACCATGGACATTAGCCACTTGCCCTCCTGAGGATTTAGCCCCCCCCCCCCGCCCACTGATCAGGACTTTTTTTGCTATTCGGTGCTGTACTATTTGAACTGGTAATTGCGCAGTCATGCAATGCTGTACCCAAACAACATTTATGTGCTTTTTTTTTTTTACACAAATAGAGCTTTCTTTCTGTGGTTTTTGATCACCTGTGTGCTTTTTATTTTTTTGCGCTATAAACAAAAAAAGACCTCAGATTTTGAAGAAAAAAAACAATATTTTTTACTTTTGGCTATAAAAAAATATATAGTAAACTCAGTCATAAATTTAGGCCAAAATGTATTCTGCTACATGTTTTTGGTAAAAAAAAATTCCAATAAATCCTAGATTGTAAGAGCAGGGCCCTCAAACCCCTCGTGTATTGTATTGTTACTGTATTGTCTCATGTACTGTCCCCCCACTATAATGTACAGCGCTGAGCAAACCTGTTGGCGCTATATAAACACTGTATAATAATAATAATAAGTGTATATTGATTGCTTTGTGTGAAAGTTATAGCATCTACAAACTGTGGTATAGATACTGCAATTTATGCCATTTTTTGCTATACAGCACTGCACTACTTTAACGGACAATTGCGCAGTCATGCAATGCTGTACATACATTAAATTTATGTCCTTTATTTTCACACAAATAGAGCTTTCTTTCAGTGGTATTTGATCACCCGTGCATTTTTTATTTCTTTGCGCAATAAACAAAAAAAAAAAAGACTGAAAATTTTGAAAAAAAAAAACGATATTTTTTACTTTCAGCTATAAAAAATATTTAGTAAACTCAGTCATAAATTTAGGCCAAAATGTATTCTGCTCCATGTTTTTCGTAAAAAAGAATCCCAATAAGTGTATATTTATTGCTTTGTGTGACAGTTATAGCGTCTACAAACTGTGGTATAGTGGTATAGATACTGCAATTTACGCCATATTTTGCTATGCAGCGCTGCGCTAGTTTAACTGACAATCACACGGTAATGAACTGCTGTCCATACATGAAATTTATGTCATTTTTTTCACTCAAATAGAGCTTTCTTTTGGTGGCATTTGATCACCTGTGCGCTTTTTATTTTTTCGCTCTAAACAAAAAAAGACCGAAAATTTTATAGCCGAAAAAAATGATATTTTTTACTTTCGGCTATAAAAAAATATATAGTAAACTCAAAGTTAGTCATAACTTTAGGCCAAAATGTATTCTGCTACATGTCTGCTCCTTGAGGGTTAGAGACTAATGTGAATGTACAATATATATGTAAAGCACTTTATAAGTACCTGAAATAAATAAATAAATAATGCCTTTGGAAAAAATAATCCCAATAAGTGTATATTGATTGCTTTGTGTGAAAGTTATAGCGTCTACAAACTATGGGATAGATAATGGAATTTACACAGCTTTTACTTTCTGCCTGCCTATCACATTTCTTGAGGTGCTAAAATACCAGGACAGCTGCAGGCATCATTCTGGTATAACCACTCAAAGTCCAGTGATATACCAGTACGTGGCTGGTCCTTGGGTGTATATTCAATTTTTTTTTGTTTTGCAGCCTGTGGGCTGAATGAAAAAAGAGAAGAAGTCTCTGCCAGAAACAGGGTGTGGTATGCCCATTTTTAGAATATACCGCCCTGCAACAACCCACTTCTAATGGTGGGCACACATGAAATGTTCCCCTGGGCTGAACGAAAAAAATAAGAACCTAACATATTCCTCTATTCCCATCAGTCAATGTGGATGAAGAAATCTCTGCAAAAATGTTTTTTAGTTTAAATATATACCAAAGCATAGGGGCATCCACCCACTGGCTACCTCAGGACCCAATGCTTCGGCATATATGCTCTATTTTTTTTAACTACGGATGAAAAATCTCATCCCACAGCACTGTACACACCTACTTATGTATATTCTGAGAGCAAGACCCTGTTGCTGTCAGAATAAAAAAGTTGATGCTGCAGCTGAAAGCATTCCTGCAAAGAAAACCGCAATGGTTAACAATAAAACAGTAACTTAATAAAACAACTTTTTTGTATGTGTAAGTATGTGGCAAAAAATATTATAAAATATATATGCCAAAGCATAGACTCCAACCACCCACTGGCTACCCCAGGCCCCCATGCTTTAGCATATATGTTTTGTTTTTGTTTTTTTTTTCACTGCGGTTGAAAAATCTCATCCAACAGCACTGCCCACACTGACTTATGAATATTCTGAGAGCAAGTCCCTGTTGCTGTCATAATAAACAGGTCTGTGCTGCAGCTGAATGGCATTCCTGCAAAGAAAACGGCAATGGTTAACAATAAAACAGTAAAATCATAACAGTAGAACAGTAACAACAATGACAACAACAAAAAAACAACAATTTTTGGTACTTTCAATTTTTTTGGGACTTTTGAGACTTTTGAGACGGAAGCAGTCCATGTTGCCCAGGACAGAAGGAACAAAAAAAGCGGGTGTCACGCCTAATTCCATGTCTGCTACAGACACATCTTTTTTGGGGTGTCCTTTGGATTGGGGTACCAGGAATGGCATCGGGAAAATGCCAACTGCATCTGTGTTGGGGGTTCACAGCACCACCTGAACTTTTAGGAATGATCCACTTTGTCCAGTTGCTTTGTAAAGCACAAAAGCATTATATAGAGCCAATTGAAATAAATAGACACTTTTTTTCTACCAGTGTCTGGCTTTTCGGGAAACGAATGCAGGCCATAGATGGGTCGAAAATCGGCCGATTCTTCGGCCGAAAATAAAACGATTTTTGGATTGTTAGTGGGCTAATTGTTCGGCCGTTTTTCGGTATTTTGGCAGATTTTTTTTATCGGTAAAGTTGGAAAAAAAATCGGCCGATTTTGCCGATCGGCCGATTTTCACGGCAATGATGGGCAAATCGGCCGATTTTTTACAGATAAAAAAATCTGCGCATGAGCAGTGACCTGCAAGAGGAAGACAAAAAGAAGAAGAAAAAGAAGAAGAGGATGAAGAAGAAGAAGAGGAAGAAGAAGATGATGAAGAGGAAGAAGAGAAGAGGAGGAAGAAGAAGAAGAAGAGGATGAAGAAGAAGAAGAAGAGGATGAAGAAGAAGAGGAAGATGAAGAAGAGGATGAAGAGGAAGAAGAAGAGGATGAAAAAGAAGAGGAATTCCAGTCCGGCAAAAAGTGTCCCTGCAGAGAGCTCCGCTATTTCTTTGACAGTTCCTTGACGTTTATAGCGGTTGCAACAATGTATCTATTTGTTTACGAATAAAAACATCTGTATCCTAAATGGATACAAATAGATACATTGTTGCAACCGCTATAAATGTCAAGGAACTGTCAAAGAAATAGCGGAGCTCTCTGCAGGGACACTTTTTGCCGGCTGTAGACGGGATGAAAATCGGCTGATTTTTTTTTACCGTTGCTGGTAACGTCAGCCGCTTGAACGACCGATTTTTCTTTTTTTTTAAAGAAAAATCGGCCGATATTCGACCCATCTATGGCCTGCATAAGTATGGCTTCATTATCTGGTCGTTGAAGTCCACCCCTCCCATGTTAAGGTTATAGTCATGGACACAGAGAGGCTTCTCAACAACACCAGCTGCCGTGGCAATTTGGATGGTCATGTCTGCATGAATGGAAGATAGGATGAAAACATCCCGTTTGTTCTTCCAGTTCACTACGAGCAAGTCCTCATTTCTCAAGCAGTCTTTTTCCCCCCTTTCTAAGACTGCTATCTATAGGTTCGTATTCTGAGGCTGATTGAGTGTCAGTGAGTATTCCCCTTCGCTCTCATCTGACATGCTAAGAATCCTGTAGGCCTCTTCATTAGAGTACCTTTCCATTGACATTTTGGCCACTAAATTTATAGGTACCTAGCGCAACTCAGGGACTGCTTGAACCACTACAAGAATATTTACCGGCAAGTGCTAACAGAGATCAGGCCTGATTCTGGGAACACTGCAGTTTTGTGTGCAATGTATCAAGTGACAGTGAGCTACTGATACTGCACTTGCTGGGGGGGGGAGCGTAGGGGCTGTGTTTTTGGGGACACTATACTAATGTGAACGCTGGTATAGTGCTGATCTGTGCCTCTGAAATGTTCAAATTGATGCTTCAATTTTCACTTTTTAATACAAAATTTTTTATTTTCTTAGGTCCCATGCATAGGGAAGAAGACACTCTTCTCACCAGTTCAAATGGATGCAGCATCACCACAGGAAGGGATTTAAACCCATTTAAAACAATGTCATTATAGCCCCTGGTGTCAACAGGCCTCAAGGATTAAAGACTATGTATAGCCAAAAAATTGTACGTTTTGGGTAGAGTAGGGAAGGGTAAAACCCTTATTTATTTACCTTGCTATCTATGTACCATTGGGGAAATTTCCTGTTCCAGAGAAACAATGAGAAGTTAGAGGAAATCTCCCAAAGTAAGGAGAATTCCCTTCTTAGGGCTTGTTTACACTAGTGGTTAAGGGAATGGTAAAAACGGGACGCATTTTTACTGCCTCACATCCCCTTCCAATTACCCCCCTAAAGTTGCAAAGGAAGTAGCCGGGGGCAGGAATTATATCCTTTTTTTTTGCAATTGGCAAGGGCAACCAACCACTGAATGCAACCCATTCAAACGAATGGGACCAGGCTGCAACCGCCCCTCAACTGCCTACTGATCCAAACTGTGGCCCAGGGGCCAGATGTTGCCCTTACCTTGCTTTTATCTGTCCTTGGGGCATTACTCCTCCCACTTACAGCATTGATGGGGCACTTTTCCTTCCACTGACAGCAATGATAGCACACTATCCCTTCACTGACACCAATAATGGCACACTTTTCTTCCTACTGATACCAATGATGGGGCACTATTCCTTCCACTGATACAATGATGGGGCACTATTCCTTCCACTGATACAATGATGGGGCACTATTCCTTCCACTGATACAATGATGGGGCACTATTCCTTCCACTGATACAATGATGGGGCACTATTCCTTCCACTGATACAATGATGGGGCACTATTCCTTCCACTGACACTAATAAGGGGGCACTATTCCTTCCACTGACACCAATGATGGGGCACTATTCCTTCCACTGACACCAGTGACGAGGGACTATTCCTTGCACTGACACCAGAGATGGGACACTATTCCTCCCACTGATACCAACTATGGGGCACCATTCCTTCTCCTGATACCAATGATGGGGTATTTTATACTCTCATTGACACCAGAGTCTTTTTTACTTACACTGGCTCTATACAATCAACCTGAATTCAATCAAACCTATGCTGTATTATAGAAGGACTAGCTAAGCAATCTATCCCATTTGTACCCAGCCAGGTAGGTTCTATACTACATAAATGTTGGCAGATCTAATGAATTTTAGAACAATCAGATGGACAATTGTATGGATAGCCTTAGAAAGCACATAATGCTAAGATCAAAATGTATCTAAATGTATCAAATGAGAATTTAATTTTTGCTAATAGAAAAAAATCATAAAAATTGCCACGGAAACCAATTTTGTAATGTATTGTTATTAAAAATGACCTTTCTATTTCAATCTGAATCTGCTGTCATTCTAACACTGTCAAAATAATCCATGAAATATACAGTAGCAAATTTTACACATCATCTGCAACAGGAATTTATTTTTTGTTAATTACTTCTAAGAAGATGCAAACCTTGCAGCGTTTCTCCTTAGAACACTGAGTGCACCAGGCGATTTTAATAAACCAGACACTCCCATTTAGAATCAAACTTACAAGGACATAGTGCAGTGGTTCTCAACCTGTGGGTCGCGACCCCTTTGGGGGTCGAACGACCCTTTCACAGGGGTCCCCTAAGACCATCAGAAAACACATATTTCCGATGTGTAAAGAGCAGCTACTGTGTAGAAAGCAGCTGCTGTGTTGAAAGCAGCTACTCTGTTAAAAGCAGCTACTGCGTTGAAAGCAGCAGTATTGGAGGTAAAACGACACTCATGAATTATAATTACTGGGTAAATAATTTTATGGTTGGGGGGTCACCACAACATGAGGAACTGTATTAAAGGGTCACGGCATTAGGAAGGTTGAGAACCACTGACATAGTGGAACAAACAGCATTTTTGAAAAAGGTAGGAATCAGCTGCAAAGATTTTTTTAAATCCTTGCAATGTACATTGATCACTCAGAGGGGACTGTTTTTTTCAAGTTGAGTCCCTCTGCTTCATTGGAATGCAGGGATGTTCTAATCGGACGAAGCTCTGACACTTCTATGTAGTGATGAACTATAATTGCTCCTTCCTGCCACCAGCATTTCTGTTGGCCCATCGCTAAGACTGCCCTCCTCACTCATCAATAAGCCCTTACAGTGCCTTGAAAAAGTATTCATACCCCTTGACATTTTCCACATTTTGCCATTTTTGCAACCAAAAACGTAAATGTATTTTATTGGGATTTTATGTGACAGACTAACACAAAGTGGCACATAATTGTGAAGTGGAAGGAAAATGAGAAATGGTTTTCAAATTTTTTTTACAAATAAATATGAAAAGTGTGGCGTGCATTTGTATTCAGCCCCTTTACTCTGATACCTCTAACTAAAATCTAGTGGAACCAATTGCCTTCAGAAGTCACCTAATTAGTAAATAAAGTCCACCTGTGTGTCATTTAATCTCAGTATAAATATATAGAAAAAACTTCAGCGCAATAGGTACCTCCTTATAGATGTGCAGCTAGCATGTAATGTGATCCCACATATAACAAATAAATAGTGAAAATTGCAGCACTAAAAATCAATGAATACAATGATACTTCTATATCAAATATGAACCTTGAACCAGGGGCGAACTGACCATTTGGAAACTCGGGCACTGCCCGAAGGCCCGGGGTCAGTAGGAGGCCTCATGAGATTCCCCTGGTACCTTTTTCATAGGCTTTTTTGAGTTTGGGCAAGGACACAGGGGTCCCATGATCCACTATTGCCCGGGGGCCCCATGAGTTGTCAGTCCGCCCCTGCTGGATACATATTAGTAAACTGACAGTGAAAAACGCTCCTCCAAGCTTGTGAATATTTAGTGATCAAATATACTTCCTGGTCATATATTCCAATATAGACTCACACATACCGTATTTTCTGGCATATAAGGCGATTGGGTATATAAGACGACCCCCTAATTTTCCTAATTCACCGTATAAGACTACCCCCTTCTCGAGGCAACACCATTTAAAAACATCAGATTTGAATAAATATACACCCACTAGTCTGTCAGCCCGCTGGATGTGCGGTAATACTGTATGTACGGTAGCTTCGGCTACAAAAACTGTAGCTGCTGACCTTTAGAAAAAAGCCACTTACCTGTCCCTTGGTCCCGCAGTGTGTCCCCCGCAGCTTGTTTCACCGGCCATCCTGTATTCCAGGAGGCTGGCATGCAGCATTAAAGCAGAACCAAGGTGATTTTTTTTTTTTGTTGTTAATGTTGACAGGAGTTTTTTGATAACAGAAGAGACTATGGGGGAGATTTACTTAAAGCGGAGTTCCGCTCACCCTGTCAAAAAATAAAAGTCAGCAGCTACAAAAACTGTAGCTGCTTACTTTTAAAAAACAGCCACTTACCTGTCCCTCGGTCCAGCGGTGTGTCCCCTGCAGCCCGTTTTACTGGCTGTCTTCTCTCCCTGGGCGCTGGCATCTTCAGTGTGGGCACCCAGCTGTGACTGCTTGTGGCTTCACAGCCGGGTACCCACTGCGCATGCACGAGTAGCCTGTGCTTCATGAATGGTCCTGTAGTCTTCTGGGACCTGTCACGTGTCCCAAAATACTACAGGGAGGGAGGGAGGGAGAGAGGACACCTTCCGCTTCCGATCGCCTAGTCGATGAGACCGGAAGTGGGAACAGGTACCTGTCAAATTGCTCCCCCGACCCCCCCCCCCGCTCCCTAAAGGTGCCAATCCTTAACCTCCCTGGCAGTATTCCCGAGTGTAGCTCGGGGTAAAGTTTCAGTACCACAAGCGGTAACCCCGAGCTACACTCGGGCTTACCATGCGGCGCTGCTCCGGGATCTGTTCTTCTCTTACCTTGTCCTTCTCTCCCGCGATGTCCCTCCTGCAGTGTCCCCGGCAATGTCCTCCGGCCGATGCCGGCATCTGTCTTCTGGGTTCCGTTCCCTGCGACGTCGGGACGTACGGGGACAGAACGGCAGGAAATTTGAAAATTACAAATAGTGACATTCACTAAATTCACTAAAATCACATAGTATAACATTCCTGCATCAAACCATTTCACATACATGTTGTCCCGAGTGCTTTGTCCTGCGCCCTGCCTGCATTTTTACTGTTCTTTCTGCCTGGAAACTGAGAAACGTCCATGGCGTCCAAAAAGCGTCCCTTTAGGTCAAATCGGTTTTAGACCGGCTAGAGAACAGCGATAGTAAATCAGAACCACTTGCAGAATTGAGTGATAATGATTCGTGGGGGAAATTCCTCATCAGACACTGAAAACGATTCTGCGACTTTGTTCAGCGATGTGCGAACTTGGCGCTATATTTCACATTTCAGTGTTTTTGGTTTGATTATATTATTGAATTAAATGTATTATTATTATATTATTATTTATGATTATTTATTAAATTATAATTTATGATTTCGTGTTTCAAATTTTATCATCCCCGGGATGTTTACTAGACTCTTGTTCGGACAGATTTCAGTGAGTTATTCCTAAACATTACAGGCCTACAATAAAAAAAAATACATATTTCCATGTAAAAAAATTTACTGCTTTAAGCACAGAATTATGGACATAATCAGACCGCCAGGGAGGTTAATGGGGAGCAGTCCTTAAAGTGGAACTTCCCCTTTTGGGTGGAGCTCTGCTTTAAATATATATATATCCACTCACAGTGTTAAAAACTCACTTTACAGTTCTCCAAGTTGAATACATGCTGTAATCCCTTTTGCAAAATGGCGGCACATAGACATCCGTTTTACGGCTTGACGTCATCGGCGCACCCTATGCGTTACGTCACAACACGTGACTTCACCAGGACTAAAAAATATCACAAGCACTGTGGATATTACAGCTTATGTGTGAGTCTATATATATTCATTGGAATATATGACCAGGAAGTATATTTGATTATTCACAAGCACAAAGGAGTGTTTTCAGTGTCACTATTTATTATTATGCATCCCGCAGGTTCAAGGTTCATATTTGATATAGAAGTATCATTGTATTCATTTATTTGTTGCACTGCAATTTTCATTATTTATTTATTCTCAGTATAAATACAGCTGTTCTGTGAAGCCCTCAGAGGTTTTTTTAGAGAACATTAGTGAACAAACAGCATCATGAAGGCCAAGGAACATACCAGACAGGTCAGGGATAAAGCTGTGGAGCAGTTTCACCATCCAGCAGGACAACGACCCGCAACAGCCAGCCAGAGCTACAATGGAATGGTTTAGATCAAAGCATATTCATGTGTTAGAATGGCCCAGTCACAGTCCAGACCTAAATCCAATGGAGAATCTGTAGCAAGACTTGAAAATTGCTGTTCCCAGACGCCCTCCATCCAATCTGACAGAGCTTGAGCGATTCTGCAAAGAAGAAGAATGGGCAGAAATGTCCCTCTCTAGATGTGCAAAGCTGGTAGAGACATCCCCAAAAAGACTTGCAGCTGGAATTGCAGCGAAAGGGGGTCCTACAAAGTATTGAATCCGGGGGGCCGAATACAAATGCCACCACACTTTTCACATATTTGTAAAAAATGTTGAAAACCATTTATCATTTTTCTTCTACTCCACAATTATGTGCCACTTTGTGTTGGTCTATCACATCAAATCCCAATAAAATACATTTACGTTTTTGGTCGTAACATCACAAAATGTGGAAAATTTCAAGGGGTATGAATACTTTTTCAAGGCACTTTTTTTTCCTAAGGACCCCCAGGAGCTGCACAGCTCTACCTGAAATGCTGCACTACCTGCATCTCTCAGAGGCAATGGGGTTGATTTACTAAGACTGGAGAGTGTAAAATCTGGTGCAGCTCTGCATAGAAACCAATCGCTTCGTTTTTGTTTTTTTTTGGTCAGCTTAATTAAACAAGGTGATGTTGGAAGCTGATTGGCTGCCGTGCCCAGCTGCACCAGACAGTCTTATGCAGGCCATAGATGGGTCGAAAATCGGCCGATTTTTCGGCTGAAAATAAAATCGGCCAATTTTCAGATCGTTAGTAGGCTAATTGTTCGGCCATTTTTTGGTATTTTGGCAGATTTTTTTTATCGGTAAAGTTGGAACAAAATCGGCCGATTTTGCCATTCGGCCGATTTTCGCGGCAATGATGGGCAAATCGGCCGATCTTTTTACCGATAAAAAATCTGCGCATGAGCAGTGACCTGCAAGAGGAAGACAAAAAGAAGAAGAAAAAGAAGAGGATGAAGAAGAGGATGAAGAAGAAGAAGAAGAGGAAGAAGAAGAGGATGAAGAAAAGGAAGAAGAAGAGGAAGGAGAAGAAGAGGAAGAAGTAGAAGAGGATGAAGAAGAGGATGAAGAAGAAGAGGATGAAGAAGAGGATGAAGAAGAAGAGGATGAAGAAGAGGATGAAGAAGAAGAAGAGGATGAAGAAGAAGAAGAGGATGAAGAAGAAGAGGATGAAGAAGAAGAAGAGGAAGAAGAAGAGGAAGAAGAAGAAGAGGATGAAGAAGAAGAGAAATTCCAGTCCGGCAAAGAGTGTCCCTGCAGAGAGCTCCGCTATTTCTTTGACAGTTCTTTGACAGTTATAGCGGTTGCAACATTGTATCTATTTGTTTCCGAATAAAAACATCTGTATCCTAAATGGATACAAATAGATACAATGTTGCATCCGCTATAAATGTCAAGTAACTGTCAAAGAAATAGCGGAGCTCTCTGCAGGGACACTTTTTGCCGGCTGTAGACGGGATGAAAATCGGCCGATTTTTTTTTTACCGTTGCTGGTAACGTCGGACGCTTGAACGACCGATTTTTCGTTTTTTAAAAGAAAAATCGGCCGATTTTTGACCCATCTATGGCCTGCATTAGTAAATACACACCCACAGTGGAGTTCTATGTACAGCAGACAGACAGGACACAGCAGCTTCACTTCCCTCTCTGCAGTAAAACAGGCACTGCAGAACGAGGAGAGCTTCATTTGCAAGGCTCCTTTCACACTAGCAGCAGTGTTCCCTTTCTCCTCTGAAAAGCAATCCACAACGGATCATTTTTCAGGGGATGGTGAAAAGAGGTGTGCAGGCATTCAGGATTTGATACTGTTGCTTCCTGATGCCTGTTTTTTTTCTGTGGCTTTTTTTCTTCAATTTTGCATTGTAGGAACCTGCTGCAGCTGTGGGCCAATCTTTAGGCTAGGTTCACACCTATGCAGTTTGCGTCTGATCTGTTTCTGCAGTGCTTTTTGCGGTGCGTTTTTGCACATATATTTTTGCTGCGTTTTGCTCATTTTTTTTCTGGTTGCTAGGCAGATTAAAAAGCAAAATGCAGCAAAAACACACTACATGCTTTTCTGCATTGTCTCCATTGCAGTCCATATAACCAAAAATGCAACGTTTTTCATTTAAAAAAGTCCCTGACCCTTTCCAAAAAACACACCAGGTGAAAACGCGGAGATGTGAAATCATGTTAACCCCCCTGGCGGTATTCCCGAGTGTAGCTTGGGGTTAGCTTTCAGCACCACAAGCGGTAACTCGAGCTACACTCGGGAATACTCTGCAGTGTTGCTCCGGGATCCCTCCAGCACTTACCTTGTCCTGCACTCCCGCGATGTCCCCGACCATCTCCTCCGGCCGATGCCGGCATCTGTCTTCCGGGTTCCGTTCCCTGCGACATCGGGACGTACGGGGGACAGAACTGGCGGGAATTTCAAAAATGTAAAAAATTGACATTCACTAAATACACTAAAATCACATAGTATAACATTCCTGTATCAAACCATTTCACATACATTTTGTCCCGAGTGCTTTGTCCGGCGCCCTGCCTGCATTTTTACTGTTCTTTCTGCCTGGAAACTGAGAAACGTCCATGGCGTCCAAAAAGCGTCCCTTTAGGTCAAAAGCGGTTTTAGACCGGCTAGAGAACAGCGATAGTAAATCAGAACCACTTGCAGAATTGAGTGATAATGATTCGTGGGGGAAATTCATCGACACTGAAAACGATTCTGCGACTTTGCTCAGCGATGTGCGAACTTGGCGCTATATTTCAAATTTCAGTGTTTTTGGTTTGATTATATTATTGAATTAAATTTATTATTTGTTATGATTATTTATTAAATTATAATTTATGATTTTGTGTTTCAAATTTTATCATACCCGGGATGTTTACTAGACCCTTGTTCGGACAGATTTCAGTGAGTTATTCCTAAAAATTACAGGCCTACAATAAAAAAAATACATATTTCCATGCAAACAAATGTACCGCTTTGAGCACAGAAATATGGACATAATCAGACCTCTAGGGAGGTTAAAGGGACTGTAGTGCGTTTCTGCAAAACGCAGTGGAAAACATAGGTGTGAGCCTAGACTTAAGCTTGCAGTCGCAGCGTGACTCCATTCATTTACAAGGAAGAGTATGACAAGCAGCACCTCCTGTAAAATCCTGTTTGTAGCATTAAAATTGCAGCAGCAATGTATATATTCCTGAGCGGCACCATGTCTAATTTGGGCAGTCAAAAGGTGGTAAAAAATGGGGATCAACCACCCCTGGCTGCCTGTGTGGAAGCCTAAGTATGCTGGGACTGAATTGGACAGATTTCAGTGAGTTATTCCTAAAAATGACAGGTCTAAAATAAAAAAAATACATATTTCCATGCAAAAAAATGTACCGCTTTGAGCACAGAAATACGGACATAATCAGACCGCTAGGGAGGCTACCAAGGGGGCCCCCAGATCCCGACCCTCCTTATGTAAATGAGTATGGGGTGCATTGCTTTGGCAAATCACAATGAACTATCAGGGCACAGTGCATTGTGGGGCACGGCAGGCGAATAGCTCGCCAGACGCCCTTACTGTTCATATGTTCGCTGAACACGCATGGCCAATGTTCAACCCAAACATGTAGCCCAACCCAGATCATGCTAACCTTTGTGTGCTTTGACTTGTCCCTACTGGGGAGGGGAGGCCTCTTACTTGGGAAGAGTATATATGAGGACGTTTCTGCAATGTGTGGATATGGGCTGTGCAAGTAGGCTTCAGCTACATACATAGAATCCCCTTTTAGCCTACGGGTCCTGCACCTTTCTGGTGTGGGTGCGGTGCGATTACAGCCATACAAAATGCAGAAAAAAAAAGAACATGCTGCATTTTTCCTGCACAGAACTGTACTGGAATGCAGTAAAACACATCAAAAACGCACCGGAACTGCAAGCACTGATGTAAACTATGACACTGACAACCATGGAACCTACTTTCTGTGCGTTTTGCATGCAGAAAAAAACCAATTGAAACGCATGGAGTGTGAACCGGCTCTTAGGCTCGTTCACACTTGTATGACTCCAAAGTTGCACGACTTTGGAGTTCAACTTTGACGCAACTTTGGATGGGTACAACTTGAGATACCACTTTGGCTTTCATTAACCCCTTCACGCCGGCGCCTCCCGGCCCTTTAAGAGTTTCTCTAACCTTAATGCAGGCCATGGATGGGTCGAAAACCGGCTGTTTTTTAAAAAAAAGAAAAATCGATTGTTCAATAGGCTGACGTTACCACCAACGGTAAAAAAAATCGGCCCTATTTTCGTCCTGTCTACGGCCGGCATTTAATTACTTCTGTCCCTGCAGAGAGCTCCGCTATTATATTTGACGTGACATGAAAAAGTCTTGCGGTTGCAACAATGTATCTATTTGTATCCATTTCAGATACAGATGTTTTTATTTGGATACAAATAGATACATTGTTGCAACCGCAAGACTTTTTCATGTCAAATATAATAGTGGACTGGAATTCTTCTTTTTCTTCTTATTCTTTTTCTTCTTGCAGGTCACATCTCATGCGCAGATTTTTTATTGGTAAAAAGATTGACCGATTTGCCTATCAATGCCGTGAAAATCGGCCGATCGGCAAAATTTTTCTATTTCTTCTTCTATTTCTTCTTTTATTTTCTTCTACTTCTTTTTCTTCTTCATTTTCTTCTTCTATTTCTTCTTTTATTTTTCTTCTACTTCTTTTTCTTCTTCTTTTATTTTTCTTCTACTTCTTCTTCATTTCCTTCTTTTATTTTTCTTCTACTTCTTTTTCTTCTTCTTTTCCTCTTCTTTTATTTTTCTTCTACTTCTTCTTTTTCTTCTTCATTTTCTTCTTCTTTTTCTTCTTTTATTTTTCTTCTACTTCTTCTTCTCTTTTTCTTCTTCTTTTTCTTCTTGCAGGTCACATCTCATGGGCAGATTTTTTATTGATAAAAAGATCGACTGATTTGCCTATCATTGCCGTGAAAATCGGCCGATCGGCAAAAATTTTCTATTTCTCCTTCTATTTCTTCTTTTATTTTTCTTCTACTTCTTTTTTCTTCTTCTTTACTTCTTCTTTTATTTTTCTTCTACTTCTTTACTTCTTTTATTTTTCTTCTACTTCTTCTTCTTCTTTTCTTCTTTTATTTTTCTTCTACTTCTTCTCTTTTTCTTCTTGCAGGTCACATCTCATGCGCAGATTTTTTATTGGTAAAAACATTGACCGATTTGGTATCATTGCCGTGAAAATCAGCCGATCGGCAAAAATTTTCTATTTCTTCTTTTATTTTTCTTCTACTTCTTCTTTTTCTTGTTCTTCGTTTTCTTCTTCTATTTCTTCCACTTCTTTTTCTTCTTTTATTTTGCTTCTACTTCTTCTTTTTCTTCTTCGTTTTCTTCTTCTTTTATTTTTCTTCTACTACTTCTTCTTTTTCTTCTTGCAGGTTTGCTCATGAGCAGATTTTTTATTGGTAAAAAATCATTGCCGTGAAAATCGGCCGATTTTTTTCTAACTTCACCGATTAAAAAAAGTGCCAAAATCCCGGAAAACGGCCGACCAATTAACCCACTAACAGTGCGAAAATCGGACGATTTTTTTTTGCCTGCAAAATCGGACGATTTCCGACCTGTCTATGGCCTGCATAACTCTAACCCCTTACCCTAACAAAATAATACATGAATATTAAGGTACTTGTCTGTTAATTCACCGGATTTATTTATATATATATATATATATATATATAATTTTTTTTTATATGTTTTATTTAAATATATCAAATATATATATTTGATATATTTAAATAAAACATATAAAAAAATACATATATGTATAAATATATATAAATAAATCCGGTGAATTAACAGACCCTTTAAGGGTAAGCCGGGAAGCGGGGCGGGGTTTAGGGTCATGTGACCGGAGCGACATTGATTTCCCGCTAAATTCAGAAATCGAGATGGTCACTGGGCTGCTGATAGTTCTGTTGGAGGCGGCGTCGGCCGCTCTTGGTAAGGGGGGACCCAGCGCGGGGGGAGAGGGGGTGAATGTCGGGCTATTTCCGGTCGCGGTGACACTTGTGCTCTCCGCTGGGAAAGGACGGTCCTTGTCCTAGAGCAGCGTGGGGTGACTTTCATTCCTGGAAATGGCGGGAGAGATGGCAGAGCTCTGTGTGACCTGTCCTCCTGGGTGGGGGGATCGCTCTCTGTACATCGGGGACGTTTGTGACTGAACTGTCCAATCACAGCCTGCAGGAGGGGCAGAGCGCTCGGGGTTTGTGCTTTACGGGCAACACGCAAAAACTGTGCCTGACCTGTTAACCCCTCACCTACCGGGCACTTCTACCCCTTCCTGCCCAGCACAAGTTTCAGCTTTCAGCGCTGTTGCAGTTTGAATGACAATTGCGCGGTCATGCAACACTGCACCCATAAACCATTTTTCATTTTTTTCACATAGAGCTTTCTTTTGGCGGTATTTAATCACCGCTGGGGTTTTTTTGTGGTTTTTTTGCGCTATAAACAAAAAAGAGCAAAAATTTGGAAAAAAAAAAAGTTTTTTTCTTTGTTTCTATTATAAAAGTTTGCAAACAGGTTATTTTTCCCTTTCACTGATGTGCATTGATAGGCGGCACTGATAGGTGACACTGGGCACTGATAGGAAGCACTGATAGGTGACACTGGGCACTGATAGGCAGCACTGGTAGGTGACACTGGGCACTGATAGGCAGCACTGATAGGCGGCACTGATGGGCACTGATAGGTGACACTGGGCACTGATAGGTGGCACTGATAGGTGACACTGGACACTGATGGGCACTGATAGGTGGCACTGATAGATGACACTGGGCACTGATAGGCAGCACTGATAGGCAGTACTGGTAGGTGACACTGGGCACTGATAGGCAGTACTGGTAGGTGACACTGGGCACTGATAGGCAGCACTGGTAGGTGACACTGGGCACTGATAGGTGACACCAGGCACTGATGGGCACTGATAGGTGACACTGGGCACTGATAGGCAGCACTGATAGGTGACACTGGGCACTGATAGGCGGCACTGATGGGCACTGATAGGTGACACTGGGCACTGATAGGAAGCACTGATGGGCACTGATAGGTGGCACTGATAGGTGACACTGGACACTGATGGGCACTGATAAGTGACACTGGGCACTGATAGGCAGTACTGGTAGGTGACACTGGGCACTGATAGGCAGCACTGGTAGGTGACACTGGGCACTGATGGGCACTGATAGGCGGCACTGATGGGCACTGATAGGTGACACTGGGCACTGATGGGCACTGATAGGTGACACTGGGCACTGATAGGTGACACTGGGCACTGATGGGGGGCACTGGTAGGTGACACTGGGCACTGATGGGCGGCATTGGTAGGTGACACTGGGCATTGATAGGTGACACTGGGCACTGATAGGCAGCACTGATAGGTGACACTGGGCAGTGATAGGTGGCACTGATGGGCACTGATAGGTGACACTGGGCACTGATAGGAAGCACTGATAGGTGACACTGGGCACTGATAGGAAGCACTGATAGGTGACACTGGGCACTGATAGGAAGCACTGATTGGCAGTGATGGGTGACATTGGGCACTGATAGGCGGCACTGATAGGCTATTCTATTTTCCATAGAAATGCATGGAAACATGCGGTTCACGCATTTTTGGAGTGTTTTTCTGCTCAAATCGAAAAAGTGTAAAGAAAAACACAAAATAAACCAAAAGTCAATAAATGTTACAATAAATACACAAAAATTCATAAATAATCTCGAGCAATGAATGAACCCTTCCTACTGCACCTTGCAGACCTTTAACCCCTTGCCTACCGCACACTTCTACCCCCTTCCTGCCCAGGCCAATTTTCAGATTTCAGCGCTGTTGCACTTTGAATGACAATTGCGTGGTCACGCAACACTGTCCGCATATGAAATTGTTATTCTTTTGGTGGGATTTACTCGCTGCTGGGGGTTTTATTTTTTGTGCTATAACCAAAAAAAAAGGCAATTTGAAAAAAAAGTTTTTCTTTTTCTACTATAAGATTTTGCAAACAGAATTTTTCTCCACTGATTAGCGTTGATGAGGCGGCACTGATATGCAACAATGATGGGCACTGCTGGGCACTGATCATCAGTACTGCTCTGTCCTCTGACAATTGCCTGTTATCGTAACAGCGTGAGGAAAGTGCAGCCAATCACCAGGAACTACATTTACCCGGTGATCTGCTGTGTCATTGGACACAGCTGATCAGGTAAAAAAAGGTCACTGTGATTGGCCTTTTACACATCGCCGGGTGCGCCCCCCCGGGAGGGTGTCATATGACGTCCTCCTAGAACTGGACAACCGCGCTGTAGCCGTCATTTGGCTATAGCACGGTTGGCAAGTGGTTAAGGCTTCATGCACAATAGCTGCATTTTATTTACATCAAAAAATGCTGGGAAAAACGCCAGATAAATAAAATGCTGGTATTAGCGGTTTTTAGGACCATTGGCGTTTTATAAGCCTTTTTACAGCACATGTAGAAAAAAAAAAAAGCTAGAAAAACTTTTAGGAGCATTTTTTTTCTTTGCTGTTCAATAAATGCTACCAAAAAATCTACAAAAACAATTTTTTCTTTTCTGCTCCTAGATAAAAACATCTGTATCCAAAATGGATACATTGTTGCAACCGCAATACTTTTTCATGTCAAATATAATAGCGGAGTTCTCTGCAGGGACAGAAGTAATTAAATGCCGGCCGTAGACGGGACGAAAAACGACCGAGGTTTTTTTTCTTTTTTTTTACCGTTGGTGGCAACGTCGACCGATTTTGCGTTTTTTCTTTTTTTCTTTTTAATATATATATTAAAAAAATGGAAGGTTTTCAACCCGTTTATGGCCTGCATTAGAGCTTCTAGAGCAAGGGTGGGCAAACTTTTTGACTTGAGGGCCGCAATAGGTTCATATATTGGACCCGGGGGCTGGACCAAGAGTAGATGAATGATGTGTATGTGTCATCCATAGTAAGTATAGTAATAATCCCCCATATAGTAATTCATCCCCCATATAGTAATTCATCCCCCATATAGTAATTCATCCCCCATATAGTAATTCATCCCCCATATTGTAATTCATCCCCCCTATAGTAATTCAATTTACTTACCTTTGCTCCGCGCGTTCCTCTCGCCGTGTTCCCGCTCCGTTCCGGTCTTCAGGGCGGACTGTGAGAGGAGCCTAGCTCCCCTCACGTTCGTCACGCTGCCCCGCCTACACACATCCTGACAGCCATCCTGACAGTATCACGCTACGCGGGCCGGATTAAAAGGTCCGCCAGGCCGTATACGGCCCGCGGGCCGTCGTTTGTCCATTGCTGTTCTAGAGGCTGGGCAGGCAGGCATTCGGGTCATGTGACTGCTGTGATTGACTGTCACAGTGATCACATGATCAGAAAGCTCCCTATTGCAAATATGTATCAGGAGCTTTCCGGTCCCCAACCAGGGTGTGCGCTCTTAGCACAGAAATGTGATGAAATAAGGCCACATATACAGTATGTATACCTTCGGTGGGAATAGGTTAATATTAACCACTTGCCCTCCAGAAGCTTTTACCCCCTTCATGACCAGGCCATTTTTTTTGCTATATGGCACTGCATTACTTTAACTGACAATTGCGCGGTCATGCAACGCTGTACACTAATTTATATAATTTTTTTTCACACACATAGAGCTTTCTTTTGGTGGTGTTTCAACACCTCTTGGTGTTTTGTTTTTTGAGTTGTAAATGAAAAAAGTATGAATTTTTTTTCGCTATAAAACATATCCAATAAAAAAAAAAAATCATAAATATAGGCCAACATGTATTCTGCTACAAGCCTTTGGTTAAAAAAAAAAAAAAAACACAAACTAACAAGTGTATATTGACTGGTTTTTGTGACAGTTAGGGGTTTATTTACTAAAGCTGGAGAGTCCAAAATCACACTCCCTTCTGCATAGAAACCAATCAGCTTCTAACCTCAGCTTGTTCAATAAAGCTTTGGCAATGAAACCTGGAAGCTGATTGGTTTCTATGCAGAAGGGAGTCTGATTTTGGACTCTCCAGCTTTAGTAAATAAACCCCTTAGTGTCTGCAAACTATGGCATAAATACTGGAGAGCACGCATGCACACACACTCACCACCCCTCATGGGGCCCCCAGGCAATAGGGAATCATGGGGCCCCTGTGTCCTTGCCCAAACTCAAAAAAAGCCTCTGAAAAGGGTACCATCATGGGGCCCCCTACTGACCTCGGGCAGTGCCTGAGTTTCCAAATGGTCAGTCCGCCCCTGTACACACACATACTAGTAATGGTGGAGATCAGGGACTTATACAGGGGCTGTGATAGTACAGCGTGCATTCTGACACTGGGTGGGAACTGACTAAATGACACTGACATCTCCAGTGACACTAATACAGCACTGGGTAGGAAGGGGTTAACATCCGGGGCGATCAAATGGTTAACTGTTTGTTAGGGAGTGCTTTTACTGTGTCTTGTTTCACTAGGGGACGTGCTGGATTTTATCTCCCTGCTTTGCAGATATCAAAGCTGTCAGGATAGAGATCTTTGTTGTTTACACTCACAGATCTCTCTCCTGTCAGCTGCTCCGCTGATCACGAGTCCCGCCCATGAATCGCTGAACGGGACCGTGGGATTGACATGTACAGGAGCCTATGACAATACGGGTAGGACGGCGTGCCCCTTACCCGGAAATGCAAAATCGCATATATTTATATGATTTTGTGCAGAGCGGCCGCCCTGTAGCAGTAAAACTGCTATAGGGTGGCCGGGAAGTGGTTCATATTATGATAAATATGATTTTTTCAATACAAGTAGTATACATACCTGAATTTTACCTGGCATTTCTTGCTGAAAGCTAAACAAAAACATATTCACACCCTAACAAAAAATAAATAAGACAGTAACATTTTAACCCCCAATCCTAACCTTAACTCTAACCCCTTACCCTAACAAAATATAATAATACATGAATAATAATAAATAATAGTTAATAAAATATTTAATATCTAAACAAATTATGTTTTTGGCTATTAAAAAAAAATGCCAAAGCTCAAAATTCTTTAACCTCCTCGGCGGTATGATTCTTTCCGATTTTTTTTGTGCTGAAAGCGGTACCATTTTTTTGCATGGAAATATGTAGTTTTTTATTGTAGGCTGTAATTCTTAGGAATAACTCACTGAAATCTGTACGAACAAGAGTCTAGTAAACATCCCGGGGATGATAAAACTTGAAACACTAAATCATAAATTATAATTTAATAAATAATCATAATAATACATTTAATTCAATAATATAATCAAACCAAAAACACTGAAATTTGAAATATAGCGCCAAGTTCGCACATCACTGAGCAAAGTCGCAAAATCGTTTTCAGTGTCTGATGAGGAATTTCCCCCACAAATCATTATCACTCAATTCTGCAAGTGGTTCTGATTTACTATCGCTGTTCTCTAGGCGGTCTAAAACCGCTTTTGACCTAAAGGGACGCTTTTTGGACGCCATGGACTTTTCTAAGTTTCCAGGCAGAAAGAACATTCAAAATGCAGGCAGAGCGCCGGACAAAGCAGTAGGGACAAAATGTATGTAAAACAGCAATGACAGCAAAAATGAAATTTTTAAAAAATTTGACATTTCCGGCGCCCGTACGTCCCGACGTCACAGGGACCGGACCACGGAAGCCGGATGCCGGCATCGGCCGGAGGAGATGGCCGGGGACGCTGCAGGGGACACATCGTGGGGGCGAAGGACAAGGTAAGCGCTGCAGGGAATCCTTGAGCAACGCCGCATGGTAAGCCCGAGTGTAGCTCGGGGTTACCGCTCTTGTTACTCAAATTTTACCCCGAGATACACTCAGGAAAACCGCTAAGGAGGTTAACCACTTGCCCTCCAGTGGATTTACCCCCCTTCCTGACCAGGCCATTTTTTTGCATTACGGCGCTGCGTTACTTTAAGTGACATGCAATGCTGCATCCAAATGAAATGTATGTCCTTTTTTCCCATAAATAGAGCTTTCTTTTGGTGGTATTTGATCGCCTGTGCAGTTTTTATTTTTTGCGCTGTAAACAAAAAAAGACCGAACAATATTTTTGAGTTTTTGCTATAAAACATATCCTGTAAAATGTAACAAGTCATCATAACTTTAGGCCAAAATGTATTTTGCTGCATGTCTTTTGCTACAAAAATTCTCAATATGTGTAAATTAATTGGTTTACGTGAAAGTTATAGCGTTTACAAATGGCGGCATAGATACTGGAATATATATAATTATTATTATACAGGATTTATATAGCGCCAACAGTTTGCTCAGCGCTACATTATAACGGGAGACAATAAAGCAACAATACAGTTCAATACAAGAGGGATAGGAGGGCCCTGATCCTGGGAGCTTACAATCTAGGAGATATACTGTGTGTGTGTGTGTATGTGTGTGTATATATATATATATATATATATATATATATATATACACACACACACCGTGTTCCAAATTATTATGCAAATGATATTTTTGTCATTTACCTAAATAATTGATGTAAATAACAGTCAGCATAATTCTCATGTTATCAACTATTAAGAGTACAATTCACATTTTATTGAACAAACCTTCTAATGATAACTGGATTTTTGTTCCAAATTATTCCGCACAGTAAGTTTCAAAACATTTTATAGGTTGTAAAGAACTGAAAATTGTCATTTGTTGTGCTTGCAGCATATTTACTGAAATCAAAAGCTATTTCAATCAAACTTTTAACAACATTTTAACTTTTTAAACATTTGAACAGGTCACGTTACATTGTAACATAGGACCCCTTATCTGATAGCAGCGTCACAAGTCTGGCATCCATTGAACTTGTGAGTTTTTGGACAGTTTCTGCTTGAATTTGTTTGGAAGATGTCAGAATAGCCTCCCAGAGCTGCTGTTTGGATGTAAATTGCCTTTCATCCTCATAGATCTTTTGCTTGAGGATGCTCCAAAGGTTCTCAATAGGATTGAGGTCAGGGGAGGATGGAGGCCACACCATGACTTTCTCTCCTTTTATCCCCATAGCAGCCATTGATGCAGAGGTATTCTTTGCAGCATGAGATGGTGCATTGTCATGCACGAAGGTGATTTTATTACAAAAAGCATAGTTCTTCCTTCTGTACCAGGGAAGAAAGTGGTCAGTCATAAACTCCACGTACTTTGCAGAGGTCATCTACACCTTCGGGGACCCTAAAGGGGCTGACCAGCTCTGTTCCCATGATTCCGGCCCAAAACATGACTCCACCACTGCCTTGCTGACGTTGCAGCCTTGTTGGAACAGGGTGGCCGCCCACCAACCATCCACTACTCTATCCATCTGGACCATCCAGGGTTGCACGGCACTCATCAGTGAACAGGACTGTTTGAAAATTAGTCTTCATGTATTTTTCTGCCCAATGCAGTCGTTTCTGCTTGTGAGCATTGGTTAGTGGTGGCTGAATAGAAGGTTTATGCACAGTTGCAAGACTCTGGAGGACTCTATGCCTTGATGTCCGTGGGACTCCAGAGGCACCAGCAGCTTCAAATATCTGTTTGCTGCTATGTAATGGTATTTTAGCAGCTGCTCTCTTGATCCGATGCATGGATCTGGCAGGAACCTTCCTCAATGTGCCTTTATCTGCACCAACCCGTCTGTGCTCTGAATCAGCCACAAATCTCTTAATAGTGCGATGATCACGCTTAAGTTTTCGTGAAATATCTAATGTTTTCATACCTCGTCCAAGGCATCGAACTATTTCACTCTTTTCGGCAGCAGAGAGATCCTTTTTTTCCCCCATATTGCTTGAAAATGGTGCTCTGCTTAATAGTGTGGAACGCCCTCCTTTAGAAGTTTTTCCTTAAAATGGGCTCACCGGCCAATCTAATTATCACAGGTGTCCGAGATTGTTTTCAGTGATCAAAAGAGCCCTGACACACAATGCCATCCATGAGTTACACTGAAATAACAAAATATTTAATCTTTGTGACACTTAAATAGAATTTGCATAATAATTTGGAACAGGGTATATATATATATATACTTTTTTTTTTTTTCTACTAGTAATGGCGGCGAGCAGCGATTTATATTGGGACTGGGGGGGAACTGACTTGATGTCACTGACATCCCCAGTGACACCAATACAGTGGTTAGTGCTAATAAAAAGCACTGCCACTGTACTAATGGCAGTGGGCAGGAAGGAGTTAACGTGGGTCAATCCAAGGGTTAACTGTGTGCTGTTTTGCTGTGTGAGTGTTTTACTCTGTAAGCACACTGCTTAGCAGAGCCATACAAAGCAGTGTGCAGGAGCTGACTGGGGAGAGATCTGTATTGTTATACACAGGTCTCTCCCCCGTCGGTAATACTCTGAGATCGCCGGGTGTCGGCCGGGACCCGGTGATTGAAAGCTGAGGTCGCAAATGGAGGTGCGAGTAGGGCGCGTGCGCAAGATGCTTGCTAATGGGGACACCAGGTAGGGGGGAGGAGCCAGGACTGCAAAACCATCACACAGAGCTGGTAAATATAACCTTAATTTTTTTTTTATTTTTTTTTTTTATGTTTTTAACTTTTAGACTCACTTTAACTTCTGTGCATTTTTGAAGAGTTAGGCTGCTTGTTTATGGTGCCAAGTCAACAGGTGATGGGTATGGGTTATGACTAAGGTTTGTTAAGCCGAAACGTGTCAACCTTTGTACCTGTGATGTTTTTACTGTGGTCGATTTAATAAAACAAAGATTGTAGAACAATTGGCAATAGTGCGTATCGATTTAATTTAATTCTGGGATGGATAAGCAGGTGATCATACAGTCCGCACTAGTGGTGCACGGAAATTAAAATTCTGGTGCTGAAACTGTTCAGAATGCATGTGGCCGAAAACCGAAATTGGAGTGTCTGCATGTCAGGAGGCTCCAATTTTTTTATGTGTTTTTTTTTTTCTCTCTACTTTCATGTATAGTTTTATTTAATTTATGATTTTATTGCTATCACATAGTCCCCTATGTGATAGCATATGAGTAACAGGCCATCTTTGAAGGGGCGAGGGGGGCAGTGTGTGCAAGGAGGGGGAAGGAGAGGAGCAGTGTATGCAGAGAGGGAGCAGTTTATGCAGAGAGGCTGTCACTATGGGGTTTATTTACTAAAGCTGGAGAGTCCAAAATCAGACTCCCTTCTGCATAGAAACCAATCAGCTTCTAACCTCAGCTTGTTCAGTGAAGCTTTGGCAATGAAACCTGGAAGCTGATTGGTTTCTATGCAGAAGTGAGTCTGATTTTGCACTCTCCAGCTTTAGTAAACAAACCCCTATATGTCAGTGCCGGTTTTTAAATGCAATTGCCAGCTTTTTTTTCTTCACTATGAGCTGTCACTTTCCCCTGAGCTATAGGAAACGTTTTCTTTTAGCTGGGGGAAAGTGACAGCTGATTCTGTGAGCTATAGTGCAGAAAAAAAAAAAAGCCGGTAATTTTACATTTAAAAACTGGCACTGACATAGTGACAGCCAGTCACTGTATACACTGCTCCTCTCCTGCCTTTCTCAGCCACCCTCCCCCATCACATCTGCAGTACACACAGTCCCCTCTATCAGCAAATTTTTTCAATATTGCCGATAGGGCTTTTTTTTTCGGCTGATATGTTTCGGTGGCCAAAGTTTCTGTGTATCCTCAGTCTGAACAGACAGGGTCTGTGCAGGTCTATCAGTGCATAAAGGGACATTTGAACCAGAACAAAGGGTATCCCTCAACGTGATCTCAGGATAAGTATTTTCAACGAATGGGATATAAACCAATTTGCTATCCTCAGCGTTTCAGCAACAAGCTCTTGTCATTCTAACTTTGTTAGAGCGTGAAGTCTCACTCCTCCTGCTGCATTCTCTGTAATGTCAAGGAAATGAAATGTGCAACAGCAATGGTTAGAACCACATTTTGCCACTTGGATACAGAGATCTCACCACCTCTATCCTGATAAAAAGCCTGTGAAGGAATAGACTTTTGGTATTTGTATTGCTTGCATTATTTTGTATTGTATTTTCTTCATACTTTATTTTTAATGCCTCTCTTTAACCACCTTTTTATTTCCAGCATCAGCACCTCAGGTGGTATGTACAGCCTCCAACCCTGCAGTACTGT
Organism: Staurois parvus; assembly: GCF_062004578.1. NCBI lineage: Eukaryota > Metazoa > Chordata > Amphibia > Anura > Ranidae > Staurois > Staurois parvus. Next base: position 4,383,795 of record NW_028318370.1, on the reverse strand, counting down.
CAAGAAACGTCACTCTGACATGCGTGTTCCAGGCTCAGCTGGAGGTTCTGCAAATCACCTGGCAGAAGAAGAGGGGGAAGGACACTCAGAACATGGTGACCTGCAGTGAGAAGTACGGCGTCCACATCACCGAGCGGTTTAAGAAACACATCTCCGTTCTGGACACCGATTCGGCAATCTCCGCTATAAATATTACAAAGCTGGAAAAGGAAGATGAAGCTTGCTACAACTGTTTGTTTAATGCCTATCCGAATGGTGCGTTTACTGGAGAAGTTTGCCTGCATGACCTCAATGACCCGTACGGAGGTAAGTCCTATTTGACACCTAGTTGCATTTGCTGTTGTGGCCTGCCTCAACATCGACAGTTGTGTTCAAAATAATAGCAAAAAAATAGAAAAAAGAGAATAAAGCTCAAAATCCTTCTAATAGCTTTTATTTCCATCCACACAAATGCATTGGGAACACGACACATTATATTCCAAATCAAAACATGAAGAAAAATACATCAAATTTGTGTTGTTCCTCTAAAAAAAATTGAAGAAAAGTGAATATTAGACGGTTCAAAAAAATCGCAGTGTTTGTATTCTTCTTTACAAACTCAAACATTCACTATATAAACTGAAATATTTTGAAGATTTTGCTTTCCTTTGAATCACTTAATGAATATTTAGTTGTAGTCGCACTGTTTCTGAGAACTGCTGTACATCTGTGTTGCATGGAGTCACCCAACTTCTGGCCCCTGTGATCAGGTATTCCAGCCCAGGATGATTGGATGACATTCCATAGTTCTTCTCTATTTCTTGGTTTTGCCTCAGAAACGGCATTTTTGATGTCACCCCACAAGTTTTCTATTGGATTAAGATCTGGGGATTGGACTGGCCACTCCATAACGTCAATCTTGTTGGTCTGGAACCAAGATGTTGCACGTTTACCGGTGTGTTTGGGGTCGTTGTCTTGTTGGAACACCCATTTCAAGGGCATTTCCTCTTCAGCATAAGGCAGCATGACCTCTTCAAGTATTCTGATGTATTCAAACTGATCCATGATCCCTGGTATGCGATAAATAGGCCCAACACCGTAGTATGAGAAACATCCCCATATCATGATGCTTGCACCACCATGCTTCACTGTCTTCACAGTGTACTGTGGCTTGAATTCAGTGTTTGGGGGTCGTCTGACAAACTGTCTCCGCCCACTAGACCCAAAAAGAACAATCTTACTTTCATCAGTCCACAAAATGTTGCGCCATTTCTCTTTAGGCCAGTCAATGTGCTCTTTGGCAGATTGTAACCTCTTCAGCACACGTCTTTTTTTTCAACAGTGGGACTTTGCGGGGGCTTCTTGCAGATAGCTTGGCTTCACATAGGCGTCTTCTAATTGTAACAGTCCTCACGGGGAACGTCACAGCTTCTTTCATCTTCCTGGAGCTGATTGTTGGCTGAGTCCTTGCCATTTTGGCTATTCTATCCATTCGAATGCTAGTTTTTCACTTTCTTCCACGTCTTTCAGGTTTTGGTTGCCATTTTAAAGCATTTGCGATCATTTTAGCTGAGCAGCCAATCATTTTCTGCACTTCTTTATATGTTTTCCCCTCTCCAATCAACTTTTTAATCAAGGTACGCTGTTCTTCTGAACAATGTCTGGAACGACCCATTTTCCTCAGAATTTCAGAGAGAAATGCACTGTAACCAGCATGTACAACATTTGCTGCCTTCCTTCCTTAAATAAGGGCAATAATTGCCACCTGTTTTTCAAAGAGTGAATGACCTCACTAATAGAACTCCACACTGCTATTATTTTGAACATGCCCCTTTCAATGAGTGATTCAATTACACAGAATCAGCAGCATGCATGTCATGACTGTTGGGTCTGTTGGATTTCTATTACTCTACTACACCTGCTAGTAAATTATTTGCCATGTAAAATATCATTTCTACCAAAAACAGTGATTGATCCGGTTAGTGATGTCTGACTGCTATTATTTTGGACACAACTGTATTAGGCTCCGCGTTAACTTGCATCACAAAAAAGAGGTCTGCTGTAAGTGGTGCAGGGCTGCAGACATGAAGAACAAGGATGCGTGTCTTTCTCAGGACATCTTTAACCCCTACGCTGCCAGATCCATACTTTGTGTAGACCTGACAGCAGGGGGTTTTACACACAGGCAGGCAGACTCCTGCTTGTCAAGATGGAAACATTCGGGCGGCTGCCCTGATGCTCAATTGCTTCCACACACCTCTGGTCATGGGGTGCCCCCATTATGCATCCCGGGCTCTGCTTGCCCATCTGTGAGCCTGGCTGCTGCCAGGTAGAGGGAGCAGAGTGGACACAAATCCACTCTCCTCCCATTCTTGCTGACCTGGAAGCGACATGTAAAATGTAATTTCCAGGTTCCCGGCCAGTATGGCTGGGAAAGAATCTAATGCAGGCCATAGATTGTTTATCAGCCGATCTTTCGTCTGAAAGAATCAGCCGATTTTTTTTTTTTTTTCATCCGAAAGAATAATCGGCCGATTTTCACTGTTAGTGGGGCAATGGCACTGGCCAATTTTCGCGGTTCCTCCTCATTTTGTTTATCGGTCGTGCTGGAAAATTTGTAAAAAACGGCCATTTTCCGCAACCGTTGGTGGCAACATTGGTTTACAGAACGAACAATGTTTTGTTTTTCGGACGAAAAATCGGCCGATAAATGAACAGTCTATGGCCTGCATAATGCAGTGTGATCTGTGTTGCATTACTTTCAGTGAATCACAGAGAAGACATTCTGGGGTTTATTTATTAAAGCTGGAGAGTCCAAAATCAGACTCCCTTCTGCATAGAAACCAATCAGCTTCTAACCTCAGCTTGTTCAGTGAAGCTTTGGCAATGAAACCTGGAAGCTGATTGGTTTCTATGCAGAAGTGAGTCTGATTTTGGACTCTCCAGCTTTAGTAAATAAACCCCCATGGGTCTTTTAGACCCTGGATGTCTCATTAACCACTTTACAACTGTGCTACAGCCGAAAGAATGCTATAGCACGGTTTTCCAGTTCTGGGAGGGTGTCATATGATGTCCTATGGACACAGCTGATCACATGATGAGGTAAAAGGCCAATCGCAGCAGCAACACAGTTGCCAGTTATTGGCTGCACTTTCCTCATGCTGTCACAGCGCGAGGAATGTACTGCCAATAACCGACAAATGTCACAAAGGACATCTGCACTGATAATCAGTGCCACCCACCAGTGCCCAGCCGTTGCGCCAGTCAGTGCCCATCATTGCTGCATATGAGTGCAGCATCATCAGTGCCTCCTCATCAATACCCATCAGTGCTGCCTATCAGTGTAGCCTCATCAATGCGCTTCAGTGAAGGAGAAAATGTACCTGTTTTAGAAAATTTTATAATAGAAACAAAGAAAAAAAGTTGTTGGGTTTTTTTGTTGTTTTTTTTTTATAGTGCACAAAATTAAAACCCCAGTGGCAATTAAATACCACCTGGAGAAACCTCTATTTGTGTGAAAAAAATGATACAAATTTCATATGGATACAGTGTTGCATGACCGTGCAATTGTCCTTCAAAGTGCAACAGCGCTGAAAGCTGAAAATTGGCCTGGGCAGTTAGAGGGTAAAAGTGCCTGGTAGGCAAGTGGTTAAAGAGGTTATCAATCGCAGTTAAAAGAAAAAAAAAATGTGCTAGTATGAAAGACTTACCTTAGAATGAAGCCCTCCAGCGGCACGCTGTCACCACTGCAGAGGCTTCCATCTTCACCCGGTCTTCCTCCCGGGTTTGCAAGCTCAGGCTGTCTGACTGGCCAAGCTGTGAGTCCCGAGCCATGGCACAGTGCTCTGAAAGAACAGCACGGGTATACCATTCCTCCAGAGGGCACCGGCTCTCAAAAACAGCGAATATCTCCTAAATGGTGAATGTTTAGGAAATATTTACCTACAAGTAAGCTTTATTATGAGCTTACCTGTAGGTAAAAGTATAATAAAAGAGTTTACAGTGCCCATTGTATCCTCCGGACACAGTAGAACACTGATCGCTGTACGGCACCTCTGTGTGAGGTCCCAATCATGTGATCACTGATTGGCCAATCAGTGATCACATGCAGAGTAGTAAGCAAGATGTCACTTCTGACATCATTGCTTACTACGTGTGAAATCTGTGAATGATCACAGAGGTCACATGGTACAAGGCTATTCACAACAGCCTTGTAACGTGTGACCAATCACAGCTCACACAGTAGTTCTTAATGGCTGCAAGAATTCAGCCAGAGAGAAGGAGAAATGATTGCTTTTATAGCCTTTATGGGTGGAAAAGCAATCAGTGTAAAAAAAAAAAAAAAAAAAAAAATCTAAATAAACCCCTACAATTAGTACAGCGTCACTGTACTGCTAGGGTGACTGTATGTTAAAAAAACAAAACAAATAAAATAAATGTGAAAAAAAATTGAAAAATTATATTTTTTGGTTATAAACTAATTTGGGGATATTTTATTTATTTTTTGCTAAAAGGATAACTGAATAAATTTTGGCCAAAGCTATTTTGACCCTATTTCTCCTGCCAATCACAGCTGTGTATTTCATTCTGCACTCCGGTGACCCATTTTTGTCTAACAGTGGGCTAAAGCCCGCTGTGGACTGACATCACAGAGCCAGTCCAGACCCTTGAGTGATTGCTGACTTTAAAGTCGGCATCCACCTAGATCCCTGGACCAGCAGTTGGCTCAGCCTCTCAGTGCTCTGCTGATTTATCTTCCCCGCCCCACTCCAGTGAGTACTGGAGGACTAGAGCAGAGAGCCGGCGATTGTCAGTAAGAACCAAGGGACCAGCGATCTTTGATCGATCGTTTTTTCCTCTTGGAAGTGGCAAGGGACAGCTTCAGCCATCTAGGTGAGTATGTATGTTTAGAATGCCAAATGTGAGCACAGTTCGGAAAACTCAACATCTTCATGGATCTGCCTAACTGAGCGCTCTATTTACATGAACATTCCATAGACGATGTCCTGGCAAGCCATGTTATGCATGTTAAATTTCTAAACCTTTTATAGTAAGCAACATTTATGAACATGTATAGCCTATATGAAGCATGTTCTGATGTCAAATAGACATGCAGCTTTTGAGCATGCAGATATTGCAATTCTATAGCGGCTCTAGGTTTCCTTTTTATCCCTTTAATATATTGTTTGTCTACATAAGATCTTCCCTGAGGCCCTGAAGGTTTGTTGGCGCTGTAAGGAGGAGGACGGCTCACTTTTACGTATTTTTTGGTCTTGTAGGAAATTGGCTGTCTTTTGGGCACAGGTGAGGGCTCTGATTTGGCACGTGATTGGGTTTGACCTGGGGGATGACCCCGTTGGTTATCTGTTGCTCCACTCTGATCTTTCTAGGAAATATTTCCAGCGCTCCTTGTTGGTACACTTGCTCAATGTTGCTCGAGCCTGTATTCTGGCTCTCTTGAAACAGGAGGCTCCCCCTTCTATTTCTATGTGGTTATCCAGAGTAGAGGACATTCACTCAATGGAAAGTATCATGGCGGCGGTCCAGGGTGAGGAGGCCCATTCATAGGTCTCTCTTTACTTGCTCAAGTGATTATACTGCCTTGCTGCGATAAGTGGCTTGAAGTCCCTTCGTCCTTCTCCTTTTACACCTCTCCTCTTCCCCTTCTCCTCCCCTCAAACCCCCCCCCCCTTTTTTTTTTTCCCCCTTTCCCTTTCCTTACCCTTTTCCCTGTCTTGGACACCACTGCTATTTTGTTTGTCAATAGACTACTCTGTTTGTACTACCTTTCGGACCAGTGTGCAATACTTTGCTGTTTTTGCAACTGATAATTTGAATCTCTATGTTATTGGACCACACCTGATTCATTGTCTTTTCTGCTGACATTCACCTGTGTCTTATTTTTGTATACGTTTTGTACTAAAAGAAAAAGCTGTTTAAATTAAGAATGTTCAAATAAAAAAAATATTGTGTGTTTTTATACAGAGTTGGGCAATGAAGTGATTTGTAATGGCCAAGGAAATGACCTACGATTAGACTTGAATCCTCGCGATATACGGACGCGGCAGTCTGCCCATCTTATTGAGAAGAAAATTGGTGCAACAGATTCTTTCACTGTAAAAGGTCAATACTTGGACACGGGTATCAACCCAACATGTGAATTCTGGTTGGAGAAAGAGACTGCTCAAGGTGGGTAGTACTGTACATATGTAATGTTTAGGTTGATCTGCCCACTTTTTGTGTCCATTGTATAATGTGGAGCTCCACCCAAACGGGGAAGTTCCGCTTTAAGGACTGCGCCCCCACTCCCCATTAAGGATTGGCACCTTTGGGGGGCGGGGGGAGCAGGTACCCGAATTTGAGAAGTACCCGCTCCCACTTCCGGTTTGATCGCCTAGGCGATCGGAAACGGAAGGTGTCCTCCCTCCCTGTAGTCTTTTGGGACACGTGACAGGTCCCAGAAGACTACAGGACCATTCATGAAGCGCAGCGCTACCCGCACATGCGCAGTGGGGACCCGGCTGTGAAGCTGCAAGCTATCACAGCCGGGTGCCCACACTGAAGATGCCGGCCTCCTGGAATACAGGACAGCAGGTGAAACGAGCTGCGGGGGACACACCGCGGGACCGAGGGACAGGTAAGTGGCTGTTTTTTAAAGGTCAGCAGCTGAAGTTTTTGTAGCTGCTGACTTTTATTTTTTGACAGGGTGAGTGGAACTCCGCTTTAAGAACAAACCTAGTGTGTGTGTGTGTGTCCCATGAGGCATTGCTCCTCACACATACACAAGTTGTCTGGCACTTACTGACATGTATGGATGGTGTATTGAGCTGTATGTGTTCTGCACTGTGTATACTGACATGTATGGACTGTGTATTGAGCTGTATGTGTGCTGCACTGTGTATACTGACATGTACGGACTGTGAACTGAGCTGTGTGTGTGCTGCACTGTGTATACTGACATGTACGGACTGTGTACTGAGCTTCTTGTATGCTGCACTGCGTATACTGACATGTGTGGACCGTGTACTGAGCTGTATGTGTGCTGCACTGTGTATACTGACATGTATGGACTGTGTACTGAGCTGCTTGTATGCTGCACTGCGTATACTGTCATGTTTGGACTGTGTACTGAGCTGTATGTGTGCTGCACTGTGTATACTGACATGTATGGACTGTGTACTGAGGTGCTTGTATGCTGCACTGCGTATACTGACATGTATGGACTGTGTACTGAGCTGCTTGTATGCTGCACTGCGTATACTGACATGTATGGACTGTGTACTGAGCTGTATGTGTGCTGCACTGCGTATACTGACATGTATGGACTGTGTACTGAGCTGTGTGTGTGCTGCATTGCGTATACTGACATGTATGGACTGTGTACTGAGCTGTGTGTGTGCTGCACTGCGTATACTGACATGTATGGACTGTGTACTGAGCTGTGTGTCTGCTGCACTGCGTATACTGACATGTATGGACTGTGTACTGAGCTGTATGTGTGCTGCACTGTGTATACTGACATGTATGGACTGTGTACTGAGGTGCTTGTATGCTGCACTGCGTATACTGACATGTATGGACTGTGTACTGAGCTGCTTGTATGCTGCACTGCGTATACTGACATGTATGGACTGTGTACTGAGCTGTATGTGTGCTGCACTGCGTATACTGACATGTATGGACTGTGTACTGAGCTGTGTGTCTGCTGCACTGCGTATACTGACATGTATGGACTGTGTACTGAGCTGTGTGTGTGCTGCACTGCGTATACTGACATGTATGGACTGTGTACTGAGCTGTGTGTGTGCTGCACTGTGTTTACTGACATAGTTCAGACAGCTCAGTACACTGTCCATACATGTCAGGATACGCAGTGCAGCACACACACAGCTCAGTACACAGTCCGTACATGTATGTAGGCCAACTAATCCGTTCTGAAAAATGGGTGACAACTATTTTCATATTTGATTATATCGATTTAGTTGTTTCAGTCCAAAACCCAACAAACTCTCATAGAGCCTTCAGAGGAATGCTTCTTGTAAAATACAACGGAAAGGAATCCTAATATCAGATCCCTATAAAGTCGAAAAAGAACATAGCCCCAAGAAGAGTGAGATGGTCAAATGCCCCCAACACGGGAGCCCATGCCCCTCCTTCACATACTACCTCCTAGCCTGACATGTAGCTTTCACTTATTTCCACAAGAAGCTGCACTCCAGAGTAAGAAATCTGTATTCAAACAGACCTGTGTAGTCTATTATACAAAGATGGCGTCATGGCCAGGGCACCATCTGCTTTATGGGGATCTGATATTGGGATTCCTTTACCTGTTGCTGCACATACATGGTGACAGAGACGCATTTATGACACGAGACATTCATAGGGGGTTATTTACTTAAAATGCATGGTGCAAAATCTGGTGCATCTCTGCAGAAAAACCAATCAGCTTTCAGGTTTTATTGGCAAAATTTAATTGATCAAGCCGAAGTTGGTGTAAGTGTAGCATCCAAACAGTTTAAAGCGAAGCTCCACCCAAAAGGGAAAGTTCCACTTTAAAGACTGCTCCCCCACTCCCCATTAAGGATTGGCACCTTAGGGGGGAGCAGGTACCGGAATTTGACAGGTACCCGCTCCCACTTCCGCTCCGATCGCCTAGGCCGGGTGTCGGCAACCCGCGGCTCTTTCACCTTGGCTGCGTCTCCGGAGCACACTGCCCACCAGGTGACAGGCAATAGGGCAGCAATGGGCAAACTACGGCCCGGCGGACCTTTTAATCCGGCCCGCGGAGCTAGGCTCCCGCTAGGCTCCTCTCACAGTCCGCCCTGAAGACCAGTGTAGCATGAAAATCTGTCTCCTATGAGGATCTGTCCCCCTCGACGTATCTGCGCATGTGCCGGAGATAGCCGATCGGCTGCTAATGCCTGAAACTGGCACATGCGCAGATACGTCGAGGGGGACAGATCCTCATAGGAGACAGATTTTCATGCTACACCGGAACGGCGCGGGAACACGGCGAGAGGAACGCGCGGAGCAAAGGTAAGTGAATTGACACAGGGGGGACTTGGGGACTTAATATGGGGGATGAATTAATATGGGGGATGAATTAATAGGGGGGATGAATTACTATAGGGGGATGAATTACTATGGGGGATGAATTACTATATGGGGGATGAATTACTATATGGGGGATGAATTACTATGGGGGATGAATTACTATATGGGGGATGAATTACTATATGGGGGATGAATTACTATATGGGGGATGAATTACTATGGGGGGGATGAATTACTATGGGGGGGATGAATTACTATGGGGGGGATGAATTACTATATGGGATGAATTACTATATGGGGGATGAATTACTATGGGGGATGAATTACTATATGGGGGATGAATTACTATATGGGGGATTAATTACTATGGGGGATGAATTACTATGGGGGATGAATTACTATATGGGGGATGAATTACTATGGGGGATGAATTACTATGGGGGATGAATTACTATGGGGGATGAATTACTATATGGGGGATGAATTACTATATGGGGGATGAATTACTATATGGGGGATGAATTACTATATGGGGGATTAATTACTATATGGGGGATGAATTACTATATGGGGGATGAATTACTATATGGGGGATGAATTACTATATGGGGGATGAATTACTATGGGGGATGAATTACTATGGGGGATGAATTACTATAGGGGGGATGAATTACTATGGGGGATGAATTACTATATGGGGGATGAATTACTATATGGGGGATGTATTTTCAGTTTTAAAAATGTGGCTCTCAAAATAAATTTCAGTCGTGGTTTTGGCGAGATTTGGCTCAGTTGAAAAAAAGGTTGCCCACCACTGGCCTAGGCGATCAGAAGTGGAAGGCGTCCTCCCTCCCCCCCTGTAGTCCTTTTGAGACACATGACTGACAGGTCCCAGAAGACTACAGGACCATTCAGGAAGCGCAGTGCTACTCGCGCATTCGCAGTGGGTACCCGGCTGTGAAGCCGCAAGCTGTCACAGCCGGGTGCCCACACTAGAGAAGACGGCCGGTACACACCGAGGAGGACACACTGAGGGACAGGTAAGTGGCTGTTTTTTAAAAGTCAGCGGCTACAGTTTTTGTAGCCGCTGATTTTTATTTTTTGACCGTGTGAGTGGAACTCCGCTTTAAGTAAATCTCCCCCATAGTCTCCTTTGTTCTCAAAAAACTCCTGTCAACATTAAAAAAACAAATCACATTGGTTCTGCTTTAATGCTGCATGATTTATTTTTATTTATTTCAGGTACTTCTATAGCGCCTTCAATGTGCGCAGCGCTGTACATTCCCATCAGTCCCTAACCCTCAAGGGGTGTACACCGCGATCCGGTGCCCACTGTGTCTTCCGGACTCAGTGAAACACCGATCGCTGTACGGCACCTCTGTGTGAGGTCCCGATCATGTGATCACTGATTGGCCAATCAGTGATCACATGCAGAGTAGTAAGCAAGATGTCACTTCTGACATTTATTTATTTCAGGTACTTATATAGCGCTGTCAATTTACGCAGCACTTTACATATATATTGTACATTCACATCAGTCCCTAACCCTCAAGGGGTGTACAATCTAAGGTCCCTAACTCACATTCATACATACACATACTAGGGACAATTTAGACAGGAGCCAATTAACCTACCAGCATGTCTTTGGACTGTGGGAGGAAACTCACACAGGCACAGGGGGAACATGCAAACTCCAGGCCGGTGGTGCCGGGGTTGGGATACGAACCAGGGACCCTAGTACTGCCAGGCGGAGGTGCTAACCATTTAGCCACTGTGCTGCCCATACACTATTCAGCTGATTCTCTAATTAATCTTCAAGTGATGTTTATAGATAGTGACCCTTTGTACAAGGTATTTATTCTGTTTTTGGTAAATTTGTATTTTTTTTTCTTTTTAATTATCTTCCTATCAGAGAATGAAAACAATCCAGCAGAAGATGCAGATTGGCTTTTCACCCAGTGCAGTGTCTCTGGAACTCAGAAATTTGTGGTCACCTGGAACAAGGAAGGACAACCTGTGAGTCAGGAAGACAAAGTGAACACCACTGGAAACATAACCACGGTGACAAGCACACTGATTCACACCAAGTCTTCATTACCTGCTGGGCACAGAATAATTTGCACCATAACACCCAGTAGGTATACTGGGGCTGACACTCCAGTTTGGTTGTCCCAGTCAATTATACACACAAGAAAGTAAAGAAAAAAAAAAAATGTAGTTGCAGCTTTTTTAGTGCACTTGCTGAGTTTGTGCCAAGTGGGAGGGTCTGCCTGATGTAATCACATGGTGTGACCCAAAATGTGTCGAACTTTGGCCAGTGACTTGCTAAAGGCCAAATATTTAACTGCATAACCTTTAAGAACATTTCGGGGGATATCTGCATTTTCACCTCCAAGGTGGAGGTTGGTACGGAAAATAACACCCACCAGTACAGTTTACTGCCAAGTATGTAAGGCACCTTCAAACTACTGCATGTAATAGAGTATCTCCACTAGTTATACATAGACTCCACCCTGAACCATGGGCGGGAAAACTATTTATGAAAATGCTCAGATCTGAGTGATAAGCCATTTCTTACAAATTGCAGATCTCCTATCCAGCTTAAAGTATGTGTACTCTGACTTCTTACTCTGGTTTCTTGCTTTAATTCATATTTCTTTTTATTTTTTTTTTATAGATGGCTTTGACTACAAGCCCTTGCTTTGAAGCCAGGAATAGCTTTGTAGTAGCCACTTAAGCCAGCTATGCATAGGTCAAATCTTGGCCAGCACCGCAAGGACTGACCAAGATTCCATGTATGGGCAGGCAGACTGTACTGAAGTCGATCAACTTCAGTACAACCAGCCTGTTGGATTTTTGGCACGTAATTGCTGTCTGCAGCTATAGCCACTAGCAGTAATCCTTGTGATCTGCCGGCCAGGAAGGCTACATGCAGCCCCCCCCCTCATCCCAACTGACTTTGTTGATGGGGGGGAATCAAGTAAATCTTTCTTTTCCCTTTTTTTCTTCTTTTCCCTTTTTTTCTTCTTTTCCCTTTTTCCCTTTTTTTCTTCTTTTCCCTTTTTCCCTTTTTCTTTTCTTTTCCCTTTTTCTTTTCTTTTCTTTTCCCTTTTTCCCTTTTTTCTTTCTTTTTCCCTTTTTTCTTTTTTTCCCTTTCCCCTTTTTTTTTCTTTCTTTTTACCTTTTCCCTTTTTTTCCCTTTTTTCTTTTTTCTTTTCCCGCAACGTCTGGCTACAGTTCATTGTGCCTTTTTGTCAGTAATAACCCTGTAGTTTTCTTCATACTTTTAGGGGTGTAAAAAGGCTTTCTGTTAGGGGTGCACCGAAATGAAAATTCCGGTGGCGAAACTGAAACCGAAAATTCGGTATGCACTTTGCCAAAAACTGAAATTGACACTGGCAATGGGCTGGTGTAGTGATCTGTCATCGGCCGTGTCCCGTGGACACAGCTAGTGACAGATCGCGCTAGAGGGTTTCTGTTTGGCAGTCGTACAATAGGCCGGGTGGGAAGAAGTTAGGGTGTCAGATGTGCAGGCTGCGCATGGGATGGGTGTCATGACCCCCTGACACCCATTTTATGTGTAGCCTGCGGCCCATGACAGCCATTTTATGCGTAGCCTGCGGCCCATGACAGCCATTTTATGCGTAGCCTGCGGCCCATGACAGCCATTTTATGCGTAGCCTGCGGCCCATGACAGCCATTTTATGCGTAGCCTGCGGCCCATGACAGCCATTTTATGCGTAGCCTGCGGCCCATGACAGCCATTTTATGCGTAGCCTGCGGCCCATGACAGCCATTTTATGCGTAGCCTGCAGCCCATGACAGCCATTTTATATGTAGCCTGCGGCCCCTGACAGCCATTTTATATGTAGCCTGCGGCCCCTGACAGCCATTTTATATGTAGCCTGCGGCCCCTGACAGCCATTTTATATGTAGCCTGCGGCCCCTGACAGCCATTTTATGCGTAGCCTGCGGCCCCTGACAGCCATTTTATGCGTAGCCTGCGGCCTCTGATAGCCATTTTATGCGTAGCCTGCGGCCCCTGACAGCCATTTTATGCGTAGCCTGCGGCCCCTGACAGCCATTTTATGCGTAGCCTGCGGCCCCTGACAGCCATTTTATGCGTAGCCTGCGGCCCCTGATAGCCATTTTATGCGTAGGCTGCGGCCCCTGATAGCCATTTTATGCGTAGGCTGCGGCCCCTGATAGCCATTTTATGCGTAGGCTGCGGCCCCTGATAGCCATTTTATGCGTAGGCTGCGGCCCCTGATAGCCATTTTATGTGTAGCCTGCGGCCCCTGATAGCCATTTTATATGTAGCCTGCGGCCCCCTGACAGCCATTTTATGCGTAGCCTGCGGCCCCCTGACAGCCATTTTATGCGTAGCCTGCGGCCCCCTGACAGCCGTTTTATGCGTAGCCTGCGGCCCCCTGACAGCCATTTTATGCGTAGCCTGCGGCCCCCTGACAGCCATTTTATGCGTAGCCTGCGGCCCCCTGACAGCCATTTTATGCGTAGCCTGCGGCCCCCTGACACCCATTTTATGCGTAGCCTGCGGCCCCTGACACCCATTTTATGCGTAGCCTACTCCCCTCATCGTCTAGCAAACTTAAAAGCAGCCCAGCTTGGTCCATCAAGCAGCTCGACCACTAACACTAACATGCGGCAAGGCATCACTGCGCAGCCGTGCCTCCCTCCTGTAAGAGGAGGGGATCAGCGCAACCCACATCTCTCCCCGGTCAGAACAAAGCAGGGCGGAACCAAGATGCAGCGGCACTCTCTTAATCTCCTCTCCTCTACAGCACTGGCCAAAGGACATTTTCGGCACCTGTATCAGTTAATTTTTTTTATGTCGGCAAAGTGCCGATAGGGCTTATTTCATCCAAAACAATTCGGCAACCAAAATTTCGGTCCATCCCTACTTTCTGTAATACAGTGGGGCTTAAAAGTTTGGGCACCCCAGCTAAAAATTTGTATTAATGTGCATAAAGAAGCCAAGGAAAGATGGAAAAATCTCCAAAAGGCATCAAATTACAGATTAGACATTCTTATAATATGTCAACAAAAGTTAGATTTTATTTCCATCATTTACAGTTTCAAAATAACAGAAAACAAAAAAATGGCGTCTGCAAAAGTTTGGGCCCCCTGCAGAGTTAATATCTTGTACTGCCCCCTTTGGCAAGTATCACAGCTTGTAAACGCTTTTTGTAGCCAGCCAAGAGTCTTTCAATTCTTGTTTGAGGTATCTTTGCCCATTCTTCCTTACAAAAGTCTTCCAGTTCTTTGAGATTTCTGAGCTGTCTGTCACGCACTGCTCTTTTAAGGTCTATCCATAGATTTTCAATTATGTTGAGGTCAGGAGATTGTGAAGGCCATGGCAAAACCTTCAGTTTACGCTTCTTGATGTAATCCCCCGTGGATTTTGAGGTGTGTTTAGGATCATTATCCATTTGTAAAAGCCATCCTCTCTTTAACTTCAGCTTTTTCACAGATGGCATCAAGTTACCATCCAAAATTTGCTGAAATTTTATTGAATCCATTTTTCCTTCTACTTGTGAGATGTTCCCTGTGCCACTGGCTGCAACACAACCCCAAAGCATGATTGATCCAACCCCATGCTTCACAGTTGGACAGAGGTTCTTTTCATTAAATTCTGTGCCCCTTCTTCTCCAAACGTACCTTTGCTCATTCCGGCCAAAAAGTTCAATTTTAACCTCATCGGTCCACAGAACTTGTTTCCAAAATGCATCAGGCTTGTCTATATGTTCATTTGCAAAGTTCAAACGATGATTTTTGTGGTGAGGACGTAGAAGAGGTTTTCTTCTGATGACTCTTCCATGAAGACCATATTTGTACAAGTATCTCTTTATAGTGGAATAGTGTACCACAACTCCAGTGTCTGCCAGATCTTTCTGGAGGGATCGTGCAGTCAAACGTGGGTTTTGAATAGTTTTTCTCACAATCCTGCGAGCTGTTCTGTCTGATATTTTTCTTGGTCTTCCAGATCTTGCTTTAACTTCCACTGTTCCTGATGACTGCCATTTCTTAATTACATTCCGAATAGAGGATATTGACATCTGAAAACTCTTTGCTATCTTCTTATAGCCTTCTCCAGCTTTGTGAGCGTCAACTATTTTCAGTTTCAGTTTTCTAGAGAACTGCTTAGAAGAACCCATGGTGCTGATTGTTGGGGCAAGGTCAGATGAGTCTGGGAATTTAAAACCTTTGAGATTGACATCACCTGGTCTTCCCAGACGATGATTGAGAACAATCCATGACACTGCCAGGTCTCAGCGTTGCAAAGGGGGCAGTGCATGCTATAAATTCTGCAGGGTGCCCAAACTTTTGCAGACACCATTTTTTTTGTTTTCTGTTATTTTGAAAGTGTAAATGATGGAAATAAAATCTAACTTTTGTTGACATATTATAAGAATGTCTAATCTGTAATTTGATGCCTTTTGGAGATTTTTCCATCTTTCCTTGGCTTCTTTATGCACATTAATACAAATTTTTAGCTGGGGTGCCCAAACTTTCGATCCCCACTGTAGGTCCTGTACTGGCCCTGCCCAAAGCTGCTGTCGGTAAAGCTTCCAAGGCTGCAGCTGTGTGTGGGACTTTACCAGTGACAGCAGTGAGTGTGATGGTCCGCACAGGCAGAAAAAGCCAGCCTTTCTCCCTACGTCTTCCAGGATAGCCATCTGAGACCTTGGGCTCCTCCCTCCGGATCAGGAAACACACCATCCCCCATGCCTTTAAAAGGCGGGCCTCACATCCAGTTTTTTGTGTTTCCTGAGCCGGAAGGATGCACGCCGTAGGAGCCAGGGTGATCCTCGCACCCTCAGGAAGGCTGGCCTGGAAGGGTGTGGTGTGGTCTGTACCTCCGTCCCCGGTGCCTTCCACGTGGTGGGGCTGGCATCTGGTGGTGTCCTTCAGGCCCAGGTGGGTAACCGGCGCTGCCGCATGTCACTGGGGCTTGCCCCGATCGTTGCCTCTCTTCTGACCCGGCATTCAGTTGAATGTGCAGGGGAGAGGCGGGACTTCCGGTTGGGCGCGGCCTTGCGTTCCAGCAACCGGAAGTAGCAGGGCGGGTGCGCTCCACAGGCCGGAAGTCCGCCAGTGACGTGGGCGCCGGAGACGCCGGCTCCGATCTCCAGAGGCGCAGGCACCACCAGGGGAATTAAAAGCCGGTGGGCGTGCGGAGCGGCGGCGCTGTCTCCACACCAGGGGGACAATGGAAGCAGGTCCTTCTCAGGCTGACCCCGGTCCCGGTACCGGCTCCTCCCAGGTAAGCTTGGGGAGGCTCCCCTTTATGCTATATTCCTGGGGGGGGGGGGGTTTAGGAGGTCCCTTAAGTCCCCAAGTTTGTGGGTGTTAGGGCACGCTGCAATTTTTTCCACATTACTGGATGCAGTGGGGGTCCTGGGATATTGTTCCTCTCAAGTGCCTAGTTCTGTTTTTTTGTTATTTCTTCTTTAGACTAAAACACAGGACAGGACCCCGGTACAGGCCCCAAAGAGGAGATGTGCAGTGTGTGCGGCCAAGTTAGGCGCAGGATATGAGAAGCCTTTATGCCGCAACTGCATTGATAGTCTTGTTAGAGACGAATCTTTTACAACATGCCATAAAGTTTTGTCCTCTATTAAAGAGGATATGTCAGCAACTTTTCAGGCGTTTAGGTCCCTTCTGGATAGGGTTCAGTCTCCTTTGGAGATTGGTTCGCAGTCTGCATTGGGGATCGTGCCCTCCCGGCAGGTAGTTCCGGAAGAGGAGGAAGATGTTCCTCGATCTCGGACATCCTCCCAGTTAGGTTCAGGGTCCGAAGAGGAGGAAGCCCCCACCTCTTCAGGCTCTAAGTATAGATTGGCCCTAGAAGAGGTGGATGAGCTTTTGAAAGCAATTTATGAGACTCTGGAGATAGAGGAGGAAGAAGTGACCTTGTCGAAGCATGATCTCATGTATCAGGGGCTTCATGCTAAAAAAGCCAGAGTTTTTCCGGTCCATAGTTCCTTGGTTGAAACTATCAGACAGGAGTGGGAAAGCCCGGAGAGGAGGCCCTTCTTTTCCGGTGCCCTAAAGAGGAGATTCCCCTTTGATGAGGATCCCTTGCAACCCTGGAATAAGGTTCCAAAGTTAGACGCCCCTTTGTCCAGGATTTCGAAAAGGACGGATCTGGCCTTTGAGGACATGGGGGCCTTAAAGGACCCTATGGACAAGAGGGGGGAAGTTTTGTTGCGAAGAGCCTGGGAATCCTGTTCAGTCAGTTTGAAGCCAGCCCTGTCGGCGACTTGCGTGGCCAGAAATTTGAAGTGCTGGTTAGCCCAACTACAGAATCACCTAGCGGCAGGAACCTCGAGGCAGCAGATCCTAAAGTCACTACCGTTGCTTCTGAAAGCGGTGGGGTTTTTGGCAGACGCCTCGGCAGAATCGGTCAAGCTTGCGGCCAGGTCCTCAGCCCTGGTTAACTCAGCTAGGCGAGCTTTGTGGTTAAAAACCTGGGCGGGGGATTCAGCGTCCAAGTTGCGTTTATGCGCATTACCATTTTTGGGGGATAACCTTTTTGGCCCAGGCTTGGAGGAGGCTCTTGAGCGCACGGCAGATAGGAAAAAGACCTTCCCAGAGAGTAGAAAAAAGGTCTTTCCTAGGAAAACCTTTCGGCCTAGAACCCAAGTGCTTCCGAATAGAGAAGTTCAGCCAAAGAAGCATTGGACAGGGCATAAAAACAGAGGCCGGGGAGGCATATTATTCAATCCTCCTCAGGGATCCTCCAAGCCCCAATGACTTGGATGGCCCGGTAGGGGGAAGGTTGGGGTCCTTTCTCCCTCAGTGGGCTTCTATATCCCCGAGCCCCTTCATTTGGAGCCTGATTCAGGGAGGCTACAGGATAGAGTTCGGGGACTGCCCTCCAAACAGGTTCTTGGTTACAGATCTTCCCAGGGACCGCAGGAAGTCTCAGGCGTTATGCGGTCTTATAGGGGAATTGGTGGACCAGAGAGTTCTGGTGCAGGTGCCTCAGAACGAGCGGGGTTCAGGGTGTTACTCACACATCTTTGTGGTGGGAAAGCCTTCAGGAAAATTCAGGTTAATCCTGAATCTACGCTCCCTAAATCAGGCCCTAACATACAAACGCTTCAGAATGGAATCGATTTATTCGGTAAAGAATATCCTGTTTCGGGGGTGCTTCATGGCCACAGTGGACTTGAGAGATGCTTATTTTCACATTCCCATCCACCAGGCAAGTCAGAAGTTCCTGAGGTTGGCCATAAGGATGGGATCGCAGACTTTCCATTGGCAGTTTCGGGCCTTGCCCTTCGGTCTAGCATCAGCTCCCAGGATCTTTACAAAGGTTTTAGCAGAAGCTTTGGTTCCCCTGAGGCTGAGATCAATCTTGGTGGTTCCTTACCTGGACGACTTGCTTTTGGTGGCCGGGTCTCGGCAACTGTTGCTCGAGCACCTGGGAGTAGTCCAGAATCTCCTGCAGGGTCTGGGCTGGCTTATCAACAGGGAGAAGTCGTCTCTGGTACCCGCACAGAGGATGGTTTTCCTAGGGTACGAGATCTCTTCTGTAGAGGAAAAAATTTTTCTGCCACGGGAGAAGTTCGAGAAGATGAATCGGGTGTTGTTAGGGTTGCAGTGCAACCTGCCTGTTTCGGTGAGGGAGGTTGCAGGGGCAGTGGGTCTTATGACATCCTGCTTTCCGGCGGTTCCATGGGCGAGATTTCACCAGAGACCGCTCCAGGCCTTCTTGTTAAAGGAATGGGACGGAAATGTCTCAGAGCTGGAGCGGCAGGTCCGGCTTCCGTCCAGAGTCAAGAGATCTCTGTGGTGGTGGCAAAAAGAGAGGAACTTGACCAAGGGTCTGGATTGGAGGCCATTGGATCCACTCATTGTAACCACAGACGCCAGCAGTTTTGGTTGGGGGGCTCATCTACAAGGGAGAACGGCCCAGGGGAGGTGGCCCCAGGAGGACTCCTTAAAGCCCTCAAATCAGCGGGAGCTGTTGGCGGTCGGGAAAGCCTTGGAGGTTTTTCAGGCAGGCTTGAAGGGCCTTCATGTACAGGTTCGTTCAGACAACATGGCAACAGTAGCTTATGTGAACAAACGGGGGGACAAGGAGTCCTTCGCTGCAGAGGATCGCGGGCGATATTCTGACCTGGGCAGAACAGAATCTGCGTTCAATTTCGGCAGTACACTTAAAGGGTTCTCAAAATTCGCTTGCGGATTTCCTGAGCCGACGGCCACTCTCCCACGACGATTGGTCACTCAACCAAGAGGTGTTTCAGGAGTTGGTGTCCAGGTGGGGGAAACCGGAGGTGGATCTTTTTGCGTCACGGGAGAACAGGAAGGTCGACCAGTTCTTTACCCTAAACTCGCGAGAGCAGAGCTTGGGGATAGACGCTCTGTCGACCACCTGGGATTTCAGGCTGGCCTATGCGTTCCCTCCAATCAGGCTGATTCCGGCGGTCCTGCAAAAATTTTTAGAGGAAAGGTCGGATCTACTCTTGATCGCTCCTTTTTGGCCGAGAAGGCCATGGTTTTCCCTACTGAACAGGCTGGCGTCGGCTTGCCTGTATCCCTTGCCGGAAAGGGCAGATCTGATTGCACAGGGTCCGCTTTTGCATCCGCGAGTCAAGACGTTACGGTTGACGGCCTGGTTCTTGAGGAACAGATCCTCAGAGCCAGGGGGTTCTCTGATCAGGTAATAAAGACTTTGGTGGGCTGTCGCAAGCCGGTAACCAGAGCCATTTATTCAAAGGTCTGGAAAAGATTTGCCTCGTGGTGTTCGGACCGACCAGGGCCCCTGGACGTTCCGATGGTTTTGGACTTTTTTCAGGAGGGGACAGATAGAGGACTCTCGATCAGCACCTTGAAGGTACAGGCTTCTGCTTTGAGTATTTTTTTGCAGTGCTCTTTGCAACAAAATCCCTTTGTAATTGATTTTTTTAGATCTCTCTCCAGGGCTAGGCCTGCTAAGGTGGGAGGTTGTCCGAGCTGGGATCTGTCTCTGGTCCTAAGTGCTTTGGATCGAGAACCTTTTGAGCCTTTAGAGGAGTCAGCTTTCAAGTTTTTGACCTTAAAGATAGTTTTTTTGGTAGCAATCACATCGGCCCGTAGGGTGAGTGAGCTACAGGCGCTCTCAATTAGGGAGCCTTACTTGACCATTCTTAAGGACAGGATGGTGCTTAGGACTGATCAAGGATTCCTTCCTAAAGTATCCTCCTCTTTTCACAGGTCGCAGGATATTGTTCTGCCGACCTTTTGTTCTTCCTCTGAAGGTAAAGAGGAAGAAAGCCTAGGTTTGCTGGATGTAAAGAGGAGTCTTATAATTTATTTAGACAGGTCCAGGGAATTTATGAAGTCGGATTCCCTTTTTGTTTTGTTTTCAGGGCAGAGAAAGGGGTTGGCAGCATCTAAAGCCACGATAGGCAGGTGGATTAGGCTGGCTATTGGGGAATCTTACAAGGTCTTGGGGATTCCGCCTCCTTTTGTTAAGGCCCACTCAACTAGATCCTTGGCAGCGTCCTGGGCGGAGAGAGCCGGGGCTTCGCCGGAGGAAATCTGTAAGTCAGCCACTTGGTCGAGGTTTTCTACCTTCGTGAAGCATTATCGCTTGGATATCCTGTCAGATAAGGAACAGGCATTCGGACGCAAGGTCCTCCAGGCGGTGGACCCACCCTAAGGGGGTAAGTGCTCGTTTATCGTCTCAGATGGCTGTCCTGGAAGACGTAGGGAGAAAACCAGAGTTAGACTTACCGGTAACTCCTTTTCTACGAGTCTTCCAGGACAGCCGGTAATTCCCACCCTTCTAATGTACAACCGAGAGAGTTAAGGTTGACTGCATGAAAAATGTATTTACCTATATTTGTGTCTTTCAGTGGCTTCCGCTAGTTCTCTTTTAATAACTGGATGTGAGGCCCGGAGGCCCGCCTTTTAAAGGCATGGGGGATGGTGTGTTTCCTGATCCGGAGGGAGGAGCCCAAGGTCTCAGATGGCTGTCCTGGAAGACTCGTAGATAAGGAGTTACCGGTAAGTCTAACTCTGGTTTTCCTGATGTTTCTCACAGAGCACTGGAGACTTTACAGGCATCAAGCGGACACTCTGGTGTTCAAGGTGGGGGAACAGAGCAGTGTCAAAGGGTAAAGATTGTTGCTGTTACTGTCAAATGTCAATAATTGCTATAGCAAGAACAGCATTAGAAAGTGCAAACATTTTAATTATTTGAGCCACCTAAGAAGTGATTTTTTGATGGCAGTGGGCTGATATCAGCATGGCAATGGATCTGCACCAGGGGCGGACTGACCATTCAGAAACTCGGCCACTGCCCGGGGTCAGTAAGAAGCCCCATGAGATGCCCCTGGTACCTTTCATAGGCTTTTTTGGTTGTGTTTTGAGTGTGGGCAAGGACACGGGCCCCATGATCCCCTATTGCCCGGGGGCCCCATGAGTTGTCAGTCCGCCCCTGATCTGCACATTGGGATACCAGCCCTAATCCATAGGACTAGTATAATCTTGAACTGGGTGGAGCTCAAACACTCCAACCCCAGCAGGAAACACATTCCACATAATTGCATGTAGTATAATTAGTGTTTCATTTACACCGGTGATGGGGATGAATCTGAAGGGAGGGTGTAGTTACTATTATAGATGACGCGGTCTTATAGAAGCTTTTTAATCGTGGTAGGTCTACCTCCGGAGGCATATCCTGAAAATGCCGCACTTGGTGAGAAGGAGCCCATTCTGGGGAATATTAATAAAGGTGAGTGTGCTTCCTATTCATTTGAGTGTGCTGACTAAAACCCCAAAATGGTGCTTGTACTATTTTGTTTTCTTACCGACATTGCAATGTGTTGCGCTGCAGTGCGTGTGCTTTGGGAAAGATGCATTCACAATGAATGACGCTGCAACAGTCCAAACTGCAGAACGTGTGCATTACTGCATGCAACAGTGTAAATGGGGCCTCCAGTTATGTGGAAACTCTTAGGCCCCTTTTCACATGGGGCGGATCCGCTTGCTCAGTGGGGGATCTGTCTGCTAATATTCTCTCCCCCCCCCCTCCCCCCATCCCGAGCAAGCGGATGACAGGTCCGTGTCCATCTGCTTATACAGAGCGGACACGGCCCGCTCTCCTCAATAGGTGGTCAGATAGAAACAGACAGCTTGTCCGTTTCCGTCCGATTGCCATCCGAGCTGTCTTTTTTGGAGGATCAGATTGGATGTCTGCGTGTGTAAACGGACACATGTCTGTTTACACCCGCTACTTCATGGAGGAGCACAGAGGTTCTGATCGCGTCCGCCTGAAAAATGGGCAGGTGTACCTGATCGGAACATCCATGTGAAAGGGGCCTAAATTAGATTGTGCAGATATGTCAGTCAAGCTGTTAACATGTAGGCAGTTGATGTTAACCCCTTGGCGCCTCCCGGCCCTTTAAGAGTTCCAGAAGCTGAGAGGCAGGGTGGGGTTTTAGGGTCACGTGACCGCCGTGATTCGCTGTCACGACAGTCCCATGATTGGGAAAGGTCCCGATCGGGACCTTTCCGTGAGTACAGAACGTGTGTGCTGGGAGCGTGCAGGGCGCGCACTCTCAGCACACATGTGTTTTTTTTTTTTTTAATAGAACGCAAATGTGCGGCCACTCGGCGTCTAGGCCCAGACGCCGGGAGGCCGCACATTTGCGTTCGGCCAGCGCCAAGAGGTAATACGCATGCACGCTTCTTCTTTGAACTAGTTTTTCTATATTTTGATTGTAAGGTTTATCCATTTCCTACCATTTGACCCAATATTAGTAGATTATTGGAACACATTTTTCCAGTCAACACATGCCAACACTTAGTGTATTAACCTCCCTAGCGGTCTGATTATTTCAGATTTTTAGTACTGAAAGCGGTACATTATTTTGCATGAAAATATGAAGTTTTTTTATTGTAGGTTGTAATATTTAGGAATAACTCACTGAAATCTGTCCGAACAAGAGTCTAGTAAACATCCCGGGTATGATAAAATTTGAAACACGAAATCATAAATTATAATTTAATAAATAATCATAAAAAATAATATAATAATAATACATTTAATTCAATAATATAATCAAACCAAAAACACTGAAATTTGAAATAGAGCGCCAAGTTCGCACATCACTGAGCAAAGTCGCAAAATTGTTTTCAGTGTCTGATGACGAATTTCCCCCACGAATCATTATCACTCAATTCTGCAAGTGGTTCTGATTTACTATCGCTGTTCTCTAGCCGGTCTAAAACCGCTTTTGACATAAAGGGACGCTTTTTGGACGCTATGGACTTTTCTAAGTTTCCAGGCAGAAAGAACAGTCAAAATGCAGACGGGACAGGACAGAGCACTCGGGACAAAATGTATGTGAAATGGGTTGAAACAGCAATGTTTTACGATGTAAAATCGTTTTGAAAAAAATGACATTTTTTTTAAAATTGTCAAATTTCTCGCCGCCGGCGGCGCCCGTACGTCCCGACGTCACAGGGACCGGAACACAGGAGCCGGATGCCGGCATCGGCCGGAGGAGATGGCCGGGGATGCTGCAGGGGGGATATCGCCGGAGCGAAGGACAAGGTAAGCTCTGCAGGGACTCCCTGAGCAACGCCGCATGGTAAGCCTGAGTGTAGCTCGGGGTTACCGCTTTTGGTACAGACATTTTACCCCGAGCTACACTCGGGAATATCGTTAGGGAGGTTAAAGAGTATCTAACCCCCCCCCCCCCCCAAAAAAAATTTTTCTACTATACCTTACTGGTATTTAGTTGTAGTGGGAGCAACAGTTTTCTTCTTTTCTGGCCTTTTCAACTGGGCATTCTGCCAATAACATACTTCCTGTCCTAGGGTGACAACTCTTCACTCTCCCTTCCATATCAGGACAATAGAAATCAGATAGGACCATCTATTGTTCATAACATAGAGAGACATGCTTCTCTAGTCCACAAAGCTAAGAACATTGTAACTGATAATAGAAAGCAGATGCAACGTGCACTTGTAGTTATCCGCTCACATTTCTGTCAGGATGAACCGGTATTTTTTTTTTTTAAACCAATATTAAAAGTTTTTAATTTCATATTTGGAAGAATAAAGGAGACCAAATAAAAGAAGTTCACTATTGGGGTTTAGATATGCTTTATTATGCTAAAATGTTAATACTGAACTCTGTGAATTCTGCCACTCTCTAATATCTGCTGGTTTACTACGGGTTAAGCCTAGCAAGGTGCATCCTCAAGTCCATATCTTCTTTTTTTTTTTTTTTTTGTAGTTCAACTAACCGTTTTACTGAGCATTGGGTGTACAACTATTGCTGTATTCCCAGTGCTCTGACACTGGTGATGCTGCTTTGTCACACAGCAGCCACTCTGCAGTCCATTTACAGGAGGCTGTGTATTTTGTGAATGGGTTATATACAAAGTGCTCTGTGGTTGTGCAAGAGGAGAGGAGGGGCGAACCGTGTGGCTGCATGCAACTCTGAAGCTGAAGGAGCCAAAACTCAAAGGTCTAGCATCAGAATGCCAAAGGTATAGCGATAGCTATGCTCCCGGAGCTCAGTAAAAATGTAAATTAGAGATGAGTCTACAAGGTGGTATACTCCTCTTTGGACTTGTAGTAATCTAGCACGTTTAGGATGTGGTTGATATCCTGGAGTTCAGTTTAAAGTAAATTGGTGTGATGTCTATTAAATATACAGTTGTGTCCAAAATTATTCAACCCCCAATGCTGTAAAGGGGTTTAGGGACTATAGTGTACATTTGGAATTGTATTCAGAATCAAATCCTACAAGGACGTTGTAACTACCCAAATGCAACTAAAATGACATCAATTGTTTATGTAATACAGTAGTAAATGGTTCTTATGTGGTTTCTTCATTGCCACAATTATTCAACCCCTTAAAGACTACCACTCTGAAGAACAGAGGTTCATACAGGTGCTTTCCATCAGGTATTGAAAACACCTGTGGATGTCACCGAGCAGCAATCAAGCATAATAAGCACCAATTAGGCAGCTTTAAAATGACTGTGATACTCAGCTCCTTCTAGACATTTACTGGTGTGGTTACAAACATGGTGAAGGCAAGAGAATGGTCCAGGAAGACAAGAGAAGAGGTGATTTCTCTTCACAGGAAGGGCAATGGCTATAAGAAGATTGCAAAGATGTTAAACATACCAAGAGACACCTTAGGAAGCATCATTCGCAAATTCAAGGCAAAGGGCACTGTTGAAACGCTACCTGGTCGTGGCAGAAAGAAGATGCTGACTTCGACTGCTGTGCGCTACCTGAAGCGTAGAGTGGAGAGAAGTCCCCGTGTGACTGCTGAGGAACTGAGAAAAGATTTGTCAGATGTGGGTACAGAAGTTTCAGCCCAGACAATAAGACGCACACTGCGTAATGAAGGCCTCCGTGCCAGAACTCCCAGGCGTACCCCCTTGCTGTCTCCAAAGAATAAGAAGAGTCGACTGCAGTATGCCAAAAGCCATGTGGACAAACCACAAAAGTTGTGGGATAGTGTTCTGTGGACTGATGAAACAAAATTAGAACTGTTTGGGCCCATGGATCAACGCTATGTTTGGAGGAGGAAGAACAAGGCCTATGATGAAAAGAACACCTTGCCTACTGTGAAGCATGGTGGAGGGTCAATCATGCTTTGGGGCTGTTTTGCTTCTGCAGGTACAGGGAAGCTTCAGCGTGTGCAAGGTACCATGAATTCTCTTCAGTACCAGGAGATATTGGATGGAAACGTGATGCAGTCCGTCACACACCTGAGGCTTGGGAGACGTTGGACCTTTCAACAGGACAATGATCCCAAGCATACCTCCAAGTCCACTAGAGCATGGTTGCAGAGGAAAGGCTGGAACATTTTGGAGTGGCCATCGCAGTCACCAGACTTAAATCCGATTGAGAACCTCTGGTGGGACTTAAAGAAAGCAGTTGCAGTGCGCAAGCCTAAGAATGTGACTGAACTGGAGGCCTTTGCCCATGAAGAATGGGCGAAGATACCCGTAGATCGCTGCAAGACACTTGTGTCAAGCTATGCTTCACGTTTAAAAGCTGTTATAACTGTAAAAGGATGCTGTACTAAGTACTAAGATTGAATGTCACTTGGGGGTTGAATAAAACTGATAATGCTGTGAGCACAGAAAAGACATTTGTGGTTATTTCATTATAACTGTTATGTTATATTTGTCTGACCTACAAGTGCCTCTTTAATGTAAATGTAAGCAAGATGACTGAATGATCAAAAGCAATGTCAAACTGGCCAAAACACTCAATTTCAGTGGGGGTTGAATAATTTTGGACACAACTGTAGATACAATAGTGATATCATACAATCACATGTGGCCAGCATAATGCAGTGTAAAGGTGAAAAAAAAAATACATCAATATCAAAAATATAAGCATAACTTTTTTTTTTAAATGCATAATTTTCATAATTCAACATATTCTCACAGAAGGAGCTGTTCTGTTATTCAGCTGGTTATTCTAACCCTCAGGAGAGTTGAGAGCTCTGAAAACTTTGAGCCTTTACCAGAGATTGGAATACCTGCTTGTAGGCTGACGGGAGAGACTACCTGCTTGTAGGCTGACGGGAGAGACTACCTGCTTGTAGGCTGACGGGAGAGACTACCTGCTTGTAGGCTGACGGGAGAGACTACCTGCTTGTAGGCTGACGGGAGAGACTACCTGCTTGTAGGCTGACGGGAGAGACTACCTGCTTGTAGGCTGACGGGAGAGACTACCTGCTTGTAGGCTGACGGGAGAGACTACCTGCTTGTAGGCTGACGGGAGAGACTACCTGCTTGTAGGCTGACGGGAGAGACTACCTGCTTGTAGGCTGACGGGAGAGACTACCTGCTTGTAGGCTGACGGGAGAGACTACCTGCTTGTAGGCTGACGGGAGAGACTACCTGCTTGTAGGCTGACGGGAGAGTGCCCGCCATGGGTACACGTAGAACTAATCAGACATTGTAAGGGGGGGGGCACCTCCAGGGTAACTTTTTGAGCTGCCCAGGGTTGAGCTTTAAAGTGGGAGTAAACTCCCTTTGTTGCATTGTACCTACAGGTAGGCATATAATACGGCTTCCCTGTAGGTACTGTAAATATCATGTAAACGTGTACCGTTTAGGAGATAGTTACATGTGAAGCAGCTGGTGATGTGACAGGTGCATGCACACTGCATGCCATCCGTTGAGTGAGCTGTGCCGGGGTCATGACTGCCCCGTGCATGCGCAGGAGTGACATCATTGGAGCTCAGCCTTTCAAACAGCTGGAGCCTGCCAATGCAGAAGGAAGACCAGGTGAAGATGGATTTCCCGCCAGTGGTGACAGGGTGCCGCTGGAGGGATCTGTTTCACAGGTAAGCCTTTTTTTATTTACTTGCAGGTGGGGCATACTAGCTTATTATGACTTTACACTGTGGGGAGCTCATTTTTTTTTTATTTTTTTTTTTAATTACTATTATTATTATATAGGATTTATATAGTGCTAACAGTTTGCTCAGAGCTTTACAATATAACGGAAGACAATACAGCAACAATACAGTTCAGTACAAGAGGGTTAGGAAGGCCCTGCTCCTTGGAGCGTAAAATCTAAGAGGGGGGGGGCTAGTGGTACAAAAGGTATTAACTGTGGGGGATGGACTGGTAGGAAGAGTAGAAGATTCCATTAGCTGAGGGCAGGATAGGCTTCACTGAAGAGAGAGGTTTTCAGAGATTGCCTAAAAGTGAGCAGAGTAGGTGATAGTCTGATAAATTGGGGTAGAGTTCCAGAGGATGGAGAAAGCTCTGGAGACGAGCATGGGAGGAGCAGAGAGTACGGTTTGGGTGACATTTGGAGACAAGATTGGTGATGTAATTTGGGGCAGAGTTATAAATGGTTTTATATGTTATTGATGTTTTGAATTTTATTCGTTGGGCAATGGGAAGCCAGTGGAGGGATTGGCAGAGAGGGGTGGCTGATACAGAATGGTTAGTAAGGTGGATGAGTCTGGCAGCAGCATTCATGATAGACTGAAGAGGGGATAGCCTGCGATGAGGTCAGCCAATGAGGAGGGAGTTACAATTGTCAAGGCGAGATATAACAAGGGAGTGAATAAGTTGCTTAGTGGTTTCCGAGGTTAGGAACGGGCGTATCTTGGAGATGTTGCGGAGGTGAAGTCTACAAAATTTGGACAGTAATTGGATTTGGGGCTGAAAGGACAGATGGGAGTCTAGGATTACACCTAGTACCCTGGCATGAGGGGAGGGACTGAGGATGGTGTTATTGATCTTGATGGAGAAGTCAGGGGAGGGGGCACAGGCTGCAGGGAATGCTAAGAGCTCAGTTTTGGAAAGATTGAGTTTGAGGAAGTGGAGTGACATCCATGCTTATATGTCGCTTAGTAGGTTAGTAATGTGAGAGGAGACTGAAGGGGTGAGGAGTAGAAAGATCGATTTGTGTGTCATCAGCATAGAGATGGTACTTAAAGCCATGGGAGTTTATCAAGTGACCAAGGGAGGAGGTGTAGATGGAGAAGAGTAGGGATCCAAGGACAGAACCTTGAGGGACCCCTACAGAAAGAGGGAGTGAGGAGGAGGAGGCAGCGTTATAGGCAACACTGAAGGAGCGCTGCGATTGGTAGGAGGAGAACTAGGAGAGAGCAGAGTCTCAGAGTCCAAGAGAGTGGAGTTTTTTGAGGAGGAGGGGATGTCAACAGTATCAAAAGCCACAGAGAGGTCAAGTAGTAAGAGTACGGAGTAGTGGCCATTGGTTTTAGCAGTTAGTAGATCATTAGTGAGTTTTAGTAGGGCAGTTTCAGTGGAGTGTAGTGATCGAAAGCCAGACTGTAAAGGGTCAAGAAGGTTGTTGTCAGTGAGGTAGGAGCTCAGGCGATTGTAGACTAAGCGTTCTAAGAGTTAACAGGGAGATGAGTCTTAAGTTGTTCAGGTTGGTGGGGTCCAGGGAGGGCTTTTTAAGTATGGGAGTGATGTGTGCATGCTTTAGAGGGGAGGGGAAGGCACCAGTAGAGAGGGAGAGATTGAAGATGTGAGTGAGGGAGCATAGGATAGAAGAAGAGGGTGACCGTAGTAGTTGTGAGGGGACAAGATCCAGGAGGCAGGTAGTGAGATGGGCTACTGAGAAAACCTTAGTGACCTCTTCAGTAGTAGAAAGGTCAAAAGAAAGTGTTGAGGGAGGTTTAGTATAAGGTATGCTAAGTGGGATGGATATCTGTGCAGTGGCGATGCCCCCACGAATTGCATCAATCTTGTTTTTGAAATGATTTGCAATCTCGTAAGCAGTGAGTGAGGTACTGGGTGGAGGTAGAGAAAGTAGAGAGTTAAAAGTGGAGAAGAGATGACGAGGACTGGATGACAAGCTATTGATGAGAGTGACAAAGTAGGCTTGTTTGGCAGCATGGAGGGAGGAATTGTTTAAGAAAGCAGATTTATATAGGGTGAAAGCTTGCTGAGATTTGGTTTTACACCACATTCGCTCCAGCGCACGAATATGTCTCTTAAGATTTCTGGTGTCGTCAGTCTGCCACGGTTGTAACGGTCGGGGCCTGATGCTTCCTGTTAGAGGAGCAAGTGAGTCTACTATGGCTGAAAGTGAACTGTTGTAGACAGCAGTGGCCAGGTCAGGGCAGGACAGGGGAGAGATTCTGTCATAGAGGTGGTCAGTTGCAGAGTAGACGAGAAGGGTTAAAGTTGAAGGTTTCTGCGGGTAATTGTTTGCTGCTTGGAGGGATAGGTGTTTGAAGACGAGGACACTGAAGGTGATGAGATTGTGATCAGAGAGAGGAAAGGGGGTGTTTGTGAGGTTGTAGGGAGTGCAGACGGGAGAAAGCAAGTTCTAATGTATCCCATCAGAGTGAGTGGAGGACTGTGTCTATTAGGTTAAGGCAAGAGATGAGGTTATGTTAAAGAGTTGGGATGTAGCCGGGTTGTTCACATTAATGGGGATGTTAAAATCTCCAAGAATGATAGTTGGTATTTCAGAGGAGAGAAAGTAGGTAAGCCTAGCAGAGAAGTAATCAAGAAAGCGGGACACAAGTCCAGGAGGCTGATAGATCGCTGCAGTCCTCAGAGAAATGGGAGAAAACAGCCGAATGCCGTGAGTCTCGAAAGAAGAGAAGCATGGGTTATGGAGGACTTGAAAGGTGCTCAGTGGGGATAGAACCATTTTAATTCCAATGAAGAGTTTCCTTGCTATCATTGCAGATGACCAAGGAATATATGTGGCATGGCAGCAGCATCCCTGGGTTAGGTATCTGTTGATTTGTGCTGGATTTCTAGTCCTGCTACTTGTTTCGATCCTGTTCTATTGCAAAGTATGGAAAAAGTAAGTATGTTTTTAACCACTTGTCTATTGGGCACTTTCACCCCCTTCCTGCCCAGCCCAATTTTCAGCTTTCAGCGCTGTTGCACTTTGAATGGCAATTGCACGGTCATGCAACACTGTACTCGTATGAAATTTTTATCATTTTTTTGAGACAGAGCTTTCTTTTGGTGTTATTTAATCACCTCTGGGTTTTTTATTTTTGCTAAACAAACCAAAAACAACTGAAAATTTTTTGGGAAAAAAGTTTTTTTACTTAGTTTTATAAAATTTGTAAATAAGTAATTTTTCTCCTTCACTGATGTGCGCTAATGAGGCTGCGGTGATGGTCACTGATGAGGAGAAACTGGTAGGTGGCACTGAAAGGCAGCACTCCTATATGACACTGTTAGGCGGCACTGACGGGCACAGCTAGGCGACACTGAAAGGCAGCTCAGATGGACATTGATGTGGCACTGATGGGCTACACTGATCATCAGTGCCCTGATGGTTAGTGTACATGTCCCTGGGACGGGGAGAGCGGCGGTTCTCTCATTCTGGGAGGACGTCATAGGACGTCCTCCCACTCTAACTGCGCATGTGCGCCCCCAGGGGCACAAAGTGTGGCGATCGGTGGTGCACTGTGTCCCTGGGACACAGCGGATCACCGATCAGCGGAAAGAGCTGATGACGTCGGCTCTGTCATGTGATCAGCTGTGTCCAATCACAGCTGATCACATGTAAATAAGGAAATGCCAGTAACCAGCATTCCTCTCCTCACGAGCTGTCACGCAATTCTGAATTAGTAACAACAAAGAACGGTTACCATGAGCAAGTTGGCATTTTTCTTCCTAAATATCATGCAGGCTTAGGCACAGACACAGAACACAGCATGGCTTTCCTTGACTGCAATATCACCTGAATCTGCAACTTGATAGCAATTGAAGGGTATATAAACTATTATAATTAACTTTTTATTTGTTCCCATTTGATCTGTTGTATGTAACATATGAAAGCGTTTTGTTCTGTTCAATAAGTTCGCAAAAAAAAAAAAAAAAAACCCTGATCCTGACAGATATTCAGATCTGCACTCTGTCCTGTGCATTCTTTTAGTGCCTCCTGCAGTCGTCCCTGTTTTTCCCTCAGGCTACAAAAAGGCTTCCCTCAGTTGTGAAGATAAAGGGGAAGTTGTGCCATAGTTTGGTAAAATATAACTGGGCTGGTTTGACACTTTTTTTTTTCCCCAGCAAAGGCATTTTTTTGCAGAAAATAAATGTGCATTTAAATTTTTCCCCACAATTGCTTTGGGCACAATGTTGGGCTCCTGTGGACTCTTCTCCAGCTTTCTGCCCATACCTCCATACAGAATTCCATTTAGCAAGCTGGAGGAAGAGTCAATGGACTGCAAGGGTACTGATCAGCACCCTTCTAGTCCATTGAGAACTCCAAGCCGTCTGCCACAGTGGCAGACTGAACTTGTAGTTGATTCATTCACAGATCCCTGTAAATGAATGAGGCAGCAGTGCTGGCAGAGTCCCGCACCACTGTGCCAATTTTAAATGCGACAGCAGCTGCAAGGGAGAGAAGCCTCCATCTGCTGTAACAAGGCGAGGAACTCTGGAGTTGAAAAGTAGGTGATTAGGAACATCTTACAACCATAAATATGGGAGTAACATTTTTTTAACCTCCCTAGCGGTCTGATTATGTCCATATTTCTGTGCTCAAAGCGGTACATTTTTTTGCATGGAAATATGTATTTTTTTCATTGTAGGCTGTAATTTTTAGGAATAACTCACTGAAATCTGTCCGAACAAGAGTCTAGTACCGGTATGTTAAAACTTGAAACACGAAATCATAAATTATAATTTAATAAATAATCATAAAAAATAATAATAATAAAAAATGTATTTCAATAATATAATCAAAATAATTTACTATCGCTGTTCTCTAGCCGGTCTAAACCGCTTTTGACCTAAAGGGACGCTTTTTGGACGCCATGGACGTTTCTCAGTTTCCAGGCAGAAAGAACAGTAAAAATGCAGGCAGGGCGCAGGACAAAGCACTCGGGACAAAATGTATGTGAAATGGTTTGATACAGGAATGTTATACTATGTGATTTTAGTGAATGTCACAATATGTCATTTTCAAATTTCCCGCCGCTGTCCCCCGTAAGTCCTTACATCGCAGGGGATGGAACCCAGATGACAGATGCCGGCATCCGCTGGAGTACATTACAGGGGACCCTGCAGGGGGGACATCGCGGGAGCGCAGGACAAATTAAGTGATCGAGGGATCCCGGAGCAGCGCCGCATTGGTAAGCCCGAGCTTAGCTCGGGGTTACTGTTTGTGGTCCTGAAACTTTATCCCGAGCTACACTCGGGAATACCGCCAGGGGGGTTAAAGGCATGCTCTGTGACCGACGTATTCTTTGGACACAGCTGATCGCGGTAAAGGGCCAAAGACAGCGGCCCTTTACTGTGTCCAATCACAGCTGATCACATGTAAACAGATTGCTGGTTATTGGCTTTTTCATTTTCTCGGCATTGTCACTGTGGAAAAAGCTGATAACCAGCAACGCTTTGTTTACACTGATAATCAGGGCACTGATTATCAGTGTAGTGCCCATCAGTGCGGCCTTATTTCGTACCCAATAGTGCAGCCACCACAGTGAAGAAGAAAAATTTGTTTATTTGCAAAATCTTATAACTGAAAAGAAGAAAAATTTTTTTTTTGTTTTTTTTCTCAAAAACATTTCTCCTTTTTGTATAGGAGAAAAAAAAAAAAAAACAGCATAGTGGTGATTAAATACCATGAAAAGAAAGCTCTGTCTAAATAAATATCTTTTATTGAATGTCTTTTGGGTACTGTGATCCGCACCTTGATTTTTTTTGGTGAGTTAGTGAAAACAATAATATTTCATTCCCCTGTGTGGCGTTACAGTGGTTTCCTCTGTATTGCCCCCTTTTTATTTTATATTTCATTAAGGTCGATAGAAACATACAGGTTAGCAACATCCCATGTTACCAGCAAAAGTATCATCTGGTAGTTGTAAGTCTTGTAGCTTTAACAGAAAATTTGTGGTATCCCTGATAGGACTCCCCTTTTGGCTTTCAGAGAAAAATGTTAGGATGCCCAGGGGTTATGGGGTATGTGTACAGTATATATCACACATGCACACTCTTGTATTGCACATTGCAACCAATCAGATACCAGCTTTCTAGCTGTCTTGTTCCAGGCAGTTAGAAAGTGAACTAAAATACGTGACTGATGGCAATGTGAACACCTAACTTTAAGTTTTATATGTGCGACTACCAATAGCTTGAACGTATCATTCAAACTAATATGTATAAATGTGGTTTTATGTAAATACAGGACAGAAGCCAAAACACCCAAGAAACTGGGAAAGGTTGAAAATGGACCAGTAACACCAATGTCGTCTGTTAAGCAATTAACTGTGTTGATTAGTGAATGGAATTCTCCAAAGCTGTTATCAGAGCATGAACCTGGACCAGCCTCACCTTTGAATGAAGGAACACCTTCCAATAATGACCAGAAAAATCCCAGAGTACGTTACTATATATTGATCTCCAGCCAAACTCCAGGAACTGATCAAATATATTTTATATAAATTATTTTAGCTACATTTAATTGCACTTATTTTTCATAAAAATGGTTTGTTAACCACTTGAGCTCCAGAGGATTTACCCCCCTTAATGACCAGGCCTCTTTTTGCTACTCGGCGCTGCACTAATTCAACTGATAATTGCGCGGTCATGCAATGCTGCACCCAAACAAAATTTACGGCCTTTTTTTTCACACAAATAGAGCTTTCTTTCGGTGTAATTTGATCATCTGTGCGCTTTTTATTTTTCACGCTATAAACAAAAAAAGGCCAAAAATTTTGAAGAAAAACAATATTTTTTTCTTTCAGCTATAAAAAATATATAGTAAACTCAAAGTTGGTTATAAATTTAGGCCAAAATGTATTCTGCTACATGTTTTTGGTAAAAAAAATCCCAATGAGTGTATATTGATTGCTTTGTGTGGAAGTTATAGCGTTTACAAACTATGGTATAAATACTGCAATTTACGCCATTTTCTGCTATACAGCACTGCGCTAGTTTAACGGACAATTGCGCGGTCATGCAATACGGTACATAAATGAAATTTACATCCTTTTTTTCCCCACAAATTGAGCTTTCCTTCGGTGGTACTTGATCGCCTGTGCGGTTTTTATTTTTTGTGCTATAAAAAAAAAGGCTGACAATTTTGAGGGAAAAAAACAATATTTTGGACTTTTTGCTATAAAACATGTCCAGTAAAAAAAAAATGCAAAAATCAAATTTAGTCATAAATTTCTGCCAAAATGCATTCTGCGACATGTCTTTGCTAAAAAGAAAAAAAAAAAACCCAATACGTGTAAATTAATTAGTTTACGTGAAAGTTATAGCGTTTACAAATGGCGGGAAAGATACTGGGATTTTTAGGGGTTTTTTTATACTAATAATGGCGGCAATCAGGGACTTATGGCAGCGACCAGCGACTTATTGCGGGGCTGCGGCGGACATTCTGACATTGGGGGGTACTGACTTGGGGGTCACTGACGTCCCCAAAAACACTAATACAGTGATCAGTGCAAAAAAAAAAAAAACACTGACACTGTACTAATGGCAATGGGGAGGAAGGGGTTAAATTTATTTTGCAGGAAGGGTTATAGGAGTGAGGGGAGTGTTTTACTAGGGGGCGGGGGTGTGCACTGGGCGGGACAAGGCTGATCGAGAAAGAGAAACTGTTCTTTCTTAATCGGCTCATCCTCGAGCTGACAGGGAAGTGACAGACAGCACAGCTACTGCAGCTGTGCTGTCTGTCACTGTTTTCCGCCGATCGCCGGGAAACAGCCGCTAAGGACCGGCTGTGACCCGGCGACTCACATCTGTGGCGGTATTTGGCGGGACAGGGCGGCGGCGCGCCTCGCGCACGCCCCCTATTTGTTTACAAAACACACGTTTTAAAATGTGGTTTTGCCTGCGAGTGCCGCCGTATATCTACAGTGGCTGGGCGGCAAGTGGTTAATCTGTGGTATGTGTTGGTTTTACATTTCAACATGCTGATTGGGGGGGATTTAGAAAAATTTGCATTTGATCAGCGACTGCTTCTCTGATCAGTGTATCCAGACAGTGGAGTAGTTCTGGCAGTCATAATACAATAGCACAATGAACAGCCTGTTGACTACTTGGGGAGAAATAAAAGGCCCATCTATGTATAGCCTTACTTTTTACAAGTTTGTTTCCTCGGCAGACCTATGTATCTGCCGCTGAATGATCATGCCAGGAACTACCTGATCCTCAACTTCCCTATTAGATACCTGATGAGAGCCCTTCTCCCCATCTTTAGGTGGTTTCTTTCATGGAAGAATCATTGCCTCCAGGGCTGCATTCTGTATCTCCAATACAGGGGTGGTTCCTCCTACATTGTGGGGAACTCTGGTCAGGTCTCTGCTGGACACCATCTAGTTACTGCTGTGCCTTCACCCTCTAGAAGGAACACAGGAGTCCTTCCTCCATCAGGGGAGGTAGTTCTGGTTCTGAACAGTACAGTGAGTTTCAGTCTTACCCCTTTTGATCCCCCTAAGGGCAATTGCGTGGAAGCCAGTTCTTCTCCGCTTATAACTTCTGGACATGGAGGAGAGGTTCTCACACCAAAATATGTCTCTGTGTTACAAATGTAGGTTGTCAGAGGAGAGCCCTGTCTCACCTTGAGCCTTGAATAAAACAAACTGGTCTCCTGCTGCAGGTATCCTCTGTCGGGAACTGGTTTTGCCGTAAGGACTTTGTGGGACTTGTCCCCCCAGAGTCAGGCCTCTAGTCTAGTGGATTCACAGATTTGTGAAGAACAATATTCTAGAGATTTACCCTGTTCTGGATTTACTTCAAGGGATCTCCAAACCCTTGTTCTGCAGATGTTGCTCCTTCACTGGATCTGGGGAGTTGGGAGTATTCTTAGTGCTGAAACCTTTTTAGATCAAGGATAAGCAAGATTCACCTTGGGGCTTGTCCCAGGTGTGCCGTACTGGTGGAAGCATGTCTTGCTTCATCTACATTAGGATTGCAGTCCATCTCACCAGCTGAAGGTAGGTTCTAATGATCTCCTGCCTATTTTTGTTGGGATGTTTCTCATTCACCTTACCCCTTCTGTCTGGTAGACTAGGGAGTCCTGTTTCACTTTTTTTTTTTTTTACAGGTTGTTTCTAGTCCCATTTAGGGTTCTTTCCTGGAAAGGTGATTGTTTGTCACCACAATCTCTCAACAGGTTGGGGTTCTCGTTTTTCATCCTTAGATTTTTAAGTGAACGGATTCCTAGGGCCTTCCCACTTAGACAGGTTGGTCTTCTTTTTACAAGGTCTTTTTCCCAGGTTTCTTGGCTGGTACCTGTTCCATCTAAGGACTTGATCCCTTTTCTTGTCAACCATGTTAGGTTGTGATTTTTAGTTTTTCCCTTCAGTGTCAGGATTTTATTTGTTCCACCCCTTGCTGGATTTAGGCAGTGGCATAGTGTGGGAGAGGTTACGGAACAGTTATCATAGGGGGACAATTCTGGCGCTGGCAACCCACACTACACCATTGACAGTAACTGGGCACTGGGAAGCTGCCAAAGGCAACAGCCAATAATTGGCAGCAGAGGCATCCCTGCCCCTAGCAGCTGCAGGTTGAGGAATGCCTCTGCCACCTACAATTTGCTGTCATCTCTGACTGCTTTCAGGCGGGATACTTCGGTCTGATTCAGATGTGTCTGAGCATGCCTAAGCTCATCCCTACTCAGGGCGAGCACCCCAGATACTTGCAACCCACGCTATGCTACGGGGCTTAGGTTGTCCAACTTCTCGTGTAGTCTATGGCTCAGTGCTCTTCTCTGTCTGGAGTCATTCCTCTCTGATTGCTTCATTTTTTTTTTTTTTCTTGGTCCAGGGCATCAGTTTTTCTCCATGCCCTCCCTCTGGTTGTGTTACCAGGTTCCCCCGTTAGGCATTGGGTTTCGACTTCGAGTGTGTTGATTCAGGTGGTGGTCTTTCAGGCAGCCCCTGGGCTGAAGGCAGTCCCCATTTCTGTTTAGTTTTGACCTGTTAGTGTATGTTACTGCTTATTCACCCCTCAGTTGGATTGCTTTTGTTGTCCTTACAGTATCCCCATCCATATTCCAGTGAAGAGCTACAGATTTAGTGCTGATTCACACATATGCGGTGCAGATTGAAGCTCAAGTTTCACAGTTAATTGACACAGTAGCTATTCAACGGTTCAGGTCAGGTTTACAACACGTTCAGGACAGGATCAGCTCAGGATTTTATCCTGTTCAAGATGTCAGGTTTATAAACGGATCCCATAGAAATCAATAGCCTGTAATCTGCACCTGAACTGGACTGCACAGAAATCGCACGTTACTTTTTTTTTTTTTTTTAAACCGCACTGAATCTGCAACGGGAGTGTTCTGGGAATATGTGAACAGGCACCATAGGAAGCAATGTTGTTTCACATGTCATGCAGTTTGGATGCAGTTCAAACCGCATGCAATCTGCATATAAGTGAATGGGCACTTAGGCCTCCTGCACACAGGATGTTTTTACCGCTGCTTTTAGGGATACCAGGAATTTTCTTTTTCTTGCTTCCAAACTCCTCTGTGTGTTTATGCACACAGAGGACATATATTTGCCTTTTAGTAAATCAACATCTGTGTGATTGAGGCCTTAATTATTGACTTCCCTGTAAGACAGACTGTGATTAATATCCTCTGCTGCTCATGCAGAGTAATATATGTCAGAAAGGCAATAGCACCTTTCAGAGATCAGATTATTAATCGGTCAGAAATTCTTAAGGCTCTGGCATTTGGATCCTGCAACCAGATAGGTACATGCCAGTTTGTACACCAGCACCACTACCGACTTTGAAATGTACAGGTGAAACTCGAAAAATTAGAATATCGTGCAAAAGTTAATTTATTTCAGTAATGCAACTTAAAAGGTGAAACTAATATATGAGATAGACTCATTACATGCAAAGCAAGATAGTTCAAGCTGTGATTTGTCATTGTGATGATTATGGCTTACAGCTCATGAAAACCCCAAATCCACAATCTCAGAAAATGAGAATATTCCATGCAATCAATAAAACAAGGATTGTACATAGAACAATATCGGACCTCTGAAAAGTAGACGCATGCATATGTACTCAGTACTTGGTTTGGGCCCCTTTTGCAGCAATTAGTGCCTCAATGCGGCGTGGCATGGAAGCTATCAGCCTGTGGCACTGCTGAGGTGTTATGGAAGACCAGGATGCTTCAATAGCGGCCTTCAGCTCTTCTGCATTGTTCGGTCTCATGTCTCTCATCTTTCTCTTGGCAATGCCCCATAGATTCTCTATGGGGTTCAGGTCAGGCAAGTTTGCTGGCCAATCAAGCACAGTAATCCCATGGTCAATGAACCAGGTTTTGGTGCTTTTGGCAGTGCGGGCGGTGCCAAGTCCTGCTGGAAAATGAAGTCAGCATCCCCATAAAGCTCGTCTGTGTAAGGAAGCATGAAGTGCTCCAAAATCTCCTGGTAGATGGCTGCGTTGACCCTGGACTTAATGAAGCACAGAGGACCAACACCACCAGATTGTGGATTTGGGGTTTTCATGAGCTGTAAGCCATAATCACCACAATGATGACAAATCACGTCTTGAACTATCTTGCTTTGCATGTAATGAGTCTATCTCATATATTAGTTTCACCTTTTAAGTTGCATTACTGAAATAAATTAACTTTTGCACGATATTCAAATTTTTTGAGTTTCACTTGTATGGTAATTGATCCTGTGCTTGTTTTTTGTAGCTATAATGTAGGCTTGATCCACCTGCTGGGTTATGTACACTTTTTTTTTTTTTTAGGCATTTTGCCAAGGCATCTTTAAAGAATCCGGAAGGAACCCTAGTTGAAAGACTGCTAATGCTTCTTTGGCGCTAATGCTTTGTTCTTATCAGGAACAGTGTTTCTTTGTTGTGATTTTATATATTGTGCTGTCTGTGCCTATAATTTTTAGATATTTTTGCGCCCCCCCCCCCCCTTCTCTCTCTCTCTTTTTTTTTTTTTCTTTTTCTTTTCCCTCCCATATCTTGGTGCTTCTCTCTTGATGTTTGCTGCTCAACAGATTATGATTCCTTCTGGTATTGTCGCCTTTATATATTGGCACCTCCTGCTGTTGTCTTTATTGTCACTAGGGAGATCGGAGACACTGGCAGCCCTCCCTGATTACCAAGGAAAGCATCTGTTCCCCTTTAAAACAGTTATTATTATTATACAGGATTTATACAGCGCCAACAGTTTGCTCAGCACTTTACAATATAAGGGATTGGCATACACTATTTTTATGCAGTGTTTGGGAAAGTGGGTCTGTGTATTATTTGGTACTATTTTCACTTTTTATTTGATAGGGCTAATGGTTTCTCTTTTTGTTTACCATTGTGGGACATGCTCCGTTTTATTTGTTCAGATCTTTTTTTTTTTTTATTGTGGGTTTTTTTTTTTTTTTTTGTTTGTTTTTTTTTCACTCACGCACAACTTTTGCATAACAAACTCACTAAACCAACATCAATGACCAGTGATGTGTACACGCTCAATTTTTACTATGTTTTGCTGATACAACCAGTATGGATGACTACGTCTCCCCATGACCATTTTGCTTTTCGACATGTTGCATGTTACATGTTTTTATTTTTGCATAATATTTCCCCTTTTTGTCATTCTACAGGTCTATATTTTATTGACATTGCAGAATTAGGGGTCTATTGTTTAAAAAATGTAGTGCCCGTGCCAGGGGTGGTTTATTCTGTCCACTGACACCAATATTGTGCAGCTCTCTATAATTTTCAAGTTGATCACCTCTGCTGTAGATCCTTTGAGTAATTTCTTATAAGCAGTAAAATAGCTTTAAAACACGCCCTTGCTGACCTCCCTAGCTGCTTGTACTCAGAGTCCTTGTTGAAAACACAAAAGCTCAAAATTTGGGTTTGTCAGGTTTTTTTGTTTTTAAATACCTGTTGTGTGTTTTATATTAGGGGACTGGCAGGCTGTCCAGTTTACTGCTACAGTAGAATCGAGATGTGATTTCAGTGCCTCTATTGTGAACTTTGAATGAGTTTCTCAACAATGTTTACCACTAGAGTGGTGAATGAGGACTCCTTATAAAATGCTTTTACTGTGTGTTCAGAATATGTATATACTTTGGTGGGGGGGGGTGCTGAGGTTGCAGTCTGTTCATAACTAACATGTTACACCCTGAATATGGGTGTAACATAACAGATAAAAAGTGCAGCGCTAAAACAAGATAATATGCATCATAAAGTGCAGAGTGATCATCAATATCATAATAATAGCCACCTAAACGAATACCTAAATATAGAGTGTAAGGTATATCACCACAAGGTGATGATAATGGTGATAAATTGTCCCAAAATAAGACGAGAGGATCCCTTCAAGATCGCAATCAACGTGTATGGGTAACTGATCCAGGGGTGACAGATGAAGTGACTGAACAAGCAAAATGCGCACTCCCCAGAAGTGCGCTATAAACACACATTTGAGGTTAATCCTGTCTCATCAGGTATAATCAGGTCAACTGCTCCCAGGTTCGGCCAGGTTCCTATACACCTTTAGGGTCCTTAGGCAGGTGTCACAGTGTCTGGTCACATCTGTGTGATACTCTCTGGGGTCCCTTAGTGTGTATCACCGCGTTGGGTCATCTCTAAAGTGGGCTCTGGATCACTGATCCTCCAACACACACCTGCAGAGATCAGACAGCTGCACGCTTTTATTTGTAAGTGTAGTTCTGCTTTTAATGAAAAGGGACATTGGTACTGAGGATCTGCTATCAGAGTGCTGCATAGTAATAAAGAATGCATCTCTTGGGACTTCTCTGTATGTATTCTAATTCAGATTATTATTTTTTTTATTTTTAGGAAACTGTGGAAAGTTCATTAAAGAAAAGAGATGTACGTAACTCTGCAAGAAGCACCAGCGCACCAAGAAAGCTACAATATCAATGAGCACTTATGCAGATAAGGAAAAACTGTTTAAAGGATAATTCCATCTTTACACAAATATTTTTTGACTGTGAGGGTTTTGTGATTGTTACGATTTTGTTTCATTATACATATACATTGTCTTCCGTAAGCTTGAATAAGAATCCTTAAACACTAGATTTTTCATGAAGGATTTAAAGAAACTGTGTAATGTTGTGTCAGTGAACTGTCCATTGTTAAATGTAGCCAGTTTTAGACTGTCCCTTTTTTTGGAATAGTGCAAAATTTAAAGCACTTTATTGGGATAGAATTTTTAAAACTTCAGAAGCCTGTACAGATTTAATGAAGGAGATTGGGTAATGAAGACTACTTAATTTATACTTTTGCAGGATCACATTTGTCACAAAGATGGAGTTGTACTTTAATCTATTCCTAGCATGAAAAGTTTTTCTACCATCTGCACTCTACTAGAAATCTGCACTTATATTTCCCTTTTCTATATGATGTAAATGTTGGGGCACAGAATGTTTGTTTGCATGGTTCTCAGCCTCATTTTCACACATTTGTCCCCACGGAACTCAGTATTTTATTATGGCTGCTGCAACTCAAAATAACACTAACCTACTGTCAGAAAATTTTCTGACAGATTTACTTCAAAGGTTGAGAGGTTGTACCTTCATGCTAGCTGCTCATATTATATCCTAGCGCTCGTTTACCCCCCCCTTTTTATAACGCTAACCTACTGTTTACTAATTGGATTAGATTATACCAGTTGCTGGTGAGTACTGAGGACACTGTGAGTACCGAGAGCTTTGTGAGGACACTGCAAGTACTGAGAGTGGGGTAGAAGAAGAGTGTTAGGCTAGTCCTGGGTTAATACGTCCCAACAAATATGTCAAATTACATGATGTTGGAGATATCAACTCAGGTGTGGCATTATTGAAGCAGGATACCTTCTCTAGCTCTTAGAGGAACAACTACTAGATTGTAAGCTCCCAGGATCAGGGCCCTCCTATCCCTCTTGTATTGAACTGTATTGTTACTGTTTGTCTCCCGTTATATTGTAAAGCGCTGCGCAAACTGTTGGCGCTATATAAATCCTGTATAATAATACTCCAGTGAGGATGGGGGCGAGGTTACAGGCACGGATAGACAGATACTGGTGGTAGTGGACTCTGTTATTAGAAGGACGGATATGGCAATCTGTCACAAAGACTGTGATTGCCAAACAAGTATATTGTGTACTGGGCACTCAGGATTGGAACATTGCGGATCAGACGGACGCATTGTTGGGTGGGGCTGGGTAGGACCCAGCTACGATTGTACATATTGGTACAAATGACAAAGTCAAAGGAAGATTGAGTGTCCTTAAAAATGATTTCGGGGACTTAGCTGTTAAATTAACCGTTTGCCTACAGGGTACTTTTACCCTCTTCCTGCCCAGACCAATTTTCAGCTTTCGGCGCTCTCATACTTGGACAACTGCGCGGTCATGCAACACTGTACCCAAACTAAATTTGTATCATTTTTTTTTTAGCCAAATAGAGCTTTCTTTTGGTGGTATTTGATCACCACTGGGGGTTTAATTTTTTGCTAAACAAACTAAAAAGGACCAACATTTTTTAAAACATTTCTTAGTTTCTGTTATAAAGTTTTGTAAATGAGTAATTTTTCCTCCTTCACTGATAGGCACTGATAGGCTGCATTCAACTGATGGATACTGACTGCCAGCACAGATGGGCACTATTGGCCACGCTGATGGGGCTACACTGACCATCAAGACACTGATGATCAGTGCCCTGATGATCAATGTAGATGTCCCCCGGCGAAATGCCGCTTACCGGCTGTCCTCTATTCACTCGCTGTCAGCATGATTGGACACAGCTGGTCACATGGTAAAAGCGCCTGTGATTGACTCGTTCCTTAGTCATGTGATCAGCTATGTCCGAAGGATACAGCGATCACAAATTGCGAGCAGGCGGCGCGGTTCTGGGAGGACGTACATGGACGCCCTCACAGAACTAGCCGACCGCACTGTAGCCGTCTTTTCGCTACAGCGCGGTTGGGAACTGGTTAACCAGTTCCCTACCGCGCTATAGCCAAAGGACAGCTACAGCTCGGTTGTCTGTTTCTGGGACAACGTACATGGACGTCATTCCAGAATACGCCCTTAGCAATTCGCCGCTGGTGATCGCTGTGTCCTACCATCTGAAAAATGATGACAAAAAAAAATTTCAACTTCAAAAAACTCGCCATGCCTCTTATGAAGTACGTCGGACTGTCTACTTTGCAAAAAGGGGTCATTTGGGGGATATCTGTACTGTCCTGACATTCTTGGACCTCAAGAAATTAGATTGGCTG
Source organism: Staurois parvus (assembly GCF_062004578.1). Lineage (NCBI taxonomy): Eukaryota > Metazoa > Chordata > Amphibia > Anura > Ranidae > Staurois > Staurois parvus. Next base: position 4,340,062 of record NW_028318370.1, on the reverse strand, counting down.
TCAGTACTTCAGGATTGATCAATATTCAGATATATCCCATAGTTTGTGAACTCTATAACTCTCCTACAAACTAAATAATAAACACTATTTGGGTTATTTTCACCAAAGACATGTAGTAGAATACATCTCGGCCTAAATTTATGAAGAACAATTATTTATTTGCAAACTTTTATAACGGAAACAAAGAAATTTTTTTTTAATTTCGATCTTTTTTTTGTTAATTTAGCAAAAAATAAAAACCCCAGTGATGGTTAAATACCACCAAAAGAAAGCTCTAGTTGTGTGAATAAAATGATACAATTTTAGTTTGAATGAAAATTGCGCAGTCATGCAACACTGTACCCAAAGTGTGAGAGCGCTGAAACCTGAACATTGGCCGGGGGAAGAAGGGGGGTAAAAGTGCCCGGTATGGAAGTGGTTAAAAAAAGGATCTCTCTTAATTGAACATCCCCTTCCTTTGACAGTGGACAGGGGATCTCTCCCTGCGCCTGCTGTGAAAATTGGAAAGGAACACAGCTGTGCAGGGCTCCGCCCACACGGCCGTGTTATTTTTTTCTTCTGAATGAATACTTACAAATACTGTCAGCCATTGCAGCCGACGGCTTGTAGTTCTCAATGAACTGCAAAGGCCCTCGTGAGTGCTCTCGTAGTCCATTGATCTTCCTGCTCTCAGGTTACTGCCTGCCCATATGCTGTATGGGCAAACAGCTAACCTGTGAGTCTGAAGGAGCCTAAGATTGCACCTGTGATCTGCTGATTATGGGTGCAATGCCCTGCAGGCTTCTTTTTAAAAAGAATATAATAAATTCTGTGGCCAGACTCATCCACCTTACCAACCGCTCCGTTTCCACCACCCCCCTCTGCCAATCCCTCCACTGGCTTCCAATTGCCCAACGGATCAAATTCAAAATCCTAACACTGACATACAAAGCTGTCCATCATACTGCCCCAAACTACATCACTGACCTAATATCCAAATACCACCCAAAATGCACTCTCCGCTCCTCACAAGACCTCCTTCTCTCTAGTTCCCTGGTCTCTTCCTCCCATGCCTGCCTCCAGGACTTCTCCAGGGCGTCACCCATCCTCTGGAACTCCCTACCCCAATCCATCAGACTATCACCTACTCTCCTCTCCTTTAGGCGCACCCTGAAAACCCACCTCTTCAGGGAAGCCTACCCCACCCCCTGCTAATTGCTGACCTCCTCCACTCTTCCTACCACTCCATCCCCCACAGCTTTTCCTCCTGTACCACTATCCCCTCCCTCCTGGATTGTAAGCTCCAAGGAGCAGGGCCCTCGAACCCCTCATGTATTGTATTGTATTGTTATAGTACTGTCGCATGTATTGTCTCCCATTGTAATGTACAGCACTGAACGAACTGTTGGCGCTTCATAAATACTGTATAATAATAAATTCACTTTTTTTTTTACCTGCAAAAAATGTGTATGTATTATTATTTTTTTCTTTAGTTGGAGTTCTGCTTTACGGATCGGGTAGGTGTACGTGTGGTATTTTGTGTTGTGTGTGTGGTGTTTTTTTTTTATTTTTTTTAGTGTTGGAGATTAAAATGCTAGCCAGTTCCAATATGCACAGTGGACGTCATGCCTAAATATACCAGCCCAAGTCTCCTGCTCTGATAAACATACCTACATATACAGATACGTGAATTGAACCAGGCGTATCCTGAGGTCCTCCGTAAAATTGTATAAATACCATAATTTTCCTTTCCTGGTGCCAATCCAGTGGCAGCATACATGTGTGAGATTTGCCCACAAGACCATAGCTATAGAATCTTGATGTCCACACAACAAGCCCATTCCCTACACAACACATTTCGGCACATTTTTGATGCGTTTTGCATTTTAATCTGCCCAGCAACAAGTTGGGAAAACAAAGCACATCAAAAAGACGTCAAAAGCCCATGTGCAAAAATGCAAACCGCACCGCAAAAACAGATCAAATACAAACTGCATAGGTGTGACACTTAAAGCTTGTAGGAGGAATTTTCATTCTGTTCTGACTATCCTATGAGGCTGCATAACCCCTGACCTTCTCTCTGGACAGTGCTGATTGGCCCTGTGATGATCACATGCACCCTCCCAAAGTTGAAAAAAAAAACTCGCCTTTTACACTAAACTGAGCATGTACAGAGTGATCCACCCTGTACTATCAGCAGACTGGGGACTGTGGAAGAATGGGAGGATCAGAGAAGACATGACCAGCCTTTTTACACAATGTAGACGATTAACCCCTTAGGTTCCACAGTGAGTATAACAAGCATGCTTTACTGCATATACAGACTAAGGCTTTAAGGCTTACCTATAGGTATGGCAAATATCTCCTAAAAGTGCTCCGGTTTACGAGATATTTACTCTGGCAGCAGCTGGTGACGTCACCACCACATGCCATTCCTTCAGAGCCCTCTGCCGTAAAGAGTGACATCATCGCAGCTCAGCCATTCATACCGCCGAAGCCGCGAACCCGTAAGGAAGACCAGGTGAAGATGGAGGCACCTACATCGGTGACAGCGTGCCACTGGAGGACTTCTGTTCAGGTAAGGCTGTCATAATGTGCTAGTATTTAGTACGTATTAGCTCAAGATTTAAACTGCTCGGGACCCAATTTTGTTTTTTTTTTCTGCGGTTTAATACCGCTTTAACCTGTTCACGCCGGCCGAACGCAAATGTGCGGCCTCCCGGCGTCTGGGCCTAGACGCCAAGCGGCCGCACATTTGCGTTCTATTAACAAAGAACATATGTGCTCCCAGCACACATGTCCGGTACTCACGGAAAGGTCTTGATCTCTTTCGATCTGGACCTTTCCCGATCATGTGACTGCGCGTCACGGTGGTCACATGACTCTAAACCCCGCCCTGCCTCCTGGCTTCTGGAACTCTTAACCTCCTTAGCGGTGTTCCCGAGTGTAGCTCGGGGTAAAATTTGAGTACCAAGAGCGGTAACCCCGAGCTACACTTACCATGCGGCGTTGCTCAGGGAGTCCCTGCAGCACTTACCTGTCCTTCGCTCCCGCAATGTGTCCCCTGCAGCGTCCCCGGCCATCTCCTCCGGCCGATGCCGGCATCCGGCTTCCGTGTTCCGGTCCCTGTGACGTCGAGACGTACGGGCGCCAGAACCGGCGGCAAATTTGAAATTTTTAAAAAATTTCATTTTTGCTGTCATTGCTGTTTCAATGCATTTCACATATATTTTGTCCCTACTGCTTTGTCCGGCACCCTGCCTGCATTTTGATTGTTCTTTCTGCCTGGAAACTTAGTAAAGTCCACGGCGTCCAAAAAGCGTCCCTTTACGTCAAAAGCGGGTTTAGACCGGCTAGAGAACAGCGATAGTAAATCAGAACCACTTGCAGAATTGAGTGATAATGATTCGTGGGGGAAATTCATCATCAGACACTGAAAACGATTTTGCGACTTTGCTCTCTTTGCCTCTGTATTTCAAATTTCAGTGTTTTTGGTTTGATTATATTATTGAATTAAATTTATTATTATTTTTTATGATTATTTATTAAATTATAATTTATGATTTCGTGTTTCAAGTTTTATCATACCCGGGATGTTTACTAGACCCTTGTTCGTACAGATTTCAGTGAGTTATTCCTAAAAATGACAGCCTACAATAAAAAACTACATATTTCCATGCAAAAAAATGTACCGCTTTCAGCACAAAAAATCGGAAAGAATCATACCGCCAGGGAGGTTAAAGGGCCGGGAGGCGCCGGTGTGAAGGGGTTAAGAAAATTGTTTACAGATACATATGATGCCAATAGGTTTTGAGTATACATACACTTTTACAAAAAAAAATTTTTTTCTTTCAGTAAGATGGAAGTGAATAGCAAATGACTCGGATTTTACTACTAGGACAAGATAAACTCTTCATTTGTCTAAGGTGGGCTCATGGCAGGCTTTTATGCCACAAGACAAAACTCTAAGGTAAGACTCCGCTCATTTGCTTGGCAGTCTCGTTAGGTCACCAGCCTGAAAAGGAATCTTGTCTTCTGGTGAAGCTTCACGGATAGACTGTAATGACCTGTAACAGAACAAGGAACAAGAATGAATACATATACTGTAAATATAAATTCAAGGCTATTTTATAAATCCTATTGTCAGTGTTTTACCCTTTTTTCATGTCCCATTGACTACAATAAGTAAACTCTACAACAGGGGTTCAGACAAAAATAAAAATCTAGCCGCCCCCCACTAAAAAATTAATTATTTATACCTGTAGAGAGGAAATCTCTCTAACAAAGCCCTGGCTAGTAGTAAAAACCAAATTGGTTTTCCAGTCCTTTCCCACTCTATCCAAAATATAATAACACCATAAAGACTCATCAATTGTTCTATGTTATACTGTGAACCACATGCACTGCTCCTCATCTCTATAACACGGTGACCCCCGGTCCACATCTATGCGGCCGTGAGGGCCGCGTTTTGCACGGGCACTAGAGCCCATTCATTTGAATGGACTCCCGTGCCCTATTACACGCAGGGAAAGAAGTCCCTGCACTTCTTTGGAAAACGCAGCCTGCGTGGGAACCTCGGTTCCCAGTATGGTTGCATTTCCCAGTGCGGGCAGCGTGCCATTAGAACTAATGACACCCGCCCATGGGTCCACAATTCTCTGTGCGGTGCTGCATGGATTTTCGTGCTGATCCTCAGTGGCACCATCCGCACAGATGTGAACCTAGGGTAAAAGTGGTTGTAAACCTGGATGCTTGGTTCAGCCCCTGCAAAGTTACACTATATTGCCAAACGTATTGGGACACCCCTCCAAATCATTGGATTCAGGTGTTCCAATCACCTCCATGGTCACAGGTGTATACAATCAAGCCCCTAGGCATGCAGACTGCTTCTACAAACATTTGTGAAAGAATGGGTCGCTCTCAGGAGCTTAGTGACTCCAAGCGTGGTCCCGTGATAGGTTGTCACCTGTGCAATAAGTCCATCCGTGACATTTCCTTGTTACTAAATATTCCACGCTCAACTGTTAGTGGGATTATAACAAAGTGGAAGCAACTGGGAACAACAGCAACTCAGCCACCAAGTGGTAGGCCATGTAAATGACAAAACGGGGTCAGTGCATGCTGAAGCACACAGTGCGCAGAAGTTGCCAACTGTCTGCAGAGTCAATAACTAAAGACCTCCAAACTTTGTGTGGCCTTCAGATTAGCACAACAACAGTGTGTAGAGAGCTTCATGGAATGGGTTTCCATGGCCGAGCAGCTGCATCCAAGCCTTACATCACCAAGCGCAATGCAAAGCATCGAATGCAGTGGGGTAAAGCACGCCACCACTGGACTCTAGAGCAGTGGAGGCGTGTTCTCTGGAGTGACGAATCAATCTTCTATGTCTGGCAATCCGATAGACGTTTCTGGGTTTGGTGATTGTCAGGAGAATGGTACTTGCCTGACTGCATTGTGCCAAGTGTAAAGTTTGCTCGAGGGGGATTATGGTGTGGAGTTGTTTTTCTGGGGTTGGGCTTGGCTCCTTAGTTCCATTAAAAGGAACTCTTAAGGCGTCAGCATACCAAGACATTTTATACAATTTCATGCTCCCAACTTTGTGAGAACATTTTGGGGATGGCCCCTTCCTGTTCCAACATGACTGCACACCAGTGTACAAAGCAAGGTCCATAAAGACATGGATGAACGAGTTTGGGGTGGAAGAACTTGACTGGCCAGCAAAGAGTCCTGACCTCAACTCAATAGAACATCTTTGGGATGAATTCGAGTGGAGACTGCAAGCCAGGCCTTCTCGTCTGACATCAGTGCCTGACCTCACAAATGCACATTCCCATAGACACACTCCTAAACCTTGTGGACAGCTTTCCAAAAAGAGTTGAAGCTGTTATAGCTGCAAAGGGTGGGCCAACTCAATATTGAACCCTACGGACTAAGACAGGGGATGCCATTAAAGTTCATGTGCATGTAAAGCAAGGCGTGTTAATTGGCAATATAGTGTATATGGATGGTCCAAGCTTTTGCCCTGGTGGGGTTAACACCACTTTAGGAAATATTCAGGCATAGCTGAAGTGGTTGTAAACCTAGATGCTTGGTTCAGTGGGCAGGGCAGAGCTAAGCCGTGTTACTGGCAAGCTATAGAACATAGTAAGGGACAAATACAGACAAGAAGTTATTCTAAAGAACTTTATAGCCACTGGAACAAATGTACACTCAGCCCAGGCCCATAGTTCTGTGACAAATAACTGGAGCATGCGCAGTGCCATGGCAAGGATCTGCAAGCATTTATAGCCTCTAAAGCGTTGGCACTGCAACAGTCCATGCACACTGTAGTGGCAATGTTGCCGAGGCTGGACAAGCCTGTAGATCATTCCCATAGTAACCCGAGACGTTAAAGTGGAGTTCCACCCAAAAGGGGAAGTTCCGCTTTAAGGACTGCTCCCCCGCTCCACATTAAGGATTGGCACCTTGGGGGAGCGGGTACCCAAAATTGACAGGTACCCGCTCTCACTTCCGGTCTGATCGCCTAGGCGATCGGAAGAAGAAGGTGTCCTCCCTGTAGTCTTGTGGGACACGTGACAGGTCCCAGAAGACTACAGGATCATTCATGAAGCGCAGCATTACTTGCGCATGCGCAGAGGGTACCCACCTGTGAAGCCACAAGCAGTCACAGCCGGGTGCCCACACTGAAGATGCCGGCCTCCTGGAATACAGGATGGCCGGTTAAACTGGCTGCAGGGGACACACCGAGGGACAGGTAAGTGGCTGTTTTTTTAAAAGTCAGCAACTACAGTTTTTGTAGCTGCTGACTTTTATTTTTTGACAGTGAGTGGAATTCCGCTTTAAAGTTACTTACAGGATCAAGTATTTTCTTAATAACTAAACTGTTTTCCCCAAAAAATAAAGGGCACCCTAAATTATTACAACTTAATTGGAAGGCTTTAATGAGTTTTGCTTGGCTTGCTGAGACTTTAATTTCAATGTATATACAACAGTATCCTTTCAATAATTTGTCTGTGCTGCCCCCTGAAAAAAAAGCAAAAACCACCCTCATATGCAAATGATGAGGCAAAACGTAAATTGAAATATGGATGGAGGGAAAAGCGAAGGACCCTGAAGAAGTAGAGGTGGGCGCTTTGTGTTGCCTCCTGTGCCAAAAATTATTCCAGCCCTTGCAGCTGTAAATGATCACATCCTTGTATACAAGATATTTTGGCATCCATAATTTTATAGGACTGTCAATATGAAAATTAACAGCAGAATGGGGGTGATTTACTAAAACTGGAGAGTCCAAAATCTGGTGCAGCTGTGTATGGTAGCCAATCAGCTTCTAACTTGAGCTTCTTCACTTTGACAAAAAAAAAACGGAAGCTGATTGGTTTCTCTCCAGTTTTAGTAAATCATTATCACTATGTAGTTGGAGACAATATGCTGTCTTTTACAATGACATCTGGACTGTTGAGTCTACATATAAGGATCTGCAGGGAAAGAGTGTATGTTATTGAGCTACTGGGAGTTGCATGTAACTTATCAGATCCTCCTAAATTTACCCAAAACCATCTAGAAATGGACAAATATACATTTTGCCATATGACACTGCCCATGATTGTCCTGCAAGATTTGCATATGCAGTAGAAACAATGTCGGGTGCTCACTAGCTTTTCCTTAATAAAATGTTGAGCTTTTGTTCCTTAGTCGGTTAACCTATGCAAAACAAACATTGTTGCTTGTTTTTCCAACCCAGACCATTACCAACCTGGGGTCTAAGAGTTCTTCTGATGGAGGAGGTATATCGATGACTTTTGTGTGGTGATGCTCTTCTGGCTCCTTCTGGCAGCTTGTTCTCTACATCAAGATTAAATAAAAACACTAAACAGTCGATAACCAAATTTAGCTTTTAATTTGCATTACTGCAATGCAGTTGATCTGCATAAAAAGTTTAAGTATTTGTGAGTGTTTTTTTTTTTTTTTTTATTTACCGAGATTAGAGCCTTTGGTAAAAGTCCACTAGATTGAGATCTGGACTGCTGCTCAGCACAGAGTGCAGGTTCCAGGATTCCCAGCGGTCAGACATACCTCCTGGAGCTCCAGTCAATGCCCTTACTAGGACATTAAAAAAATATCAACTGATACATGTTTTACTGTTTATGCAGCTTGAATGAATTACTGTACCTTTTTTTTTTTTGAACGCCACAAGTGAATTGACCCTGCACAGTTACATGGATGGCCCAAGCAGGGGCTGACAGATCATATGGGAACTCGGGCACTGCCCGAGGGCTGGGGTCATTAGGGGGCCCCATGAGATGCCCCTGGTACCTTTTTCATAGGCTTTTTTGAGTTTTGGCAAGGACACAGGGGCCCCATGATCCCCTATTGCCCGGGGGCCCCATGAGTTGTCAGTCCGCCCCTTGGCCCAAGCTTTGCTCTGGTGGGGTTAACTCCACAATTTAGGAGGCATTCACACAGAACTACAGAGAATGGCTAAGGATTTACAAAGATGACATGTACATGTCTAAAACAGTCATCAACAATCTCAGGCCATTTGATGTTTGACATATTATCCAACTTCACCTGAAAAAATTTCTGGGCAAAATTTCCCAAAATTGATTGATTTCTTACATTCACCAAAAGTCTGAATTTCAAAATTTGAAGAAAACTGGATTCTGAAGTGTTTTTTTTTTTTTATAAATTTGTCATTGTAGATATAAATACCTTAACTTTAATCTTCATGAAGATGAACAATGTGAAGGTGATCACAGGAAACATGATATAAGTGAGAATCTTCCAACTAAAATGCTTTCCTAGAAAGCAAGACAAGTACAACTGTAACATTTTTAAATACAGAAATGCAAACAGCCAACTTCTTAAAATGTTCAAACCATAAATGATTCACCTCCTCCCCCACCCCTTAGATAGCTCATAAACAGAGATGTCCCAACCAAGTTTGGATTTAATGCAAATATAAAGAGTGGGAAATAACCACTTCAGCTCTGGAAGGTTTTAACCCCTTCATGACCAGGCCATTTTTTTTGCTATTTACCACTGTGCTACTTTAACTGGCAACTACGTGGTCATGCAATGCTGTACCCATATGAAATTTATATGATTTTTTTCACACAAATCCATATTTGATGGGTTTTTAATTTTTTATTATAAATGCAAAAAAAAGAGAACATTTTGGAAAAAAACAACATTTTTTACTTTCTGTTATAAAACTTATCCAATAAAAAAAATTAAACTTTCTTCATACATTTAGTCCAAAAAAACTCAATAAGTATATTAGGGCAGCACAGTGGCTAAATGGTTAGCACTTCTGCCTGGCAGTACTAGGGTTGTTGGTTCAAATCCCAGCCACGGCACCACCTGCCTGGAGTTTGCATGTTCTCCCTGTGCCTGCGTGGGTTTCCTCTGGGTACTCCGGTTTCCTCCCACACTCCAAAGACATGCCGGTAGGTTAATTGGATCCTGTCTAAATTGTCCCTAGTATGTGTATGTATGAATGTGAGTTAGGGACCTTAGATTGTACACCCCTTGAGGGTTAGGGACTGATGTGAATGTACAATATATATGTAAAGTGCTGCGTAAATGGACGGCACTAATATAAGTACCTGAAATAAATAAATATTGATTGGTTTGTGTGAAAGGTATAGCGTCTACCAACTATGGTAGATACTGGAATTTTTATTTATTTATTCATGTATTTATTAGACTAGTAATGGCAGTTATAGTGAGACTGTGGTAGTGCAATGGGCAATCTGACACTGACATCACCAGTGACAATAATACATAATGATCAGTGGTAATACTATACACTGTCACTGTACTAATGACAGGGTTAACATTTTGGGGTAATCAAGGGGTTAACTGTGAACCTAGCAAGTGTTAATGTGTGTATTATGTGCTGCTTTTTACTAAAAACCTATTTCTTCCTTCTCCCGGTGTAATTTACCTCTTCTTTCTTGTGTTCTACAGTCATGGACAAAAATATTGGCATTTCTGTCACATAATATACCACTTCGCCCAGAAAATTGATGCAATTGCAAACGTTCAGGCATTCTCATGTTTCTTTCTTTTGTTTGTAGTGGTATGACACAAAAGAGTGGAGAAACAAAAAGCCAAATCTGTCGTGTTCCATGCAAAACCCCAAAAGTGGGCTGGAAAAAAGGATTGGCACCTTCTCAAAATTTTAAGAAATAATTGCATTCCAAGTTTGTGATGCTCCTGTAATTTATAATTAAACTCACCTGTATCAATGAACAGGTGCTGACAGCATAGAAATCATACCGACAACCAGTTAAAATGGTGAAAAATTTACTCCACCTTTCTGTTGTGTGTCTCTGTGTGCCACATGGAGCATGGAGAAGAGAAAGCAGAAAAGAATTGTCTAAGGATTTGGGAACAGAAATTGTGGAAAAGCATGGACAATCTCAAGGTTATAAGTCCATCTCAAGAGACCTTAATGTTCCTGTGTCCACTGTGCGTAACATTGTCCAGAAGTTTTGCAGCCCATGGCACTGTAGCTAATCTCCCTGGACGTAGACAAAAGAGAAAAATTGATCAAAGATTGCAATGAAGGATTGTTTGAATGGTGGCTAAAAACCTCGATCAACTTTTAGACAAATTCAAGCTGACCTTCAGGCACCGGGTACAATTGTATCAGCTCACACTATACTCCACCATCTGAATGAAAAGGGACTCTATGGTAGGAGACCCTGGAGGGCCCACTGCTGACACAGAAACATAAAAAAGTCAGATTGGAGTTTGCCAAAACTTTCTTGAGGAATCCTTTTGGGAGAATGTGCTGTAGACAGATGAAATAAAATTAGACCTTTTTGGTAAAGCCCATCATTTTACTGTTTTCAGAAAAAGCAATGAGGCCTTTAAATAAAAGAATCCAGTCCCTACAGTCACACATGATGGGGGGTCACAGATGTTTTGGGGTTGCTTTGCTGCTTCAGGCATTGAATGTCTTGACCATGTGCATGGCATTATGAAATCTGAATACTACCAAAGAATTATTGGGTGCAATGTAGGGCCCAGTGTCTGAAAGTTGGGTCTACATCAGAGGTCATGGGTCTTACAGCAGGATAATGACCCAAAGCGCACGTCAAAAAGCACCCAGAAATGGTTTCAGATAAAGCGCTGGAGAGTACTGAACTGGCCAGCAATGAGTCCAGATCTCAATCCCATAGAGCACCTGTGGAGAGATCTCAGAACAGCAGTTGGGAAAAGGAACCCTTCCAATCTGAGACACCTGGAGCAGCTGGTGAAAGAAGGAACTCATTGATGGTTAAAGAAAGCCATTGATTTCAGCTATTTTTTCCAAGGGGTGTGCTACCAAATATTAAATTGAGGGTGCCAATAATTTTGTCCAGTCCATTTTTGGGGGTTTTGCATGGAATGTGTCAGATTTGGCTTTTTGTTTCTCCACTTTTTTTGTTTGTGTCATACCAATGACGCAAACAAAAATGCCTAAACATTTGCAATTGCAACAATTTTCTGGGCGATGTGGTGCCTTATCTGACAAATGCAGAAGTGCCAATATTTTTGGCCATGACTGTATATGTTGAAGGCCATAATCACAGATATTTTATCCTTGTCCCTTACATGTTTCTAAATACACTCCCTCTGGCAAAAGACTAAACAGAATCTGGGTGATTCACCTTCTGTACCATTTAATGTAATGGATTTCTCTTGAGGACTTGTAAAAGTAGGATGAGAAACTCGACAAGTCACCATAGTCACATTCTTCAGATTGTATGTGCTGATCACTGTCCAGGTCTTGTTAGCATACTGGAAATGTTTTGTGGTTATCTCATCTGTTTGTGGAGTCCAGGAGATCTCTGCGGCTGGATATGCGCCATGGGCTGTACACCCCGGAATTCCGGCGCTGTTTATTTCCAGTGTCACAGAGGGCTGAGCTAAAAAGGGACAAATGTGTTTCTTTCATTAAAATAGTGCAAAATATACCGTAAAATAACATATATGATGTGGTCTGTCAATAGAATTAACACAGTAGTTTTTGTATTTCAAAGTCTTGCTTGAAAGCAAAGTAAATCAATGTGTTTCAGCTCTATCATTTTTCAGTTTAAGGTTGGAGCAGATCATAGACCAGGCTGTATTGCTCAATTATATTGTAGTCTACAGGAAGGTCTACATCAGGGGCGGACTGACAACTCATGGGGCCCCTAGGCAATAAGGGATCATGGGGCCCCTGTGTCCTTGCCCAAACTCAAAAAAGCCTATAAAAAAGGTACCAGGGGCATCTCATGGGGCCCCCTACTGACCCCGGGCCCTCGGGCAGTGCCCAAGTTTCCAAATGGTCAGTCCGCCCCTGGTCTACATCTTGGCTAATCGTTAAGGATGGGTGAGCTTCTAAAAAGTCCTATAATTTATGGCTCAGCTGAAGTTTTTTTAAATTCCTGAAACTCCAAAATTGTGAGGTATGGAACCAGACGTCTGTCGAAGTTTGGACTTTGAAATTGTGTATTACAAGGCAGCAAATGATGCAAAATGGGGCAGACTGGTTTAGAAGCTCCTGGCTGTCCAGTCTGGTGAGATGATGGAGCCTGAACCACTTTAAAAATATTACCAGGGATACTACGATAGAAGGGTGGGGAACTTGTGATACTGGTAGTCAATCTAAGAATTTTCAGACAATAGCGGAAGCAGATATAAGGCAGAAACAGTCCCCTTTGATTCCAGAACCCTTTTAGAAATTGTAACCCCAAATTGTAACCTGGGGAACAGACAGCAATAAAAACCCGACCGGGCTCTAATACTTCCCAATGCTATCATAAAAAGTGTAACCAAAACACCACAGTGCTAGATTAACAGTAGCGAGTATGAGTTAACGTATGTATAGTGCAGTCAGACATTAAATAATGGTGCAATAAATACTGCAATAAATGGTGGAATTAAAATCTTCAGCAACATTTATTGCATCATTATTTGTTTGATTGTATTACAAGTACGTTAACTCATGGCGCTACTAGTAATGAAGCACTGTGGTATTTTGGTTACCCTTTTTTATGAGTATTGAGGGGATATACAGTTGTGTTCAAAATAATAGCAGTGTGTTGAAAAAAGTGAATAAAGCTCAAAATCCTTCTAATAGATTTTATTTCCATCCACACAAATGCATTGGGAACACGACACACTCTATTCCAAATCAAAACAGGAAGAAAAATAGATCAAATTTGTGTTGTTCCTCTAAAAAAATTGAAGAAAAGTGAATATTAGACGGTTCAAAAAAATCGCAGTGTTTGTATTCTTCTTTACAAACTCAAACATTCACTATATAAACTGAGAAATGTTTGAAGATTTTGCTTTCCTTTGAATGACTTCATGAATATTTGGTTGTAGTCGCACTGTTTCTGAGAACTGCTGTACATCTGTGTTGCATGGAGTCACCCAACTTCTGGCCCCTGTGATCAGGTATTCCAGCCCAGGATGATTGGACTACATTCCACAGTTCTATTTCTTGGTTTTGCCTCAGAAATTGCATTTTTGATGTCACCCCACAAGTTTTCTATTGGATTAAGATCCGGGGATTGGGCTGGCCACTCCATAACGTCAATCTTGTTGGTCTAGAACCAAGATGTTGCACGTTTACTGGTGTGTTTGGGGTCGTTGTCTTGTTGGAACACCCATTTCAAGGGCATTTCCTCTTCAACATAAGGCAGCATGACCTCTTCAAGTATTCTGATGTATTCAAACTGGTCCATGATCCCTGGTATGCGATAAATAGGCCCAACACCGTAGTATGAGAAACATCCCCATATCATGATGCTTGCACCACCATGCTTCACTGTCTTCACAGTGTACTGTGGCTTGAATTCAGTGTTTGGGGGTCGTCTGACAACTGTTTCCGGCCACTAGACCCAAAAAGAACAATCTTACTTTCATCAGTCCACAAAATGTTGCGCCATTTCTATTTAGGCCAGTCAATGTGCTCTTTGGCAAATTGTAACCTCTTCAGCACATGTCTTTTTCCCAACAGTGGGACTTTGCGGGGGCTTCTTGCAGATAGCTTGGCTTCACATAGGCGTCTTCTAATTGTAACAGTCCTCACAGGGAACTTTACACCTTCTTTCATCTTCCTGGAGCTAATTGTTGGCGGAGTCCGCGCCATGTTGACTATTCTTCTATCCATTCGAATGGTAGTTTTTCGCTTTCTTCCACGTCTTTCAGGTTTTGGTTGCCATTTTAAAGCATTTGTGATCATTTTAGCTGAGCAGCCGATCATTTTCTGCACTTCTTTATATGTTTTCCCCTCTCCAATCAACTTTTTAATCAAGGTACGCTGTTCTTCTGAACAATGTCTGGAACGACCCATTTTCCTCAGAATTTCAGAGAGAAATGCACTGTAACCAGCATGTACAACATTTTCTGCCTTCCTTCCTTAAATAAGGGCAATAATTGCCACCTGTTTTTCAAAGAATGAATGACCTCACTAATAGAACTCCACACTGCTATTATTTTGAACATGCCCCTTTCAATGAGTGACTCAATGACACAGAATCAGCAGCATGCATGTCATGACTGTTGGGTCTGTTGGATTTCTATTACTCTACTACATCTGCTAGTAAATTATTTGCCATGTAGAAATATCATTTCTACCAAAAACAGTGATTGATCCGGTTAGTGATGTCTGACTGCTATTATTTTGAACACAACTGTAAGTAGCAGTAGTGGATTATATACACATTTTTTATTTCTATTATATACATATATTTTTTTTAATTTTTTTTATATACAGTATTTTATATAATATTTTTTTCACATATAATTTTTATAATTTTTGCTATTTTTTTTTTTATTTTCATATTTTTGCAGCATGGAGAGGGGATTGGGTAGACTCTGTTAATATCCTATGCACACATTGTGACATCATTACATTCCCAAGTACAAAAATACAAATGTCTCCATATTCCTGATCCTCCAAAATTCAGAGTTTTGGAACAAGTTGTTCAATTGAAGTGTTGACTTTGAACCCGACTCCAAAATGTGTGTACTACAGAGCAGCAAATGATGCAAACTTGTCCAGACTGGTTTAGAAAGCTTAGGTCCTGTGCACATTTGAGTGTATTGGACTCGCGTCATTCACACTTGGAAGAAAAATATATTTTTCCCAAATATATTACTACAGTATGAGCCTCCTGCGCTACTAAATTGACAAAATATATATATAAATATATATATATATATATATATATATATATATATATATATATATATATATACAGTTGCAAGAAAAAGTATGTGAACCCCTTGGGATTACGTGGAGTTTTGCATGAATTGGGCATAAAATGTGCTCTGAACGTCTTCTAAGTCACAAAAATAGAAGAACACAGTCTGCTGAACATAATACTACACAAACATTAGATGTTGCCATGGTTTAATTGCACATAACATGTAAACATTCACAGTGCAGGGAGGAAAAAGTATGTGAACCTTTGGACTTAATAACTGGTTGACCGTCCTTTGGCAGCAATAACCTCAACCAAACATTTCCTGTAGTTGCAGATCAGACCTGCACAACGATCTGGAGTCATTTTGGACCACTCCTCTTCACAAAACTGTTTCAGTGTAGCAATATTCTTGGGATGTTTGGTGTGAATCGCTCTCTTAAGGTCATGCCACAGCATTTCAATCGGGTTGAGGTCAGGACTCTGACTGGGCCACTCCAGAAGGCGTATTCTGTGCTGTTGCAGCCATTGTTTTGTTGAATTACTTGTATGCTTTGGGTCATTGTCCTGTTGCATCACCCATCCTCTGCGGAGCTTCAGTTGGCGGACAGATGGTCGTACGTTTTCCTGCAAAATGTCTTGATAAACTCTGGAATTCATTTTCCCATCAATGACAACAATCCGTCCAGGCCCTCAGGCAGCAAAGCAGCCCCAAACCATGATGCTCCCTCCGCCATGTTTTACAGTGGGGATGAGGTTTTGATGTTGGTGTACTGTGCCTTTTTTTCTCCACACATAGTGTTGTGTGTTCTTCCCAAACAACTCAATCTTGGTTTCATCTCTCCACAGTATATTTTGCCAGTAGTGCTGTGGAACATCCAGGTGCTCTTTTGCAAACTTCAAATGTGCTGCAATATTCTTTTTGGACAGCAATGGCTTCCTCCGTGGTGTCCTCCCATCTACTCCATTCTTGTTTAATGTTTTCCTTATTGTAGATGTGTCAACAAAAATGTTAGCATGTGCCAGAGATTTCTGTAGGTCTTTAGCTGACACTCTGGGATTCTTCTGTACCTCATGCAGCATTCTGCGCTGTGCTCTTGCAGTCATTTTTACAGGACGACCACGCCTAGGGAGAGTAGCAAAAGTGCTAAACTTTCTCCATTTGTAGACAGTCTGTCTTACCGTGGACACGTGAACATCAAGGCTTTTGGAGATACTTTTGTAAACCTTTCCAGCTTCATGCAAGTCAACAATTCTTGATCGTAGGTCTTCTGAGAGCTCTTTTCTGCGAGGCATGATTCACATCAGACAGTGCTTCTTGAAACCAGTAAACCCAAAACAGGTGTGTGTTTTTTAAGGGCAGGACAGCTGTCAGCAACACATCCAATATCATCACACTGATTGGAGTCAAGGTTGGCTCACTCCTGGCTCCAATTAGCTCTGGGAGAAGTCATTAAGCTAGGGCCTCACATACTTTTTCCTCCCTGCACTGTGAATGTTTACATGTTATGTGCAATTAAACCATGGCATCATCTAATGTTTGTGTAGTATTATGTTCAGCAGACTGTGTTCTTCTATTTTTGTGACTTAGAAGACGTTCAGAGCACATTTTATGCCCAATTCATGCAAAACTCCACGTAATCCCAAGGGGTTCACATACTTTTTCTTGCAACTGTGTATATATATATATATATATATATATACTGCATGTTGAAATGCGCTTTTTATATGTTACAGCATACATGAAAAATATTTTTAAAAAGTAATTTTTACATATATTTGTAAATGCATTCCAAAAATGTAGATTAAATGTATTTTTAAAGACATATATATATATATATATATAATTTTTTTTATTTTTATTTTTTAAATATATTGAATACGGCCAAAATTGTAGTATTTCAAATATATGTCAATATATTTGGGAAGAATATTTTAAAAATATATTTAAAATATATTTTTCTTCCATGTGTGTCTGCCTGAGAGCTGGAATTGTGACAAAACACACAACACGCTTGTGGTGCTGTTATTTCTTCAAACGTGATATGATTTTGCCAGGATTGTTGCTTGACAAAATGCGCAATGCCAAACACTCCTAGCTTCAGCGCCAAAGTTTGGTGTATGAGCTCCTCTGGCATGTTTTTGGAAGCCCATTCACAATGAATAGTGCCACTCCAAAAACACACCAAGAAAACGCGGCAGTGTCCTTAGGTATGAATGGGACCTAAAGAAATGACCACTTACCTAAAATCTTTAAACTCATCACAATATAATCTGCAGTGCTTTCAGTTACGATGGTACATGTATAGCTGCCTTCATCAGACATTTCTGTGCTATGGATTGTCAGAGATGTCTTGTCCAAGTTCATTCTCAGACTGTCATTGCAGTTATTGGACATACTATCGTTATTCAATACTGCTGTACAATTGGATGTATCAAGAATCATTTTCCAGCTGATTTGTGTGAAGGTTTCTTTGTGTTCTAAGC
The DNA here is from genome assembly GCF_062004578.1 of Staurois parvus. NCBI lineage: Eukaryota > Metazoa > Chordata > Amphibia > Anura > Ranidae > Staurois > Staurois parvus. The sequence continues at coordinate 4,322,408 of NW_028318370.1, read as the reverse complement.
CACACTGCAGTATGACAGGGTAGCCGATTTGCACAAACACGACAGAGTCACCTAAAATGAAACAACGTTGGATAAATAAGCTTCATTCTATTTGGAAAAATACATTTTTTTTTTAATAAATATGCATCCTATAAGTGTCTGTTAGGACTGAGATGAACTCACTCTCCTACTTGTAGGCAGGTGCAGTCTACTTTCTCCACTGCAGGTGGTGCTGTAGCTAGAGAGGAAGTCAAGAGGAACACTGTTTCTCTATGGTTTCCCGGGTCACTGGGAAAGCTACCCAATTGGATGCTGCTGCCCCATACGACTCTAGTGGCCATCTTGGGTCAGGGAGAGCCTATTGAAGGCCCTGGCTCCTGGGTTTGGCACACATCTGTCCAGTTGGTGGAGTAGGGACAGGTACCTCGCCTGTTAGGGACAATACTAGTGCTAGGGAACGATGAGGAGGGAAAGAATAGGGTTGCATCTCTTCTGGACACCTTCCCAATTGGGCACAAGATGGCCAGGCCCCATTCTTCTCCTTCTCAACAGAAGCTGTCAGTCTGGCTGGAATCTGCTTCTTCACGTTGTTGGAAACTGTGAGTGCACCCGGCTGGGTAGCCTTCCTTGTTGTGAACCATTGCTGCATTACTTCAATACAGGTTTTACATTGTACCCGACTGTGTGAATTATTGCCACCGCACACACTACCTACATATTCACCAGCCTGCCACCCTACCCCTCACTTCCCTGCCTTGCGTCCCTGTTGTCTGGCAATGAAGACAACGCATCCCCGTTACCTGCCTTATGACCGCAGGCTGTTTCTGGATTCTGCTTCTTTGCTGCCTACACTGACCTTGACTGTTTCTGGATAAAGCTTTGCCTGCTGCCTGCCCTGACCTCAGATTTTCTCTGGATAATGCTAATGCTGGCCATACTCTAGTAGATTTTCAAACGAGCATTCGTACCAAAATTCTTAGTACTTTAGATAACTTGACGAATGTTGCTTTAAAGTGCTTCGAATGTTGTTTGCTGTTGACATTCAGTTTTGGAATTAATAAACTTTCTCGAACAAAAACCGCATAAACTTAGTCTCGCGTCACACTTCTGCTACCTGAAAGTCGCGCGACTTGCAGTGCGACTTTGCCACAGAGTGCACACAATATTGGAGTGATCACGGAGTGCTCACGTTTTGGTTTATATATATTATATATATATTATATATATATATATATATATATATATATATATATATATATATATATATTTTTTTTTTTTTTTTGCACATTTAAAGAGTGGTTTGTGTTTTGCACAGATTGGAGTGTTTTGTATTTATCTAAAGGTAATGCACTATAGATTATTTCTTTTTTTTTAGGTTTTCGTGGAATAATTAGGATTATATTCCTTCTTACTGGATTGAAGTGGAAAATTGGATTTTGGGCTTTATTGGACACATTTGGGACTGAAAATGAATTGGACACTTTATGGTTTATTTGATTTATTTGATTTAATTTTCATATTGTTTTTGGGAATTTATGTGGTTTATCACAAAAAGGTATATTTACTATTTTGTACTTTCTAGGGAGAAAGTGTGACTTTTTGGTGGGAGTTGAATTAACCTCCCTAACGGTATTCCCGAGTGTAGCTCGGGGTAAAATTTCTATACCAAAAGCGGTAACCCCGAGCTACACTCGGGCTTACCATGCGGCGTTGCTCAGGGAGTCCCTGGAGCACTTACCTTGTCCTTCGCTCCCACAATGTGTCCCCTGCAGCGTCCCCAGCCATCTCCTCCGTCTGATGCCGGCATCCGCCTTCTGTGTTCCGGTCCCTGTGACGTCGGGACGTACGGGCGGCGGCGGCGGGAAATTTGAAAATTTTAAAAAAATGTCATTTTTTTCAAAACGATTCTACATAGTAAAACATTGCTGTTTCAACCCATTTCACATACATTTTGTCCCGAGTGCTTTGTCCGGCGCCCTGCCTGCATTTTGATTGTTCTTTCTGCCTGGAAACTTAGAAAAGTCCATGGCGTCCAAAAAGTGTCCCTTTAGGTCAAAAGCGGTTTTAGACCGGCTAGAGAACAGCGATAGTAAATGAGAACCACTTGCAGAATTGAGTGATAATGATTCGTGGGGGAAATCCGTCATCAGACACTGAAAACGATTCTGCGACTTTGCTCAGTGATGTGCGAACTTGGCGCTATATTTCAAATTTCAGTGTTTTTGGTTTGATTATATTATTGAATTAAATGTATGATTTAGAATCTTGTTCAGACAGATTTCAGTGAGTTATTCCTAAAAATTACAGCCTACAATAAAAAAAACTACATATTTCCATGCAAAATAATGGTACCGCTTTCAGCACCAAAAATATGAAATAATCATACCGCTAGGGAGGTTAAGGAGGTTATTTATTTATTGACTTTGCCAGGCAACTTGAGTACTACGTTGAAGTAACTCTGAAGCAATTCTGAATTTCAGGGATTGCCTGGGTAATCTTCCTGTAATGTCGGATCCAAATACCATCAATATAGATGAGGATCCGACTTAGAGGTGAGTTCTATTACAGTCTATGGGCACAGGTAAGATAGAAGTCTTCTTGAAGTACTACAGGAACCTTTTCTAAACTCGGAGTGACGTCAGTAGTGCTAATTAAGACAGCTCTCATTGACTAACATGGGATTTCACATGTCATGCAACTTTGGGTCTCACAAGTCGGATCTCGAGTCGTGGCAGTATGATCCCAAGCCTTAGTAATTTGTTCAAGAAAAATTTCCTATCCTGCTCTGTCATATTTTCTCATCCCTGCAGTCAAAAATGAATACTGATTTGATTCCACAAACCATTGGAAAATCAAAAGAACTTTCTAAAAAATGAAAAATTTGAAACTAAATTCTACTAGTGCATGGGCAGCTTTACTGTCTACCACCTGCTCTGGACACCACCACCTCTGGGCTTTTGTATGGATTCTCTCCTGATGTGCTACATATCACGCCAGATCTTCTTGAAAATTGTAGGTGCTTTTTTCTGTTATCTGCATTTGTTCCCTTGTGCCAGAAGACCATAAACGTAGGTACTCTGTGCCAAGACCTGGCGACAACCAAATACTGGTAGGCCTGCTTTCTGTAGGGCAGTGGTTCTCAACCTTCCTAATGCCGTGACCCTCTAATACAGTTCCTCATGTTGTGGTGACCCCCAACCATAAAATTATTTACCCAGTAATTATAATTCATGAGTGTCGTTTTACCTCCAATATTGCTGCTTTCAACACAGTAGCTGCTTTTAACAGAGTAGCTGCTTTCAACACAGCAGCTGCTTTCTACACAGTAGCTGCTCTTTACACATCGGAAATATGTGTTTTCTGATGGTCTTAGGGGACCCCTGTGAAAGGGTCGTTCGACCCCCAAAGGGGTCGCTACCCACAGGTTGAGAACCACTGCTGTAGGGGAATAGGGGCTGCTAAAGCTGAAGCAACACTTGCCAGTTACAGTTTCTCACCTTGCCATGGAGGCTAGCATCACACGTTCTGAACTGCAAACCGCATGCTTCACAAAAAGTTAAATCCCCCCTAGTAGAGCCTATAGGTCAGGGGCGTACTGATCATTTGGAAACTCGGGCGCTGCCCGAGGGCCCGGGGTCAGTAGGGGGCCCCATGAGATGCTCCTGGTACCTTTTTTCATAGGCTTTTTTGAGTTTGGGCAAGGACACAGGGGCCCCATGATCCCCTATTGCCCGGGGGCCCCATGAGTTGTCAGTCCGCCCCTGCTATAGGTACATATCCTTTGGCACCCAGAGCAACTTTCCTCTGCTAGGATGTCTTTTAGATAAAACATCTTCTTACTTTACTGGTCCTAACTTGGCATATGGTGTTTCGACAGTACATAAATAGGCCTAAAATCAGATAACTGTGAGTCTGCTCATGGGGAAAAATGTGCAATTAATGCCTGTACAGGGAAATAAAACACTGGTTTTCCTTTGCTGCCTATAGGTACAAGCCTACTGTGCCTTAAAGCAGAGCTAAACCCCTAGCCACTTGCCATCCAGAGGATTTACCATCCTTCCTGACCAGGCCACTTTTTGCAATATGGTGCTGCGTCACTGCACCCAAATTAAATTTATGTCCTTTTTTTCCTACAAATAGAGCTTTCTTTCGGTGGTATTTGATCACCTATGCGTTTTCATTTTTTGCGCTATAAAAAAACAAGACGGACAATTTTGAGAAAAAAACAATATTTTGGACTTTTTGCTATAAAACGTCCAGTAAAAAATTAAAAAATCTAATTTCGTCATACATTTCAGCCAAAATGTATTCTGTGACATTTCTTTGCTAAAAAAAATCCCAATACATGTAAATGAATTGGTTTACGTGAAAGTTATAGTTTTTACAAATGGAGGTATAGATACTGGCATTTTTTTTTTTACTAGTAATGGCGGCGATCAGTGACTCATAGCAGGCATTCTGACACTAACTGACTGACTAACTGCCACTGACATCCCCAGTGACACTAATACAGTGATCAGTGCTAATAAAAAGCACTGACACTGTACTAATGGCACTGGGCAGGAAGGGTTTAACATCTGGGGCGATCAATGGGTTAACCGTGTGCTGTTTTACCTTGTATGCATCCTTCTTTGTATGGCTGTGCTATGCAGAGCAAAACAAAGCAGCATGCTGGTGCTGACAGAGGAGAGATCTGTATTGTTTACATACAGACCTCTCCCCTGTCAGTGTTCCTCGGCGAATAGTGACTAAAATAAAGTGACCAATAATTATAAGTGAGCAAAATAATGTGACTAAGTAGCATAAATCATGTAAATATGTAGTGAACAAAAATATATTGTGAAAAAACAACAACAAAGTGAACAGTTCCAAAAAATCTGTTTATCTTCAGCAGGAATGAATCAACCAGTGACCACTGCAAAAGCAATCCTCCACCAGCTAGCATGCGTGGTCACCTCTGGCTGTTACCCACAAGGGGAAAATTAAATAAAAAAGGGACTTCCCAGAGTGTAGTATGTAAAACACATTTATTGAATAAAATAGCAGAGTAACTACTCATATTAACCCCTTGCCTACTGGGCACTTCTACCCCCTTCCTGCCCAGGCCAATTTTCAGCTCTCAGTGCTGCCACACTTTGAATGACAATTGCGCGGTCATGCAACACTGTACCCATATGAAATTTTTATCATTTTTTTCACAGAAAAAGAGCTTTCTTTAGGTGGTATTTAATCACTGCTGGGTGTTTTGTTTTCTGCTCTATAAACAAAAAAATAGCAAAAAATTGGCAAAAGAATTAAGTTTTTCTTTGTTTCCATTATAAAATTTTGCAAACAGGTAATTTTTCTCCTTCACTTATGTGCGTTGATGAGGCTGCACTGATGGGCACTGATGAGGTGGCACGGATAGGCAGCACTGATGGGCACTGATAGGAGGCACTGATGAGCTGGCACTGATGATGCTGCACTGATAGGCGGCACTGATGGGTGGCAGTGGCACTGATGAGAAACTCAGCACCTCTGAGTGTAGACTGTAGAATATTTAATGGTGAACATAAATAAAACCACTCACATATAGGAGATGATAATTAGGCTCCTAAGGGGCTAAACGAGGCATAGATTCTCCCCCCTGAGCTGTGGATCTCTGCAGCTTCTCCTGAGTTACCATGGGCCTCTTGGCTGCTTCTCTGATGAATGCTCTCCTTGCCCGGCCTGTCAGTTTAGGTGGACAGCCATGTCTTGGTAGGTTTGCGGTTGTGCCATACTTTTTCCATTTTCAGATGATGGATTGAACAGTGCTCCGTGAGATGTGCAAAGCTTGGGATATTTTTTTATAACCTAATCCTGCTTTAAACTTCTCCACAACTTTATCCCTGACTTTTTATCTTAAATAGTGTATATTATTTAGTCTGTGTGAAAGCTATTGAATCTACAAACTATGGGATATACAGTATGTTTGAAAATTGATCAGTTGACATCCTTAAATTGCCGGACGCTGGCATGACGTATGGCAGTGATCAAGGTGCTAATATGGGGTATGGTGGTGATCAGGATGCTGGTATGGGGTATGGTGGTGATCAGGATGCTGGTATGGGGTATGGTGGTGATCAGGACGCTGGTATGGGGTATGGCAGTAATCAGGATGCTGGTATGGCATATGGGGTGATCAGAACCCTGGTATTGGGTATGGTGCTGATCAGGACACAGGTATTGGGTATGGTGGTGATCAGGAAGTTGGTATGGCATATGGGGTGATCAGGATGCTGGTATGGTGTATGGTGGTGATCAGAATGCTGGTATGGTGTATGGTGGTGATCAGGAAGTTGGTATGGCGGTGATCAGGAAGTTGGTATGGCAGTGATCAGGATGCTGGTATGGTGTATGGTGGTGATCAGAATGCTGGTATGGTGTATGGTGGTGATCAGGAAGTTGGTATGGCAGTGATCAGGATGCTGGTATGGGGTATGCTGGTGATCAGGATGCTGGTATGGGGTATGGCAGTAAACAGGATGCTGGTAAGGCATATGGGGTGATCAGAACCCTGGTATGGGGTATGGCGTTGATCAGGACACAGGTATTGGGTATGGTGGTGACCAGGAAGTTAGTATTGCATATGGGGAGATCAGGATGCTGGTATGGGGTATGGCGATGATCAGGGTGTTGGTATGGTGTATGGGGGTGTTTTTGTGTGCACTGTGACAGGTGACAAGGGCTGGCTGCATTATTTATTGTTCCTAGACTATGGCAGTGATCAGGCTGCTGTACACTCACAGGCTGCAGGATTGCTTCTCTCTGTTCTCACAGTGAGAGCAGAGAGAAGCGATCTTTAGTTTCACTTTCCAGTGCTTTGATTGGACACACTTTTTTTTATTAATGGTTGAACTGGATGGACTTTTGTCTTTTTTTTTTTTTTCCAGCCAGACTAACTATGTAACTATAACATAGAGAAGTATGTCCTCCTGTTACTGGTAGTCTTTCTGGAATATCCCATACTACCCTACACCCGATCCAAGTTATATTAGGCAGCACAGTGGCTAAGTGGTTAGCTCTTCCACCTGTTAGTACTAGGGTTGCCGGTTCAAATCCCAACCATGGCACCACCTGCCTGGAGTTTGCATGTTCTCCCTGTACCTGCATGGGTTTCCTCTGGGTACTCCTGTTTCCTCCCACACTCCAAAGACATGCTGGTAAGTTAATTGGCTCCTCTCTAAATTGGCCCTAGTATGCGTATGTATGAATGTGAGTTAGGGACCTTAGATTGTACACCCCTTGAGGGTTAGGGACTGATGTGAATTTACAATATACAGTTATGTTCAAAATAATAGCAGTCAGACATCACTAACCGGATCAATCACTGTTTTTGGTAGGAATGATATTTCTACATGGCAAATAATTTACTAGCAGGTGTAGTAGAGTAATAGAAATCCAACAGACCCAACAGTCATGACATGCATGCTGCTGATTCTGTGTCATTGAATCACTCATTGAAAGGGGCATGTTCAAAATAATAGCAGTGTGGAGTTCTATTAGTGAGGTCATTCATTCTTTGAAAAACAGGTGGCAATTATTGCCCTTATTTAAGGAAGGAAGGCAGCAAATGTTGTACATGCTGGTTACAGTGCATTTCTCTCTGAAATTCTGAGGAAAATGGGCCGTTCCAGACATTGTTCAGAAGAACAGCGTACCTTGATTAAAAAGTTGATTGGAGAGGGGAAAACATATAAAGAAGTTCAGAAAATGATAGGCTGCTCAGCTAAAATGATCGCAAATGCTTTAAAATGGCAACCAAAACCTGAAAGACGTGGAAGAAAGCGAAAAACTACCATTCGAATAGATAGAATAGCCAAAATGGCGCAGACTCAGCCAACAATCAGCTCCAGGAAGATGAAAGAAGGTGTAAAGTTCCCTGTGAGGACTGTTACAATTAGAAGACGCCTATGTGAAGCCAAGCTATCTGCAAGAAGCCCCCGCAAAGTCCCACTGTTGGAAAAAAGACATGTGCTGAAGAGGTTACAATTTGCCAAAGAGCACATTGACTGGCCTAAAGAGAAATGGCGCAACATTTTGTGGACTGATGAAAGTAAGATTGTTCTTTTTGGGTCTAGTGGGCGGAGACAATTTGTCAGACGATCCCCAAACACTGAATTCAAGCCACAGTACACTGTGAAGACCGTGAAGCATGGTGGTGCAAGCATCATGATATGGGGATGTTTCTCATACTACGGTGTTGGGCCTATTTATCGCATACCAGGGATCGTGGATCAGTTTGAGTACATCAGAATACTTGAAGAGGTCATGCTGCCTTATGCTGAAGAGGAAATGCCCTTGAAATGGGTGTTCCAACAAGACAACGACCCCAAACACACCAGTAAAGGTGCAACATCTTGGTTCCAGACCAACAAGATTGACGTTATGGAGTGGCCAGCCCAATCCCCGGATCTTAGTCCAATAGAAAACTTGTGGGGTGACATCAAAAATGCAGTTTCTGAGGCAAAACCAAGAAATAGAGAAGAACTGTGGAATGTCGTCCAATCATCCTGGGCTGGAATACCTGATCACAGGGGCCAGAAGTTGGGTGACTCCATGCAACACAGATGTACAGCAGTTCTCAGAAACAGTGCGACTACAACCAAATATTCATGAAGTCATTCAAAGGAAAGCAAAATCTTCAAACATTTTTCAGTTTATATAGTGAATGTTTGAGTTTGTAAAGAAGAATACAAACACTGCTATTTTTTTTTGAACCGTCTAATATTCACTTTTCTTCCATTTTTTTTAGAGGAACAACACAAATTTGATCTATTTTTCTTCATGTTTTGATTTGGAATAGAATGTGTCGTGTTCCCAATGCATTTGTGTGGATGGAAATAAAAGCTATTAGAAGGATTTTGAGCTTTATTCACTTTTTTCAACACACTGCAATTATTTTGAACACAACTGTATATGTAAAGCACTGCGTAAACTGATGGCGCTATATAAGCACTTGAAATAAATACATTTACCAATAAAATCACAAAAAGACATCCACTAGACTGCTATTGGTGTCATTGAGCCTGAACTGTGCTCTGTGTGCGCTGGCTGCCTCTGCATTAGTGACTGGTCACCATCATCATCATTTGACTCAACAGGGGACATGGTGGATCTTTGCAGAGAGACCATTGCTTCCAGACAGGGAACAAGTGTCCTTCTTCTTCAAGATCATTTTTACCCAAAGCACCTTTGAGATGTTACATTGTAACCATCATCTTTTCCATTTCAGACTTTCCATTTAAATCAGTGGTCTTCAAACTGTGGCCCGGGGGCCAGATGTGGCCCTTTGCATGCCTTTATCTGGCCCTTGGGCACTATTCCACTAACTGACACCAATGATGGAGCTCCATTCCCCCTACTGAACCATCAATGTGGTACTATTCTCATTGATATCAACAATGGGGTGCTATTCCTCCCTTTAACCACTTCCCAACCGGCCGTTGCATATAAACGGCCGGACGGTGGCACTGCAGGGTCGGGTGGCCGTTTATAAACGGCCTCCCCGCACCCTGCTTGTGCGCACTCCCTGGGAGCAGGCAGCACCGCGATCCGGTGCCCGCTGTGTCCTCCGTGACACAGTGAAACACAGATCGTCGGACGGGACCTCTGTATGAGGTCCTGATCATGTGATCACTGATTGGCCAATCAGTGATCACATGCAAAGTAGTAAGCAAGATGTCACTTCTGACATCATTGCTTACTACGTGTGAAATCTGTGAATGATCACAGAGGTCACATGGTACAGGGCTATTCACAACAGTCTTGTGCCATGTGACAAGCTGTGACCAATCACAGCTCACTCAGTACTTCTCAATGAGTGCAAGAATGCACACAGAGAGAAAGAGAAATGATTGCTTTTACATCCTATATGGGTGTAAAAGCAATCGGTGTAAAAAAAAAAAAAAAAATCTTCATCACCCTCCACAAGTAGTACAGTGTCACCATGGTGACACTGTACTGCTAGGGTGACAGTATGTAAAAATAAAAAATAATAATATAAAAAAATAAAATAAAAATGTAAAAAAAAAACTAATTTTTTTTACTAAAAAGAAACGGAATAAATTTTGGCTAAGATTTATGATGAAATATTTATTTGCAAAATTTTATTAAAAAAACCCTTTTTTTCAAAATTTTTGAACATTTCATTTACATAGCAAAAAAAATACAAATCCCAGTGGTGAATAAATACCACCAAAATAAAGCTTTATCTGTCTCAAAAAAATGGTAAAAAATTCATATGGGTACAGTGTTGTATGACTGCGCAACTGTCATTCAAAGTGTGATAGCGCTAAAAGCTGAAAATTGCCCTGGTCAGGAAGGGGGTAAAAGTGTCCGGACTGGAAGTGGTTAAAACCAACGACGGGGCACTGATGCCGGGGCATTTTCTACTCCCACTGGGCACAGTCTGGCCCCTGTAAAGCCTGAAGGACAGTAAACTGGCCCTTTGCTTAGAAAGTTTGGAGACCCCTGATTTAGTTCATCAAAATTTTCTCTATGCAAAGCATAATTATAAAGTGAGACACACAGTAATGGACTTGTGTCTTATACTGGGAAAATAACTAATTAAATAATTAGGTGGTGGTAGTTATTTGTCTCCACATACACAGCTTATTTAAACCGTAGGTGAGGCTTCCTGTAAGGCAAGCTGTATTTATTTCATTGTTGTGGTCAACCACTGGCTACGTATAGAGATTAGATACGTCAGGCAACTACATGGTGCTGTTTATCCAAACAAAATCTGTAAAATGACATGTGGTTAAAATTAGTTATACCGAAAAAAGTAAATCTTGACTTCAGTAGATCAGTTAAAAATATGCAAGATAAACTACCCTCAGAGTACAACGTAGAACAAATCAAAAGAGCAGTTTTGCTATCAGATCTCCACTATACACCTCTAGTTTTCTCAACACCTTGACTTGCATTTTGTGGGCCATTCATAAAATGTGTGCATTACCATGCACTACTCTAACACACACATCTAAATGGGCATTTACAGTTCTAGGGCAGCAAGGTTTATTTATTTATTTTTATCTTTTGGTTGAACTGCGTAGTGCTACCCCTGAAGGAGCCGCTGGAAATTGCCCCAAATTCTTTTCCCAGTAATTGCCTCGAAGCCAGGCACACAATCACAGTCACTCTTTTGGCTAAAAAAAAAGGGTGTTCTTTTTGGTGTTTTTTTATATTTGGGGTAACTGAGATAGGGTTGAGGGAATGGCATAGGATGCTCCAAAAAGGATTATGTACAAGTTGAGGACAGTAAACTTCCTTCTATTGAGTTGAAGCAGAAGTCTTTTCAAAATCAAACTGTGGACTTGGCATTGTAGTAGATGCAGTTAAAAGCACAAAAGCTTCTTCCTTTGAGCAATCAGAGCAGAATGTCTTCGCAGAGAATTAGGTAGACTGAGCTCTTTAGGGCACTAGCCGATGTCCCCTTCACACAAACACACTGCTGACTCTCTAGCACGAGAAGGGTGGCAGCAGCCCAAAAGCCTTTAAGATCTCTCACAGCAGTCTGTACTCACAAATGTCCTTGGAAACTTGGTTGCCGCCTTCCAACATCCATGCGACACCTTTCTCCTGTGATACCAAATTAGATCTTCAGACCAGGGGCGGATTGACCATTTGGGAACTCGGGCACTGCCCGAGGGCCTGGGGTCAGTAGGGGGCCCCATGAGATGCCCCTGGTACCTTTCATAGGCTTTTTTGGGTGTGATTTGAGTGTGGGTGAGGACACAGGGGCCCCATGATCCCTTATTGCCCAGGGTCCCCATGAGTTGTCAGTCCGCCCCTGCTTCAGACGACAGCCCCTCAGTCAACCTTCCTTTAGCTTCAGCATTCAGGCCATCAGCTAGCCTAGCTGAGGCCTCACGGTGTCAGGAATCTGGGTATGACCAGAAATGTGTGGACTGACACAGGGAAACGCAGACTTCAGGTATGATATAATACCGATATAATTATTATTAGCCACCCAGATATATAACGCACAGTGAACAAACCAACCTGCCACTAATCTTAGTATGTGCGGGAACACAGGCATAGTCAAGCTGGAGAGGTGGAATGGTCAGGTAGGCCGTAAGGCACTGTCAGGTGCCGCCTGGCGGTGTCTCTAGCAGCCCACAGCACGGATTTCCTCAGGGCGCGGGGTCTAAGTCCCAGCCTGCTATTCACCAGGGCCCCTGATGGTGGGGATGGACTTGGTGCAGACCGGAACCAGGAACCAAGCCCTGAGTGCATCCGGCTGTGGTAGAGTGTACTGGCAGGGGAGTTCAGGAAGGGAGTCTGATGGGAAGAGGTAGGCAGACTTACTAAAGGTGATCCGTGCGGGATGGATGGATCGTTAGGTGAAGTAAGCGTAGTCAGACAGGCCGGGTCGGTATTGTGCGGGCAGCGTGGTACAGGAGGAGCAAGCAGAGAATGGTCGGGGTCACAAGCCAGGTTCAGCAGGTAGCGGGCAGCGCGGTACTGAGGATCAGGCAGAAAGATGGTCAGGCAAGCCAGGGGTTCAACAGGAGACGGTCAGCAGAGGTCAGGATCAAAGCAGGGTCAGCAACGAGGCAGGAACACAGGATACCAGGTACAGGGGCTCATGGGCAACATACATCAAGGCCCTGATCACAGGCCTAGTCATTCCTTAAATACACTTCCTGCAATCAGCTTCAGGTGTTGGCTGACTGCAGGAGTGAGCTTCTGGCTGCTGAGAGCACCCGCTGGTCAGCCCTGGTACTGCAGCCCACATGGCAGGTGAGTCCCACCACCAGTGCTGAGTCCATTCCTGACACACGGACAGCAAGCATATGGCAACGCTGCCCAGAGAACAGCAAGTCCTCCAGGCTGGACTCCTCATATGTAGGATAAGACCCAGAAGCTCAGTTTTTCAGAGTATTTATACAGACTCCCAGCAGCCCTCAGGGCCACCCTCCCTGGGATTGGCCGTGGCTGTATAAATATTCATGCTGCTGTTTTCATAGCTCCACACCTATGTTCCAGAAATATCTACTGTTCTCTGGAAAGCAGAGGAAGCTATCAAACCAGCTGCAACTGAAACACTGGACAGACCTAAATAATCACCTGCAGCTGCATTGATGACAGTGAGCACAACTAAATTTACCTAACACAGCATTTGCAGACACACTGATTACAGTAAGACAAGTTCACCTAACAACAAAAATGCAGCTCCACTGAACACTGTGAGCCAAAACTAAATCTACCTAATCCTAGCACCTATCAAGGTGGGTTTTACAACTGTAGATGAGGCCCCCTTCTACCCACTCTCTTGTTTTGCAGATGTCTCAGAGTTTCAGTCAAAGACAGAGAGTCTGAAAGCAAACACCTTCTGCTGTTCTGTCTCTTTAGAAAACTAATCATTCTCAGTGACACCAGTGTCATGGAAATACATTCTATTAAATGTTTATTTGTGATACAAATATTTTTAACCACTTCCCAACTGGACCATAGTAAAAATACATCCATGATTGGAAGTGGAATACCGGGGTTATGGCTGCAGCCATGTGCCAAAACCCCGGTATTGTTCTTTTCAGCCCGTGATTCCCTTTCTGCTAAAAGTGATCTTAGCAGCGGATTTGCAGCTAGATCACTTTTAGAAGCGGTGGGAGGGGTGGCCCTTTTGCCACTTTTCAATGGTTCTTGGGCTTACCTGGATGATAGGTGAGGCCGAGAACTGATCTGGTGGCTGGACATAGAGATGAGTGAAGGAAAGATGGCCTCCACTCATATCTCTTGGCTAGAAGGACCAGAGCAACGTCATTATGTTACTTCCGGTTTCGGCCTAATGTAAACAAGGTTATATTTTTTTTTTAAAGAATTATATAATATAAATAATTAATTGAATACTTTACATTGACCTCAGCAGATCTCTCCATTAAGAGGACTTGTCACTGCTTATTTCTATCACAAGGGATGTTTACAGTCCTTGTGATAGGAATAAAAGTGATCAGACATTTTTTTTTAAAGGAACAGCGTAAAAATAAAAAATATGGAATAAAATAAACTTTAAAAAAACCTGTAAGCACCCTCGTCCCCCCCCCCACCCCCGTGCTTGCGCAATGGTGATACGTAGGTCACACCCACATATGTAAATGGTGTTCAAAGCACACATGTGAGGTGTTGCCGCGAATGTCAGAGCGAGAGCAAAGATTCTAGCACAAGACCTCCTCTGTATCTCTAAACTGGTAAACTGTAGAAATTTTTTAAGTGTAACCTTTAGAGATTTTTAAGTACCGTAGTTTGGCACCATTCCATGAGCATGCACAATTTTAAAGCATGATATTTTGGGTATCTATTTACTCCAGATGACATTATTTTTCATATTTTACAAAATGGAGTTATATATTGTGTTTTGTTATAATTCATTACATTGTATTTTTTCCAAATAGTGTTTGAAAAATCTTTATACAAGTATTGTGTGACAAAAAATTACAGGGACTGCTATTTTATTCTCTAGGGCCTCTGCTACAATAAATATATAATGTTTGGGGGTTCTAAGTCATTTTCTAGCAAAAAAAACTTTGGATTTTACATATGTGAGGGATGTGTCAGCATTGGACCGGTAAAGAAAGCAGTTTAACCACATGCCGCCCAGCCACCGCATATAAACGTCGGCAGGGCGGCGCTCGTAGGCAAAAGCACGTTTTAAAACGGCTGCGTTCAAAACAGGTAGGGGGCGTACGCAAGGCGCGCGCCCGCCCTGCCTGTCCCGCGGGTGTCAGCAGCGGGTCTCCCCCGCCGGGTCACAGCTGGTTTTTACCGGCCGTTTTCCCGCGATGAGCGGTAATCACTGACACAGAGCAGGGCTGCATTGTTTACACACAGCCTGCTCTGTGACAGTTCGCCGACATGCTGCAGAGGGAGAGAACAGTTTCTTTCCCTCGGTCAGCTCCCCCCTCCCTCCCCCCCTCCAGCACACACTCCCGCCCCCTAGTAATACACTCCCCTTACACAGCAAATTCTAAAAATGTTAACCCCTTCCTCCCCAGTGACATTAGTACAGTTTCAGTGTTTTTTTTTCACTGATCACTGTATTGGTGTGACTGGGGATGTCAGTGACCCCAAGTCAGTCCCCCCCCCAGTGTCAAAATGTCCGCCGCAGTCCTGCCATAAGTCGCTGGTCGCCGCCACATGTCGCTGATTGCTGCTATATGTCGCTGATCGCCGCCATTATTAGTATAAATAAAAATTAAAAATCCCAGTATCTTTCCCACCATTTGTAAACGCTATAACTTTCACGTAAACCAATTAATTTACACGTATTGGTTTTTTTTTTAGCAAAGACATGTCGCAGAATGCATTTTGGCAGAAATTTATGACTAAATTTGATTTTTGCATTTTTTTTTTACTGGACATGTTTTATAGCAAAAAGTCCAAAATATTGTTTTTTTTTCCTCATTGTCAGCCTTTTTTTTTATAGCGCAAAAAATAAAAACCGCACAGGCGATCAAATACCACCAAAAGAAAGCTCAATTTGTGGGGAAAAAAAGGATGTAAATTTCATTTATGTACCGTATTGCATGACTGCGCAATTGTCCGTTGAACTAGCGCAGAAAAATGGCGTAAATTGCAGTATCTATACCATAGTTTGTAGACGCTATAACTATCACACAAAGCAATCAATATACACTTATTGGGATTTTTTTTTACCAAAAACATGGAGCAGAATACATTTTGGCCAAAATTTATAACCAACTTTGAGTTTACTATATATTTTTTATAGCAGAAAGTAAAAAATATTGTTTTTCTTCAAAATTTTTGGCCTTATTTTGTTTATAGCGTGAAAAATAAAAAGCGCACAGGTGATCAAATACCGCCGAAAGCACTATTTGTGTGAAAAAAAGGACGTAAATTTCGTTTGGGTGCAGCATTGCATGACCGCGCAATTATCAGCTGAATTAGTGCAGCGCCGAGTAGCAAAAAGAGGCCTGGTCATTAAGGGGGGTAAATCCTCAGGAGCTCAAGTGGTTAAAAGCCATTATAATCTCCTTTTTATCGACTTACACATACACACTTTCTTACCAGTTAATGTTATAGATTTCTCCTGCAGATTCTCCACGGTAGGATGAGACACAAGACATCTCACCATAGTCACATTCTGCATTCCGTAGATGCTGATCACTGTCCAGGACTTGTCTGTCTCTCTAACACTTTTTGTGTTTATATTGTTGTGCTGAGGGATCCAGGAGATTTCTGCTGCTGGGGATCCACCACTCGCTCTACATTCAGGAAACCCGGCACTGTTTATTTCTAGAGACACGGAGGGCTGAGCTTAAATGGTAATTTTAAATGGTTAGAGGGACACTATCCAAATAATGAAAATACAAAGTTACATGTACATAGCACAAATCCTACTTCTTCATATCTGTATATCTGATTTAAAGCAGAACTTGACACTATAAAGGAAGTTCTTCTTTAAGACCTTCTCCTCTCTTCTTCCAATTTTGAAGGTTGTTTTGGGGGGGAGCGGGTACCTACTAAAATTGGGCCACCAAGGTGACCGGAGAGGAAGTTCTCTTCTGACTAAGTAATAGCTAGGGCCTTTTTGTAGAGCTGAGGACTGGGACTGGCCGGGACTGTGCCAGGACAAGGTCATCCAGTGCCCAGAACAAAGATGCCAAACTGTGCCCCACCGTTCATGATGTGTGAGCTTAGAGGATCCTCTTAGGGGGTGTGTAACCCACACCTCCTCCTGGCTCTCACCTCACTACTCCCAGTGCTGGGCTGACAGGAGTAGTGATGCCACTGTCACTACTCCTATCAGCCTTGTAACAGAAGGAACTCAGTACAGGGTACCCCCCAACCCTGCCATAAACCATTGCATCCAGGGCAGCTGCCCCTCCTGCCCATCTCTTGTTCCAATCCTTGGCTGCATCCACATAAATATTCAAACTGCCCTTCTGCCTTTCCTCCCACTGAGATTCCAGAACCTTCTAGAATGCACTGGAAAATAATCAGGCCTGTGAAAAACTGAGCAAAGTAATCAACCAACACTCCACTGGCTACAGAGGAGCCAAGCTAAATTTTCCTGATATCTTATACCCTAACTAGGAGAATGCTACAAATTGATTTGTGCAGCTGCCATTTTTGTTCTGTTAGGTTTGGCACAGACACATAATGGTGTTGGGTGGTAAGGTACTACCACCATGGAAAGACTAATCATAGCAACAAGAGACAGAGTAATTATACTGCATCCACAAAGTCTCTCCCAGGCAAAGATTTGAAAGATTGGGGTTTCAAGATGTGCTGTTTAGGGTCTAGCACAAAGAAACGGGCAACGTTGAGGATCATAGACTCAGTGGTCAGTCAAGGAAACTTAATGCAGAAATAAAGACACATCATGCTTACTTCTCTTCAACATCAGAAGATGTCCAGCAGTGCCATCAGCACAGAACTGCCAAAAACCAGTGGGACCCGGGTACACTCATCTACTGATTGGAGAAGTCTGGCCAGATGTGGTCTTCATGGAAGAATTGCGTCCAGAAAGCAAGACCTCCAACGTGGAAATAAGGCTAAGCGACTCAACTATGCACAAAAACGTAGGAACTTGGGTGCAGAAAAAAATGGCAGTAGGTGCTCTGTACTGATGAGTCAAAATGTGAAATATTTGGCTGTAGCAAGAGGCAGTTTGTTGGTGAAGGGCTGGAGAGCGGTACAATAATGAGCGTCTGCAGCCAACAGTGAAGCACGGTGGAGGTTCTTTGCAAGTTTGGGGCTGCAGTTCTCCAAATGGTGTTGAAGATTTGGTCAGGATCAATGGTGTCCCCAATGCTGAGAAATACAGGCAGATACATATGCATTATGCCATACCATCAGGGAGACGTGTGATTGGCCCCAAATTTATTTTGCAGCAGGACAACATCCCCAAACATACAGCCAATGTAATTAAGAACTATCTTCGGTGTAAAGAAGAATGAGGAATCCTGGAAGTGATGGTTTGGTCCCAACAGAGCCCCGATCTCAACATCATAGAGTCTGTCTGGGATTACATGAAGAGACAGAAGGATTTGAGGCAGCCGACATCCAGATCTGTGGTCAGTTCTCCAAGATGTTTAGAGCAACCTACCTGCCGAGTTCCTTCAAAACCTGGGTGCAAGTCTACCTACAAGAATTGATTCTGTTTTGAAAGTGTGGTCACACTAAATATTGATCTAATTTTGATTTCTCTTCTGTTCATTTAATTTCTATTTTGTTAATTGGAAAAATAAGCTATTAACACTTTTGCACAGTAGTATGTGTGTGTGTATATATATATATTACGGCGCAAAAGTGTTAACAGCTTATTTTTTCAATTTATATACACACATTATATTGCCAAAAGTATTGGTCGGCCTGCCTTTACACACACATGAACTTTAATGGCTCCCCAGTCTTAGTCCGTAGGGTTCAATATTGAGTTGGCCCCGCCCTTTGCAGCTGTAACAGCTTCAACTCTTCTGGGAAGGCCATCCACAAGGTTTAGGAGGGTGTCTATGGGAAAGTTTGACCATTCTTCCAGAAGCACAGTTGTGAGGTCAGGCACTGATGTCGGTGAGAAGGCCTGGCTCACAGTCTCCGCTCTAATTCATCCCAAAGGTGTTGTATGGGGTTGGGGTCAGGACTCTGTGCAGGCTAGATTAGATTAGAATTCCCTTCACTGGAACTAAGGAACCAAGCCCAACCCCTGAAAAACAACCCCACACCATAATCTCCCCTCCACCAAACTTTACACTTGGAAAAATGCACTTAGGCAAGTACTATTCTCCTAGCAACTGACAAACCCAGACATGTCCATCAGAATGCCAGACAGAGAAGTGTGATTGGTCACTCCAGAGAACACGTCTCCACTACTCTAGAGTCCGGTGGCGGCGCGCTTTACACCACTTCATCCGACGCTTTGCATTGCACTTGGTGATCTAAGGCTTGGATGCAGCTGCTCGGCCATGGAAACCTATTCCATGAAGCTCTCTATGCACTGTTGTTGTGCTAATCTGAAGGCCACATGAAGTTTGGAGGTCTTTAGCTATTGACTCTGCAGACAGTTGGCGACTTCTGCGCACTGTGCGCTTCAGCATGCGCTGATCCCACTCTGACATTTTACATGGCCTACCACTTCTGGCCGAGTTGCTGTTGTTCTCAGTTTCTTCCACTTTGTTATAATCCCACTAACAGTTGACCGTGGAATATTTAGTAGCCAGGAAATGTCACGGATGGACTTATTGCACAGGTGACAACCTATCACGGGACCACGCTTGGAGTCACTGAGCTCCTGAGAGCAACCCATTCATTCACCAATGTTTGTAGAAGCAGTCTGCATGCCTAGGGGCTTGATTGTATACACCTGTGTCCATGGAGGTGATTGGAACACCTGAATGCAATGATTTGGAGGGATGTCCCAATACTTTTGGCAATATAGTGTAGTGTATATTTTATGTAATAAAATCTGCTATACAAGCATGCTTTTTGAAATGCAAAATGTCAAAACATAACACAATATTTCTACGTACCGAAAACTTTTAAAGTAATCTCATTAAAGAATGTGGTGAAAGCATTTACAATTTCACATCTGTAGGTTCCTTCATCAGATAATTCAATATTATTGATTGTCAGGGATTTATTATTTAGTTTCATTCTTGCCTTGGCGTTGCATTGATTTGCTACCTGCGCTTCTTGTTTATTCAAAGATGCCTTACAGGTAGAATTGTACAGATCAATCTTCCATGTAATTTGTAGGAAGGTTCCTCCGGGGTCATGGCCGCACTCCAGTATGACAGAACTGCCATATTGCCCAGACACAATTGAGGAACCTGAAAGTCAAACCAAGGTGGATGAATATTTTATTTTAAGATGTATAGAGAATTTGTATGCATCTGCTACATTATGATGGTGTGTATCTTGTAAGCCCTTCAGATTTATCTCACTCAGAGTTTCTCCAAGCAGGCTCAGCCAAGTAGCACCAGATAAGGTTTTGATGGCTCCTACAAAAATACATTTCCCTGATTTATTGGTAAGGGGTTGGTTTGGACAAACATTCTCCAATGTCTGTAGTCACTGTTACGTTCAAAAGGAAATCACAACTTATGTCATATTTGCAAACTATCATTTACCTGGTAGAGACCAAACAGTCAGGAGGTATAATGGCAACTTTCGGAATTCCAGGTAAAACTCCAGACATGAACTTGAGGAAAACAAACTTTTTATTCACCAGCTGGTTTGGCCTAGCCAGATTCATGTCTGCAAAGCTAAGTGCCTTGAAAAGCATCTTCCAGGGTATACATATCAGCAATTATGTCACAATGCATATATTTCCTCTTTCACTTTTTGTGTACATTTAAAAGACTTCCTAAGCAGTTCAGGATATGGCCTTGTATGCTCAAGGGACCCTGACCAATCCCCAAGCAGGGGGCTTGGCATGGGGTTGGGACAGCCTTTAAGCATAGGGGAGCTTGCTCAGTAGGGGAAGAGTTCAAGTGGATGATGTAAGAGCAGGAGACAAGTGTGGAGTCTGGGATAGGGCCCAGTGGGATGGGGCCTGCCTCCAAGTGGGATCTAGACAGGAAGAAAACTGAACCTCACCGGCCTCTTGAGCAAAGACCATCTGTAGAGCTAAGGAAGGAGGCAGCCCAGCAGAAGACCTGAAGGCAGCTACCAACCTACAGCTTGCAGTAGAGGAACAGTGAGTACTTCTACACCCCCTGGACTGGAGTAAGGGATAGGGCATTTGAGTGGGAAACCTGACTAGCCCCCAGCTGGACTGTGCTCCTAAGGCAGCAGATTCCAAATTCCTTTGTCCAGGGAAAGTCCGCAGATTGCAAGAAAGAGAAGGACAATCTTAGAGCTCTCTAAGAAGAGAAAACCCTTCTGTGGACTTGTTCATAATTTCCAGGAAGTTGTCCTCAGTTAACAGTTCCTGGGGCATCTCATGTATCCCCCATCCCCATCCAAGTTCAATGCCCTTAATAAAACCTAAAAAAGCAAGTTCAAGGACTGTTTTACTGTCTCTAGAATGCAAGTCTATGAAAAACATGTGTTGCCTGGCTGTGCAGGACTATAGGGGGACCCAAATCTCTAGCGACTCCTAATGGAGTAGTGCTACACAATATTAAAATATCACAAAAAATTATTTTCTTAAAAAAACTGTATACAGTGAGGCATGATACCAAATATAATAGAAAATAGTATTTGGGTTTACATACAGTACATGTTAAGAGATGACAGGATACATTTACAAATGAACAAAAATGTGCCAGACAATGAAGGTGAAGAAGTGACTTCTCTATGATAATAATTCTGTGCGCTGGCAGTCATTTTTACAGTCATTGTAGAGTCTTCCGTACAGGGGCGGACTGACAACTCATTGGGCCCCCGGGCAATAGGGGATCATGGGGCCCCTGTGTCCTTGCCCAAACTCAAAAAAGCCTATGAAAAAGGTACCAGGGGCATCTCATGGGGCCCCTTACTGACCCCGGGCCCTCGGGCAGTGCCCGAGTTTCCAAACAGTCAGTCTGCCCCTGCTTCCGTAATAACCATTTAGCTTTGGCTTTCCATACAGAAAATCAGACCTCACTGCTGCCACCTCATTCAGTAAAGGTCTTACCTGAACACAGGGCTCCCCGAAGCATTAAGATCAGATCAAGCAGAAAGCAGATTGACTGCAGGTCAAGCATTTCAAAGAATATCTGAGACAAGGTAACATATCAGTTTTGCTTTTGCAGAGCTTTATGTGAGTCTATGAGATGAGACTTCCTGAATGACGTTTCCTGTTCTGGTTACTAGCAGACCACTGGCAAAAATGAGCAGGTATATTGAATATATGCTGCTTGTAGGGGGTCACCAGCCAGACATCTAAGAACGGTCATATTGAAAAACATTTTTAAAGTGTCAATGTGAGTACAGAACTGGCATTAAAAATAGAGAAATACAGTAAGTCTGAATAGTGTTGCTGTAGCTGCTATGTTGAAGGCTGTCCAGTGGCATAACATGGGTTGTCAGCTCCCGGGGCAAGGCAAGTCATTTGTGCCCCCCTAACCCTCCAACCTTAACTTACAGCAGTGCAGCCAACCAAAAACCCTGATGCAGTGCTGGATTATAGGCTGGCTGGAAAGAATGACAATATAAACCTGTTATGGGAAAACTCCTTACTATTTATGTTGATTGCCCTGTCGCCAATTTTCCACCACACACACACTTTTCACAATTATCGTCTCTTCACATATCCCCTACACACTCTTCACAAATCCCCTCCACTCTTCACAGCTCTCACCTCTGCACAAATCCCCCCCCCCCAACTCTTCACAAATCCCCCCCCCCAACTCTTCACAAATCCCCCCCCACTTTTCACAGCTCTCACCTCTTCACAAATCCTGTGCACTCTTCTCAAATCCCCCCCACACACACACACACACACTCTTCACAGCTCTCACCTCTTCACAAATCCCCCCAACTCTTCACAAATCATTCCCACTCTTCACAGCTCTCAACTCTTCACAAATCCCCCCACTCTTCACAGCTTCCACCTTTTCAAAAATATCCCCCACCCTTCAGGGTTCTCACTCTTCACAAATTCCCTCCCCCAGCTTTTCACAAATCATCCCCCACTCTTCACAAATCATCCTCAACGCTTCAAAAATTCCCTCCCACTCTTCACAAATTCCCCCCCCCCCGCACTCTTCACAGCTCTCACCTCTTCACAAATCCCCCCACTCTTCACAGCTCTCACCTCTTCACAAATTCCCCGCACTCTTCACAAATTCCCCCCAACTCTTCACAAATCCCCCCCCACTCTTCACAAATCCCCTCCCCCCCCCCACACACACACTCTTCACAGCTCTCACTGCTTCACAAATTCCTACCCAACTCTTCACAAATCCCCACACTCTTTACAAATCCCCCCCAATCTTCACGGCTGGCTCTCACTCTTTACAAATTCCCCCCAACTATTCACAAATCCCCCCACTCTTCACAGCTCTCACCTCTTTACAAATCCCCCCCACTCTTCACAGCTCTCACCTCTTCACAACCCCCCTACTCTTCACAAAATCCCCTCCATTCACAGTTCTCACCTCTTCACAAATACCCCTCCCAATCTTCACAGCTCTCACCTTTTCACAAATCCCCCAATTCTTTACCAATCCCCCCCCACTCCGCCCCCACTTTCACCTCTTCACAAATCCCCCCACTCTTCACAGCTCTCACCTCTTCACAAATCCCCCCAACTCTTCACAAATCATTCCCACTCTTCACAGCTCTCACCTCTTCACAGACCCCCCCCCACTCTTCACAGCTCTCACCTCTTCACAAATCCCCCCACTCTTCATAGTTTCCACCTTTTCGCAACCCCCCCCCCTACCACACACACACACACACACACACACACACACTCTTCACAGCTCTCACCTCTTCAAAAATATCCCCACCCTTCAGGGCTCTCACTCTTCACAAATTCCCTCCCCTAACTTTTCAAAAATCATCCCCAACTCTTCACAAATCATCCTCAACGCTTCAAAAATTCCCTCCCACTCTTCACAAATCCCCCCCCCCACACTCTTCATAGTTCTCACCTCTTCACAAATCCCCCCCCACTCTTCACAAATTCCCCCCCCACACGCACACGCACACACTCTTCACAGCTCTCACCGCTTCACAAATTCCTACCCAACTCTTCACAAATCCCCCCCACTCTTCAGGGCTCTCCCCCGACTCTTCACAAATCATTCCCACTCTTCACAGCTCTCACCTCTTCACAGACCCCCCCCCCACACTCTTCACAGCTCTCACCTCTTCACAAATCCCCCCACTCTTCACAGCTTCCACCTTTTCGCAACCCCCCTCCCCCACACACACTCTTCACAGCTCTCATCTCTCCAAAAATACCCCCCACCCTTCAGGGCTTTCACTCTTCACAAATTCCCTCCCCCAACTTTTCACAAATCATCCCCAACTCTTCATAAATCATCCTCAACGCTTCAAAAATTCCCTCCCACTCTTCACAAATTCCCCCCCCTAACGCACTCTTCACAGCTCTCACCTCTTCACAAATCCCCCCACTCTTCACAAATTCCCCCCCAACTCTTCACAAATCCCCCCCCCCCACGCACACACACACACTCTTCACAGCTCTCACCGCTTCACAAATTCCTACCCAACTCTTCACAAATCCCTCCACTCTTCACAATCCCACCCAATCTTCACGGCTGGCTCTCACTCTTCACAAATTCCCCCCAACTATTCACAAATCCCCCCTCCCCCCACTCTTCACAGCTCTCACCTCTTTACAAATCCCACCCCCCACTTTTCACAGCTCTCACCTCTTCACAACCCCCCCACTCTTCACAAATCCCCCCCCCCATTCACAGTTCTCACCTCTTCACAAATCCCCTCCCACTCTTCACAAATACCCCTCCCACTCTTCACAGCTCTCACCTTTTCACAAATCCCCCCATTCTTCACCAATCCCCCCTACTCCGCCCCCACTTTCACCTCTTCACAAATCCCCCTACTCTTCACAGCTCTCACCTCTTCACAAATTCCCCCAGATGACACAAATGCGATTCCCGATGGGTGACAGCAGGAACTGCGTTCCTTGCACAGCTTCTGAGGAGAGTGGAGGGGGGTCAGAGCCTGCACTCTTCTCTCATCGCCCCGGAGCGGCTCTGGTGTTGGAGGTGGAAAACTTTTTCCCAGTTGCGTGCTAGCAGCAGTTAGGCTCAACCTTATATACCCTGTGTCTGCCGTCCTGTCACATCACTTACATCGTCCCCTCGGAGTGGCGCTCATAGACTGCCTGACTCTAGGTTCACACCTAAGCATTTTCCGCAGCATTTTGCAGAAACACAATACAGTCCATTTAACATGATTTCCTATGGGACACGTTCACATCTCCGCGTTTTCACCCGATGCGTTTTTTGGAAAGAGGGACTTTTTTGAACACAAAAAGTTTCATTTTTGGTTCTGTAGACTTTAATGGAAATGCTGCAGAAAAGCATGTAGTGCATTTGTTTGGCATTTTTTATGCATTTTTGCCGCATTTTTGATGCGTTTTAAATCTGCATAGGAACAAGAAAAAAAACATGCAAAACGCATAAAAAATGCAACGCAAAACACAATGCATAAATGGCTCAAACGCAAACTGCATAGGTGTGAACCTAGCCTGATGGGGAAATGGTGGCGGGACTGGGAGGTGTGTGTTCCCGGTGAGGGCTGAATCCCCGCACACAGCAACCTGAAGTCCGGCTGGGGCATCAGACCCAAGCACCCAGCACTAATTTCTGTGCCCCCTAAATGTTGCACTTGGGACGACTATCCCAGCTGCCTCCCACGCTATACCAGTGAGCCTGTCTATGCCAAGTCAGGAAAAATATGCACCAAGGAAAGAATTACATAAGGGGGATATGATCTCCATGTATAATACATAAGGGGGGATATGATCTCCATGTATAATACATAAGGGGGATATGATCTCCATGTATAATACATAAGGGGGGATATGATCTCCATGTATAATACATAATGGGGGGATATGATCACCATGTATAATACATAAGGGGGGATATGATCTCCATGTATAATACATAAGGGGGGATATGATCTCCATGTATAATACATAAGGGGGATATGATCTCCATGTATAATACATAAGGGGGATATGATCTCCATGTGTAATACATAAGGGGGGGATATGATCACCATGTATAATACATAAGGGGGGATATGATCTCCATGTATAATACATAATGGGGGGATATGATCACCATGTATAATACATATGGGGGGATATGAACACCATGCATAATACATAAGGGGGGATATGATCTCCATGTATAATACATAAGGGGGGATATGATCTCCATGTATAATACATAATGGGGGGATATGATCACCATGTATAATACATATGGGGGGATATGAACACCATGTATAATACATAAGGGGGGATATGATCTCCATGTATAATACATAAGGGGGGGATATGATCACCATGTATAATACATAAGGGGGATGTGATCTCCATGTATAATACATAAGGGGGGGATATGATCACCATGTATAATACATAAGGGGGGGTGTGAGCTCCATGTATAATACATAAGGGGGGGTGTGATCTCCACGTATAATACATAAGGGGGGGTGTGATCTCCATGTATAATCCATAAGGGGGGGTGTGATCTCCATGTATAATACATAAGGGGGGGTATGATCTCCATGTATAATACATAAGGGGGATATGATCTCCATGTCTAATACATAAGGGGGGATATGATCTCCATGTATAATACATAAGGGGGGGATATGATCTCCATGTATAATACATAAGGGGGATATGATCTCCATGTATAATATGTTAGAAGCTTTCCATAACCTAATATCTAATATCTTCTTATTAACAGTACTAACATAAGTATGAATGAGTTGGATCTTAATAGAATAATTGAGTTATTATATTTATATTTGTTCTAGATTGGGAAAAGTAAGGAATTAGACTTCATAGTCTGTGAATATACATATGTACATATATCTTGGGTTTTTCCTTTACATTCAAGCCACATATGAGAGCAATTAGCTATACCTTCCCCCATCCTCCCCCATCTATGTAAGAGATTATATGTTTCACTAACTAGTGAATTGTTCGGTTTATACTGTAATATTTCTTGATTACGATATTTATATACGAGATAACTCTTAGTAAGATTACTTTTAGGAGAATATATATATATATAAATATATATATATATGTATGTGTTATACATCTAATGTATTCTAATTGATGGAATGTCAGTGAAGTTTTGTCTAGGCATTCTTAGGTTACGCTCAGACTTTAGGAGAAGTAGACTGGAGGTTTGTTATATATACACATCTGTTTCCAATTATCTTAGTAGGACTACAAGAGAATACCAACCCACTTTTAGGAGATTGGGGGCTGGATTGCTCTTTTAAGAGTAGAACAAAGGTTTGAGTTTCACTCACTCTATAGCAGCCTTGATGCGACAGACATACACACATATACACACACATATACATATATACAATCTTATTATCAAGAACTTAACTATACTTTTTGGACTTTATTTAAACATTCTGTATTCCAATATTTTATTTCTAATTTTATGCAACGTTATTATTAAATCATCTTTTTGAGTTTATACAAGAAGTGGAAGGACTTTCAATCTGAACATTTCTCATCAATACAAGTTAAGAAAATATCGAGACAATACGATATTTTACAGTGGCGAGCCTCCAGTTCGATTCGTTTCCGCCGAACGCTTATTTTTGACTTTTTTCTCTTTCATCTTGATGAGAGGGAAGCTGTTTGTAAGTCAACAAAATATGAAGTCAAGCTTTCAGGAGAAGTAAAGTCTGCAACAGATGAATCGTCGGCATAATCGAGAACCTAAAAGCAGAATTGGTGAGAATTTTGCGCAATTGCAAGAAACGCTGTTCCTTGGTGATGTCATTTCCCGCCAAGAGAGAAAAGACGCGTTATGTAAAGAAAGACCTTCTTAATTGGTAAGTAATGGATTTTATTGATGAATTATCTAGAGAGAGTAAGTTAGAATTCAAGAATCTGTCTACATTTGTTAAAGATGATGAACTTTGGCGGTACATGTATAATGAATGCTTACAGGCTAATATTAAGATAGAAAAATCTAAGTTTTCCTTTAAGAAACTGAGCAAACAAGTTAGAAATGTAATGAAGTTAGTTAATGTTTTTAACTCCATGATTTTTGATGTTCCTAAGACTGCTGTTTGTGTAATGAAGCAAGATCAGAGCAGTGTATGTGCTAATTGCCAGATTTTGACTGAGCAAATTGATGATATGCAAAGCGCAATTCAAACAAAAGACATTCAGTTATCTGACCTGCAGAATGATGTAAAAAGAATTTGTGTGAATACTAAGGCAGAGAAACAAAAATCTTTTGTACCAGAGATCCAGTCTGTAGAAGGAGACCCTATAGATCAGGAAGAAATGTGTAAGAGAAAATTAAGGAATAAAGCTGCAAAACTTAATCTTAAAATCCTTGATCAGCTCATGAAAATTTTGAAGGATATGCCAGCCTATGATATGGACGCCGATGCTTTCCATAACATGGAGGTTTATGAAAATTTTTGTAATAATTTTTGTTTAAATCAGGAGCAAAGAAATTTTCTATTCTGTTTATGGCTCCCCAGTGTTATGGCATGTAGATTAATCAAAACGCCATATATTGAGGATGATGAGGAAATGCATAGCAATGCATCAGACCGACTACGTCAATTATTGAAATTTACTACTGGAGAGGAAACTCCTTCTTTGGAAATCTTAGACTCCTTAAGAGCTACGATTAATGATGATCCTTTTGCATTTAAAAATAGATTTTCTAAAGTATACAAAATTATATTTAATTTAGACAATGAGACTCCTTCTATGGTAAATGCTTTTGTTAAAAAATTCAAGTATCTTGATTCAGCATCTTTTATTATTGCTACTGGAAAAAATGATTTAGATCACGCAGCCAAAGTTATTGATACAGTTAGGAGACAACTTAAATTAAATAATCAGAAAAAGGAAAGTTTAATTGTTCAAAATGGAGAACAGAGAGAGACCATGTGCTTAGCCACACCCAATTATGATGATGAATACGTCACAGGCAGGACGAGAGTCTCAGAGCAGACAGGAAATACTATTTGTTTCTATTGTAAACGATTTGGTCATTTGAAAAGAGATTGTATTCATTATAAATTAGATTTACAAAGAAAAGCTTTGGAATTAGAAGACCAAAATATAATTTCTGAACAATCTGCTCCTCCATGTTCCAACAATAGTCTGTCTGAGTTGCCTTATGCCTCAGAAGTTAAAAAGATCAGTTCACTGAGAGTTAACAACAGCTTAAACAATATGGTAAACAGTGCTGTTGTCATTAATAGGAATGGTTTACTGCCATTGCCGAAATTTAAATCAGGATCAAATCGAGATTCTTCTTCCTTACCGTTGGAATATGTTGCTCCAATTTTATTGGATGAAAGTGGAAGGCCCAAATCAACATTAATTGATTCTTCCATGTACTGTAATGTTGGAAATATTTGTACAGCAACTGCTGACATGTCTTCAGATCATAAATGGCCACATACAGGAACCAATCTTGAATTGGAACAATTGGTTAGATCACATACAGATCTTTGGAGTCAAAGCAAAAATGATGTAGGTTTGTTTACAAATTTTGAAGTTGACATTGAAGGTAGAGACCCTAAGCCTCAACCTCAATACAAATTGCCATTAGAATCAATTAATCCACTCTCTTCCATTGTAGATGAGTTTTTACAGCAAGGAATTTTAAAGAAAGTACAATCAGTGGTGAATAATTGTATTTGGCCTATCAAAGCTGATAATTCATATTCTTTATCAGTTGACTTCAGGACATTGAACAAATGCATCACAAATAACAGATCTATTGTTCCTGATTGTAACATAATGTCACATCTGGATGCCAAGGCCAAAATATTCTCAGTACTTGAAATCGCCAATAGCCATTTGTCAGTACCCTTAGCTAAGAGTTGTCAATATAAACTTGCCTTTAGCTTCAACAAAGAAACGTATACATTCACAAGATTAGCCCCAGGCTTAGATTTAAGTGATGGAATTGTTCATGAGTATTTGGGAAAAATATTATCTAAATTCTCTAGGCCAGAATGTATTGTCCAGCATGTAGACAAGCTTCTCTTGTCTACACAAAATATAACTGAGCATATCACTCTTTTGTCTGAAATATTTACGTTGTTACAAACAGCAGGATTGAAATTGAATACAGAGAAAGTTCAGTTGATGAAAAGACAGGTGGAATTCCTTCATATGCAAATTAGTCATGGACAGAGACAGTTGTTGCAAGAAAAAGTTAGAACTATTTCTGCTTATCCAATTCCAACAAATCGCAAGGCTTTGCATCAGTTTTTGAGTGAAGTAAATCATTGTAAAGATTTTATACCCAATTTTGCAGAGAAGTCTAGATCATTATTTGATCGTTTGAGACAAAAAGATGGTGTATTGGAACAATGGGATCAAACTGAGAAAGAAGCTTTTGAACTATTGAAATGGGATTTGCAGAATGCTACTACATTAAATACTGTTGAGTTTTGTAGTAAAATTCCTTTTGTTTTAGAAACCAATGTTTCCAATAATGCAATCTCAGCAACTTTGTCACAATTAAAAGAAGGTAATCAGAAAATAATAGGTTTCTTCTCAAGAACTTTGACAAATATGGAGAAAAACTTTGATGCACATATGAAAAAATTGTTAAGTGCTTTCTTTGCAGTTAAAATAACTGAAAACATTGTTAGATCAAGTAAGATTATATTACAGACACCTGATTCATCACTGAAACTCCTAGGGGAAGATGGTTCAACAGAAAATTATCGTGAAAATTATCCTATATGGTACAAAACACTGTCATCCAAACACATTCAGATAGATGTAACAAGAAGACATTTTCAGGAAAACATACTAACACATGTTTGTACAGCTGTAAGTGAGAAGTTTGTACCTCATGTTTTCAACATAAGAACTGAGAAAAGTTTGAAACCAGTATGTATTACTGCAGATCAGTCTTACACTACAAGAAGTAAGCCAACACAAAAAACAGCTACGCATATTTCCAATGTTATAGAGATAAGATCAAAGGCATGATCCTTTGTCATCTCTGGGTTGATACAAAACCTTTCTTTGGTTATGAAACCAAGGTTTTGACTCATGACCAATAATGGAGATGTAGCGTCCTGTTATATTTATTTTTGTTTATTTCAGGTACTTATATAGCGTTGTCAATTTACGTAGTACTTTTTACATATATAGTACATTCACATAAGTCCCTAACCCTCAAGAGGAGTACAATCTAAGGTCCCTAACTCACAGTCATACATACACATATTAGGGCCAATTTAGATAGGAGCAATTCTCCTACCAACATGATTTTGGAGTGTGGGAGGAAACCGGAGTACCTGGAGGAAACCCACGCAAGCACAGGGAGAACATACAAACTCCAGGCAGGTGATGCCATGGTTGGGATTTGAATCAGCTACCCTAGTACTGTTAGGCGGAAGTGCCTGCATTCTAAAATAGAACACTACAAGTCAATAAGAAGTGTTATAATCAAAATATGTCTTCCATGTCATGACTAGAAATGTTTGTGATTGTGATATGTAATGTTAACAGATAAATGTAAGAGGATTAATCAATGTAAAATTATCAATGCCAAAATAATGATACTGCATTTCTGTTACAGGAAATGACCTAAGAGTGACTGTTGAAGGAAGAAAACTCAAATATTTCTAAACCTTTCAGATGATAATACATTTTCCAAGAAGGAAATTTATTCTGGAAGAAGCTTTGCAACAAGAATTTCATTCATCATAGTTTTTGTTGTTCTTTTTATGTTCAATAAAGTTATTTTAACTTTACAGAGCGCTAGAAGAAGACAAGACATCTAAAGGCATCTCATAGAGGAAGAACTTATAAAACAATTGACTTTTGACTATTGATGAAATAATTCATTCATCAGATATATTGGGTTTTTTTGTGTGTACATTTTATTTTGACATAATATGTTTACCATATTAAGATGAGATCAGTTTTCACATGAACATTTGCAATCACTCACTATGTATTTTCAGAAGTGAAAGGGTTAAACTTTTGTTACAACAGAGTCACTCTACTTAGTTAGAACATCTGTTGTTAATTAAGCTAGAGATAAGTTTTTCTAAGGTACATATAGAAAAACTTAGGCAAGCTTTACATTGTTATATGTATGTTTTAAAAAAAAAAAAATCATTTGATATACATGTATGGATTGAAACTAGGGAACATATGTTATGGTTAAATGTCAATAAGGTAATTTGAAAAATGTATGGATTATAGAACTGTGTGCTACACACATTTTGGAGGGAAAATATGAAACATCTATTTTTTAAGTGACATATTTTAAAGTATTGTACTATAATGTTACAGTTATACATTTATTAAGGGGATGAATTATTTGGTAAAAGGAAAATAATAAGGGTAAAAATATTTTTATGTGATACATAACAAAAGGTTTATCAAAGAATTTGTTTTCCCATTATAGAATCAAATTAAAGATATGTGCAGATCAATTATCTTAAGATCCAAAAACGCATGAATGGATACGAAAGTGACGAGAATGTGTATAAATGGATTAAGATAAGGAAAATGATTAAGATTCGATAAAATTGATCATTTTGAGAGGGAAATGTTAGAAGCTTTCCATAACCTAATATCTAATATCTTCTTATTAACAGTACTAACATAAGTATGAATGAGTTGGATCTTAATAGAATAATTGAGTTATTATATTTATATTTGTTCTAGATTGGGAAAAGTAAGGAATTAGACTTCATAGTCTGTGAATATACATATGAACATATATCTTGGGTTTTTCCTTTACATTCAAGCCACATATGAGAGCAATTAGCTATACCTTCCCCCATCCTCCCCCATCTATGTAAGAGATTATATGTTTCACTAACTAGTGAATTGTTCGGTTTATACTGTAATATTTCTTGATTACGATATTTATATACGAGATAACTCTTAGTAAGATTACTTTTAGGAGAATATATATATAAATATATATATATATATGTATGTGTTATACATCTAATGTATTCTAATTGATGGAATGTCAGTGAAGTTTTGTCTAGGCATTCTTAGGTTACGCTCAGACTTTAGGAGAAGTAGACTGGAGGTTTGTTATATATACACATCTGTTTCCAATTATCTTAGTAGGACTACAAGAGAATACCAACCCACTTTTAGGAGATTGGGGGCTGGATTGCTCTTTTAAGAGTAGAACAAAGGTTTGAGTTTCACTCACTCTATAGCAGCCTTGATGCGACAGACATACACACATATATACATATATACAATCTTATTATCAAGAACTTAACTATACTTTTTGGACTTTATTTAAACATTCTGTATTCCAATATTTTATTTCTAATTTTATGCAACGTTATTATTAAATCATCTTTTTGAGTTTATACAAGAAGTGGAAGGACTTTCTATCTGAACATTTCTCATCAATACAAGTTAAGAAAATATCGAGACAATACGATATTTTACATAATACATAAGGGGGGGATATGATCTCCATGTATAATACATAAGGGGGGATATGATCTCCATGTGTCATACATAAGGGGGGATATGATCTCCATGTGTAATACATAAGGGGGATATGATCTTCATGTGTAATACATAAGGGGGGATATGATCTCCATGTGTAATACATAAGGGGGGATATGATCTCCATGTGTAATACATAAGGGGGGATATGATCTCCATGTATAATACATAAGGGGGGGGGATATGATCTCCATGTATAATACATAAGGTGGGATATGATCTCCATGTATAATACATAAGGGGGATATGATCTCCATGTATAATACATAAGGGGGGGGGATATGATCTCCATGTATAATACATAAGGGGGATATGATCTCCATGTATAATACATAAGGTGGGATATGATCTCCATGTATAATACATAAGGGGGGATATGATCTCCATGTATAATACATAAGGGGGATATGATCGCCATGTATAATACATAAGGGGGGATATGATCGCCATGTATAATACATAAGGGGGGATATGATCGCCATGTATAATACATAAGGGGGATATGATCTCCATGTATAATACATAAGGGGGGATATGATCTCCATGTATAATACATAAGGGGGGGATATGATCAACATGTATAATACATAAGGGGGGGATATGATCTCCATGTATAATACATAAGGGGGGGATATGATCTCCATGTATAATACATAAGGGGGGATATGATCTCCATGTATAATACATCAGTGGTTCATATAGTGAACTCGGTGTAGAGCTATTCCCAGAGGACAAGGGGGCACTCTTTACGTCTGGAGGAAAAGAGATTTAATCTCCAAATACAAAAAGGTTTCTTCTCAGTAAGAGCTGTGAAAATGTGGAATAGACTCCCTCAAGAATTGGTTCTGGCCAGCTCAGTGGATTGCTTCAAAAAAGTCCTGGATTCTTTTCTAGATACACAGAATATAACTGGATACTAAGATTTATAGGTAAAATGGATCCAGGGAATATCCGATTGGCTCACGGGGAATCAGGAAGGGATTTTTTTTATCTTTCAGGTGCAAATTGGATCATGCTTTGCTGGGTTTTTATTTGCCTTGCTCTAGATCAACTGTGGGTATAGGATTATAACTTTTTTTTTTGCTATAGTTGAACTAGATGGACTTTTGTCTTTTTTCACCCAGGCTAACAATGTAACTATGTAAGATGGTGCTGGCAAGTAACTCTCCTAGTCCAGCATCAAGTGAAAGAAACGCTGCTCTCCTAACCAGCCATCATAGCATAGGAATTAAGATTGGCTTCACCCTTCAAGTCTCCTCCAAAAGGCCATGCCCTCTGATGCATTTCACCCTGCCCACCATGGCTTAATCAATAAAGCCCAGGTGACTGGGGCGAAACGCATCACAGCGCGGCATTTTGGCGAAGACTTGCAGGCTGAAGCTGGTCTTGATTCCTATGCTATAATGGCAGGTCAGGAGTTTAGCGTCTCTTTCACTTGATGTATGCATCACTCTGGATGGGCATTTTCGCAGCTTGCACCCCCTTACCTGTGGATCTGGGGAATGCAATCCCCAACTTTGAGTGGTGTTCTAAGTCCAGCTTAAGGTCTCCTAGTCCAGCAATTTCCCCACATACTGTATATAGTGCAAACCAATACATTCATTTGTACTTTTATCATTTAGTCTGGCACTCCTTCCATAGGTGCATGTTAATTTGCACCTTTTATTTCAATAGTTTTTATTCATTTTTCCACAAAAGGAAGAAAATATAACTATATTTTCCAGTGTCAAAAATGTACAGTTGAACAAGGAATCACCATTCATCAATGAAAAAAGCATCATGAGATACTCGCAAAGGTTGTAAGTTTGAAAACTTGTAATAAATCCCATGGCAAACGTCTCTTGGACTCTTTGACTTGGCAGTTGTACAAGGAACCAAGAAAGTGTAAGCCCAATACATTTTGAGAGGAACTTAAAGGCACAGTGACAGCCAAGGTACAATTTCTGGTAACGTTTTGGGTATCCGCTGGAGGGTAGCCCTGTCTGTTGTGAGCAGCCCAACTTGAGCCAGTGAGCTCTCTGAATGTTTTTTTCCTCTCAGTACTTTGTATAAACTCACATCAGTGTCTCAGCACCTCTCAGGTTCACTAGCCTAGTTTATTGTCTTTAATCACCATTTTTCAATGAACAAAGTGTCATGAGATACTCACAAAGGTTTTAAGTTTGCAAACTTGTAATAAATCCTATGGCAAACATCTCTTGGACCTCTTTGACTTGGCAGCATAGTACTATAAGTGTTGAGGTTCAAATATGTCAAAAGGTCAGGCAATTGGTGACTGTTAATGACACTATGCTAACAAGCTTCTGCCCAGTGTTTGATAAGACCTTCTCTAGAACAGTGGTCTCCAAACTGCGACCCAGGGGCCGAAGGTGGATCATTGCTTCCATCCAACACCGCCAGGTTGCACCTCAGACTGTCCAGGGCCCTTCATACTTGCATTGTATCTTATTGAGTTTCTGGCATTAAAGCTTTTACTTTAAATTTATGAAAATACCAAAATTTTGTTTTAGCTTTGGATAGAGTAAGTGGAGATTTCTCTTTGCTTCCTATCCTGGAGACACAACAGGAATATAACTAATACTTCTCCAAATTGAGA
This sequence comes from Staurois parvus, assembly GCF_062004578.1. Classification (NCBI taxonomy): domain Eukaryota; kingdom Metazoa; phylum Chordata; class Amphibia; order Anura; family Ranidae; genus Staurois; species Staurois parvus. The sequence goes on along the minus strand of NW_028318370.1, from coordinate 4,286,658 downwards.
GAAAATCCCTCCTTAGTCGGCAACATTCTATCCAAATCTATGAAAGAATAAGTTATCGCATTATGGCCAATAGATGGAGCTGATGATACTTATTTCCTTTGATCCTCAGCGCCTTCTAGAGGCCTTAACCACTTGCCGCCCTGCCACTGTACATATACGGCGGCAGGGCGGCACTCACAGGCAAAACCATGTTTTAAAACATGTGTTTTGTAAACAAATAGGGGGCGGATCCCGCGGATCACCGCCACAGATGTCAGTCGCCGGGTCACAGCCGCTCCTTAGCCGCTATGTCCTGGCGATCGGCGGCAAACAGTGACAGACAGCACAGCTGCAGTAGCTGTGCTGTCTGTCACTTCCCTGTCAGCTCGAGGATAAGCTGATCGAGAAAGAACAGTTTCTCTTTCTCGATCAGCCTTGTCCCGCCCAGTACACACCCCGCCCCCTAGTAAAACACTCCCCTCACTCCTATAACTCTTCACTGCAAAATAAAGTTAACCCCTTCCTCTCCATTGCCATTAGTACAGTGTCAGGTTTTTTTTTTTGCACTGATCACTGTATTAGTGTTTTTGGGGATGTCAGTGACAACAAGTTAGTACCCCCCAATGTCAAAATGCCATAAGTCGCTGGTCGCTGCCATAAGTCCCTGATCGCCGCCATAATTCGCTGATCGCCGCCATTATTAGTATAAAAAAAACCCTAAAAATCCCAATATCTTTCCCGCCATTTGTAAACGCTATAATTTTCACGTAAACCAATTAATTTACACGTATTGGGTTTTTTTTTTAGCAAAGACATGTCGCAGAATACATTTTGGCAGAAATTTATGACTAAATTTGATTTTTGCATTTTTTTTTAACTGGACATGTTTTATAGCAAAAAGTCCAAAATATTGTTTTTTTTTCCTTAAAATTGTCAGCCTTTTTTTTTTTATAGCGCACAAAATAAAAACCGCACAGGCGATCAAATACCACCGAAAGAAATCTCAATTTGTGGGGAAAAAAGGATGTAAATTTCATTTATGTACCATATTGCATGACCGCGCAATTGTCCGTTATACTAGCGCAGCGCTGTATAGCAGAAAAATGGCGTAAATTGCAGTATTTATACCATAGTTTGTAGACGCTATAACTTTCACACAAAGCAATCAATATACACTTATTGGGATTTTTTTTACCAAAAACATGGAGCAGAATACATTTTGGCCTAAATTTATAACCAACTTTGAGTTTTCTATATATTTTTTATAGCTAAAAATAAAAAATATTGTTTTTCTTCAAAATTTTTGGCCTTTTTTTGTTTATAGCGTGAAAAATAAAAAGCGCACAGGTGATCAAATTACACCGAAAGAAAGCTCTATTTGTGTGAAAAAAAGGACGGAAATTTTGTTTGGGTGCAGCATTGCATGACCGCGCAATTATCAGTTGAATTAGTGCAGCGCCGAGTAGCAAAAAGAGGCCTGGTCATTAAGGGGGGTAAATCCTCTGGAGCTCAAGTGGTTAATAGGCTATTTTCCCAAACCACTCATTTTTTTTTTTTATGAACGGACAACATTCCACCTATAAAGTAAATAACTCAAATAATTCAAGCAGTTTCACAAGACTAATAGCTCTGCAAACCTTTTTTCTATGAATACACCACTAAGACTGCACGGTTGGTAACAATGAAGGCAGATTAGTCTGAAAAAAGCCTGGGTAGGGATTACAATTTTTCTTCAGATCAGGACCACATTCAATACCTTTTGTAGGAATATTATGACTTAAACCAATTGAAACACAAAAACAGGCTTCAAAAAATTTTATTAAAGGTATTTTCTAAACATTTATAGTATATTACTTACATGTAACAATAAATACATTTGATCTTGCAGTTGTGGAAATTCAGGACATCACAGCAGCTAAACTGACACAGTAGATTAAAACTGAAAAAAAAATGTATATATCTTTAACACTGAACTAATAATAGGTTAGGAGGGGTAGACATCACCCTTGGCAATTTGATCTTTGAGGTCCACCTCTGTTTCGGAATACTGGCCTCTTTCCATTCTACTGTACCAAAGGGAGCATTATCATGACCAATGTATTAACCTGAAGAAACTTTTAGTATACGTTTCAACTCTTAGAGTAGGGAGGAGTTAAATCCGCTGTCAGATTTTCATTGCTGTCTGTGTCCCAGCTGGGGAGTATCATCCTCTCTATTTGTCTTGGTGAACAGTGGCACAGAAAGTGATGGGAAATCCAGAATTCCACAGTTGCCACCAGAAGAAGAATAGAGGAGAAGTCTTCCAAGGGAGCCAACTGTTCCAGTGACAGCTGTCTAAATGGGGATTTCCAATCATTATTTCAGTGTTTCCCCAACAAGACACAGACAAAAATTTTTATATATTTATTTATTTATTTTGGGTACTTATATAGCGCCGTCAATTTACACAGCTCTTTGCATACATATATTGTACATTCACATCAGTCCCTAACCCTCAAGGGGTGTACAATCTAAGGTCCCTAACTTACATTCATACATACACATACTAGGGATAATTTAGACAGGAGCCAATTAACCTACCAGCATGTCTTTGGAGTGTAGGAGGAAACCAGAGTACCTGCAGGAAACCCATGCAGTCACAGGGAGAACATGCAAACTCCAGGCAGGTGGTGCCGGGGCTGGGATTTGAACCAGCGACCCGAGTACTGCCAGGTGGACGTGCTAACCATTTAGCCACTGTGCTGCCCCATATATATATTTATTAATTAATGGAGCACCACTAATAATAATAAGATGCCAAGAAGACCTGGTTCGTACTTTGCACTGGGATCTAGGGTAGTTAGGGTATACTATAGGGTGGGGCACATATGTGGGCTGTTTTAGTTCTCCTGGTTGGCCACTAGATGCCTCCATAGCTTGTGAGTGAGATTCAGCTTAGGAGCCTCCTGGGTTAAGTGCCAGCCCTGCCCCTGAGGGGTACCCTAGGTAAAGTTATATTAGAAAGGCGGAGAGCAAGGAGAGTGATTACTGGTTTTTCCGTGTGGGTGCAACAGCACAAACCAGCAAGTAGGCAGGGAGCTTATACAGTTGTGACCAAAATTATTCAACCCCCACTGAAATTGAGTGTTTTGGCCAGTTTGACATTGCTTTTGATCATTCAGTCATCTTGCTTACATTTACATTAAAGAGGCACTTGTAGGTCAGACAAATATAACATAACAGTTATAATGAAATAACCACAAATGTCTTTTCTGTGCTCACAGCATTATCAGTTTTATTCAACCCCCAAGTGACATTCAATCTTAGTACTTAGTACAGCATCCTTTTACAGTTATAACAGCTTTTAAACGTGAAGCATAGCTTGACACAAGTGTCTTGCAGCGATCTACGGGTATCTTCGCCCATTCTTCATGGGCAAAGGCCTCCAGTTCAGTCACATTCTTAGGCTTGCGCACTGCAACTGCTTTCTTTAAGTCCCACCAGAGGTTCTCAATCGGATTTAAGTCTGGTGACTGCGATGGCCACTCCAAAATGTTCCAGCCTTTCCTCTGCAACCATGCTCTAGTGGACTTGGAGGTATGCTTGGGATCATTGTCCTGTTGAAAGGTCCAACGTCTCCCAAGCCTCAGGTGTGTGACGGACTGCATCACGTTTCCATCCAATATCTCCTGGTACTGAAGAGAATTCATGGTACCTTGCACACGCTGAAGCTTCCCTGTACCTGCAGAAGCAAAACAGCCCCAAAGCATGATTGACCCTCCACCATGCTTCACAGTAGGCAAGGTGTTCTTTTCATCATAGGCCTTGTTCTTCCTCCTCCAAACATAGCGTTGATCCATGGGCCCAAACAGTTCTAATTTTGTTTCATCAGTCCACAGAACACTATCCCACAACTTTTGTGGTTTGTCCACATGGCTTTTGGCATACTGCAGTCGACTCTTCTTATTCTTTGGAGACAGCAAGGGGGTACGCCTGGGAGTTCTGGCACGGAGGCCTTCATTACGCAGTGTGCGTCTTATTGTCTGGGCTGAAACTTCTGTACCCACATCTGACAAATCTTTTCTCAGTTCCTCAGCAGTCACACGGCAACTTCTCTCCACTCTACGCTTCAGGTAGCGCACAGCAGTCGAAGTCAGCATCTTCTTTCTGCCACGACCAGGTAGCGTTTCAACAGTGCCCTTTGCCTTGAATTTGCGAATGATGCTTCCTAAGGTGTCTCTTGGTATGTTTAACATCTTTGCAATCTTCTTATAGCCATTGCCCTTCCTGTGAAGAGAAATCACCTCTTCTCTTGTCTTCCTGGACCATTCTCTTGCCTTCACCATGTTTGTAACCACACCAGTAAATGTCTAGAAGGAGCTGAGTATCACAGTCATTTTAAAGCTGCCTAATTGGTGCTTATTATGCTTGATTGCTGCTCGGTGACATCCACAGGTGTTTTCAATACCTGATGGAAAGCACCTGTATGAACCTCTGTTCTTCAGAGTGGTAGTCTTTAAGGGGTTGAATAATTGTGGCAATGAAGAAACCACATAAGAACCATTTACTACTGTATTACATAAACAATTGATGTCATTTTAGTTGCATTTGGGTAGTTACAACGTCCTTGTAGGATTTGATTCTGAATACAATTCCAAATGTACACTATAGTCCCTAAACCCCTTTACAGCATTGGGGGTTGAATAATTTTGGTCACAACTGTATTGTGTATCTTCCTCTTAGGGGGGAAGCTGGAGGACTTGTAGATATCATAACTACACGCATTCCCCAAGATAGGGATGCTGGACTCTGAACCCCTTGTACTTTATGTATCTTAAACTCTCAAAAAGACACTTCCTCCAGTAGACTGCTCCTTCCTCTATTATAAATGGGGCCGTCTCTTGAAAACAGTCCTTTGCTTTGGGGTCAAGGTGGGGTCCATTGACAGCTAAGCTTGATATTGGGTATGAAAGGATTGGGGTAAGTGTTGTTCATGCTTGGTTGCCCTGCAGGGGTCCCTTGGGTAATCAGTGTTTGGGATCCTGGGGGCCACGTGCAAGTACTCAAGTACCAGATCAACGAATGGGTTAAAGAGTGGTTGCATTCCGCAATACACAACAACACTACCGCTTAGCAAAGCGCACAAATACAGAGGCAAGTTCAAGATTTAAAAGCTGCTCTGCTATTGGAGGAACATTAGATAAGTGCGCTGAAGCATTAAACCTTAACTCTGGACACACACATATTTAAAATTATTCTTTGTTAGCCTCACAGGGTATACATCTACTTTGTGTGCACCAGATGCCTTCACAAACCCAAATATGAGATTGTAACAACTGGTGACAACATCACCAGAGAACTATGGGTGGGAATCGGCACACTACAGGGGGGCGGAGCCAAGACCAGTCACCCTGCACAAAGACAAAGAGGCTCAGTAACTGGTCTGTATTACAGGAGTTGTTGCATGCTGAATCACTGCAAAGATAATACACAAAGGAGTGCAAAATTCAACAAAGAATACACATGGCTCTTGTATTAAGACAATATTATTTTCAATTTTAAAGCAGACTTCAAAGTCAAAAAGGTAAGCATGTCATGTCGTGAACAAAACTCCCTGGTATTGAGGCACTTTTCATTGCAAGGGTTAAATGCTCCTAAAGTCTAGGGGTAGAGGAAGAAGAGTAATAATTTCCTTATTCCTCGCTCCAACAGGCTCTGGCCCTCTCTCCTTCCCTTAACTGTATCAGGTTGTAGGTGGGCCCTTGCCATCCTCAAGTACAGTACAGTACTCTTAGTTCTGCATCGTACATGATGACGTCCAGGGTCATGGATATGGGGGTACCACTAGTCCTCCTGTACAGGGCCCAGGCCAGCAGGCAGCTGAGTGAATTGGATGTAGGCAGGAAGGGCAATTGGCATGGCGGGGGGGGGCAATTGCTGGAACCGATTCCCTGTTTGGCTCTCTCTGCAGCAACTGAAAGCTGGCTTCTTCTCCTCTTCCTCCTGCTGGCTTTTAGCTGTGGCAGAGAGTGCCATACAGGGGATCGGTTCCAGTAATTGCCCCTCTGCCACACCCATCATGCTCCCTATACACCATACGTTTCCCCCTGCTGCCCCCCCTGTGTGCCCCCACAATGTGAGGGGGGCAGTTACTGGAACCGATCCACTGTTTGGCTCTCTTTGCAGCAGCTGAAAGCTGACTTCTTCTCCTCTTCCTCCTGCTGGCTTTTAGCTGCTGCAGAGAGAGCCATACAGGGGATCAGTTCCAGTAAGTGCCCCTTCGCCACACCCATCACCCTCCCTATGCACCATACGTTTCCCCCTGCTGCCCCCCCTGTGTGCCCCCACAATGCTGTCCTTCTTTTCCTTCCCACCAATAGCTGCAAGTACACAATAGGATCCTTCAGGATGTCACATTTACCAGCCCCTTTCTTTCCTGAATGAACACAATAAGCGATCAGTACTGATCACTCACTATGGTCATTTATAACAAGCATAGTAAACTGAATTTTTTTATCAGGTTGGCTGTATTGGGCCCCGTGGCTTCTAATAGCAGCCTAGATGATGTGAGAGTGAGACTGCTGGACAGAGAGCATTAGAGGAGAGGCTTCGAGGGGCCAGCCGCACAGTGTGGTGAATGCTTGGCAGAGCAACAAATAGGGTATTACAGCTTTTTCAACTACCCCTAGGCTTAATGAGCACTTAACCATTGCAGTGCGGGGGCTTCACTTCAAGGGAATGTTTTAAATCAGATTTAAAAAAGAGCTGGCAACACAAAATATTCTTCAGGGTTGGGAAACAACTGACCTGTGACACTTGGAATGTTTAGAACTTTGTGGATCAATAAAACAAGATTTAGTCATTATTTATTGGGTCATGTGAGAATGCACAAAAGACAGAGAAGTGGTCCTCTCTAAGGCTCGGTTCACACCTATGCAGTTTGCATTTGATCCATTTCTGCAGTGCTTTTTGCATTGCGTTTTGGCCACGTTTTGCAGGGTTTTTTTCCTTGTTGGTAGACAGATTAAAACGCAAAACGCATCAAAAACGTGTCAAAAATGCACTACATGCTTTTCTGCAGCGTCTCCATTGAAGTCTATAGAACCAAAAATGCAACGTTTTGCATTTAAAAAAGTTCCAAAAAATGCACCAGGTGAAAAACGCGGAGATGTGAACTTGTCCCATAGGAAATCATGTTAAATGGACTGCTGAGAGTTTCTGCAAAATGTAAGACGCTGCGGAAAAACGCATAGAAACATTTTATCTCCTAGATTGTAAGCTCCCAGGATCAGGGCCCTCCTTTCCCTCTTGTATTGAACTGTATTGTTGCTGTATTGTCTCCCGTTCAGGGGCGGACTGACCATTCGAGAACTCGGGCATTGCCCGAGGGCCCGGGGTGAGTAGGGGGCCCCAAGAGATGCCCCTGGTACCTTTCATAGGTTTTTTTTGGTGTGGTTTGAGTGTGGACAAGGACACAGGGGCCCCATGATCCCCTATTGCCCAGGGGCCCCATGAGTTGTCAGTCCGCCCCTGCTCCCGTTATATTGTAAAGCGCTGAGCAAACTGTTGGCACTATATAAATCCTATATAATAATAATAACCACTTCCTTTGGACACAGCTGATCACAGATCGTGGTAAAGGGCCACAGTGACCCTTTACCATGTGATCAGCTGTGTCCAATCACAGCTGACCACAGAGTTTGCTCAGTGCTGTCACAGCATGAAGAGAGGAGAGCTGATAACCGGCAAGTGTAACAGGGGGACATCTATACTGATAATCAGGACCCTGATTATCAGTGCCGGCCCAACAGTGCCTATCAGTGCTGCCAATCAGTGTCACATATCAGTGCAGCCTCATCTGTGCCCATCAGTGCCGCCTCATCTGTGCCCATTAGTGCAAACTCATCAGCAAACATCAGTGAAGGAGAAAAATTACTTACTTGCTAAATTTTATAACAGAAACTGAGAAAAACTTCTTTTTTTTCAAACTGGTCTTTTTTCGTTTTAGTTTGGGTACAGTGTTGCATGACCGCGCAATTGTCACTAAAAGCTGAAAACTGGCCTGGGCAGGAAGGGGGTGAAAGTGCCCGGTACTGAAGTGGTTAAATAAAGTGATAAAGTTTGATAGCAGCTTCAGGGACAGAACCAGAACTTAGTTGGGGAACCTCGCCAGGCGTCGCTGGGCTTTCTGCAGCCGATCGATCCGACCCTTTAAGCCCTTCCTCTCGATGGAGAGGTCCTGCTTCTCCTGCAGCATCCGATCCAAATTGTCTTTGTCTTGAAGAAGGAGCATCATCTGTGTCTGGAGTTGACTGGCAGACCCACGGAGGACATAGTGCTGGATGATGAGTGGGATCTGACTACCCAGGCGGGCTATTGCGTTCTAGGAGAAAAAAACAATGATTGTCCATAAAAGAAAATCACAGTACTCCCCCTCCCAGTGCATTCACTTCTCCCCAGAAGGACGGCACCATTCTTGTACAGGCATCTTCCAAAGGCCAACATGTACTTCCTGGACTAAAACTAGTGTCGCTGTATGCATTGACATACCTCCATAGATTCAGTCTGTCCACACAGTAGGGTCACCTGCTAACTTGGCACCATCCACAGGCAGCTTCACTCTTCAATAGGACACAGAAGTTGAATCCAATGCAATTTTACTTCAGTTAATTGCAGTACAGAGGATGTTTTTCTAGTCCTTTGAAGTGTGAGAAGACAGTGACTTTCCTTAGCCCTGTCCCTACAAAGAACTAATACAAACTGCGGGAACATGGAAGAAACAGCGAGGGTGTAGCTACGGCTCAACAAAAGGGGAGGACAGAGGGGGATACAAAATCACAAAGTAAATAACTCTGATGGCTTTGCAGTAGCCTGTATGGTTTTGGGCTTTGTATATAAATGTCTTACACAGATCAGCCTCTCTCACCTTGTTACAATGTTTAGGCTGATCACTGGGGGTGACGGAAGTGCTTCCTCTGCTTGCAGCAGACTGAGGGCATCAATCTTCTACCTTTTATCCAGGCCCCCCAAAATGCAGCTTACACAGATTAGGGGCTGTACATATGGCTGTTACTGTCACATTGTAATATACAGGGTGTCACTGGGACAGGAAGTGCTGGAAAATCTCCCCAGCAGGGACACATACAGCAATAAAGAATGGACAGCTTTATTATTCTGTTTAAAGTCAAAAGAACTGTGATACCTTCCAAAATGATATATAATTCTGATAGGTCAGTCTTGTCATGATTTATTCATTTCTATCACATCACTTAGGTGACACCATTGTATCAGATTTGTGGCCAGGGGTGGACTGACCATTTGGAAACTGCACTGCCCGAGGGCCCGGGGTCAGTAGGGGCCCCATGAGATGCCCCTGGTACCTTTTTCAAAGGCTTTTTTGAGTTTGGGCAAGGACACAGGGGCCCCATGATCCCCTATTGCCCGGGAGCCCCATGAGTTGTCAGTCCGCCCCTGTTTGCGGCTTTTCCTAACAGCGTCATAGTGCTGACTCTCCAATGATAATATACACTCACCGGCCACTTTATTAGGTACACCTGTTCAATTGCTTGGTAACACAAATTGCTAATCAGCCAATCACATGGCAGCAACTCAATGCATTCAGGTATCTAGACGTGGTGAAGGCAACTTGCTGATGTTCAACCCGAGCATCAGAATGGGGAAAAAAGGGGATTTAAGTGGCTTTGAACGTGGCATGGTTGTTGGTGGCAGACGGGCTGGTCTGAGTATTTCAAAAACTGCTGATCTATTGGGATTTTCGCACACAACCATCTCTAGGGTTTACAGAGAATGGTCCGAAAAAGAGAAAATATCCAGTGAGTGGCAATTGTGTGGAGGAAAATGCCTTGTTGATGTCAGAGGAGAATGGGCAGACTGGTTGCTGCGACATTCAGGTGGTAGGGTCAGAATTTGGTGTAAACATGAAAGCATGGATCCATCCTGCCTTGGTTCAGGCTGGTGGTGGTGTCATGGTGTGGGGGAGAGTTTCTTGGCACTACCAAGGTGGACCTAATAGTGGCCGGTGAGTGTAGGTGACAAAGGAAATCGAAACAGGAAACAATAGTTTCACCTGTCTGTCTGCATGGTGTTGCACACAAGTTATATCAGGCTGCAAAGAATTACAAATCAAATCAGATAATATAGTTTACATTGGGGATGCACCGACACCCTATTTTATCGGCGAGTACGAGTAACGATACTTTCGGACAAGTACTTACCAAAACTGAGCACTGATACTTTACGGTGCGATTTTCCTCCATACAAAACTAATGGGTGCATATCGCACTGCAAAGAATCGCATGCAATTTGAACAGGAATTTGTTATAATTCCTGTCCAAATCGCATGTGGTTTCCCCACGGCTCCCACGTGAATTCAGGCTGAAATCACTATGTGATGGTGATGACCAATCAAAAGCCGTCTAGCCCATACTGTCATCCCTGGAAGGAAAGGAGAGAAAGCCTCGTGGATTTAAAATCCCCAGACCTGTGAAGCAGCTTTTCGTTGTGTCATAGCATGGGACTGTTGCAGGGTGGATTCCTGCACCGCTCCTGTGTGCACTCAGGCATAGTGATTTCAGCATGAGTTCACACATGATTGGTGGGAAAAATTGAATGCGATTCAGACAAGAATCGCACCACATTCCTGTTCAAATTGCATGCAATTCTTTTTGTATGGATGCAAATCGCACCACAAAGTATGGGTTTCAGGTATAGGGGGCATTTTCATGAGCAGTATTCATGAACATACTCAGTATCAGCATTGCTATTCTCTTGTTTTACCTGTTGGCGGCAATAAGCTCTAATGCTTGTCATTCTGTGGTTTCAGTAGCCACCAGCAGGTGTATAAAAACTCACACACTGGAGGGCGCTATATTGCCAAAAGTATTGGGCCCGCCCTCCAAATTATTGGATTCAGGTGTTCCAATCACCTCCATGACCACAGGGGTATGAAATCAAGCACCTAGGCATGCAGACTGCTTCTACAAACATTGGTGAAAGAATGGGTCGCTCTCAGGAGCTCAGTGACTCCAAGCGTGGTCCCGTGATAGGTTGCCACCTGTGCAATAAGTCCATCCGTGACATTTCCTGGCTACTAAATATTCCACGCTCAACTGTTAGTGGGATTATAACAAAGTGGAAGCAACTGGGAACAACAGCAACTCAGCCACCAAGTGGTAGGCCACGTAAAATGACAGAGCGGGGTCAGCGCATGCTGAAACGCACAGTGCGCAGAAGTCGCCAACTGTCTGCAGAGTCAATAGCTAAAGACCTCCAAACTTCATGTGGCCTTCAGATTAGCACAACAACAGTGCGTAGAGAGCTTCATGGAATGGGTTTCCATGGTCGAGGAGCTGCATCCAAGCCTTACATCACCAAGTGCAATGCAAAGCGTTGGATGCTGTGGTGTAAAGCACGCCGCCACTGGACTCTAGAGCAGTGTAGACATGTTCTCTGGAGTGACCAATCACGCTTCTCTGTTTGGCACTCTGATGGACGTGTCTGGGTTTGGCGGTTGCCAGGAGAACGGTACTTGCCTGACTGCATTGTGCCAAGTGTAAAGTTTGGTGGAGGGGGGATTATGGTGTGGGGTTATTATTCAGGGGTTGGGCTTGGCCCCCTAGTTCCAGTGAAGGGAACTCTTAAGGTGTCAGCATACCAAGACATTTTGAACAATTTCATGCTCCCAACTTTGTGGGAAGAGTTTGGGGATGGCCCCTTCCTGTTCCAACATGACTGCGCACCAGTGCACAAAGCAAGGTCCATAAAGACATGGATGAGTCAGTTTGGGGTGGAGGAACTTGACTGGCCTGCACAGAGTCCTGACCTCAACCCTATAGAACACCTCTGGGATGAATTAGAGTGAAGACTGCGAGCCAGGCCTTCTCGCCTGACATCAGTGCCTGACCTGACAAATGTGCTTCTGGAAGAATGGTCAAACCTTCTCATAGACACCCTCCTAAACCTTGTGGACGGCCTTCCCAGAAGCGTTGAAGCTGTTATAGCTGCAAAGGGCGGAGCCAACTCAATATTGAACCCTACGGACTAAGACTGGGGGGCCATTAAAGTTCATGTGCGTGTAACGGCAGAAGTCTCAATACATTTGGCAATATAGTGTACCTGATAAAGACTGGTTTATTGGACTCATGGTTATGTATCCCAGTGTTTTTTCTCTGCTACTGTGAGGTTACCCACTACTTTCACCATAAAGACTTTTCTTTTTATGGCCTTCCATATTGCCCATACCACCAGTCACACTATCTCTCTATAACTCTGGTCCCACCAATCCATAGATGACTCCAGCCTCGGTTTCCTGGCCTTCCATATTGCCCATACCACCAGTCACACTATCTCTCTATAACTCTGGTCCCACCAATCCATAGATGACTCCAGCCTCGGTTTCCTGGCCTTCCATATTGCCCATACCACCAGTCACACTATCTCTCTATAACTCTGGTCCCACCAATCCATAGATGACTCCAGCCTTGGTTTCCTGGCCTTCCATATTGCCCATACCACCAGTCACACTATCTCTCTATAACTCTGGTCTAACCAATCCATAGATGACTCCAGCCTCGGTTTCCTGGCCTTCCATATTGCCCATACCACCAGTCACACTATCTCTCTATAACTCTGGTCTAACCAATCCATAGATGACTCCAGCCTCGGTTTCCTGGCCTACACAGATTGCTCACCTTGAAATAGGCTTGGAGGTGATAGCTCATTTCCACAATGGATAAGTACATGTCGCCTTGTGGTTTCTTCTGGAAACAAAATTTAGTAGCATCCTCGCGGGCAGCCTTCAGGTAGCGCCCGTATATTGAGTCCTGACAGTAGATGATCTCCTCCATCTTGAACTGGTTTTGGATTGCATTCTCGGCATCTTTTTGGTGGTCACCACAAATATTTTCCAGTTTACCCTTTGGAATAAGGAAAGAAAAGAGCTTAAACCAGAACTAAAGTCTCTCAGTCAACATGAACTATGCTTAACAATATAGTATTAGGTGAAACTGTAAAAACAGTGACACCATAAAAAGAAAAGTGGACAATAGGTTTAACCAACCGGCTTCTATCCACTAACTCACCAATGGGGTGTGGATTACTGTACCTTATACATATATAGAGCAAAGAATTTAAGGAATGACCTTAAAACAAAGGTACCACTTGTGACCCAAGTTGTTTAACTGCTTACGGTTAAACTACTACTGCTACAGGGCGGCTCAATCAAGTATATATGCGCGATTTTGCAGTTCTGTGTAGGGGGCCATTTGCGGCCTCTTGCTATCAATCACTGGGTCCTGGCCAGTGATTTCTCGCTGGCACCTGGTGATCACCGAGAATCTCTGACGGGGGAGAGACCTGTGTATAAACAACACGGATCTCTACCCTGTCAGCTCCTGCACACTGCTTTGTAAGGTTCGGCATAGCAGAGCCATACCAAGCAGTGTGCTTGCAATGGAAAGCACACACACAGTATACTGTGAAACAGCACACAGTTAACCCTTTGATCGCCCCCCATGTTAACCCTTTCCTGCCCAGTGTCATTAGTACAGTGTCAGTGCTTTTTATTAGCACTGATCACTATATTGGTGTCATTGGGGATGTCACTGACACCAAGTCAACCCCCCCCCCCAGTGTCAGCATGCCTGCTGCAGTCCCGCTATGAGTCGCTGATCACCGCCATTACAATTTAAAAAAAATTCCAGTATATAAACCAATTAATTTACATATTAGGATTTTTGTTTAGCAAAGACATGTAGCAGAATACATTTTGGTCTAAATTTATGATGAAATTTGATTTTTAAAATTTTTTTACTGGACATGTTTAATAGCAAAAAGTTAAAAATATTATCTTTTTCTCAAAATTGTTGGTATTTTTTTGTTTATAGTGCAAAAAATATAAACCGCAGAGATGATCAAATATCACCGAAAGGAAGCTCCATTTGTGGGAAGGAAGGACGTAAATTTAATTTGGGTGCCGCGTTGCATGACAGCGCAATTGTCAAAGTAACGCAGAGCCGTATCGCAAAAAATGGCCTGGTCAGGAAGGGGGGTAAATCCTCTAGAGGGCAAGTGGTTGACTAAAAATCATCCTTTTTTTGGAACACAATTTGAAAATCAAACAACATGAGATCTCACATTTTTCAATTTTTCTTTTTGCTTTGCCTATGTTTTACCCTTAGCCCTCATGCATGTTGCTGCCCATAAACATGAGTTTAAGGTTTTTTGGCCAAAGCCCCTGAACTTAGCTCAATAAAGTCTATTTGCCCATGCACACAGACTTTTATCAGAGTTTGAAAGCAGCCAAGTTTAGAGCCAGTTAAACGCCCCTCTCCTGAATGTAGAAGAATGGCATTCAGGAAAGGAACGTCTTATACAAAAAAACGCTAAATGCTGTATTCTGTTACATGTCTTTGGTGAAAATAACCCAAATTAGTATTTATTATTTAGTCTGTAGGAAAGTTATAGAGTTCACAAACTATGGTATAGATCTGAAAACTGATCAATCCTGAAGTACTGACAGCCAATCTCATTTCTTGAGGCCCAAAAATGTCAGAACAGTACAGATATCCCCCAAATGTCAGGACGGTACAGATATCCCCCAAATGTCAGGACTAGAGATGAGCGAATCGAACTTGGCGAAGTGGAATTCGTTTCGAATATTAGGAAAAATCCGAAAATTAGCAGACTTCGGATGCGCGAATCGAAATTTTTCCAAAAATGGCGGCGACATGTGTGGCGACGGAGCGGGGATCTCTGGGAAGGCGCGCAGACAAGGCGCGCTGACCCATAATGCATTCATTCATGACATGTGATCACATTAGCCAATCAGCAGCCAGCCAGCACTGTGTAATGGTGGAGCTATAAATTGCGGCCATCTTACAATTCTCCATTTGCCTCCGGTCATTCAAGAGAGACAGACCTCTCTGTATTAGGGACAGAGTTAGGGCCACAGATACTTTAGGGACACAGAATCGTTACTTAGGGACACAGAACTGTTACTCAGGGACAGACACAGAATTGTTACTGAGGGACACAGAATTGTTACTCAGGGACACAGAACTGTTACTCAGGGACACAGAATTGTTACTCAGGGACAGACACAGAATTGTTACTGAGGGACACAGAATTGTTACTCAGGGACACAGAATTGTTACTGAGGGACACAGAATTGTTACTCAGGGACACAGAACTGTTACTCAGGGACACAGAATTGTTACTCAGGGACAGACACAGAATTGTTACTGAGGGACACAGAATTGTTACTGAGGGACACAGAATTGTTACTCAGGGACAGACACAGAATTGTTACTGAGGGACACAGAATTGTTACTGAGGGACACAGAATTGTTACTGAGGGACACAGAATTGTTGCTCAGGGACAGACACAGAATTGTTACTGAGGGACACAGAATTGTTACTGAGGGACACAGAATTGTTACTGAGGGACACAGAATTGTTACTCAGGGACAGACACAGAATTGTTACTGAGGGACACAGAATTGTTACTGAGGGACACAGAATTGTTACTCAGGGACAGACACAGAATTGTTACTGAGGGACACAGAATTGTTACTGAGGGACACAGAATTGTTACTCAGGGACACAGAATTGTTACTCAGGGACAGACACAGAATTGTTACTGAGGGACACAGAATTGTTACTGAGGGACACAGAATTGTTACTCAGGGACACAGAATTGTTACTCAGGGACAGACACAGAATTGTTACTGAGGGACACAGAATTGTTATTGAGGGACACAGAATTGTTACTCAGGGACAGACACAGAATTGTTACTGAGGGACACAGAATTGTTACTGAGGGACACAGAATTGTTGCTCAGGGACAGACACAGAATTGTTACTGAGGGACACAGAATTGTTACTGAGGGACACAGAATTGTTACTGAGGGACACAGAATTGTTACTCAGGGACAGACACAGAATTGTTACTGAGGGACACAGAATTGTTACTGAGGGACACAGAATTGTTACTCAGGGACAGACACAGAATTGTTACTGAGGGACACAGAATTGTTACTGAGGGACACAGAATTGTTACTGAGGGACACAGAATTGTTACTCAGGGACACAGAATTGTTACTCAGGGACAGACACAGAATTGTTACTGAGGGACACAGAATTGTTACTGAGGGACACAGAATTGTTACTCAGGGACACAGAATTGTTACTCAGGGACACAGAACTGTTACTCAGGGACACAGAATTGTTACTCAGGGACAGACACAGAATTGTTACTGAGGGACACAGAATTGTTACTGAGGGACACAGAATTGTTACTCAGGGACACAGAATTGTTACTCAGGGACACAGAACTGTTACTCAGGGACACAGAATTGTTACTCAGGGACACAGAATTGTTACTCAGGGACACAGAACTGTTACTCAGGGACACAGAATTGTTACTTAGGGACAGACACAGAATTGTTACTGAGGGACACAGAATTGTTACTGAGGGACACAGAATTGTTACTCAGGGACAGACACAGAATTGTTACTGAGGGACACAGAATTGTTACTGAGGGACACAGAATTGTTACTGAGGGACACAGAATTGTTACTCAGGGACACAGAATTGTTACTCAGGGACACAGAACTGTTACTCAGGGACACAGAATTGTTACTCAGGGACACAGAACTGTTACTCAGGGACACAGAATTGTTACTCAGGGACAGACACAGAATTGTTACTGAGGGACACAGAATTGTTACTCAGGGACAGACACAGAATTGTTACTGAGGGACACAGAATTGTTACTGAGGGACACAGAATTGTTACTCAGGGACACAGAATTGTTACTCAGGGACAGACACAGAATTGTTACTGAGGGACACAGAATTGTTACTGAGGGACACAGAATTGTTACTCAGGGACACAGAATTGTTACTCAGGGACACAGAACTGTTACTCAGGGACACAGAATTGTTACTCAGGGACAGACACAGAACTGTTACGCAGGGACACAGAATCGTTACTCAGGGACACAGAATCGTTGAATTAAAGAGTATGTCAGACAACACGCAGAGGAGTGTCAGAGGAGGCCATGTTTTAGGAGCGAGCAGACGTGGCAGCAGAGGAAGGGGTCGAGGCAGCACTAGTCGCAGCCAGAGGCCAGTGCTCCCGGTGTCATCCAGCGGTCGTGTCTCCACCGACAACCCTGTTGTCATCGATTGGTTGGCTCGGTCGTCTTCCTCTTCCCAGGTCACCTCTGACACCTACAGCCAACGGTCGGTGGGTACGTCAGACACAACCGTTAGTTGGCATGGCCCGGGAGCAAGCCCACTGAAATCACGTGTCCTCTACCTGCCCCTGTCCTTTGGTGTTCCCTCACCAAGCGAAGTATCGCATGCTGTGGGCTCAGCCCCACTGTACAGTGAGGAAGAGCTAACAGAGGGCGGTCAGGAACGGGGGGAGACATCCGCCTCTTCAGCAGCCAGGCGAAGAAGTACTGGCGAGGAGAGTGGCTCGGTAGCCGGTCTAGAGACAGGTCTGTCTCCTGACCCACACGCAGCCGAGGGGGCTAGTAGTGAGGCGGAGACCCTAATTGATGATGATGAGGCTGATCGCACTTGGCAGCCTCGTCGTCATCAGGCTATTGCTTCCGCATCATCAGGAGAAGAGGGTGCCAGCTTGGCAGCGAGCAAAACAGTCGGTGGGTTGCCCAGGAGGCAGCAGGGTCGCAGCAGTGTCAGTGGAGGCAAACGGCCACAGAGTAGAGCACCAGCTCCATTGCAGCCTACCACCACGGCCAGTAGTGGTGCCGGTGTGCACGGAGGAAGTAGCAGTCAGCCAGTGAGGAGTAGCGGGGGCAAAGTTTCCTACTCGGCGGTGTGGCAATTTTTCGTCAAGCCGCCCGAGGAAGTAAACGTAGCCGTATGTTGACTATGTGGCCAGAAAGTCAAGCGTGGCCAGGGGGCCCATGTCTCCATCGCCACACTCTGCCATGTGCCACTTTCAGGTCTCCTCACACTGCTGGTGGGTTCCATTTTGTCATAGGGTGCTGGCAGATTACGGGCCTCCCATTGCTGCTGCCAGGCCCGTAATCTGCCATGGGCCCCTGTACCGCCTCCTCATGCTGCTGCCAGGTCCAGAGTGTCTCATGGGTCCCTGTACGGCCTCCCATTGCTGCTGTCTCCATCGCCACACTCTGCCATGTGCCACTTTCAGGTCTCCTCATACTGCTGGTGGGTTCCATTTTGTCATAGGGTGCTGGCAGATTACGGGCCTCCCATTGCTGCTGCCAGGCCCGTAATCTGCCATGGGCCCCTGTACCGCCTCCTCATGCTGCTGCCAGGTCCAGAGTGTCTCATGGGTCCCTGTACGGCCTCCCATTGCTGCTGTCTCCATCGCAACACTGTGCCATGTGCCACTTTCAGGTCTCCTCACACTGCTGGTGGGTTCCATTTTGTCATAGGGTGCTGGCAGATTACGGGCCTCCCATTGCTGCTGCCAGGCCCGTAATCTGCCATGGGCCCCTGTACCGCCTCCTCATGCTGCTGCCAGGCCCGTAATCTGTCATGGGTCCCTGTACGGCCTCCCATTGCTGCTGTCTCCATCGCCACACTCTGCCATGTGCCACTTTCAGGTCTCCTCACACTGCTGGTGGGTTCCATTTTGTCATAGGGTGCTGGCAGATTACGGGCCTCCCATTGCTGCTGCCAGGCCCGTAATCTGCCATGGGCCCCTGTACCGCCTCCTCATGCTGCTGCCAGGCCCGTAATCTGTCATGGGTCCCTGTACGGCCTCCCATTGCTGCTGTCTCCATCGCCACACTGTGCCATGTGCCACTTTCAGGTCTCCTCACACTGCTGGTGGGTTCCATTTTGTCATAGGGTGCTGGCAGATTACGGGCCTCCCATTGCTGCTGCCAGGCCCGTAATCTGCCATGGGCCCCCGTACCGCCTCCTCATGCTGCTGCCAGGTCCAGAGTGTCTCATGGGTCCCTGTACGGCCTCGTATTGCTGCTGTCTCCATCGCCACACTGTGCCATGTGCCACTTTCAGGTCTCCTCACACTGCTGGTGGGTTCCATTTTGTCATAGGGTGCTGGCAGATTACGGGCCTCCCATTGCTGCTGCCAGGCCCGTAATCTGCCATGGGCCCCTGTACCGCCTCCTTATGCTGCTTCCAGGTCCAGAGTGTCTCATGGGTCCCTGTACGGCCTCCCATTGCTGCTGTCTCCATCGCCACACTCTGCCATGTGCCACTTTCAGGTCTCCTCACACTGCTGGTGGGTTCCATTTTGTCATAGGGTGCTGGCAGATTACGGGCCTCCCATTGCTGCTGCCAGGCATGTAATCTGCCATGGGCCCCTGTACCGCCTCCTCATGCTGCTGCCAGGCCCGTAATCTGTCATGGGTCCCTGTACGGCCTCCCATTGCTGCTGTCTCCATCGCCACACTCTGCCATGTGCCACTTTCAGGTCTCCTCACACTGCTGGTGGGTTCCATTTTGTCATAGGGTGCTGGCAGATTACGGGCCTCCCATTGCTGCTGCCAGGCCCGTAATCTGCCATGGGCCCCTGTACCGCCTCCTCATGCTGCTGCCAGGTCCAGAGTGTCTCATGGGTCCCTGTACGGCCTCCTATTGCTGCTGTCTCCATCGCCACACTGTGCCATGTGCCACTTTCAGGTCTCCTCACACTGCTGGTGGGTTCCATTTTGTCATAGGGTGCTGGCAGATTACGGGCCTCCCATTGCTGCTGCCAGGCCCGTAATCTGCCATGGGCCCATGTACCGCCTCCTCATGCTGCTGCCAGGTCCAGAGTGTCTCATGGGTCCCTGTATGGCCTCCCATTGCTGCTGTCTCCATCGCAACACTGTGCCATGTGCCACTTTCAGGTCTCCTCACACTGCTGGTGGGTTCCATTTTGTCATAGGGTGCTGGCAGATTACGGGCCTCCCATTGCTGCTGCCAGGCCCGTAATCTGCCATGGGCCCCTGTACCGCCTCCTCATGCTGCTGCCAGGCCCGTAATATGTCATGGGTCCCTGTACAGCCTCCCATTGCTGCTGTCTCCATCGCAACACTGTGCCATGTGCCACTTTCAGGTCTCCTCACACTGCTGGTGGGTTCCATTTTGTCATAGGGTGCTGGCAGATTACGGGCCTCCCATTGCTGCTGCCAGGCCCGTAATCTGCCATGGGCCCCTGTACCGCCTCCTCATGCTGCTGCCAGGTCCAGAGTGTCTCATGGGTCCCTGTACGGCCTCCCATTGCTGCTGTCTCCATCGCCACACTGTGCCATGTGCCACTTTCAGGTCTCCTCACACTGCTGGTGGGTTCCATTTTGTCATAGGGTGCTGGCAGATTACGGGCCTCCCATTGCTGCTGCCAGGCCCGTAATCTGCCATGGGCCCCTGTACCGCCTCCTCATGCTGCTGCCAGGTCCAGAGTGTCTCATGGGTCCCTGTAC